>NC_134758.1:11271596-12471596 GCF_050436995.1 Anticarsia gemmatalis | reverse complement strand
CGCCATCGTACATTTCTAGTAAATAACTTATTTAACTTGAACACGATCGAAATATTCCAATAGGTTATATTTTATATTATTTACTTTGAGTTTTACATAATAGTTACCTGTTTCTTTACTTTTATAGCTGATTATTTTGTAATATGTAGTGTGGAGTTATAACCATAAACATTTGACGTTTTAATTCTGTAGAAAATGTACCGTAGAAGTTTTTTTAACGTGAATTTCTAGAAACCTTGCTATAATGTAAGTCTTGTACAAGTATAGTAGTTTTCATAGAATGTTGACAAGGGATTGAACTGGTGTCTATACAAATTCGCTAATTAATTCTATCTGTACTTCACACAATCATTTTATCTATACTTCTATACTAATACTAAAAAGCTAAAGAGTTTGTTTGTTTGAACGCGCTAATCTCAGGAACTACTGGTCCGATTTGAAAAAATCTTTCATTGTAGCCCATTTATGGAGGAAGGCTATAAATCATTGCGCTACGACCAAAAGGAGCAGAGTACCAGTAAAAAATGTTACAAAAACGGGGAAAATTATGACCCATTCTCTCTTATGTGATGCAAGCGAAGTTGCGCGGGTTAGCTAGAGTCTAATATGTTACGTACCGTACCACGATTCTCCACCACTATCGTATTTTTACCGACAACCGGCTAGCTGTCGGGAAAAAACCTATGACAATCAGTTCAGCGCCTCTAGCGAGCGTCGTAGAAACTATTTTGACAGTACATTTGAAATGTCAAACTCTCGATTCTCGATGGTTCCAATTGTAGAGAATCGAGCTACTAGACTCGGTACGTAAAGACGGCCGAAGGTTTTCTTCAGCCAAAGGACGTTAATTTGCAACTAACCTTGTCTAGACAATCATACCACATCATAATAACATAATATTCTTTTTGTATAGCCACTAAAGCTAAATCAGGTTTTATTGAACATTAGTATATCAGAGACATATTATTATTTGTTTTGACGAGGACATTATTATGACAATCACGTTTGAACAGCTTATTGAGTATAGTACTAATAAATATGAACAGGAATTTAGGTTTTCCTGGTGCGTTTGAATGCACGGAATTGACCTGTACAATTAAATTAAATTAGTAAAATAGGTGTTGTGTAAAATGTTATCCTGTTTTTGGTTTATTTACAGCTATTTGTCATCTAATGGATTGTTTAGTATATATTATTTCCTAAAAGTAACAGTAACTAATTGGATAATCTTGAGTCAATTATTTCATTATTCATTTCCTTTTGAAAATCTTTACTTTTCGTGTCATGTCTGTGCGACAACCTACCTTTAAATGGCTTTATAATCAAAACCTTCTCAAACCTGTTTTTTAACACATGCCTGTCCAACTGCAATGCTAGGGTCTTCTCCCGAACGATGGAGGAGTTATGCTTTGAGTCCAAGCTAGCTAGGTGCGGATTAGGGACTTTTGAAACCTCTATAACTGCACTAAACACTTCAATATCAGTCAACAGCCGCTACTTAACAATAGGTGGTCAATAATCATCGGTACACACGAGCTAGTAACGCTATAACATGCCGTAGTAAGCACAATGGACGGTGTCCGACACTCCGTCACTCTCGGCTCTACGTGAGCTGCAAGACTAACGACTTGTGTACACTAAACTACTAACTGTTGTAGCTAGTTGCTTGTTAACTATCTCTGTACATAGATAGTAAGTTAGAATAGTTAGTATTTAATTGTGAGTAGATGGTTCGAAATTGTAAGACTGGTTTCGAAGTTAGAGCAAACATAGTTGAATATTTTTTTGTGAAAACAATTTAACAGTACGAACGAGTAAGCTTTGTAGGTTTAAAATGCGTTTTCGTGTATCCTAGCAACTATAACTTGTATGAAACTCAACTCAAATACACTACTGTGCTATTTTTGATTAAGTATTACTTAAAAATAATAATGTGTCTAGATTTTGATTACATATCTGTGTGACACATATCTGCATAATACTGCATATTAAATCAGTTTTATGTATGTTTCGTTAGCTTATTATTATGTGCAACTTGCACCAGTATTGTAAATACTGGTTCATATACAAAATATCTGTCATGTTCATATTTCCGTATTATTTGAGGTAACATGAGGACGTAATTAATAACTAATAATAATTCAATATTGATGCGAAAACACTAACATTATTATTATTTCTACGTATTTCATTATTGTTAATTAATATTCTAATTATTAATTTATATTAATACTTATGTGTAATAATTATGCCACAAATGTTATTTTACTACCCTTACGAAAAACGATGTTTTAGAAGATTGGAATGTATATCTTTTTCGAAGCTCCTAAAATCATTGTTTAATTTTATATACGTTTTTTAAACGTCAAATACTATGGATATTATTTACTGCATAATGTTTCGAGCGGTAGCTTATGCAGATCTAACTCAGAGGTCTAGTCTTCACTTCCCTTTTAGGGCAATTGTCATAAGATTACACATAATAATAATATATACTCTCCACAACCTCTCCTATATTTTATACATACATACATAATATAAAGTTAAATATACATAGCTGTACGAACAGTTGTGTTTGAGCTGCATTACCCACAGTCTGGTGGGCCGGCACACGAGGCTGGCCAGACTTTCTGCTACGTCGCACCAAGTAATTGACTCTCGTACTCTCGTCATAACAACCTATGATATTATACCTTTTGTCTGTCTACTATTACGAAACATAAAGGTTTTTTTTTGTTTTGTCGTATGGTTAGTGGTCAACCTAGTGTCAAAATTGTTCAAGCCGTCCCAGAGGCCTTTGACGTGGCTTAACGATTGTTATTTTAGTAGATAACAACCGTGACCGACTTTTTACGTGCCCTCCGAAGCAATTACCACTATGCGGTCAACCATCTATGGAATGACCCACTGATCGTTTATCTACCGGTGAGCGCAACTGGCTATGGGCGCCTCAGGTGATTTCTTTATATTTGTAAACAGTAGCTGTCTTGTTACTGGTCACCGGTTTCATCTCAATTTGAGATAGATTAACGCATCATGCAAGATTTACTTTGTGTTGAAAGAGTTACCATAAAGATGGTTTCTTTTCTTTTAACGGTTATAACAAGCAATTAAACTCTTGAAGTTAAGGGTGTATCAGGGGGTTTCATTCTGAATTTCTTACGAGAGGTTCTGAATTTATTAGAATATAAAATTGCACAAAGTGAAAACGCATTTAGATTCTTCAAGTTTTAAGTTATGTTAATAGCTTTTCAAATGTAGTAATTAATTAGTTTAATACTAAATCAATTTATCATCAAAATGAATCCCTAAAATAATTTCAAATTAATTAATTTTAAACCATTTAATCAAACTATATCGTTTCGCAGTAACGATATAATATTAATGTATTTATTATTACTAGGGCGCTAGTTAATCGATCGGTGTAGGCAGTGCAATGATCGCGTGTCTATAAGTTATCTGTATAATTGATGATATGAATCATTGACGCATTACTTGCCGTTTTATTTTAATACAGAGGCGCCCATAGCCAGTTGCGCTCACCGGTCGGTAAACGATCTGTGGGTTAAGCAACTGTTGGCGCGGTCATTCCATAGATGGGTGACCACATAGTGGTATTTGAGCTGGGCGTCTCCGTGCTTCGGAGGGCACGTAAAAAGTCGGTCCCGGCTGTAGTCTACTAAGATAACAGTCGTTAAGTCATGTCAAAGGCCTCTCGGGCGGCTTGAACAACTTTGACACTAGGTTGACCATTAACCATACGCTAAACAAACATTTTAATACATATTGTTATGTACTTGTTATTACTAGTTATTGTATGCGGGTTTACTTGCAATTTGTAGTCTTAGATTGGTAGTCCATTGTGTAAAGATATCTATGAAAAAAATGTGTTTCGTTTGTTTAAATTTACTTTTATTGTTTGATATTTCATGTAATTGTGCTTAAGTTTATTTAAGACATAATTTTTAAAATAAACTGTTTCTACATTGCCCACTATCTATTTGTAACGTGCCATAAAATTACGAAACCAATTGAAAACTCACCTTTTGTTACACTTGTTATTTGTCACAAAAAATCTTGCCATCGAAAATACTTAGTCAACTCAAATCCATAAACTTCATCCCTACCAAAATAAACTCATATTAAAAACTTACATGCTTTTTAAATATGTCTTTAAATACAGGCAACATTTTCACTAACAAGTTGACAGAGTGTTGCCAAACAGAATATTACACGAACTCCTTTCATATTTAATCAGAGGTCCCGCGAAAATGCCGCCTCTTATGTATTTATCGACACAGCTCTTTCATTTACTATTCCTTTAAGTTTTCACGGTTCAAAGTACTTTAAACATCAATGTTTTATATTTGAAAGATATAAAAATATATTTTATGGTACATTAATTGATAGACAGACTTGTAACTTTGGGAAATGTTAGCGTGTAGTGGATTCATTTGCCGTTTATTCTTGACTTGCTTAAATGCATAGACTTGTCGTTAACTATAATTTCACATTATTCTGCTTTAAATTTTACAAAAATGTACGACATCTCTAACTATTTAAGTATAGAAAATAACTATTTGACTTTCTCTAGACATTTGTCAAACCAAACCAGCCAAGATAACTGTTGTACACAAATCTCCAAATAAATATAAATTATCATTTTAGCAGCTAATATCATACATTTTCATGAAACAGTTCTCAAATTTTATCACCATACATTTGGAATACCTTCGTTTACTTAAATTCTTTTGAATTTTTAAAGTTACATTATCAAGTGTGTATTTCATACAAGATATTAATATGTATGTTTGTTTGTGTTGCAGGTATAAAATGTCCAGTATGCAGCAAGTTCGTGCTGCCGGACGACATCGAGTGCCACCTCGTCATGTGCCTCACCAGGCCCAGGCTCTCCTATAATGGTTAGTATACACACCGTCTACTCGGTCTACTTGGTCTATTTAAGTCTTAAATACAACTATTTAACTGTATCATAATCGTCTTTTTAAACTACTGAACATAAGTAACACTTTAAATACTGATAAACTTTTTAAACTACTGATGATAGGGACGTCTACTTGGTCTACTGAGTCTAATTAACAATTTACCTACAATTCTATTCGATGTGGTGGCAAAGTAAAGAATAGAACATTGCTTTGCTACTATTGCAGACTACAGTGGGTTCGATTCCCACATGGAACTAATATATTTTTCATACATTTTTCTTGTAGACACATTTTATCATATCTTACAAGCAGTTTAGGGCCTTTTAATTTATGGCACTAAGTTCGGTTTACTATCACAATGTGCTTACACTGTCTGTTTAAGTTGGGGTATAATATATTATTGTATACACAGCACAGAGAGTATTGAACACACACAAGCCCGGAGCGTGTTGATTGAATTTGATTAGTAGCTGATACATAGCGGTGTCTGTAGTACATAGAACATGCATGTATTGTATACAAGTGGTCATTATCCGTTAGTACGACTAAACATGACATTTAGCTAGGTCAGGGTTAAACTATGAACTAGGAAACTTTCCATTTTAAAATTAAATTGTAAGGTTTAAATGTTAATCTATCCGATTTTAGTCCTAACTACGTATGATGATGTTTGGTAAACGATAAAAATTACTTCTCCAACGATAGTGGGAAGAATATTGGTAGCTGCAAAATTGATAGGTTTGCTATAATTCTGTTGAGCAGTAGCTGTGTTAGGTTCGATTTCCACGTGGTATTTTGGAAAATCCACAGTAAGTTACTTTTTGTGACCTACGTTTGTATGTTAGTAAAGCTTTCAAAAACACACGTTGAACTCTTAGAAAGCTGAGGATAGATAAATGACTAAAATCCAACAATATTTGTCACTAGAATAATTTCTAGACTTCAAGATATAACTTTCAGTTAGCATTCTCTAGTAAATATTTAACTAGGAACGGTAGAAAACTGTCAGTTGGTGTAGTAATTAACTGAAAGATCCGAGCTGCATTATGTAAGGTAGCAGTAAGCCAGCTTGTACGGTAGTGCTGGAATAAGGAATTATGTCTGTCTGTCTGTCTGTCGTGTACGTCAGGGCTTGCATACGACGAATATAATCTAGATGGTTTATTTTGTCAGTCAGATTTGTAACTGTATGATTTTGTTAGTGTTGAATTTCATTGTACAATGTCATTTACAGTTGAAATTTTTGTAAAAAATATATGGTTGTGTAGACAAGTTAAGTGTTAAAGGATTAATGCATGTTCACTAAAACGGGGATTACCTAAAAAAAGTTTTTGGTAATTGGTTCATAATACAATTATGTTCGATATACATTACCGATATGCCACAAAGATCACTTTCTTATTCTTCAATTACCTGTACTAGTAAGGTCTCGGGTTTGAATCCCGGGACACATTTCTATTTATACTTACTTTAATAACTACACAAACAAAAAAAAAATGAGTAAAATCCAGCCATGATGATCCTTTCAGATTTCGTATTATAAACATGTAATGTCATGGTGTTTCAGAGGATGTACTGAGCGACTCGAAGGGCGAGTGCGTGATCTGCCTGGAGGAGCTGTCCGCCGGCGACACCATCGCCCGCCTGCCCTGCCTTTGCATCTACCACAAGGGGTAAGCACATCACCATGACACCACTTTGATTATATCAATATTTAAATACCTATCAAATTATTAACTTTGCGATGGAAGCCTTAGAGAAGTGAGAAGAGATTTATGTGTAGGTTTTTTCTCGTTTTGGAGTATGTAATATTATTGCCTGACACACATAAGGCAATAGTATTACAAACAGTGAGCTTAAGAAATATTTCGTGTCATCAAAACTACGTCAGTCATAGAGACATAGAAGAAGATAACAAAATGAAATTATTTGTATTGCATGCCTTTGTGTAACGCATTTATTGCAAAGATATGTTCGAAGTTCCCCACCCCGCACTTGTCTAGTGTGGTGGGCTAAGGGCCCAACTCCTCTCTCAATTCGAGAGGAGACCCTCGCCAAGTAGAGGGACTGTGTGAGGGTACTATATAGCAATAAAAATGTGTTTTGTGTTGTTATAATACTGAGCACTAAAGCAGGATTTCTAAACTTGGGGTCCGCGGACCCCCAGGTGTCCGCAGACCTGTCTCAGTTGTAGGGTATTATTTATAGTATTATTTGGTGTGGTCCGCTAATCATTATAAAGTGGCGCACAAGAAGGTTAGGAAACCCTGCACTAAAGAATTTCATTCACAACTATTAACAAAATACTGCTTTCCTCCAATCATGTTATATAAATTCTCATATTATTATGTTTTCCTCACAAAACATGACAAAACCCTTATCTATACGAGGAAGCGTATCTAAACATCCTTGCAATAGCAATTACTAGTGATAACAGATAAGAGATGATGCGACAATCGATCGATAACGATACCCTTATCAGATCACTGATAACGCACGTACTAATAGATTATAATTGATTTATATCTGTTATTTATACACCTTATCTATTCATATATTGTTATGAAATCATCCATATTGAATGAGTTGATAACATTTTCAGTTTTGTTATGTATTTTTCTGCTTACCTATATGGGAATAATGTATTTATGCGTAATTTGAACGTTAATGGTGTAGTATCTATTGAGCCACAACGGCTGTTTTCCTGGGTTCGATTTCCACATGGAGTAAAATATGTGATTTTGGGAAATTGCTTTGCCTTGTTGTGGCTGGTAGAGATATGAGATTTGTATGTTTGTAAAACGAATTACATTGTTAAATATAATGTGGTTTAAAATTTAAGTGTATACAAATAATATTTGTAATCTCAATACCATATGCCATGAAAATTTGTCAGTTCATATTTGATGAACCTAGTTCTTTAACACCTAGTTAAAAAACCCCTTAACCTACTTAACAAGACTCCACTAGCCTTTAAAAGCAAAATCCACTTTCGCTCCATCACTACCAACAAACTTAGAACCCTTTCTTTCACCCACAAAACGCCCCTAGCAACACTCAAGCACTAGGTCTCAAAAGGTACCTAGAGCACTAGACGACGCCGATAAGCCGCCCTAAAGCCGATGTAGGTCGGCTTTGATACTCATCTTGAGGGCTGACCTAACCCTTTATACTGGTAGATCGATATGCACATTATTGTACTGTGCACTAATTATACTGTGCATTTATAGTCGAGTGATTGGGGTAATAATGCCATCTAGTGGTGGCGAATGGAAACAAATGTGTTTGGTTTGTGAAGTTTTAGATGAATAACATCTGATTTTTAATAAGAGGCGAAGTAATTACAGTGGTTTGATTGGGTTCAAAAACCAATATAAAAATGGTCATTTATTTGTTCTCATCAATTCTAAACGCAATTTAAGTGAACTATGAATAATTAATATTATAATGCAAAAACTAATTAATTATTCATATAATATTATAACGCAACGGGTCTTAAACGCAATTGTAAATTAAATATCGAATCGATAATCGATATTTTCGATCGAATAACCGTGGCCACGGACAATGTAAATCGATCGAAACGTCGGGTGAACAAATAAGATAGACCTTTAATTTTCAATTGCGGTTAGGACCCGTTACATTATAATATTACATGAATAATTAATTAGCTTTTTCTATTCTTGAAACTTTTAAATATCCAAATCCATCGCACAGAAACCTATCTCGTACTATTGTGTTACCTTCTATTTTATAACGTGTATACTAATACATATAATGTATGTTTCAGATGTATAGACCAATGGTTCGAAGTGAACAGATCGTGCCCGGAGCATCCCGGCGACTAGTGGCGCGCCCCGGAGCCGCCTGCCATGTGCCATGAGCAAGTGATAATTTTATACAATGAATAGACTGTGCCTCCGCGCCTTGTACATATAAACTTATGCTAGTGACCCGTTCTGCCGTAAATAACAGCAAAGACAATGATAGTTAAATGAAACGCTATGAAATAAATTCGGTGGAGTATTAATATACTTATAATTATTGTAAATTTTACAACGTTAATGTTTTGTTCAAAACGCGAATAATAATTTGTTTTTATTTGATATGTATAATGTAAATTATAATGATATGTATAGTGGTTTGTTCGGTTGCAGTTAGGTTATGTTAGTGCGATACTGCGATACTGCGATACTGCGTTACTGTGATGTCTTCGCGGTTTACATATCTGTTTCTTAAGCTTGTATATTATAATATATGATTTGATCTTTTTCATCTTGATAATAAAGTTGATTTGTTTCTAAATTTTCTACAATTGTTTTCTTTGTGTACCTCCCTAATATTAGAAAAATATAAATCAGGAATTAGGTGATTTCTTGAAGACGAAAAAACTGACCAATATGCTACCTATGCTATATTTTACAATTTAGATGACCAATAATAACAAGTAAAAGTAGGTCCTAGGTTCGACTCCCGGATCATTTATCAACAGCTTTAGTGTTTGAATATGCAAATGAAAACAAGTGTGTGTATATAATAACAATGATTTATTGACACATAATCTCGTCACCGCCCGGCGCCGTCCCCTCCCGCAGTACACATCGTCTCACTATATCTCTCACCGCACAAACGAGCGATGTCTGGCGCCGCGCTGCATGCGGGCGCCGCCCCAACCCATACCTCCTGAGAAAACACAATGCAAATTATTATTCAGAAGATACCTGTACAGGTAGTACAGGAAATAGTATATAAATCAATACACACGGAGTGAAAATACCTGTTAAATTGATTGTAAAGTTATGTATGGACCAAGTGGCAGAATAATATTTACGATATGATAGAGCTATCGTTCCTTTGAAAACATATTTACTAAATAACCTTGAAAGCTTTAGGTAAGTTTCTAGCACTTTCCCCGAATGACAAATAAAGTTGAGCTGCATTATCAGTTTAAAGATGCGCTGAAGTGTAATTGATATTATTGTAACGCCAAATAATTAATCAACTTACCCATCATATACTGTGAAGCAGGTGGGAAGTGCCCAAAGTGAGATGCACCCATCTCCCACGCGCCGCGACCACGACTGAAATAGAAACATTACACTCATAAGGAAGAAATAAAATAAAGTAGAAAAAATTAGCGCAAAACATGCGCTCACAACTTATAAGAACACTATACAGGTTTTAATTATACTCAAGACGTTACAAACATGCAAACTACGTCATAATAAACAGCATTATAGTAATTTGTAAGTGCGAGCGAGAGACTGCGACAAATTGACATGACTTAGTTCGCACGTTTGAAATGGCACGAGTATAGTGTCTGTAGTTTTAAGTAACAATTAATTTGGAGTTACGGTAGCAATTATAAGCCTAAGTATCATGTTATAGTGGGTGTGAATGTGTGTAGTAAGTACTCACAGATGTCTGTAGTGGGCGTGCATGGGCGCGGCGGACGCGAACCTGCCGCGATCCGACACCGCGATACCGCGACGCATGCCTCTGTAACAGTAGAATACATTCATTAGTACAATGTACAACACAATACATACACGTGGTTGAGGAGAAGTATCACACAGTAATTCAGAATAATGTATATAAGCACTTATCACATGCACCTATCGGAGAGGAGTGCCGGTCAGCAAAGTATGAAATACATACTAGATTAGTAGTTTTCTAAAACGCAGTCAGAAAATGTTAATTGGCTACTATGGTTTTTTACTTTAAAGCAATTGACAAAAACATTTATGACTTTAAGAGGGTGTTTATTTGCCTTTTATTGACATTAGATCAGCGTTTTTCGACAAATAATCGTTATTTAGGCAACAGCTGTTATACAAAATCTGTGATTAGTCCAGTGTTAGACCTGAACAGATTTATTAAGGTGTGTAAAAAGCATAAGGTAGTATGTATTGTATGTGACCGGTTGATCTGCTGTCCGCCGTAGGGCTGGTGCAGCGCCGTGAAGTCGTCCACGTGCAGCGAGGGCGGGCGCGACGTGTTGGGCGGCCGCGAGCGGAACGCGTCCGCGCCGCCCTCCGCGCGCACGCGCGTCAGAGCCACTGGAACATCGCATACACATGTAACAACGCAGCTTAGCCTATAGGTCAAAGGATAAGTAACATTCTGTAGCAGCAGATATATGCTAATCTTAAACTATCTCTAACTATAAAAAAATTGAAAATGGCATCAATTTATAACTCAGTTTGGACGTTAAAGTAGAACCAACACACTACAGTAGGTATTATAAGTGTGAATAATTAATGAGAATTGTTGGAGTCAGACTTAGCTCTAAAAGTAGCTGTGGTCAGATAGGCACCTATTTCTTCATATCTCTACAGTTTTAGTAAAGGAGAACATACCAGGTGGTCTCTTGTCATCAGTAGGTTTAGCGTCAGTGACAGCTCTGGCACACCCTGCGAGGCGCCGCACAGCCCCACACAGCGCATCACCGCCGCCACACACAAACGTGTTGGCTAAGTCCATTATATCACATGCAACCTGAAAAATAAACATTTATACCTTTTATAAAATGAATTAAAAAGAAAAACCTCCATACCAATCTGACACGAGGTATAATTTAACTCCCAAAATATTAAAGGAGTCTAAGTTTTAAGTTCATAATCTTAGCCTGGAAAAACGCAGGTCAAATACCTTACATTCCTACAAAAGCTGTTTTAAATAACACTTATTTTCAACTAGAACATGGGTTCCAAAGATTTTTGGACTGCTGCCCCCACTTCTTAAAAATAAATATGCGTTTCGTTATATTATCACTTGTCTTTGGACTTACTACCGGTCCTCTCGAAATAATCAACTACTAGCAGACGCTATCGACCGCTTTGGGAACTTACGAACTATAACATAAGAATACAGCAATGAAACAAACCAACTTAACACAAAAACCAAACTTACCAATTCACTGTCATTGACATCATCATCACCACCAGCGGCCGGCACATTCAACCAGTAACTAGAAGTAAGTCTCTCATCACTGGCCTCTCCTATACCATATATAGTCCTGGCCTGGAACTGCGCCACGAGGGTCTCTGGAGCCGGCAGCACCAGCTCTTGGACCTCAGGGGGTGTAGCTGGTTCTTCCGTAGACTTTAACTTCTGAAGGTGGCTGGTTAGGAAACTGGCGTTTGCTATTGCATCTTCGTCTGAGTTCCTTTCCTGGAAATTTGTAATAAAATGCGTTAGTAGTGATAAGACATGGCAAGGTATGTTGGTAAGTCTGTAAAGCTCTGTCAGTGAAAGTGATAAAATATTGAAATTAATGAAAGTTTAAAGCAGGAAAATACTGTTTTTTATAGTATAAAACTATTCATAACAATAAAGAAGTTTTGTAGGATTGTTACTCTCGAGTACATTAACTAAGTTTTAGTTACCTAACAGTTTTTAAGAAATCAGGCGCAATCAAAAATAAATGTCTCACCTTCAAAATCTTGTCCAACTTCAGCACAGGATGTTCATCCGCACTGGGTGTATATCCCACCATATCAGCCATCTCGTTCACCGTGAGCATCGTCTTCCTTCCCACCAGGCCCTCGCCTTCCTCCATCTTCAATATCCTGATCAGATCTATATACAAGCTTAAACACTCTGCCTTATCCTCACCCTGGCCCTCCAGCGCCCATTTGAAGAACTTCCCCAAAGATTCCCTCTTCTTAGATATAAATTTCCTGAACTGCTGGAAACCGTATTCATGTTCCGTCAATACGAAGTACGCTCGAAGTATAGAAGAGGCCACTGAACACGTTTTAGTTGAAGACTCGAGGCAGTCTGCTGTCGATTCTAGGAATAAGGCTAGAGCATCTTTGTTTGGTAACGAATTGGCTAGAATCACATCTGAAGCCCCTGTCAAAGGTGTTAGAGTGATTTCAGCATCACAGAAGGCCGCTAACGCATGTGCGGCATATTCTTGAGCGGCAGCATGTTCATTTGAGGAATTAGCAAGGCCTAGAACAGAGCATAATGCTGTTTGAACATCGGTTGCTCTAGGACCTCCACCGTTCATGGCATGGAGAACCGCGCATTTAACCGGCGCGTGGGATACTAAACAAGCCAGGAAGCCTAATACTCTAGCTATACTAGCTGTGGCTGGCTCTCCGGGCTTCAACTCCCTTGTAACAGCACCCACAGCAGCTCGAGCAACGGTAGCCGCTGTATTTGGTGCCAAATCAGCAATTTGCACGCATACTCGTCGCAGCATATGAACCACTGGTCTGTAGGTCGACATGCATATAATCTGTATCATGTCTGTCAAATCATTGGACAAAGCGTGGAGATGAGCAGACCACAGTCTTCTCTCATTAGATGCATCAGCTAACTCCCGATCCGTTGGAGGCGTTTTCGTCTGCATTGGTAAAGGTAGTGGTAATAGCTCTGAGAAGACCAGTAGACCAGGTACAAAAGTGTATGGAGCTGTCATTATGTAGGAGATAACTTCAGAGCATAAAGAAGTCCAAGGTCCACGACGTATGGAGTCTCCATCATTAGCATCGTCTGCTATTGGTTGAGCATAAGCCAGTAAAGCTCTTACTGATGCTTCGGCGGCTTTCGCAGCTGTTCTATACCCAACAGATCCTACTGGAAAAGCTTTAGCTATTCCATAGGTTTTCAACAAAACTGGAGCGGCCGTCAAATCTCTGAATCTCGGTCCACGACAACGAACTACTCTTGCTAACATCGCATCTAGTAATCTAAGGCATGGTAGTAAAATTTGTGCCAAATGTAGCCCTTTTACTGATGCAAAAAATGAAGTATGCATGCTTGGTTGATCGAAATGCGTGGCCAAACGATCTAGGACACCAGCTAAATGAGCAACACCATCTAGAGAAAACAACTGTAGCACATTGTACTTATATTTCAATTCTACATATTCTTCCGTCGCCGATTCACAAGCAATCGTAACGTTATTCTCGTAATCAGATATACAGAAATGCCTTAATATTCTCAAACAAGTCATCAGTTCTCCAGGCAAGTCGGGAGCATGTTCTGAACTGGCTTTTAGTATCTCCACACATTCAGCCATGTCTTCCCCTGACAATACAGTGGGTTTTTCAACAGGTTTCAGATAAGGTATAACTTCTTGTAACACACTGGAAACGCTGGGCTCAAATCTATCATGTTCTTTAGACACATTGATCAATCTTTGGCCATATTTCTTCAAAAATGGTACATTAGCTGCGAACCTTACAGCTGATACTATCAGCTCAATAGCGTACCCTTTCGCTGGTGATTTCTGTTTTAAAGGAGACTCGGTTTTCGCCTTTGATTTTAAGTCATTTTCGAACACTTCCATTAGACACTCGGCATTGTCTTCCATTACTACCACATCTGGGACAGCTGTCCTTCCAATACTACCAAAACTAAGACAATATAAAGACTGTAATCTATCTATAAGTTCGTTTTCATCTGATTTCCCCACTTGAAGATCGCAGATAGATTGCAAGTAATACAACGCTTTTAATTTATAAGCCATTTCGAGTGCTAAAATCTGCAAATCGCTGTAGTTACTCAAATCGTGAGGGTATAGAAATTCTTCAGAATTTTGCTGGCTATAAGGCTGTGTCAAAGTTTTGAACAATAACTCACTCATTGGCATATTTTTGTAGAGAAAGTTCAGTCCGTTGTGTGAATTTATCAGCTCGTAAAGTAAGTCATATATGGGACTGACTACGACCAAATTGTTGCAAGTCGTAGGGCAAGTTAATAGGTACAAACAAACTTCTAAAACTTGATGTATTTGGAAGAATTCTAGCAGAATTTCGTTTGAACATTCCTTGTTTATCTCGAACTGAGCGGACACTGGTAAGAATCGTTTTGGCTGAGATAAATGGAAGCATTGGGAACGATACATGTACAAAACCTCCTCTAAAGCACTCACTATAAAATGCGCGTCGTTTTCCGAAAGCTCTGCATCATCATTGCTACTAGATTTACTGAAATTGACAACCAAATCGTTTAATTTACTCAACAGTTCGTAAATATTGAGTTTCTTTATCAATGCACTGATGGAAAACTTCACCCTAGCAAGGGGATTTGTTTGCATTATACTTATTAACGCTTGGTAACCATTTTTGAGCTTCCTTTCATCATTTTTATCTGATTTCGGAAAGACTGCTTCTTTCATGAAATTCTCAACAGATTCTTTTGATGAAAGACAAGCATTCAACGCTTTTAAAATCATTAGTCGAATGCTTAACGCCATGTATTCTTTTGAATACATTTCTAGTAGTAACATGGACATATCTATTCCAGCAGTAAGAAGCACTTTCATCACTTCTCCATTATGTCTGTGGCCCATCAAAGCTTCAGCGAGACGAATACCACACTTCATATGCCTAATTTTATAAGTCGGCTGTTGTTGGGCCAATGCAAACTCAAAATTCAAGCCAATCTTGCAAAAAGTTATCAATAAGTAATATATTTCTGTAAATTCATCCGGCACGTCGTTTCGGTTAGGGTTTTTGAAGATTCGCAGTACTATATCAGTGTTCTTACAAAGGTTCGCCATTGCTACGAATAATTGTTCGCATTGATGCACCCATTCCTCTCGAGCAGGGTTGTCGATCTCTGCAAATGTATTTGCAAAGAATTTTTGATCCAATTTCTTATTGGACTTCGCCATTTCGGATATTTTAAACAACTCAGGACTGGCATCACACAACTCATCAAAAGTCGCATTTAAAACATCTTTCACTCCCTCCCTATTCGGTCCTAATAGATGAATCTTATTGACATACTCGTATTTATTCCAGTCACATTTAAACGGATTGTAATACTTGATAATGTCATCCACACCACAATAATCATTCAGTTCATAATCTACTTCGGCATACGACGGTCCTTCGAGATCATCACAAATGTCTTCATCAGACAAGATAGGTTCAAATTGTTCGGCATCCATTGACCGATCCTCCTCAGGATTTCTATTAGGAGATTCAACCTTTGCCGTAGTATTATCAACTATTGGTACAGTAACTAGACTGGAATGTTGTTGCTCCACGTAAGGGGCGGGCTCAGCTTCTTGAGAAGGACTGCGAATAGGCGGCTTATGTCTATAGCTTTGATGATAAATGTCCACTCTAGGTATCTGCTTTCCACTCCTGTCGTACTCCGCAGCGTCTTCAGACCGAATAGAATTGATAGGGCTGGAAGCATCCACTTCTCTCGGAGACAATGGTCTTCTATTACTCTCTCCAGGAGGGGTTCTTGGTCTTTTCCTTGGGTCATCACGGCTTGGAGACCTGCTACTGTAGCTAGAGCCTCTAATACGACTGTAAGGCGAATGTCTTTTGCGATCATAGGAAGACTGTTTCTCATAAGACGGAGCTCGTCTTTCGTACGAAGAGCCACGTTTTTCGTACGGAGATAGACGCTTTTCGTACGACAGTTTGCGTTCGTAAGACGGTCCCCTTTTGTCGTATGGAGAACGGCGTTCGTACGAAGCGTCTTTGTCGTATGAACCTCCACGAGATCTCTCGTATGACGGTTCCCGATGACGTCTGTAATCATCCTTTTTATAAGAACCTCGGTCCCAATCACGGTCGTTAGATATACCACGTAGTCTGTCCACACTTCGAGACCTGGACCGACTCAACGGACGATATTCTCCTTTGACAACGTAATCTCGGTCACGACTTCTAGATCTTGAGCGAAGTCTGTCAATCCTATCATGTTCTCTACTCCTATCACGATGTCTTGAAGACTCCCTGCTCCTACCTCTGTCGATAGACCGTCTTCGGCTTCTTCCATCACGTCTCTCCCTCTCTCGTTCAATCTCCAATGTACGAGGACTGTGACGTAATCTATCTCCTTCTCTTTCACAACTGATATCTCTCTTATCCCAATTCCCTTCCTCCATATGTGTGTAAGTCCTCGGATCTTTGGGTCCTTGCTCTGGTGGTACATAATAATCAGCTCTATACATCTGATTTTCATAGTTTTCTGGGTAGTTATTTGGACCATATGCATCAGGATTGGCAGTAGCTACCGTACCGGTGTATGCTGGTATTGGGTTTGTAGTGTCTTGAGGCCATTCAGGGGTTGGAGCCACAACAGCTGGGGGTGGAGCTACTTCCCGAGCTACTGCTGGTCTTTGCACTGTGGGAGGTGGATTGGCACCCACTGGGGTTTCCGGAAGAACTTGGGTTAGTGTTCCGTAGACTGCCAGGGTGATTGTTGTGTACCAACCTGTAGAATAAATGAAGAAAGATTTAAAACTTTTATTATTTACCTACTAAATACAAGAGGTACCTAAACCAAAATTTACTAACTATATGCACTTAGCATATAAATTTTAAAAACAAAATTGAAATTGGAATGACTTGTAAGGCTTGAACAGCTACAATTATAAAAATTTAGGTTAGTTAGTCACTCCTAACTTATTCCTGCTATAGCCTAAATATCTGTTTTTTTACTTGTATGCCTTCATTCGAAGTCAATATGATGATCTTCCCATAGTTTGTTCTTCCAATGCAGATTTGAATACAAAATAAGAAGTTTTATTAAGATCTAATTTTCAATGACAAAGTTATGCATATAATATACATTGAATCACTCTGCTGTTATGTAGAATTTTACATTTTTAATAGTTTACTCATAGATCATTAAACATAGGTATTTGGAACCTATGTTTAATGTTCTCCGAGTAAACTCCTTACATTGAAGTTTTACAATCAGTAACACAATTCTGTACCACTATCATCTTTTTGACAACTGGCTTGCTATTGAGAATTTTTCTGTGAAAATGTGATTAGTGCCTGTAACAGGTGACATTGGAACAATTTTGCAGTGCATTTTAAGTGTCAAACTCGATACTCGATTGTATCAACTGTAGAGAGTTGTGCTACAGTAGCCAAAATATCTATCAGTATTAAATAAATGATTTCATGTAATAACTAGGTTGCAGTTCATACACATAGACAGTGATGACATTTCTCCAATAAAATCAAAACAATACTTACTGGAACTAAAATATATTGTCAACAAATAGTCAATCTATACTAATCTATACTAATATTATAAAGCTGAAGAGTTTGTTTGTTTGTTTGTTTGAACGCGCTAATCTCAGGAACTACTGGTCCGATTTGAAAAAATCTTTCAGTGTTAGTTAGCCCATTTATCGAGGAAGGCTATAGGCTATATAACATCACGCTACGGCCATTAGGAGCGGAGAAGTAACGAAAAATGTTACAAAAACGGGGAAAATTTTGATCCAGTCTCTCTTAAGTGACGCAAGCGAAGTTGCGCGGGTCAGCTAGTAAGTAATATCAGTCAATGAAAAATCCAGTTTTAAATACTTTTACTTTGATTGTATCAATGGCCATCATAAAAGACATAACAAAACTTATAATGAGTTGAAATTACTGTTTAACTTGGAAATTAACAGGTAATAAATCCAAGATTTTTTTCTATATTGTATATTCTGTGTATTTTGTATGAATAATTCAATAAATATTGCAATTTTCAGTTTAGCAATTTTTGATCAGCAAGATAGATATATGACAGTTAATATACAAATATCATCGAAGATATGACATTTGTACAATAACTGTATGATGATAGATGTACAGAACCATGATATCGAAGAAATATATAGTCAATCATTAAAGCTTACTAATGAAATGAAACCAACCTCTAAGTACAAGTCCATCAGTGGGAATCCTGGGCTGATCCATGCCATTCCCGCACTCCATGTGTATCTGTCCATTCTGACAGTAGTCCAAGCTGCCCAGCGCCTCGAACGTCGACGCTCCAGGCTTGCTCAGGTCATTCACGAAGAAGTCTATGTGGAACTTCGTCGGGTTGGTAGCCCCAAGGCGCACTCCGCCGGGAAAATCTCCTTCCACACGCGCCCCCAAGGGTATTATACGTATCTCCCGCACATAAACCGACTTTGGAAACTGTACCAAGTCTAAATTCAACTCCTGAAAACAACCAAACAGGTATATTACGGTATATTCACCAAAAACTTTAATGCCAAAAATCGTCGGATATTTACCTCACTGGTATCGTGTGAGAATGTATCGAAAAACAAAAGGTCCGGCTGCTCGTTTACCGACATTTTAAATGATTGTCACGTTATTTGTTCAATGTAATTCAAACATTTTCAATTATCAATAGCACAAATTGTACACATTCGCGTCGCTCGATCGCCGATTGTGATAGCGCGTTTCATTTTATATAAGCTTATACTTTTAGCACGCAACTGGTCGTGACTCTTAGCAAGATGCCCCACGTAAAAGCAACCTAGAGAGTATTTGATGCTAAAGATATTGAGTATTTCAGATTGGAACGCATGACGTCACGTTTATGACATTGACATTGGTAATAATATTGCAAGCTTAAAAAAAAACTAGAATGATGCCTATTCTCGGAAATAAAAAATGAAACTTTATTTTAAAATACCTATATAACGACACTATATTGCTTAGCCAAATGTCAAATTATATTATATTTGCATTTGAAAATTCCCTGTGAGAATAAAACGTCTGTCAAGTAACATTGGAGGTAGTCGGCTTCTCAATAAAATAATTATAGATCAGCTTTTAATACACATTCCTACAATAATACTCTTTTAAGAGGAAAATAATACACAAAACATACAATAAAGTCTTTACGACGCCACAGTGTAATTGGAAGGCTCTTATAAATAAGATGTAGGCAAATATTCCGCTCCCGGCAGTACCATCTTCGATTCAACTAAATAATGCATGCAAAATTAAGTATGAGGAAAACATTGATACAATGTGGGTATACTGGGTATAATCAATAACGTGATATACAAGTATTTATTCTATTATGGTGCGTAGTCATTAAAGCAGTCTCTTTTTTTAGAAGTTCCAAATTTTGGTAAACAAAGAGATCAAAATTAGTCGCGGCGGTTGAAACATATTTGAAAAAATTATTTTAATAAAGTTTTGTTTTCTGTCATTGTGAAATTCCGTACTTCGCTGTCTGTCTGTGTGTCTGTTTGTCACCAGGTTATAGCTTACCGTGATAGTTATTTCCTTCTACTATAGGGTTGTAAAGCATAGTCAAGGGCGTTGCCAAAAGTTAAACGAATGTTTTATGTACCAAAAAACACTGAAAACATAATATCCTCTAAAAAAAAATCCGAACGGCATTAAAACCCTTTTTTATTGGTAAATTGTACGAGCGTTATCGTTTTATTTAGTATTTCATAGCTTATTAATGTGTTCGCACCTTTACTCATGGGAAAAATCATATAATCTTCGTGCAAATAAATAAAATACTACGTTCTAAGTCCTATGGAATTATTGTTTATAAATAACATTAATAATATATAGAATTAATTGCGTGTTATTTCACGTCGTAATACAATAATTAGACAAGGCACGACTATTTCTGGGAAAACCTAAGAGAAGCATGTGTGATGATATTTATCTCTGTATAAATTACATAAAATATGTACTTATGTAGGTACGGTATGCAATTAAAGTTATCTGTGCATGATATAAGTATAACAAAATTTTTTTTTAAATAAGTAGCTGCTATACTGAAACTACTGCTATCTAGTGAGCATTTTTGTAAACTCTGTTGCGCTGCTGAGAATTTTGATTTTGACATGATTTGGAGTCGAACCCTAGATTTTTTTGTTATTGTCAGATCAATCCTAGGTATATGCAATAATGCTATGAAAAATCATATTACTTATCCACTACAGAATATTGTTGAACAGTTTTACAGAATTTAAGTGACATGATCTATACTTATAATAAATCTGTAGAGAGGTCAATTCTGTACATTGAATATATTTAAAAAAAAACCAATGGGGGATGTTTAGTAACGGATACTGATACCGAATCTGCAATTTATAATTTTCTTTTCTGTCTGTCTGTCTGTCTGTCTGTCTGTCTGTCCTCCGTCTGTATGTGTCGCTATCACGTAAAAACTACCGGATAGAATGCACTGAAATTTGATATATGCATAGAATAAGTAGTGGAGCAATTTCTAGGATACTTTTTATAGCATAAAATTTCAAAGATTTTTAGAAAATTGAAAAAAATACGTAGAAATCGTTTGAACCTGCGTTTCCCTATAGAGACCATAGATGGCGTTACAATCCATTTCACAACATTCGCATAGTTAACGCGGCGCCTGCCGTATCGATACCTGTTGTTCGCACCAACCAATAGATGGCGTTATAAACCGCAACAAAGCATGTTTTTTCTAATTAATTTATTTTGATGGCTTTATTGTAAAAAAATACCTTTGAAACATGCTATACATTTATAAGATTTTTAAACATAAATGTTGTATGATATATTACACAAAAATGTTGGTTTACGTGGGTCCGGTGCGGTCGGGATATCCTAGATGGCAACCGAGTAATTTCGTTTGTTGTCGTTGTTCGCCGCAACTGACAGATGGCGTTGTTGTTCGAATCACATAATATTTATTTAATAACCAAATGAATTGGTTGCATTAAGGGAATAAATTGGATAGCTATGAAACAGACTATGTGGTAAGTTTTAAAAAATAAACAACGGATGATATAAGTATAAAAAATAATTACGGGTTACGCGGTTTCGGACGTATCATCGCAAGTATACATTATTACGCGTCTGAAGAGCTCCGGCGCAGATAGGACCTATAATAATATTCTGAATCCAGACGGGTAAGCAATGGTCAGTCTATTATAAGGTATTATATTTTACACTGTAAACTGCTACGGATACAGACGAGAGCGGCAAGAAGGTAACCACAGGAAATCAGGCCTGCCTGAGCCTGTGTCACATTGTGTGCCTTTCGGGTCCCTTTCGTAAATAACCATTAGATGACAAAAGAGTTGTTAACATTTTTATGTGTAGGTGTATCGAGTGCTTCGCAATTCGCGTGCTCAAACGAATAAGCAACAGTACGAAATTCACGCGAGCGGAGCCGCACGGGTCAGCTAGTCAATAATATGACGGATCAACTAAACTTTTAATAACCACTTTATGCATTAATAAATCTATAGGAAAGTGCAGAATTCGTATTACTTTCTACTTTGCATATACCTACCTCGTAGGTACTGTTTTTAGTATTGTTTCAGGACTGCAGTTAGTTATCTATGTTAGTATCTCCTTTATTTCAATAGATGGCGCTGCGCTACCGAACCGAAGTTGAAATTTACTTTGTCTTTATAGATACTTACTGAAATGGACTTTTCTTTGGCTACTGACGTATTAATTGATTTAAAAGATGTGTTGCATAAATTTACATATTTATTTAATCGGCACGAAGCATAGAACCGGCATCAAACTAATTAAGCATTTTTTGTCAAATTTAGCAATTCCTTTTATTGTGGTAATGAGAAATCTTGATCGAATTAAAAGTTCTTTGATTTTTCAAACAAATATGACGAATTGGGTTATTAAACCTTTTTTTTGTTATTTGGATCTGTATCTGTCTTAATATGGAGTTTTTGTCGTTCAATGTATAGCGCGTGAAGCTGGGGGATTTCCCCCTTATCGAACTAGATAGCAATTGTAAGTGGTATAAAAAAACTGGGTACTCAGTGTACACACTAACAAACGTATTCGGAGGAATAAGAATAACGTTATTACGTAATTAAAAGATTATTTGTAAGGACAAGACGGACATCCAAGACTATTTTCATTTGTGTGGGTAATTGGAAATCGAATTCACGACCCCTACGTGCAATAGCAAACTTCCTTTTCTATTTATTAATACTATATTTGTTATTAAGTTTTACCCCTTGGTTTCTGAAGTAAACTTTTCGGTATCTATTCAGTACCGTTTAAACTCATAAAAAAAACTCTATTGAATAGATAAACTATCGCTAAATGTCCACAGAAATCGGAGGTTAATAGGTTACTGAAAAATATCTACCATAAAAGTTAAAACTAATAAAATCCCACAAAACATTTATTAAATCACGCTGTATATGCCACTGTCAAAAGGCGCTTAGAACGTCCCTTATTATACAGGTTGTGTTATCAGATAATTCACAGTACAGGATGAGTACACGATGTGTATCGGAGCGGTGAGCGCCTGAGCGGTGGCGGAGGCTTTGCTGGCGTACTGTTTGTCCTCCGCGCTACCTGCACTCTGCGACCACCTGTGTGAGCCACGGTATTGCCATCTAGACGACCACTGCCGAGTTTCGGGGAGATTTTTTTGTTTGGGGATAAATTGGTAAGACGATTTTGGGGTAAAGAGTTTAAGGTTGGCTTTCTGGTTGTGTTGTTTTGCTGTTTTGTTAAATAAAATTTTGAAAATGTTGTATTATTACAATAAATTTTGTAAATAAAATAATTATTCAGATGCTAATTAGATGGTCGTTTTCTTTTTCAAAGAAAGAATCTAATGGTATTAAACGTTCAGGTGATTGCACTTTCTTTAGCTGTAGAATATACACAAGTTTTTAAGATCCAAATCTCTTAAAATGTTTACCGTCTTCACTCATCCCATTATGTTTGTTTGTTTTCCCATCTTATATCAAAATGTTCACTTTCATTTTATGACATGTTGTTCACATAGTCTTTCTTTTTAACAAAAGTAATGTAAACAATAACTGCACCCTTCTCACGTGATAAGATCTGAGTAGAAGCAATTCGTGAATCAGCGCTGGCCACCCCGCGGTTCGCCGGCCGGCGTCGGCAGTCGCTCTCCCGCGCCCGTACACACCGCACGCTTGTCAGAGCGGCGCGTCACACGTCACCAAACTTTCAAACCGAACCAACTTTCTACGCGATACAGTGAATACTGAGCGAGTGTTCGACATATATTAATATTATTGTGAGTGCTGTGTTGATGTGGTGAGGTGAAGTTAACATGCGGAGCGCCATGGAGGCGTTCTGCCTGCTCCTGCTGGCTGCAGCCGCCGCAGCACAGCTCGACACGAGGCACTTATCAGGTCAGTATCAACAGCACACACTCGCCAGGTACCCTCGCTCCCTCGCCACAACTCCTCACTTTAAACAAGTTTTATACACTCGTACTCCGCTGCTTCTTAACGTATTCACGTTGGATTTTAAGTTAGAAACTAGTACGCAACTTGTAAAAACTTTTGCGAACTATCTTTATATTTAAAAAGTTTAAAATAGACGCAAAAAATTGTAAAATAGAGTACGTTTTTGTTGTAAAAAGTAGGAAAGTGTTTGAAAAGTAAGTTTTTTAGAAATCACAAGTAACGGTAAACGTCTGAGGAATATTTCGTGATAGACAACGAGACAACCTACTTAACAACTTTTATCGAAACCGTTGACTTGAGACACGACGTGGTTTTTTAAATTAACTAGTTTTATTCTAGTAATTCTACACTATATTGATAAGAGAAAAAAACTAATTATAATGTGTGTCTGGGAATAAAGACTGCAAGATATTTTTACATTCGCAATAGCAATAAATAATAGTGAAAAAGCGAAAGATATTAATTTTCTAGTCACGAGTGAGTGGCTCACAATCTACTTGGATCATAAACAACAGTCTATTGTTAAGTTACATTTGAAATTCTTTACAAATCTATTTTAAAATGTTAAGCGGTACTTTTTGTGACACGTTGTATGTAGGTACCACTGTTGGGCACAGGTTTTTAGTAAAAGTGCGGTTTCGCGTAATACTTTCTTATAAGAAATGCTTGTAAATTAAAATAAACCAGATTTACAAATGAAGGAACACAGTGACATGGCACTTGGTCAGTTTAATAAGTTCTCGAAATTGCTCGAATATATTGGCGTAGTTTGAATGGACTTTGATTCTTTAAACTTGAAAGGTTTTATTCTCATAGCCTTTGATAGGTTCAATTTATGCAGTTTACATCATATTCTCACTAGTCGGTATACGTCTGCAGTGAGCAGCCTTTGGTGAGACTTGAGTTAACTACCTCTTAGTAAATAGTCAATAATATTATGTACTATGGAAGTCACGTTATAAGTCCCGTTTGTCGGGAAAGGATTGCTTTGACACTAAGTTGACCAAGAAAGAACATGACAAGAAAATCAGCTTTGAGCAATCTATTTTGCAAATAATGATTAACTAAAATCCTGTGCCTGAATATTTTTCAAACCATTATAGTGTAAAACAAAGGTGTACATACAAAAAAACGCTGTCCATAATTAGCGGTGTTGCCAGCACAATGTTTGCATCACAAGCCGTAGACAATAGAGTCTATGGTACGTGATCGCGGAATAAATGGTGTTCACTATCCGCTAAGCCTCCACGTTTTTTGTTACAACTTTGTGAATATTTAATAACTGTATAAAATTGTTTGACAAAGAATTTACGGTATTTTGCAGGTTTTTTTTGTGACATTGCAATCCTGATTGTTTTTAGAAATGAGGAATTTGAATTAGAATGGCAATGGAATTTGGAATTTGAGTTTTGAAAATTGAATTATGAGAAGAGTAGAATGTATTATTAACTTGGTACGATATCTAAGTAAAATAACAGGCTTTGTTTTAGTGGGTTTAAGCAGAGGTTACTGACACGTTTCTTAACTTGATACGATTGTATGAAACTCGAACATTCAGTTTGACTTTTTGCTACTTCGATTATCATAATAATTTATTAGCACTTTTGACGCCCAGTCAAAATCTAGACCTCAATGGCTTCGTCAAGCGAGTCCCGCTTTTGTTTTTTTAAAGAACTGGCTAAAAACCTCCGCAAATCCAGTCTGAATAAAAAAACCTGCTGACTAAGGTACTCTTCAATGACAGATTTACAAGTTAGCTTTATTACCCACCATTTATCTATTATAATTTATATAATACAATAGGCACCTATGTATAGTCACTTTAATCCACATGAATAAAACTGGTCATGTATCATGTACTTTTAAATACACTATACAACTAGCAGAGACGAAAAACGCCACTTGGTACGATCCTTACGAACTTCCCTTGCTTCATTCACATCCATACATTTAGATTATGATGGGGCTGACATAGTCTTGTACGTCAAGCCACTAAATAAATAAATATTAAAAAAAACATCCATACATCTTGTCATATAAGATGTCTTTTACACCATCCGTATTTAGAAACAACACCAATACGTATTCTAAAAGGAATCACAAATAAAAAATCTCTGGGGACTAAGTTACATAAAAACATAGTTTTAAATAGTATAAAAAAACTTGTAGGTCATCTTTAAATGCAATATCATTGTGGAAAAATCCCACAATAGGTATTAGGTAGAGGCTAGACTTTTTTGTTAAGTTTTTTGTGAATCACCGCTGTTTATCAACTTCTCTGAATGGAGTTTAAGTAGCCTTAGGAAATTATCTTATCGCGTGTGATAAGAGTTTCAACTTTTAAAGTATTTTGTCGAAAGAAAGTGATTAAAACTAACAGAAAGAAAGCATAGTTGGATTTGTATTGGTTTTAATTGGGCATTTGCTAGAAGACATTGGACGGGATTTAAACTGCTTTTCTAGTTAACTAAAAATAAATAACTTGCATTTACATAGGTTTTTAGCTTTATATTTAAAATGTGAAATTATGTCTAAAAAGGGTACTTTTATAATACTTTACCAATAATTTAAGCTTATGCAGACATTGTAGGTAATATCGTAACTCGAAATTTTGAAAATACCTTTATGAAGTATGTTTATGAAATTGGTAATTAGTTACAATTAGCAAGTTTCTCAACATTACAATATTAAAAAGCAAATTTTCGAGTAATTATTTAGAAATTTTACGTTACTACACAAAATAATGAAAAAGGAAAAAAAAACATACACATTACGCGCACGTTGAACTCTTTTACACTACACTACTTTCATATGAATTCTTTATAATACACGAACTCACAAACTGTTCACTACGTCGACGCTCAAATTAAACTTTATCATACTGGTATTTGTTTTCATGTAAATATGGGTATTTCCGATTTCTTTTAGAACATACCGAGTGCTGACGTCAGACGTCGCTAAAAAACATGTCTTTTTATGACGCGTTTGTTTCTGATACGCCATGAGAAATATGCTATTGTATGGTGATTATTATGAGTGTCTGTTGCCGTTAATATGTATAATTTCTATGGAATTTTAATACAAGAAAATTATACGTTACGTTATGTTAGTTTTCTAGAAATTGTGGGTTGTTCTTCACTATTATAAAAGTACTCTGACGCATTAGCATTCTGCCTGTTTGCAATCAACATAAAAATGACGGAGCGGATTTTCATGCGATATTATACTATAAGATAGCGTGTATTGAAGAAGGTTCTAGTGTTCAATAAATTGAGATTTCGCGTTAATTGACTGAAAAATAATGATTTTTTTCTTCGATTTTGTCTTACCCTTATCCCACGTTAAGTAGAGTCGGTAAAACATCTTCTCTTGCTATAATCAAAAATTACCATATTAAAAATGTCAAAAATAATTAACACGGTAATTGTCTGTTGACTTTAGTTAGAAGTATATTTACTAAGTCCGGTAGTGTATGATAAAACGCGGATGGCCATTTCTCGTATGCTTTTATATTAATTGGCGAGGAAAGTGACGGATTGGATGTTATATGATGGACAATGTTGTCGAGACTCACTTTGCGCAGATGGTCACTAGCATTAGATAATATTGAGGTTGGGAGGGAAAAACGGCGTGTTCTTTCGTAGAACGTGAGCTAGTAATTTTTTTTTGTGTTTTGTAGTTTAAGTATAGTATACTTTGTTTAATAGGGAAAATAAATGTTATGGATTTTATTTTTGGGGCTATTTGGTATATCACAGTCACAGTTTAGAAAGTTTATTGGAAGATATGTCGTCATTAGCTCTCATTCCTTTAATTACCTTGTTAGTTACCTTTTATTTTTTTTATAGAAATCAGTTAGTAGGACTACTAGACTAATTAGAATTTGCCCATTGCTGGGCAAGGGTTTTCTCCTGAACGAGGCAGAGAGAAATATTAGACGCGTATTTTTCGCTATTATTAGGGTCTAAAATGTCAGTGGGCAGCTATTTTCTAGTCAATATTCAACGAGGTAGCTTCAAGTCAGTATTGTACTTACGTTACTTATCTAAGCCACCTGCCAGTTCAGTGCGCAGGTTTGCAACTTTGTTGCATGGTAATGAACTGTTCTCAGATCTGGTGCAAAGATCAATGGACCTTATATTTGTTTGAGAAACTCAATAAGCCAACGTGTTCAAGAAGAACTGGGTATATCTAAATTAAAAAAATATAATCCATGTTCTTCCACTGCTGGGCAAAGGAATTCTCCTGGAAGGTTAATAAATATTTTAATTGGTGTATCTATATCCTATTAATAATTATTATAAATGCAAAAGTTTGGATGGATGTATGTATAGTTTATGTATGTATGTATGTATAGTATATGTATGTTTGTACGTTTGTTACTCTTTCACAAAAAAATAATCGGATTTGTAATCGAACTTTGACGCTTTACCCCGAGAAATCTTTTAACGCGAACGAAGTCGCGGGCAGAAGCTAGTTATTTTCCTAAATACTCTTCAAAACAATCGCTTCTGTTGAAATTTCGTAATGCATCTTACGCCATTACTTCAAGTTTTTGAAAATTATAGAGTACCGTTTGCAGTTCCATTTGATATGAAATATGGTAGCTCCTTATTTGGAATTTTGTCATTAACTTCCAGTATTACAACAGCCTAAGGCCATATTTTATGTTTCAGAAATACGCGTGTATCTAATATACCAAGATGGTTAATATAAAACACTAGTGATCCGCCAAGGCTTCATCCGGAAAAAAAGGTTCATTAATTAGACATTTCGTGTGTTATACATACCGCCCTAGAAAATCGCTTTATCTATTCGTGAAACATTATATTAGATTCTCAATTGATAATAACGAAAATGTATTAAATGTGTTAACAAAAATGGGTAATTTGACTGGTAGTCAACTATTAAAAAAGATTAAAACGACCGAGAACTACATCGTCTACTGATATCATATTTTAATAAAAATGCCCGAATAAGATGTTTTGTTATATCAATCATTTCATCATCTTAATTTTTTATCAGTGGTCGTCAGAGGAAATTCCCAGCGCAAAAATACACATCCCCGAAATAAAACAAACGAACCGTTTATTAGGATATGTGTCACTTTAATTCATTTCAAGAAAGAATATGGGTTATTTAACAAAGCTTAATTGTGCTATATCCCCATCACGATTACAAAGATAGTCTTGTCACGGGCGACAAGCAGTACATTTTTTTTTTTTTTTTTTTGTCATTCCTTATTTTGATCTTAGTGTGTCTCTGGTCTGATAAAGCTTTCGATTTTTCTGATTTATAACAGAATATTGACTATCTCTGTGGCACGGTTGGTAGTGTATCCTATTGCTGATCGTGAGGTTTCGGGTTCGATGCTCGGATGGGGTAAAGTGCTTTTGCTATTTTCTTATTGCATATTATATTTCTCAATAGTAACCCGGAGTTTGGTAATGAGCCCGGTTAATAGCAAAGGACTTCCCTCCCCTTTTATGGGACTGTTATGTAAATGTATTTCATACACTTCTGCCTACACCTTCGAGTATGACAGGCGTGATGTTATTACTCACAGAAAAATGTTATTATCGGATCTATAGGTTCAAAATAGTATATTTATATTAAAGGACTATATTGTTTTACATTGATGTGCGATTTTAGTATCATTTTGACATTAGCAAGAGGTCAACCTCATATGTACTCGTTGTCTACGGGTCACTGACCCCAATGACGTCACTCTTAGAGTATAGGGGCTCACTATTGGACACTCGAGCCGCTTTTTTTGGCTATTTCAACAACCGGTTCTGTGATTTTTTAAGGTTTTTCTAAGTTTTGATATATTTGTAGTTAATGCGAATATAATTATGGGGTTCGGATTTTTACTGTTGTCAAGTCGAGCATAATTATTGTTACGGTATAATATTTGAGACTAAGAAATATAAGGTAGTTTTGCTAACAATATGAAACGCGAAAGGAACACTGTCAGGTTTCTTATTACGTTTTCAGAATTGAACTATTAAAGCATATTATTAGTGTCCCACTGCTAAACAAGGTTCTTCTCCCGTAATGAGGGAGGAAGTCCTTGAGTACAGCACGCTGGCCAAGTGCGGGTTGGGGACTTTGCATTCCTTCAAGATCTATAGAACTCTCAGGCATGCAAGGTTGCATCACGATGTTTTTCTTCACCGTTGGAACAAGTGATGATTATTTCTAATACACACAACTTCGAAAAGTCATTGGTGTGCTGCCTCGGGTTCGAACCATCCGCAACTTGCTTGTGCGGCGCAAGTTAAACTACGCGGCTATCACTACTAATCTAATAATAAATAAAAAATAAAAGTATCGAAAGGGCCTTAGTATAATGGCTATCGAAAAACAAAAGAAAGTGTATAAATGTCAATGAAAGTTGTACAAGACTTTGTCCTACATCAGCTGACCCACAGCCTGTAGGCCTGTAGGTCTTACAAGATGGATGCCTGAACTTGTGAGACATCAATCAATGTACTCGCGCATTTTATATTAGACCCTAGGTTATCGACTTTGGGCAGAATTGGGCACTAAGTTTTTGGTAAAAATAGACTGGGACTTTTTAATATGACCCGATATGATGTCTTGGTTAGAAGTCTTTTAGTGTTAGTGGAATTGTCATAGTAATCTTTTTGTACACTTTTCTTATTCATACTAAAAATAAGAACTCCAATGGGGGTAGTTAGAGATCTCTTATGTTTTATTTAATACATTTGCGATAAGTTCATTTGTTAGATATTCTTATTGATATTGATTCTCGATAGATTTGGCGCACGGGCGATCATTGGCACTTTTAGATGACACTATTATAATAGGTATTGTTGATCACATTGTCATATATCTGTCTCGAACTTGTAGTTATATTTACTATTAAGACTGATTGATCGATTCATTGTATATTATCTAAAGACAAATTTGAAAGTAATCGAACTCAATCATCTACACTTGTGATTGTCAAAACTACATTTCTAAAGGTACATCTTGTTATTATAAAATCGTTTTGAAGAAATACGAAGTTAAACGTGTGAGTAATTGTCCGGTGAGTAAGTACAGTTGTGTGACGAGCTGACGAGTGTGACGACACAAGAATAACTCGAACGTGAGTCCGAGGGCTCTCCACTGCTGGCCAGAGTCGACGACATTGACCACCGGAAGACGATTCGACGCGTCGACGTGTTGTCCGCTCAATAACTCACTTCCTGTAGTAACACCCAACTAAATTACTTACAAACTAATGTACACTTTATACTGTTACATATAAGGACGGTTTTTTGTTGACTGTAGGTGTTTAGTCTCCAAAACGCTGAGACGTCTGAAATTTCATATGAGACGCTACTTCCCAAGTGATACTAACTAAATTGTCGTTTAAATCTCAAGAAATAGGGTACACAATTGCAATGACCGAGCGATGCATTCGACTGACCGCAATCCTGCGAATTTGGGTTACGTGGCTGTATTTTTTCGACAATTGTTTTTTTAAGCTTTAATTGATTTCACGGGCGCCGATGCCTCTCTCCGAAAGTAGGCTTGTCTCTGCTAATGAAAAAGTTCATGGTTCAATAAATCGACAGTATTTTGTGGGTCACAAAATACGTGTTGAATGTCAGTTGTCAGTTTTATTACCGTGAAAGCGGAATACGTGAAATAATTCCTAGAAAACTTTTCCTCCCTTTAAATAACAGCACTTGAATAATGCTCATTTAAAAACAAAGAACATTTTTCCGCCTCACAACTCAGCAAAATATATCTTAAATTACCAACGTCAGCATTCTTTGCTCATTCGCAGAACTGTTTCAACTGGCAACGGCGAGATTAAAAATAACTTTAGAAAAACTTTTACTGAGATATGCGTTTTTATGATAAAGCGGTCAGAATTACAATAGACACGAGTATCCAAGAGATCCACTTTCACCGCCGTGTCTCTGTGGCGCTCCACTCTCCGCTCTGCAATCGAATATAATCATTTTTGGAGTTCAACAAACTTGTTTTTCTCAGTTTCAGTGTGAATTTCAGACTTTTGAATTGGAAGTGAGAAAGTTGCTCTTTAAATTGGGGAAACTTTAGTATTATTCTTGTTATACAGTTAGGTTTAACTGCAAAAACATGATTGTGCCTCCTAATGGAGCAAGTTTGTCGACAAATAGTCGCGAATGCCTACTCTACGAATTGATTCGGTAAAAAATCTTTGTCAACCAACCTACTTAGTATGTGTGTCAAACTTTGATTCAAAACTTAGTAGCTGCCGACCATTTCGCTTTTAGTCGGATTAATCAAATTGATTTACTTACAAAGTGTCGCCATCTAGTGGTCAAGTTAATCAACTTTGTCAATTAATCACTGTATCCATTTAAATCAAGTTCGATCCTATACTTTAGATGATTTTACATCAAACTACCGACTTGTAAGTTCAAAACATACAGTGGTATCTAAACATGTTGCGTCTCGCTCGCTCATGGTGGGAGTGAGAGAGAAGGTGGAACCAGTTTGGCAAGCCTTGAACTTGTATAACCGCTATGCCAAGTGATAGCCATGTGGCTAGTGAACCGTTTTGTGGGTTTGCTCGCGAATTCGCTGCGGGCATTATAGTGCCTTTGAATTTATTAGTGCTGGATGGCAAATATTTGCTCTCTGCAGCTTTGTGTGTTAGAAACTACATGAAACTGATATAGTGTGGGGTGTTTGAGGTTCTAGTGAAGATTTATTATAGTGTACGACTAATAGTTTAGTGTAACTGCCATTATTAGTTGACATTTAAGGTAATGCAAAGAAAAAGCCAAATTATTGGCATTTGTCAATAATAATCAAAATTATGGGCTTGTTTTTGGAAAGTCGATTCCTGCACTTGTCAAAACTTTGTATCGTGAAATCACAAACTTAATTTATGGATTCATATTTGTACCATTTAGATAAACATAGATCTATCTTTCAAACATAATATTTTTTGGCTTAAAAGCACTGCAGTTTTCTTTAAATAAAATTTCGTTATCCAGTTATGTGATTGTTAACCAGACATCTTATAACACAGATTACAAGAGCGATACAAAAACTAGCGGTCATTGTACGAACCGATACATTTCATGAAAGCGTTGTGTAAGAGGAAGCCCGAGGTGTTTGCAACGAGCAATTAACTGAAAAGTCAGTGGAGTAGTTATGTACTAACACGCTATATATACCTAGTTAGGTACTACGCAATCGTGTGCAATAAATAAGGTTAGCCGTCGCTGTTGAAGTGTTTCTTAGCTATATTTTGACTGCGATTTCGTTCGTCATACATAATTTGTTTTTTTTTGACAATTCCCACCTTCAAGATTGCTCTCGTGTCGTTTGACGAACATAGAAATCTCGGACTCAAAGTACAACCGGACCAGAAGCAACTAGGTATTTGTGGATTACACAAATATTTCCTCCGTGTGGGAATCGAACTACCGACCATCCGAACCAACTACCAATTTTTGTACAAAACCGTTCTTCTTTTGAGTTAAATAGCAAATCTAGTTTTACTAACTTTCACGTCTATTTAAAGGTAATGATGGTCTGCTCATTCGATAATATTTTCCATGATCTTTTAATATGTCCGGGCATAAAGTGTACTTTAATTATTAGGGTTAATCTAGCGGTCTTTCGGTCAAAGAGTTAGTACAATCGGCTTAGTCTATTCAAGATGTTTACAAAGTAACTTTTTATCGGATGTAAATGACAATAGCAGAAGGATATATGGAAAGAATCCTTGGCCTTTATCAATTTCCTTTATGTGGTTAAAGAGCCTTGTGTAAACAAGATTCTAGCCGTAATACCGCTTCATTATTCCTTGTATTCTCAGTTATTTATTTAAAGACAGGAACATAGGTCTTATTAGCCTAATTTGTTAGTGTATATTTTTGTTTTAAAGACTTCTATAACATACAGTTCTTGAAAAGCTTGTCAATGAAAAAAAAATAGCCAAAAAGCCACTTTAAACATCGTTTAAACTGCTAAGAACATGATTAATTAATTTGATTTATCTGACTGTCATGACAGTATATACATATACACGAGTTAAATTATACTTAATTTATTATATGGTATTATGACGGAAAAGAGCATATGCAATATAGGTACTTTATTTATAGTAGCTAAGGTTTTTTTTTCGATACTTTAAACAATGTTTCAGAAGGAATATTGAACAAATCTGTAAGATTAACAGTCGTCCTAGTTAACAGTCATTTGTATGATATTTAGAAACCGAGTAGAATATTGAAATTTATGTATCTGTTTAATGATTTTTGTTGTCAACTGTACCAATTGGTTAACAACTGATTCGATATCCATCAAGTGAAAGATAAAGATCTTGTTTGTAACAGGTAGCTGTTTCTTGCAGGTGTCTGTTATTGAGTTGTGTGTGATCCTTTTGTTAAATTGGGATATAATGGCGTAAGAGGCTTACGGGGTCTTGGGTTTTTATCCCAAACCCGTGGCAAAAAGTTCTTATTATTTTGTTAAAGATTTTACACACCGCGCGTGCTTTTTTGAAGATAAGAGTTTATTTTTGATCCCGGATCTTCGACTATCTTTATGCGAAATTGCATGAAAATTGGTTTAGCGGTTAGCTGTGGAAGCGTAATAGATGGCCAGCAAGGATTTTGAGTTCAAAAACATTGTTTAATAAAGGTATTTTCATTAATTCGTTTACTGAAAAAAATCTTTTATTAAACACGTATGCACCGATAACCATGGAAACACAATAAAAAACCTACATTGCACTGTCAATGTCAAAAAACAGCCTCGCACGGCGACCGTTTACAAATGCGCAGGCGCAAAGAATGTCAACGGACCCCCACTACGCAACCTCTCTCTTTTACACTATCACTTTGTACAGTATACATCGAGCGGTGAGCACGAATGTGACATATGTTGATGCGAATAAAAACAGCAATGGATGTGATGTGAGATGAAAGTGTTGCTCTCGGTCAATGACTGCTGTGGTTGGTCGACCGTGGTCGGGAGCCGCTTGGTAACCATGCTGTTGATAACTAAGTCTTTCAAGGGCATGAGGTGAAGTATAATTGCTGGCGGAATATTAAACGTGACGGATTGCAATGTGAGATATTGGGGTTCGAGAAAGGCTTAAAATTGAGATCGTTAATTCGATTTGATGGTGCCGTAAAACAACGTGAATGCTAAAAACTTTTGTATTTAAATATTGGTTCCATAGTAGTATATGGTCATATAGTTTTCGATATAGAGGCGCCCATAGCCAGGTGCGCTGACCAGACCAGTACTTTTATTAAATCTTTTATTAAAATTGAACGTCTCCATGCTTCGGAGGGCACGTAAAAGTCGATCCCGGTGGTAGTCAATTAAGTCAGTCGGCAAAAACCTTCGGGCTTGAACAACTTTGACACTAGATTGACCACTAACCATATGACAAGAAGAAGACGACCAACATATAAACTTTCTAAGGTTCATTATAATATATTCAGGCCTGAAAAACTCTTATTTTATTTCAAAAACATCTTCCCTATGAAGAAATCATGATAGTCATGATGCAAATCATGAAAATAAAACATTGTGATAACGAGATACAAGTAAGGGAATCGAATCCTTTACAATAGTAATAGTATACCCATCATTTTAACCCCTGCACGTATCTTATTACCATACAAGATACTATTTTAATCATTGCTTTCTAAGTCCAGAAGCTACATACATTGACCTCTGAAGATGTAAAGTCCTATGGAAAAGGGAAAGGCGATTCATTAGCTAGTTACTGACTTAAGTTAACCTTTGAGCTTAGGTATAAGAGACTATTGTTGTTGAAATATGACTGGTGTGGTTAAAATTATGGTTATTGTGATGAGACTATGTTGTTGGTAAAACAGATGAATGTATTTCTGGTGGTTGCAGGTTCGATTTCTGGTTAGGCAATGAGTTTTTCATAACCAGTAACTTTAAAATTGGTAATCAGAAAATAAAAAAATGTGTCACCTACTTTTTGAAAAGGTGGAATTTAGAGAGACAGAAATCATAACATTCATAAAATGCCAAAAGAGAAAAGATATTGTGTGCCTTTACCTTCTTAGGTAAAAATAAAGTAATAGACTAATAATACTAAAATTATTAAAACTTTTGAAATTGAAGCAAAAACAATGTACAAAAGTATGTTAACGCATAATATCACAAAACACAGCCTTAAAATTACACATAGTAAAAGTCACATCAAAATGAGTTCATTAATTTAGTGTGATATATGCAAACAAACAGCCTCGTGCCCTAGATGTTTACATAGCGAACGTAACCTAGATTACTATTGCAATTAATCATTTATAATAAACAGCACTTGCGATTTTACCTTAAATGAATGATTACTGATCATTACTTAGGTCAACCTAGTTTATTTTTTTCTTGTAATTTATCTATCTATCCATCTATCGTATGGTTAGTGGTCAATCTAGTGTCAAAGTTGTTCAAGCCGCCCGAGAGGCCTTTGACATAGCTTAATTGAGAACAACCTACACCTACTTTTTACGTGCCCTCCGAAGCACGGAGCACCCATCTATAGAATGACCGCGCCAATGGTTGCTTAACTTACAGATCGTTTACCGACCGGTGAGCGCAACTGGCTATGAGCGCCTAGATATGATGTATGTATGCGAATATAATGAAGAATGACATGTAAGTATATTTGAACCAGTGAATTTTTGAAACTAATAGTCGGATTTGAAAGAACCTTTTGGTGGCTACATTAATGTGAAAGCCGACTAACCCTCGGTTTCTGAGGTACATTTAGCGGTAGTTTACCTATTCAATAGCGTTTAAACTCATATAAAAAACGCTATTGAATAGATAAACTACCGTTGAATGTACTCAGAAATGGGGGGTAAGTATTTCTCTTCGACTTGAGGAACTGGAGATATGTTATAAGTACAACTGTGATATAACTCTGGTGATTTATCAAAATAGATACGTTTTTTTGCAGATAATGTTAAGATATACAATAAATATAGTTTATTATAGAACTAAGTCAGTAATAAACTACTCGACTTATTGACATGGCTATAGAATCGCCTCTGATTACAAGTTATATGTAAAAGCCCTACCGAGTCCCATAGGGCAAACTTTATAAACAACAAAATATGGTTGTATATTATATATATGTCTGCCTAAAATTTTGCGTAGGTACATTAAGTGTAAGAAAAACTAATAAAAAATATGTACAATCTAACTTTCCATCCTTATCAACACATATCTTATATACATACACTTATATACATAAGGGAGTAAATCGTTCAACCCTCAGCCCCGATAGTTAATAGTTGGACAGTTAGTGAAGGGTTAATTTAACTTCAAGGGTTGATTGATGGAAAAAACTTAGTTCAATGAAAAAAGTTTTTTTGCGCGATTGAAATGGTCGAGGGTTGAAATTGATAAGTTTTCTCGGATTTGTATTGTTTCGAAGATATTTATAGACTTTTGAGACTGTAAAGAACTTTTGAAAATCTTTTTATTTTTAAAATCCGCGAATTTGTTGGTTATTATTAAGTAGTCTCAAGTGAGAATGTTTATGAGGAAGTCCTGGGTTTATTTCCCGAGTCAGGCTAGTGTAATTAAATGTCTTTTTTACCCGACTGTGTAAAGGAGGGTATTTTTATGTCTGCTACACTTTTGGGTATAATTTGTTGGTATAAATAGCTGTTTAATCTTAACTATACATATTGTTCCATAAAGGTAGGCAGAGCTTTAAGAACATAACTTAAGTTGATGTTTAATATAGTTTCTTATTATATTGTAAACTGTAAACCGTCCAAAACCGTCATCCATTGCCCATCTATCAGCGAGAAAATTAGGCCACATCAAATTAAAACGTCGATGTTATTTACAATTTTTATAAAACAGTAGTATAAAAGTAGAATAAATAAACCGAGTGATTCCAGATGTGTATCTAGTATAAAACCGCAACATGACGTGCTAAACGTTAGTTTTTACAAGCTCGTTCATTACAATGGACAATAATATGCAATAATACAATAATTACTCGAGGTTAATTGTAGGAAGTCATTAGCACTAACATATTGGCTAAGACGAGTTATACTTCCTTGAAGCTTTTTATTAGAATTTCTTCATTATGTATTTTCAGGATAATGAAAACCTGGAATGATTGATGAAATATAATACAATATTTGATTCTTTCGTTAGTATTTCTTACTTTTATTTAATTTGTGGCAAAACTGTGTTCAAAATGTGACAAGTAATTGCTTAACTGAGTATTTGTGTTTACTAAGTACTACTACTGAGTATAACTTATGTTAAAGTAGTCCTAATTATTTATTCTTTTTTATTATCTACGTTCAATTGGTAACTTACTGTCATGCCATAATTTATGGGTCTTAGGGTGATTTTCTCAAAATTTCACTGATCAGGCATTACATTTCGACGTTTCCCAGAATGTATAAAGCAAAGTCGTTCAAAAGAATTGTTATTCTAATAATCATCTGAAACAAACCAGACTTTAATCATATTTTTACATACAATTTTCAATGTGCCATTAACTACTACAGGAAGTCAGTTCCATCTTAAATTTCCTACTCATACAAATCACTATCACGAGGCAAGCCGGGGCGCAACACACTCATTATAACTGTGCCTCGACCCCTGACATGCGAGGCACCACGTAAGGTACCACGCGAGGCCAGTGAAACTGCGAGCATGAGGCGAACTTACAACTTGTATCTTGTTAAATTGTTGATGATTATTGTAATTATCGTTACTGTATATATCTATACTAATATTATAAAGCTGAAGAGTTTGTTTGTTTGAACGCGCTAATCTCAGGAACTACTGGTCCGATTTGAAAAATTCTTCCAGTGTTAGATAGCCCATTTATCGAGGAAGGCTATAGTCTATATAACATCACGCTACGGTCATTAAGAGCGGAGTAGCAACGAAAAATGTTACAAAAACGGGGAAATTTTCACCTCTTAGGTGACGCAAGCGAAGTTGCACGGGTCAACTAGTATATATATCATGCAGTGTAGACTGTAGGAGAATTGATGAGTGAGCGAAAATATTTAGATTATTTCGTTGGTACTTGAAATCTTTGCTTTTTTTGACGATTTTGTATAGAGCCCTATATGCATGGTTTTTCGGCTGGCAGAGTTAACATTCATTTAGAACATGACTGACTTGCATGCTTATGCATGCTGTATACTGCATGCTTGCTTTTATGATACAGTTACTTTATTTTGGAAATACACAGCATTAGTAGTTATAATCTAGATAAATCGTGAATCCCAAGGCTCTCAATTTAGTAGTTGGACAATAGGATTAAGGCTATGGCGACAACCGCGAAATTTTTTTTCAAAGAAAAATTTATCATGTTATTTGACATACAGATAGGTTATAAGCTAGAAAACACATAGGGAATACATACGGATGAATTTGTAAACAGACGTAAGTTTGATTTCATGTGTGTAATTCAATAATTTCGGGCCTTTATACATGTTTTTAAAATCCACGTGCGATAGTTATATGTTTTAACAAACATACATTAATTCGTCCACGACTTATAATTATAAATAGCAAGACTTATTCATAACATTATAATGTCTGTTTGTCTGTTTGTCTGTCATTGTGTTCGAACAGTTTAGTTGCTTTGTCATTCATATTGCGATGCGATTACGATTTATGGACCACGTGGATTATTAATTAATGTTTTGAAGGTTTAAGTTATGAGTAAGTGGAAAATCCTATAAATAGATTGTGACAAAACTTAGTCAATTATTCTTTGTAGATTTTATGGACAGATTTTTCATTAACCAACTTTTTCGTATTATCTGATTCTCCATGCATTTGCATGTTAAAAAAACGACCTACATAGTAGTAATTTTTAAATTTTTATTGTTTATCCTTTAATTAATTAGGATTCGTTTGGAATACCATCTTGAAAATATGAACCTGAACTCAAACAAATATATTATTATGTATTGCACTATGGAATCGTTGGATAAATGTGTCGGTCGGAAAAAGTGCTTTGGGTTTTAAAATAGTTCTTGAGAAACACGCTAGGGTCACTGATTTCATTTGTAATTAGTCGATAGTGCTAATAATCACAATTCACAGTTACAGTCCTGCTAAACAAAATAAAACTTACTTCAATTAGTAAATAAAAAACCGAATACATACTGATGTTTAAAAACACACGTAATGTTATTAAAATATGGTTGCTTAATCAGCATTCGTATGTAAGTCGTGACCCAGTTACCGGCACGTATTGCTAAGGTATAGAAAATGATGGGTAAGCAAAAGTGTTGCTATACATATGTGATGAGATGTATGATTTATGTAGGTCAGTATGACAAGTTCATTGGATATGATTTTATTATTTTGCTTGCATTATTAGATTTGGTTGGGGACTTTGCATGCCTTCAAGAACTGTTCTAAAGAACGCGCAGGCATGCAAGGTTACATCACGATGTATTCCTTCACCGTTGGAACGAGTGATACTGATAACTATTTCTAATACACACATAACTTCGAAAAGTAATTGGTGTGCTGCCTCATTCCAAGTTCCAACCTGCAACCATTTGCGTGTGAGGTACCAACTTATACCACTCTGCCATCACTGATGCTAAGAGTAAGTAGGTATGTTAAACTGTAGTAAGTACTAGTCCTATCGGTAAGTAGGTATGTTAAACTATAGTAAGTAGTAGTCCTATCGGTAAGTAGGTATGTTAAACTATAGTAAGTAGTAGTCCTATCGTTTCCCTCGCTGGCCGCGTCAATATCCCTCGCCACACAATGCTTGACAATGATTCGCATGCATTAAGGCGATCGTGCCGGGCCGTGCCAGCCGGCGCGCGCGCAACTACTAGGGCTACCGCGTCAGACGAACTACGGTCATTTAGTAAGAGATTTTCCTTGTTATATGTGAAGTTAGTAGTTTCTTGATAGCTTTTCTCAAAACGTTTTAATACGCGTTTCGATGTAGTGGTAAATTAAGTAATTGTAACGACTATCATAAGTGTCCTTGCCTTTTGTTCGTTATTTTTTTCTGAATTGTAAAGTGTTACACTAATTTTATTTAAATGATGTGATGTTTGCCATAAAGTGCATTTAAAATGTATCAATTATATTGAAATGACACTTATTATGCTAATTAAAAACTAACATTGATTCCTTAGCTTTTTATGTGATCTTTCAAAAAATCAAAATGCATTATATGAAAAGTTGGTTAGTTTCCCGGCTATGAGATAAGTCTCGCATTAGCTATCCGACACATAAACTGACAAGAAATGTCTGAAAAACTGTCAAAATTCCACCTAACAATAATTCAGAAGTTATAAAACGACCATTACTATCAAATAATGTACGCTAGCCAGCCCTATACAACGGAGGCCGTTTGAAAAACAAGTCTGTGCAGCGTAGGTTTGTTTCTTTAGAAAAATAACAAATAGTGCGATTGTACGACACTTGTTACACTTGTACATACAACACACGGACAGACACCTGTGACACACTTACTATTAGACATACATACATACATACATACATACATACATACCTACATACATACATACATAAAATCACGCCATTTTCACATGGAGGTAGACAGAGACCAAAGAACACTACTCACCGTAGCAAGTTGTCATAGTATCCTTATATACTTTTAAACATAAAAAACTATCTACAGACAAAACCTTGGGAAAAAACTGGTATTTCTATAGTCTATGTTTTATTCCGATACATAAGCTACAACACTGTTAAGTTTTATCAAAATCCGTTCAGTAGTTTTGGCGTGACAAACATCCAAACTTTTGCATTCATAATACTAGTAAGATTAAATAAGGTCACCCATCTAAATCTATACCGCGACAAAACCACTGAACTTATAACTGAATGTTCTTCTCTTGGATTCACGATTCAAACAGGTATTATTATACAATACTCGGAAACGATAATGGAAGTACTTTAGAAAATGAACTTAAAACGTTTTGTCGTGATAGGTTAAGTGTTGTTAACACGGATTGGAATATGATGGGTTGTTTTGTTAGAAAATACCTCCTTGAAAGTGTAGCTTGTTACTTGTGATGAATTTTGTCTAGTTAACGGTTTACTGTAGCTTAAGAACTTATACCTGTATGCCTAAACTGATTTTTAACTTGCCCCGCGACGCATGAGGACTGATATACCTGGATTATCACAGGCAATGAAGAATACATTTATTTAAACTAGTGATTATAAAAGTAAATATTATTTAAACATGAATGCTTACAGTCGTTATAAATTAAACATCCACAATTTAACTAATAACGAAAGAGATGGGAATTACTCTTTGCGTCTTTGTACCCTCTCGCTGGAAACGTTTGCAGGGTGCTGGTAGCATTGTCACGTTGCCACTCAGTATTGTACCATTGCTGAAAAAGGCTCTCGTTCTTAGCTTAGAAGATAGTTAGCCCTCTAGTTTATCAACTCCTACTTGCCTTCCAAGTATGGGAACAAGGAACTCTAAAAAATAAAATTAATTTCATTGGATATTTATTGTTAAAACCCTAATTTCAAACGGGTCCATCCTTGATTCTTTTACGTTCCAGTTCAGTAATTCCCGCAAATTATCGATTTTAAGGTCAAACGAAACATTTAATTAATTAGATTGCTTAGTCAATTGGTAAGCTGTTTGATTTTGTTGATCCTTGTCTAAGTTCCCTTCTAGCCACTAAGGAACAAATGTTCCGCGACACGACATTATGTGGGCGACATGTCAAGCGATACTGGGCGATTTCGCACTACTTCACCCGAACGTCGTGGTCCCAGATTTGAATTAAAGTAAATTTTCGTTGTATCTTGGAGTACATTATAGTTGAGCCTTGAGTAGTGGCAAACTGGCAACTTGTATGTTGCAAACGTATATTATCAAGAAAGCCTTATTATTAAATAGATTCTCATATTGATATATGAGAATCTTTTTCATAATAAAGCTAACAAATTCTCGCTAAGCAAGCCTATTTATTAATTTTCTAATAGTCTTTAAACTGACAAACAAAACTATAATTTATGGACCAGATACAGTAGTAATTTCCTCTCTCATAAGTAGCACTACAAACAAGACTCATAACAAACATGCAAACATACAAACAAACACACAATAAGCACAGTGCAGCTGCGAAGAGCTGATAACACAAGCTGTTGTAATTAGCTTACAAACACTTGCAGCTTTTTGGCAACGTCTACGAATGTCAGCGGTGGAAACTTGATAGTGAGAGAGAATTTTATTTTTGAAATATTGCTTCTTATTTAGCACAGATATGTTAGGTAAATTGGGAGAGAGTAGTCATTTAAGTATAGATTTATTCTAATGAGGGGCTGTTCATTACTCGCGTGATATTTTACTTATTTTGTTATCCAGTAATTATTATTTTTTCTTTCTTCTTTTAAAAAGACGCGGGGACTTTCTAAAACATACAAACAACGGACACAAAGTACAAACACAATTATTTGTGGATCGCACAAATAATGTTCCGTGTGGGAATCGAACCCACGACCTCCCGACGCAATGGTAGCGCCATGGCGACCTAAACCACTGCGCCACAGAGTTTGAATTATACACATACAACAGAGATTGTACTGCTGGCGAATCAGATTGTTATTTGTAATTAGTAACATACTGGGATAACAATTTAAACTTAAAATTCAATGCTACGCATTATTTATCACGTCTCATAAAAAGCCTATATGATTTCAATGCTAAATTACAATTTTCCAGAACATTCGTAATGAAAAAGAAACGAAGACATAATTTCAGTAATTACCAAACAGAAATGTTGAAAACAAACATTCTTGCAATGCCTCAAAACCTAGATATTAACTAATTAAATAATGAAACATAATTTTTTGTACTCGCAACATTTTCGAAAGAGCATTGTGTTGCAACGTTGGCAACACTGGTGGGAAAGAAGCATAGACAAAGATGATTGGTGGCCGGTTCCCACTGAACACTGAACAGTGGTTATTTAGATACACAAAGTATAACAAGTCTGTTTGTCCGATAGTACAAGCATTGTTTAGTGAATATAACATGTATTGTTTAAATCAAACAGTTACATTATTTCTCGCTACTTTTCTTTCGTTAAGAAATAACTTCCGTTTGAAAGAAGGCTCTCCGGGCAATCGCTTTTGGTTTGGTGTTGTAGATTAAACGCAGTGGGAAATTTACTGTCTCGAGAATCGTATCTAGGGCTTAAATACCCATAGAAGCCCCAACACAATATAAACACTTCTCATGAATAAACAAATGGTTTCTATAAGTCATATCTTATGCTGAAATATCAATGACGCAGTATCGTTTTGAAAATTTCACTAGACAATAAAAAAAAACATGATATAATACGCTATTATGCTTAAACTTTTTATTCAAAATAAATGTCTGTTTAATTAACCTAAAACACAGTATTTATAGTGTTATTTACAATATAAATAATGTCTGTACAAGGCGACGCGGTCTAGCACGAAATAATGATGACTAATTACGTGTAACTGGATCTAGGCCGAGAAATAGACTTAAATAAATGACTGGCTATAAACGATTGAATCTCAGACAGATGTTGCCAATGATCTGCTATTACATTGAAATTAAATGTGATTTACAGATTCACAGTCGCTTGGTAGAGAATATTTGACTTCTATTTTAAATGGGGAAGTTTGTGAAGATGGATGTATGTTTGTTACTCTTTCACAAAACAACTACTAGACGGATTTAGATGAAATTTTGAACACAGATGGTTTATAACCTAAAATCAAAATTAAATCATTTTTTCGTTTAGGTCAAATATTGACACTTTTGATAGTCGTTACAATTACTGAATCTATCCCTAGCTCGGAAAGGGGGTAGAGCCTTATGAGAAGAAGAGCCAGCAAGAAACTCACGGCCACTCTTTTCAATAGCCAAAAGTTTTACAATGTGGTTGATACAATGATTGATCATGCGACACCTTAATCAACACATAGGATACCTTTTTACCCCATAGGCTCTAGTCTTCAGTCTTCAATATACCTAACAAACTGCTATATCGTTGTACATCGATGTAAAATTTAATTTACGGCTAGTCGATAAGTCAGTATCCTTTGTGCTGCGTTGCTATAATAATAGAGTCTCCCTAAGGCATAAGACTATGTTGTGCTTTGGTTAGTGGGCAGATTTTAATGGCACTTATCCTACCCAGTATGGGAATAGTTTGCTAGGTACTAATATTAACTCGAAACTGTAACTTGTACGTGTAAAAATCCTACTAATATCATAAATGCGAAAGTCTGTGAGTATGTATGAATGTTTGTTATTCTTTCACGCAAATACTACTGAATCAATTACGATGGAATTTGGTGTGTAGGTAGCTGAAGACCCAGAATAACACATAGGCTACTTTTTATTCCGGAGTTCCCGAGGGATCGCAATTTACACGGAAGGGGTTTCCACGCGGACGAAGTCGCAGGCGGCCTCTAGTCTAATATATAGTGACAGGATATCACACATTTTATCCAATGGGTTCAGCAACTTTTGATGTTAAAGAAGGGCAAACATATCATAGTTTATCGACCAGCGACTGCAGCTGTTTCTGTATGTTTTTGATGTAACGGGGTTTCCAAAGGATCACGAAGTTATTTTAAGACACTTCGTCTACCACTTGGGTGGTTATTCCCACATAATAACTTATATAAGACAAATATATAAAATGTTATTTTTAATTAATCATATGAGTCATTTACAAGTTAACAGTTGAGGATTCTTTTATAACAAAACACCTGTACTATTACATATTTAACATATACATATATTTTCACGGTAATTATCATTCTTACGTAAAACTTATTGATTCACCTTGCTCTTATTACATGCCCTTCAGATATTTAATTCTTCATCATTTATCACATATACTTTAATCTAATATTTTAGTGTTATGACATCAATAAAGCAACTTATTTATATTAATGACATTGCTTTACTCGGTCGATCGTTCTTTAAGGAATGAAAAGTCCCTAACCCGCACTTGGCCAGCGTGGGGTGGACTCAAGGCCTAATCCCTCCCTCATAACAGGAGACCCTTGCCCAGCAGTGGGACAGTAATGGGTTCAATTTATAAACTACGTGTATAATAAACACTTTACTCAAGTAAAATACAGAAATCCATCTTTTTCTAAACCTTATTTTCCGCTACCTTTAGTTCTAAAGCAAGGAAAATAATAGCAACCAAGAATTGCCTGTAAAATTTATGTCAGAAATAAGTATTCTCTATAAAATATTTCAATAGATAAACCTTAAAAGACTGTCAAAAGGCTAAGTCTAAGTAAGAAGAGAGAGTAACGCAATGAATGCATGCCCGGCTGTACCCGGCTGTACCCGGTTATGCCCGGGTTAACGAGCTGTCGGCCACAGCTGTCCGGTTATCCGATATCCGGGAGCCGACGAGCCGGATAATTTTCCTGTGATGTCTTCTGTATTCATTTTATATGAGAGTTTCATTGATTTAACTTAATTCAGGTACTTTGAAGAAATTGCTGAAAGGATTTAAGATAGCTCTCGAAATATCTACTGTACTGACCTGAAATTTAGATTAATGCGAAAAATAAAATTTTGTGTGATTAGAATTTTGAGCCGGTTCACATCCCGGTTAATAAAACTTTGTAAACATATGTACATAAAATCATGTTTTTTCGTACCTACCCAAAGTTGTACAGGTGTATCACATACACCCACTTGTGTTGTAACTTTGAGCGCAATCAACAATGTTAGTCTCTTGTAAGAAAGGAGGACAACAACATTGATGGACGACAAATATTTGTGTGATTAGTACGGGTAGGTATTTGCTCTGAGCCTGGATGTTAATTTAGAAGTATAGTATGTTTATCAGTTATCGTTTACCATAGTACAAGCTTTGCTTAGTCTTGAATCAGATGACCGCGTGTGAGTTATCCAATGATATTAATTAATATTATAAATCGGGCCCGCCAAGACTTACTACCAAGTTGTCAACTATACAAACGTCCTCATATCACAGCGACAATGTGCTACATTCAGTTAGTAAACTACACAACTACATATACATATGTATTATGATAGTACATAAGTACATATGTACATACATAGTGTGTGAAGTGTATTCACAGTTAGTTTGTTTACATGGTACTGTTTACTTGCGCCGTTGTTGAGACTGTATTCTTATATACGTTTTGTTTTAATTGCTTTTAAGTGAGAAAATATACAAGTGATAATCGGTTTTGGTTAATAGAAAATAGTAGTAAAGTATATTAGTAGTTTTAGGGAAATGGGGTAAATCAAAATTCATATTTCTCGAAGGTAGAAGTAATCTTGAAATGAAAATTATCTAAACGGTTAAAATAAAATTATGTCTGTTTACTAGGCTCTTGCTATTAAACAATTTGGAAGAAATTTGGCGTGGAGATTGTTGATGAGCGTATATTTCTTATTATAAAATAAGGGACGGGTTTAAATATACAACATAATATATTATTTTGTAACATGGCAACAATTACATAATTTCAATGAGCGACGTGTTTTAGTTCCATTACTGTAGATAGATTGGGTTACAATCGACTTTGTTTGAGTCTAGTGCTCATATAATTTGATCATGTAAAACGTAATAGGTATCTAATTAGAATATTATTATTAATAGCAACCATAAAGATTTTTTTTTTTTTTTTTTAAAGACAACTCCCGCACTAAGAATTGCTCTTGTGTCGCGGGGACTTTTACAAACATACAAACAACGGACACAAAGCACAACCAGACCCGAAACAACTATTTGTGGATCGCACAAATAGTTGCTCCGTGTGGGAATCGAACCCACGACCTCCCGACACAGTGGTATCGGCGTGGCGACCTAAACCACTGCGCCACGGAGGCAGTCATTCCAGATTATATAAATCACTCCTTTACATTATGTAAAACACTACTACATACATGCAATGTACATATTATTATGTGTCTACTGCGTATTAAAATAAAGTAGTTATGTATGAATACATAATTTAAAATTGCAACATTAAGGTTTTTTAGAAGACTATTTCAAAGTCAAAGTCAAATATGCTTTATTTCACAAACTTAAAAAAGTATTTGAAATCGTCATAATAATGTTTATCTACCACCGTTCTGAAAAAGCTGTTACTCGTGAGAAGAAACGACAAGACACTCACGGCTTAAATTATTTGATGGCTATAGCTCGCCCCCTATTACATGGGTCTAACATTGTTAATGGCAAAACGTGGGTGTATTTCATTAGCTTCTACTTACAACTATAGGTATAATAGCTGTGATAATACCTATGTATGTGTTACTAAAGTTACTATTACGTAGTGTTGGAATAGATATTCAAGATCATGCGGGTAGGACCTTGACAATGAACTAAATCGGTGCTAAAAATAGTAAGCAGAGAGTGTATTACAAGTACGTTGACAATATTATGGTGATATTTCCGAAGCTTTTGAGGTGCAATCAACCTAAGGGGTTTATGCATTTCAGAAATAATTTTAATTCTATAGGATTAGGCAAAAATCATAGAACACCCATTGTTATGAATAGTTACAATCCCTCCAAACTATTTTTTCTTATTTTACAATTTTACATTTTGTCATGAAGACTATACATAATAATATGTCTTAAAAATCAACACCATATCTTTTATTCATTTAGATCAAATGCTGACACTTATAATAGTCAATGATACAGAGAGTGAATTTACCGCCAGTTCGGAAGGTAGGACCAATGAGAAGAGCTGGTAAGAAACTCCTGGCCACTCATTTTTATTACCCTTTTTATTAGTAGATACCCATTATTCCCGTGAGATCCTATGTCCTTTCTCGGATCTCAAACTATCTTTTTTTTTTAAATGAGATCCAGATCGGTTCAGTGATTTAGGTATGAAGAAGAGACAGGCAAAGTTACTTTCATATTTATAATTCTAATAAGGATAAATCTATGTCAACTTTGTATTTTTTTTGCGGTACCTAGTTATTGCATATTGCATCAGTAGTGTGCATGAAATGTCGTGTAATTATCGATGCACAAGAGTGGAAATTTGTGCGATTTTCTGAGAATATGGTATGGTAAAGTCTTTCCAACAAGGAAAAATGTATGTTACAAACGTTTTTATTAAAGTGATATATTTATCAGGTGGTTTTATAGTTTTTTTATTACTTGTAATACGTCGTATTGTAGGTAAATGGTAATGTATTAGATAAGTGGAGAATATATTAGGTACCTATTTGAATGGAAATGTTTTGCACTTGATTGAAGGTGTGAGGATCAGCTGGTTGCAATCATACTCCGTTTTTTTTTCTTTTAATGCTGAGAGTGGTGATCTCTTCCACGGATCATTTAACCCAGGATAAAATACTTATTTTTTTTTGATTTATTTCGATTTTAAAAGCATAATGAAATAACTCGATCCGCACTTGGCTAGCGTGGTGGACTCAAGGCACATATCCCCTCCCACATTACGGGAGAAGATCTAAGCCCAGTAGTGGGACAGTAATGGACATTAATTTTTATTAAGTATGAAGAATAATACTTTCGGTAAAGTTAATTTACCTGCTCACTTTAGTACTTATTTTACTTATCTCTTTACAGATATTTTAAATGCACAATCTAGCTACCTATCTCTTACGCTTACACGTCTAAACTACTTCGGCTAGCAGATAACTAGAGTTCCCGAATCAAATATAGGCTCTATTTTTCAAAAATCACACAACGTTTCAGCTAGTTTTCAATACAATTTTAAACTAACTTTAATTGCACAAATAGCAATGGACAATTAGAGAGTGTACAAAGCTTTGTAGATTCGGAATCGATAGAGAACTGGAGCCAATATGGCCGCCTTACAGTCCCGATACTAACAATTACAAGACAAGCAATTTGGCAGCGGACGTGCGTAATTAAATAGTGCTCAGTGTACGACCAGTCTTATTGCTAGAGCTCTGTGTGCGATGAGCTTTAGTTTCTAGTACATATGGTGGTAGGTGTTAAGAGGATTCACACATTTATATACTTACCTTATATACCAGTAGTTTCTGCATGTCTACGTGGTATAAGCATTATTTATAATGGGGGTAGTTAGAAATAAAAAAAATAAAAGATCATTTTTAAGTCTGTAAGTTTTCTCAATTTTTATTTTTGGCAACACTAAGGTGACACCGCTGCAAGACAAATTCTATATTTTGCAACTAGCTTTACAGTCCTATCCTGAAAATCACTGTTTTCCTAATATCTTCAAAAAATATATGCACGATGTTTAGTGAAAATTATATTCCATTTCTTGATCAGTAACTTCTTCTAAAGGAAAATAATATAAGAGCATAATATATGTATATGAGACAGTAAATGTAAGGTAGAACGACATATTTGCTTACACGTCAGCTCGCATCACGTATGAGGGTAGTATCAGAATTTTATGGAGTGCAAATATGAAAGTAATTTGTGGCAGGTTTGATGTAAGATGTAAAGTAAACTGTTCAGTTCGCTGACTCGGGATAGGGTGGGGTGCTAGTGACAGCGGGAAGCGGAAAATTAGTTAAAATAGCTTAGTAGATAAGAAGGCTAGGTTTTTGATAAAGTCCATGGCACATTGATTGTGTTGTGTAGTATGTTGATATAGTCTTCTCGACATCCCTTTGTTTAAATAGTTGTGTAAATGAGAAATATATGAGATTGTCTTCTAAAATAGGTAGTTAGATAGAATACCAAAAAATATGGTTACGTAAATACTATTAAGACTCGCATTAACACTTGTTGTCATGACAACCGTATTATAACAGTATGCTAGGAGATTTTTAATTTAACCCTCGAAAATTGTATAATTAAGGTTTAATATATCATTAAGATATTTAATACATATTTTCTGGAGATATAAAACAATGCCATTTTCTGTAAAGTCTATTAAAAATAGTAGTAATCCCCTTGTAGACACAACTTTTTTAACTGTGCAATGTGAAATCAATGACAATTATTAAACTCACAGATAAACATAAAAAAACACTGCAATTAATATTAATTGTTTGAAACAAAACGACATCTGTTATAGAACAGAGGACACCTTCACAACTGCAAGATCAATTAATCTTCTATTTGAAAATAATATTTTATTTAATTGGTAACTCAATTATTTTGATCGCTGTGCCTTTTTAATAGCGAAAATTACGCAGTCATTAAAATGATTTTTATTTTTTTTTTATTTAAATTCCTGCAAAATATAAATCAGTCAGTCAGCAATCAAAGGCAGTCCTATAAAATAAAGTATTTGAAGCATGGGAAGTTTCTAAGGATCGTACCATGTGACGTTATTTGTTCACTGCCTAACTAAAAAGGCGTAAATTGATGTGATTTTATATTATATACTACATATTACGGTTAACCTAGTAGTTTTTATGTTATAAAATTGCTTCTCGTCTTCATCAATTTTCTAATAAATTGTTGTAGTAAAACTTGCCTACTTTGTCGCTAGCACTGAGGCCACAGGTCACGCGAGAGCTTTGACCATCGATGCATGCTTATCCCAACGATCAGGGTCCGAACGGTATTAATTCGGGCACACAATCGCTTTTTTAATGTCCAAACACAGAGGTCTGGCTTTACGAAAATTACAAATTTCCTTTGTCTGAAAATTCTTTAGGGTCGCATCGGAAACTTTCGTGAAAGGGTTGAATTTTTTAAATTCTAAATTTCTAGTTACATTTTGTTCGTGTGGGCTCTTTTTTGTTAATTAAGTACTGCTGTGGATTTTTATCTAAAACTAATTACAGCTGTGTGTATTGGCGTGTTCAGCAGAGTATTAATTAAAGATGAGTCTTAGATGCACTAATTTAAAAAAAAAATCAGCAATTTTCTCAGCGCTGCCAAATTTATTGAATTGGAACTATTTTACAGGTTTTTTATTTTAAAAAACTCTGTCCCTTTATCTCGCTGTCCCATCAGTAGCTACTTTGTAAATTAGAAACCCATTTTATTTAAATTTTGTTTATCCAATTTTTTTCTGTATTCATTATGATACAATGTACATCTGACCTGTACATAATTATAGTGGTCATGTGTTTCGAGGTCAAAATCATTAAAATTAAAAGAAGCTTTAGGCTGAATACAGTTATACAGGGTGTCCCAAAACTCAACGATAATCCGTGACAGGATGAAAGGCCAAGTCATACCGGTTCTAGGAAAAATAAAAAAAAAATCCATATCACTTAGTTCAGCAATAATAGACACTTTTCAAAAAAGTTGAAATTCCACACCCTTGGTCGCATTTTCAAGTCCTGTGATCACCAATGTCACAATTTCGCTGTGTTTTTTTGAATTTCGTGATCTTCATTAAATATGCTATTAATCGTAAAACAAATTAATGCACAAAACATTGTTAATTTAATAAAAAAAGTTAAGTTTTAGTGAGTCATGGTTCACAAAAATATCGTTAGTTAACTTTGACGCTTCATATTGAAAAAAAAATGTACTACACTACCCTTGGCAAGTTATTTCAAAAGTTGGCGCATTTAACCAAGATTTCAAAACGGTGCAACACTTGTCACTTTTCTTGCCATTAAAAATGTTATTTTAATTTTAACGACGAGTATCCTCGAAAATGGATCGAACGCAGTGGTACAATTGTATGGCCTCCTCGTTCCCGCGATCTAAATCCAGTAGATATTTTTTACTGGGAATGCGTAAAAGAAACAGTCTATTCGAAATCAATACAAAATCTATCAAAACTTCGCCAGAAAATTGACACAGCGTCAGAAGTAATAAATGCAAGGAATTTTGCTTGACTGGTGCAAAGGTCTTTTGTAAGGCGTTGCAGAGCCTGTATTCATGCCAGAGGAAAACAATTCGGAATTACTTTAGTTTAAGGAGAATAATTAAATAAGAACGATGGTTCGTTCATTCTTTTTTTTTATTATCATTACCTATTATGTTTATTACATTAAATATTGGTTATGGACTGACTCAATTACATCTTTACTAAAAATAATTGCTTTCCTCTGGCACGAATACAGGCTCTGCAACGGCGTACAAAAGATCTTTGCACCAGTCAAGCAAAATTCCTTGCATTTATTTCTTCTGACGCTGTGTCAATTTTCTGGCGAAGTTCTGATAGATTTTGTATTGATTTTGAATAGACTTTTTATTTTATACATTCCCAGTAAAAAATATCTACTGGATTTAGATCGGGGGAACGAGGAGGCCATACAATTGTACGACTGCGTTCGATCCATTTTCGAGGATACTCGTCGTTAAAATTAAAATAACATTTTTAATGGCAAGAAAAGTGACAAGTGTTGCACCATTTTGAAATCTTGATGAAATGCGCCAACTTTTGAAATAACTTGCCAAGGGTAGTGTAGTACATTTTTTTTTCAATACGAAGCGTCAAAGTTAACTAACGATATTTTTGTGAACCATGACTCACTAAAACTTAACTTTTTTTATTAAATTAACAATGTTTTGTGCATTAATTTGTTTTACGATTAATAGCATATTTAATGAAGATCACGAAATTCAAAAAAACACAGCGAAATTGTGACATTGGTGATCACAGGACTTGAAAATGCGACCAAGGGTGTGGAATTTTAACTTTTTTGAAAAGTGTCTATTATTGCTGAACTAAGTGATATGGATTTTTTTTTTATTTTTCCTAGAACCGGTATGACTTGGCCTTTCATCCTGTCTCGGATTATCGTTGAGTTATGGGACACCCTGTATACTGAAATCACGATCTTTCAAGGTTTTATGGGAATTGAAACACATTCACTTGTGACCTAGGATTTAGCAATGTCAAAGATGTTCTAGAACATCCATTTAGACGTTTTGATTGAACATTTAGCAATAATAATTAATCTTTAATTAAAAGTATTCTTTACTTTGGTTTTGAAATCAATTGTTTTTAAAAGTGTTTTCGTTTCGCTTAAGTAAGTAATTATTACACTGTTGCTGTCTTTAATAACTTTAAATGTCAACGTAATGAAAGAAAGACTTTTACATAGCATCTTAAATACACATATTAACATTCATTTCTTACTAGTTTATGCCGTCGACCCGCTCGCGTAGCTGCTCGTGTTTTACTTAAAAGCCTAACCATTGTGACTCCGTATCATAATCTATCTCACACTCAAATTTTATCAAAGCCGTTTGTCGTGAAAGAACGACAAACAAACACTATAAAAATAATGTAGGTCTAGATTATTTTGTCAGTCTAGACTATCCAATTACTTACTATATAGCATAGACATATAATATATATACTTGATGAATTACCCACAATTTCTCAGGTATATAATATACAATATATAACAAATGTGTTGTATTCAGCGTGATAATTAGATGAGATACAAGGAACAATAAGCTTGCGTGATGTGAGTTTATGAGCATTTCGTATGATATTATTTACTGCTCACACTTTGTTCTAAGATTTTATAGTTATATCTAAATTATTTGAGGTTACAGGTAGAATAATTTTGATGTAAAATACTGCATTGGGTAAGACTGGCAGCTGACTCCAACATAGTTGGAAGAAAGGCGGTGATGATGATCAATTTTAAAGTCAAAATACGCAAATTTCTTAACAGGAATTTGAAGTAAAACGCTTATTTTTGAAAAGTAATTTGGAAATGATTGTTGATTGGTAAATCAATGTTGTCGTCTTCCCTTAAAGTTAACGTAATATCGGGGGTCGTGAATTCGATGCTTATATGTAAACATTTTGAAGCAAATAATTTCAGCAAAGTACTGTTTTTTTTTCTTATTAAATAAACCGTCATGTTATCAATAATGCCGTGCCTGTTAGGTGGCTATAGCAATAGACCTATTAAAATCATAAATGGCGAAACATCACAGTATTTCATACAATTCTGACTAAATCTTCGGGTACAACAAACGTATGTATGTATGTATGTAAACCAATATACTTATGACTCAATCACAAAAACTCCTTCGAATCTTACTTAACGAGTTATCCAAGCGCTTTCTACAGGCGTTACTTGCGCCAGCATGTATGCGCGTGCGCAGGAAACGTGCGCGCTCTTCCGCGACCTCACTTCCGTTTTAACTGATCGACCGTGATCTACGTAAGCTCATGTGTATGAGTTTCTGATTATAATCTAGATAATGTATTTTAATATAGTTTAGTTGATTTTTAATGATCTGGTAGTTGAAATGGTTTTAATTAGGAAGTAATATTGGTCTGTCTAGGAAACTTACTTAATTCTTTGATTAATGACCAGTTTTTCATAGGTGAATGAGCAGTAAGTATTTGTTCACTATTTGACAACAGTATAGAGTACATTGCTGCTTAGACGTGACATGTTAATCACCTACATGTTACAAAAAAATCAATGTACCATATAAGTGTCAACTGATATAATACAAATCAACTACTCACCATCCCACATTTATTTTAAATTATATAAATGTATTTATCTAATAAGGCACTCAAAACAAAACATAGTACATGTTAATGTATTATAACACAAACAAAACATGAAAGATTCCTGTAATAATCTAAACTTATTAAAATACATAATACAGTCTAATTTCTAAATAACACAACGCTAATCAACCATGGTGTTAACACCAAAATTTCAACCCACCCTATAAAAGCATACCGTTATAACAATGTTAACCCTCGCGCGCCGTCAGTTTAGTGTTATTCCCCACATCACAACATTCGTATTATCCGGGCCAGATAACCCGCCGACACATTAGCGAACGGACGCGGCCCGGGTATATCCGACCATACCCGGCTATACCCGGTTAACATGCTTATTTTTATAACTACAACGGATGTTTTTAAAAACTATTTGCATTTTGCATATGAATATTAATAAGTGTAACATATGCATCGATTTTTTTGTTGTCTGGTTTTTTAAGGCTTTAAAGATAGTGCTATTGGTTTTACATTTTTATTCAGTACGTTTCAGTGATGGTACTAAACTTGGTTTGAGAATTTAATACTAAGTGTTGCAATGTGAATTTTTAACAACTTTAGCATTGAATCGCGACAGTGATATTAATCTCTCACGTGATGACAAAAGGTCGAACGTAAGCTTAATAATATTACTCTTAGTTTATTCTTGAGACACCACATTTACCTTAATACTCAAGAGCCTCTTCAGAAATATTAATAAGAATACGCGACGTCCACAAATAATAATATATCCAATAAAATATGTTAGTCGGTTTCACACGAAAACGGCTCGACACATACAGAGAACTTTAGCAGAGTGATAATAAATTATGTCCTGGGACAAAACATACTTTATTCCGCGAATTAAATCGCAGCCATATACTTGTATTACTTTTATTTCTTGCACCAAATTAAATATCAAAATCTATCTCACAAATATCCCTACTCAAACAAAAAGCTCACGAAAATCGCCTTCAATTCTGGTATCAGTTTGTAAAGCATGTATTATTAGTGGCGTGTTATCCGGGCGCGTTACCCGGCCGCTTGGTAGTCCGCTCACGATCCGGATGTCGCAGTGGCCCACCGCCGCCGACGGGTTACAAATCGAACATGCACCTGCGATAGAATACTATTTGCTTTTTAGGGTTAAAAGTTGGAACTATTTTATATAAAGTGAAGGCTTTTTAGTTTATTAAGAATTGAATTTAGATTAGAATTGTTGCAACTGTATCAGTGCTTGATTCGGCTTTGATTCTGGACGTTTTATTTGTTAATAGGTACAGTAGAATTTATATGTGCATACAACTGCAGGTCACCGCAGGTAACATAAGGTCTGGGGTTCGATTTCAGAAACTTGCAACGTACTTTTAGGATTTTCTTTAAAAGTAATATTAAAATATTCTCGGTAGTAACGTGCTGGATATTTGCAATAATTTCGCTACCTATTAACGCTAATTTCGGTAGACAACCAGCGTGATGTTATGAAAAAAATAAACTAAGTAATTTGATTCTAACGGTCTTGGACCTAGGTATTTATTCTTTTATCAATACAAAGCGCTACAAACGCATTAACCTTGCAAACTCCTTCAAAGCCTTGCAACTGCCCCTATCCTCTTCATATATCAAACTCTGTCAGTCTGTCTGTGCTGTGTGGGTACACGGAACTGCAGTTTCCTGTCTATAACAAAGACACAACCTTATCTTCAAGGTTTTGTATGTATGCGTTTTCCTTGACAACTGTTTTTGTTAGTTTTTACCTCTGACTTTGTCTGAAATTATTTATAGATGGAATGACAATTAACTAACGATCAGTAACGCGGTTCGACACTGTACAGTAACGCAATTCTCTACAGTTGGTATTGACGAGTATCGAGAGTTTGACGTTTAAAATGTACTACCAAAATAGTTCTTACAGAGCCCGCTAGAGGCGCTGATCAGATTTTCTTTCAAAATTTCAATATTGTTGCTGGTTGTCGGTAGTCGATAGTGGTAGAGAATCGAGTTACTGTAGCCTTTGTATCAAATATTTGATGGTCAAATTATGTAAACTTTAGTTCTTCGACAAGGGCGCTGAAAATTCAGCTAGTCATTCAGTAGTTAATGAGTGTTAGAAATCTAATTTAACTAAGTTACTTTTTGGATTTAAAGGGTTGCTAGGTAGCTGTTTATAGGCCTGAGTTGTTTGGGACTGAATTTATGACCTCATGTTAAATCTAAAAAAAAATCCTGTTCAGTAGTTTTTAGGTTATGGGGTTAAACAGACGGGCAGACGTTTTAAATTATTTTTAATACTTTTATGTATAGTTAAGGTTATTACAGTCGCAGTCACGTATAAGTTGATAATTTTTATTGGAGTTCGTGATGATAGTAGGTATTTCAGACCGTTTAGTTACTTTGTTAGAGATATAGGTTTATATACTTGTTAATATGATGTCATTGGTATTGTTTTATTTTGATAAAATACTCTACTTATGTAACTTGTAACATTGTTCATTGTTATGAAGGTGGGAAATTCTTTGGAATAAGTGTTAAGTAAAGTGCTATAAGAATTGACTTTACGTCTAGTTTTGACTTTTTTAAAATGGTTCTTTCCGTGTTATTGCATGAAATTAACATCAAAATATGACGATTACTGACTATAGAATTTGTAACTTAATGTTGTCTGCCTGCTAAAGGCTAGAAAATGCCCTATTATTGGCGAATCTTCAAAGAATCAAATCACTATAAAATCTCTAGGGAGTCATTTCAAGGGGGTTCTTTCGAATAGAAAAATAATTTTGAAAATCCGTTTACAGGTCGCTTAGCAACCGATGAACATACATAAAAAAAACGAGCACAGTATTCCACCTTTGTGAAGTCGGTAAATATCGTTTATTTAAAAAGTCTTTTCGAGACCGTTTCAACATTTATATTCTTACGTAGCCCGCTAGAGGCGCTGATCAGATATTTATGTAGAATTTCTCCATAAGCTAGCTAAAATAGTATTTTCAAGACCGTTTCAACAATCTATCACAATTATACTATGTCAATATAACATAATGTATGTACAGTGTTGATTGTAGTGGACGTTACTTAATCTGAGCTAATGCCTTCACAAAGAGATGCGCTTGTAAGAGGATTTACCGTCTTGTTACTAGTTACACTATACGTACTGGTACCTAGAGATATGAGATTATATTGTTGTTCTTGATTTATAATAAATATGTATCTTTCAATAATGTTCGAGAGAAGTTCTCGTTTCTGAGTTTGTTCCGTTACTTGAGAATATGACAATATTGATAACTTCAAACGCTACTCTTTTAATTATCGGTGCAAAATATTTCTAGACAAAATTTTATTTTAATAAAGTCATTTGTGAATTGATGAAAAATTTATTTATTTTTGTAACACGTAAAAAATGTATCACTAATATATTTATATACAATAACTAAGTAAATTATTTTATTTTTAATTACAACTCCCGCACTAAGAATTTCTCTTGCGTCGCGGGGACTTTTTGATTTGAAGTTAAACTAAGACAGATATGGGCTTCGAAAACTTAGGTCACCTACCATTTCAAAGTAGACTTGTTATCAAAAGTAGTCTATCTATATCAAAACTCAACCGTACAAGATAGACCGACACATAAACATATCTGAGATTTTTCCTCTTTTCCTCAATTCCCAGATAGTTATGGTAATAAATAGCATTACTAATTAAATACTAGAATCCGCATTACGTCACTCGGCTGGCACTGCATGGCACCGACATACAATAATTAATATAAACCTTATGCACATATGAATAGTGTCCTTTTTCCTTTGCAGGTAATTACAAAGATTTTTCTTGGAGTTATGGAGTATGTTATCAACGTTTATCGGTAAATATATTGAATTGTATACTTTATTATTGTTGTTTGTTATTATTTATGTGCTTCTTTATGTAAAGCGATGTTTCTTAGACCGAAACCGAGTTTTTTCTTATAATTTTGTTTAATATTCCTTTATCAGACTCTGGGTTGAGGTTTTTAATGATACTACTATCAAAATGAAAACTTAATTAATTTTATCATACCTTTGAAGTTCTAGAAACGGCAATATTTGGTTGTAATTAGTGTAGAAGTTCTCCATTATTCTTTGAGCAAACATCTGCCCAGTGGAGTGGGATGAAAATAATTTCGGACTTAAACCTATGATTGCCTTAAATATTCTTTAATTTCATCGCTAAAAACACAGGATTTAGGCTGAAAGAAAAACCTTATGCCAAATCTTGCAATCGTATCACGTGAATTTTAGACTATTAACATAATATTAGACCTTATAATAACTAAAGCTATTTAATTTTCGTTTAAACTACATCACGTTTTGCCTACAGCCTCAGGGACTAGTCGTATTATTTATTTGAAAACAAAGTAATTAAGTTGTCAAAATAAATGACTGTATAAGTAATGAATGCTCTAAATATCGCTGTTTTATTAGACAGAGTGATTTGTCTGAATTTTCTCATAATCTGCTGGCCTTGTTTTGGTGTAACTAATAGTTTGTCGTTCGTCAAATACTGGTTGGTATTACGTAATGTTTAAAAGGTTAGGTCGAAATAATTTGTTGTGGTATTTAAATTATACCGTATCTACTTAGCTACTGTTAGAAAAACTTACTTCGTGCGATGTAAATTTTTGTTGAAACACTTATAATAAAAATACGACTTGAAGGTGTCAGGTTCGTTTCTTGTGTCAGTTATTTTATTTTAATAAATAAGTGAGATGCGTGAATTCTGTTACAGTCAGTTAAATGATAAATTGTTAAAAGATATTCAGAATCAAATTCTTTTTGGGATATAGAATAAAAAACGTATGTATAAACGTTTTCTGCTAAAATGAGGTAAAATAATCATTATGTAAATCTTAAGGAAAACATCAAAATAATAAGGTAAATGAAAAAAATGGAAAACCACTTCCTCGTGACTTTGAGCTGAAGGAGGGAGGATGGAGGGGGATAACCGGTACCTCATGGACTTATTACTTCCTCACCGATCACCATTTAATTGGATATCATGTCGCTTCCCTCATCGATGCAGTCTGCATTCATAATCACTAAGTTATACAAAATAAGTATTTGACATCTGAGCTTAGTGGTTACTATTGCCCCAGGAGTCGTGGATTCGATTCGATTGGACCCTGGAATAAAATATGGCGCTTATGCATTCTTGAAAGTATGCGTTGCGTTTTTCGTATAGCTAGCTTTTAAATATAACATGACACCACTATTGACTATTTCTAATTAACTAGCTACTGACAAGATTTTGTATGAAAATCTGAGCATCGCTCTAGCGGGCGTCGTCGGAACTAATTATTTAGTACATTTTTATGCCAAATTCTCGATACTCATTAGTAGCGACTGTAGAAAATTGCGCTACAGTAAACTTTAGGGTACATAGGTAGGTATCTGAAAAATATAAAATTATAATAAAATTTACTATTGCTCGTCACGATATGATAATTAAAATGTACTTCTAATATATTCTGGGACTGGCAATTAATTTAAAGATTAAACTTTTCGTGATGGATAGCAAGTAAATCCTGCAAAGCTATCAATATCTCACACACGTCATGTTAATCCTGAACTACGTTAATTTAATCAATGTCTCTCATAGAGCGGGGTTCGATGTCCTCTCATTTTAATAATCGCACCAAGTAATCGTTTAGAGAGATTGGCTGTATGTTCATACATATTGAGGGCATGCAAAGTCGCCAACTCGCACTTGGCCAGCGTGGTGGACTCAAGGCCTAACCCCTCCCTCATTACGGGAGGAGACCCTTGCCCAGCAGTGGGACATTAATGGGTTAAATTTATTTTAATTTATATTATTTCATATGGTAGACTCGTACATACATTTCCTGTGGTAACTTTGTAAAGACAAATCAATATGTTATAGTTTTAATATGCTTTTGTTGTATATAGTGTATGTTGCGTGATGATGCAACAAACACAGAAAAGAAAATACTGCAAAAATATTCACTTAATATTTCCAACTAGCTTTTACCCGCGACTTCGTCCGCCACCTAAATATTCCCAAGGAATGCGTCATTTTCCCGGTGTAAAAAGTAACCTATGCCCTTTCTCGGGTATCAAAATATCTTCATACCAAACATGCAAATTGGTTCAGTAGTTTAGGCGTGAACGAGTAACAGACAGACAGAGTTACTTTCGCATTTATAATATTAGTATGGATCTCAAGGGTGGTCTCAATTCAATAAGAACTTAAGTTTATTGTTTCTCTACCTACTCGCAGAGTAGCGTGATAATATTCCCATACAGACAGACAGACGTACATTACCATACAATGTCCGTGAGAGTTCATTGAACTCGTAGTATTAGAATAACAGTAGCCTGAATGATCTAATTATACAGGATTTTGATTTGAAACCTCTATAACAAAGATATTTTTCTGTCTATATTGTTATTTTTATCGCTATTGTAAGAATTTGTGGTTTAAATAGCATTTAAGAGTGTATTCGCTGTATTTTCTTGAAGAATACAACTCTCGCACTTAGAATTGCTCTTGTGTCACGGGAAAATTTACAAACATACTAACAACGGATACAAAGTTCAACCAGACCCGAAACAACTATTTGCGGATCACACCATTATTTGCTACATGTCGGAATCGAACCTACAAACTCTTGACGCGCTGGTAGTGGCGTGGCGACCACCGTAGCCACTGCGCCACAAAGGCTGAATCAAAGGTTTCTTTTAATTATTAAGATTTAATTTCTTAATTCAATTCCATATTATAATTAATTGAGAGTCGTATAGCCTTTAAGCTTTGAAAATATGTACGCGATTCTGTTCAGTCGGTCCTATTGAGAATCAAAACTTTGACAGTTGAAATTTAATGCAAAAATAGTTCCAAGGACTTCCGCGCTGATTAGATTTGAATACATTTTTTTTCGATACTTAGCCTAGGTTGACAATAGTAGTAGAGAATGGCCCTGTATAGTCAGTCACGTTACTATAATATAAAAATGGTTTCTGGAATAAATATACTATCGAATTTTTATTAGGAGAAAATTCTCAAACAAATGTTTACTAAAAATATATTTTTCAATTTACACGAAAATGCAATCACCTCACGAAATAAAATAATTCAAATCTAACACAATTATCACATACGTCTGTCATGTAAAAACTATGTGTACAGTATATTAGCATTCATTCGCCGCGGGAGAGTATTGACCCAAAACAATGCGACTCTGCTGTTTGCATAGGCGGAGTCGAATGTACCGTCATTGTATTAACATATATGTGACGTCATCGTGGAAGATTCTGTACCGAGAAGTGTGGAGAAGTATTTGTTAATGATTTAAACTAAGTTGAAGGAAAATGTCTTTATAAAAAATAATATGCTTAAGTTCTTTACAATATGCTTTAAGAATAAATAAAGGGTTACTATACTATACTACTATATAATATACCGGGTTACTACCTACCGAGAAAATTCTAAAACTGGAAAACGGAGATCACAGCCTCATCAGATCATCAGTTATAGTAAGTACTAAGTAGCCCAAACCACATAGACATATAGACACAATGTGGAAAAGGTCTATTCCTCTGTCTCTCCCTCTCTGCCTCCCTCCGTCTTTTTCTTCTATGAATCCCGTGTAGTGGGGTCAGCTTTCCTAATCTTTCTAATCCACTTCGCTCTATTCTGGTCATTGTCTTCGGAAACCTCACATTTGCTCATGGAAATGATCTATTTCAATAAAAAAAAATATGAGCAATTTAGACCAGAAGATGTTTCACAACTATTTAATACAAGCATGGAGAAGATAAATCTCAAAATTGGCAAGCTTATGATAATATACTAAGCACCTTATGTGAAACACTCATTATTGAGTACATAGTTCAAGTGTTCGATGTGATTAGGCAGCCAGCCAGCTGTGTAATTGTTCCATGAACTTATCAATGATCGATGGTGAAGGCATATGTTCTGCTTACCATGCTTCTATGTAAATTATACTGTACCAGACTGTATTAGATATTACTTAATGTCTTAAATATAATAGAAGTTAAATATAGTATCAATGAAATTGACAGGATATTTTAGACAATTTTACTATTACTTTACAATTTAGATACAATTTTTCAAAGACATAGTTAAGAGATCCAGGATCTTATAAATGATGGTAAGACAATGTCTAGAAAGTAAATAAAAAAAAGAAAGAAACTACCAGTTCTTTTTTTTTTTAATATACGTACTTTTTTCTTGCGGATGTACCTAATTGTAGCAAAATATTACATTAGTAGGAATTTAGACTGGCAACATGTACGAAGTATTCTTCCCTCAGCACCTACTGTTTTAGCACCCTAAGCTATAGGAAATAAGTCATCATTTAGGAGCTGTAACAATAATTACTGAAAAATTAACTATAATTTCGAAGAAGACTTCGTAAACGCTTTAAGAAATCTGTATAATTTCACATTTTACACACAAAATTCTTCAACAACCATGTCTTCCCTGCCGAACATGACCCACACATCGTCTACACTGAACACAATAAACTATTTATTAAGACATTACAAGTAAATCCGGGGGCGTTTGATATAAAGTTCACAACTTTATTAGTCACACGTCGCAGTGCGTGGGAGACGTACGGATCATTTGCTTTGGACCTTTGGTTATAGGAGCTATTTTTGGTAGCTTCTATTAAAACGGTTGTTTATTTATAGGTGCTTTTGATACTAGTTTAGAACTGAAATTGTACCAATTTATAAATATGTGTTTGGCCTGTGTCTGTCAAAAGCAAATGAGTTAAATATCATATTTTCAGTACGATCGCGTTTTAAGGATTATACTGTTGAACTGTTCCACCTATGATTTATTGAAGGGGGATTGAAATTAAAACAATTTAGGGTCTGTGTTTTTCAACGGGCTTTTAGCTATCCTTATGGTAAATTGCTACAAATTCGGTGTAGTGTTTTAGCTGTTAGACTGGCAGAAAGGATAGTCAGACTTTTGTATATAAAATATAGTACGGATTTTAAATACTAGTAAAATGTGTCGTATTATGTTCTCCATACTCATCAAAGTTGATTCTGAAGTCACATACATTCATGCATAAAATTACGCTTTTCTTCTTATGGGGTAGGCAGAGACCACATTTCTAAAGTTCAGATGTGAATTCGGAATAAAACAACATGCAAACAGATTTCTGCATTTAAAATATTCGTATGAATTACTTCAAACTCGTCCATATTTTCAAACTTTAAAAACGCATAATCCAGAATCATAAAGGGAGTCTGAGCAGTGGCTCATGAACCGTTTAGTTATGGGACAGTTGTAAAACGCAGCCTGTGTGCCGGTGTCGCCGAACAAGCGGGTTGAAGCACCCTTGTACTACTTCCATGAGAGAGGGGTGGAAAAACTGTTCTTTAAGATGTTTTCATTTAAATTTTCGTTAGTATGGGATTGTAAAGTTTGTTTGTAGTGGATTGATGATTTGATAGGTGTGTAGCGAAATTAATAACAGACAGAGAACACTTTTTCATATAAAATGATTAATTTGTGTGATTAAGTTTGACGTGTGATAATTTAAGAAATGAATTTGTAGTTTTTAATAGCTATTGCTTAAAGGCAAAGGCAGCTGTTTGAGAAATTATTTTCTAATAATTCATAAAATATTAAATAGATCAATGTGTGAAAAGAAGTGATCTAAACCGCGAACAGTTTCTAGAGAAAATCAATGATGTCACACTATACTAATAATCTGTAAGTTTTGGTAATGTATGTCAGATGCCAATCATCATTTCAACCGATTTTCATAAAGCTAATACACTAGATGACTAGACAAATCAAATACAAACCACAGAAGTCCATAAAATTGTAATCACAAAGCGTATTGAACAGTCATAATAATAATAATATGTGTTCGCCACAAAATTCCTACGCATATTCGCGGTTATATTATTAAATTTTAATTAATAATTATTAAATTATTAAATAATAAACTAAGATAGTGAAATATAGAGGATATTTCACTATCTTAGTTTATTATTTAATAGAAATCAAAATCAAATCGATTTTTTTAGCTATCCACTGTTGGACAAGAGTCTCCTGCCGAATGAGGAGTGAAACCTCTCAAATGGTTACAATCAGGTCAAAATAAAATATCTAAAGAAACAAATCATCAAGCACTAAAAGCAAAACTCTGATTTTAAAAGCATTTCGAGTGATTGTTTTACCCGTTAGTAGTTATAACAGTCGATTATATTAATGTAAAGCTTGTTTCCTAGATTCAAAAATATGATATCCATAATCCAAAATTAGCATAAAACACAACTAAAAGTCATATTAACAACAGTTTCGGAAACAAACCAGTAATTTTGGCAAATTAATAGCACAGCATCCGACAAAATAACTGTAACGAAACTCTCTGATCTGTGATACAGAGTATACAAAGTGCGACCTCAAACTGATTTCCGTGTTGAAATTAACACAAAAACTATAAAAAAGGCTTTGAAATACAATTAGCCTTATAAAGCCATGAACTGTTTCATTTCATATACGTAACTGCTGGGCAAGGTCCTCCCCTCAGTGGGACATATGTATAAAAGACTAGTAAAAGAAATACATAACATCACGCCTGTTATACCCAAAGGTGTAGGTAGGTAGAGGTGTATAAAATCAACCACGTTTCACCATTTACAAAGTTAGCCCCATGTAATAGGGGACAAGCCTATAGCCATATACCGAGCACGTTACCCGACTACTATTAAGATATATTCTAATAGAAATGGAAAAAATCTGTAGTACGTCCGTAAATCGAACCTAGGACCTTTGCACTGCAGTAGCATACACTACCGACTGCACAATGGCAGGCAAACGGATTAAAATGATACAATAAGCCTGAAAAACCCATGGAATGTTTAATTAATCATATTAAAGACCCATAATAAGCATATCAGTGGATTGTAGCCGGGTTGTCTCGTTGATATTTCAATGGCGACTGTTGCTGTCTCGCTCGCACTTGGTGTAATTCTATAGGAGTGAAAGAGGTGTGTGTTGTGCAGTGATTCAGTGCGCGCGCGCAGCGGACCGTTAGCCGTGACTGGAGGGATTAAGTTATAAGCGTTTAGTGGTAGAATTGTTTAGAGTTGTTTTATAGATTATTGTGGACCTTGCGTTATTTAAGAAGCTTTTCTATAACTTTCAATTTAAGTAAATATTATTATTATTTAGTTAGCCTTGAAATTTCATAGGCGAATCTATTATCACCACCTGATTTAATTAAATGGATACGCGATTTAGCATAAATGTCATTCACTTATAAAAATAATTTACAGAAAAACTTATGATAGAATTTCAGACATTTTTGCTACACGTCTCAAATTCAAATTTTTCAGACCATAGCCACATTTCACCAACATAGCGTAGCATTTAACATTGAGAACTTACTTCTCTACTAAGTCGACACAATAATTTTGAAAATAAATATATTATCGCATAAATACACACGCATCCCACATAATCAAAAACGCTTTCCACTTGAGCGTTTTTGGTACCTCACTTTCCTCTTATAACTTGTACCATTAAGGTACCGTTACCGTGTCATTGGGGGACAGTTTTGCTTTTATTTGTCCACTACGGAGGCTTACTGGGTCACAAACTGCTTCGTTGTTTTAACGCTACCTCTTATTTGTGTTATTCAACGATTTGAATGTTCCTTTGACAGTGCGGAGGATTTTGACCGCAATTTTTTGAAGGATTTCTTTGGGTATATATATTATGTTGTTTTCTGGAGTTAAGAATTAGTGTATATAGAAGGGTATAGTGTAGCTTTCGTTTGGTTAAAAATAAATCAAAATTAGTACTGTAGTTTCTGAGATAATAGGGGTTTTTTAATGTCTTTGTATAAAGACGTCTTATGCTACTGCTAGACTTTGTTTCTCCTTTACTGACTTGTAAAAAGGAGGATGTAGTATGCTTGAATGATTGATACACGACCGATTGCCTATATGTTTAAGATTAATATAAAAACACTATTGAGTACAGTTATCAAACAGGAATGAAAGCCACGATTACTGAACTTTTACATTTACAAAGAATTCTTTGTCGTTACAGCAATTGCAATTGAGTATGTCATATTTTTAAATGCTTCGAAACAAGTTATGAATTGCTACTCGAAAATGTACACTTCATATTCGTTAGCTTATGATTTGCAGTAATTCGATGAAATCCTACCCGGTTATGACATACCCGGGCAGCCCGGTTAACCGCCGCTTCATGCCGACTGACATGCCTTACACCCGGCTACTCATTATATTTAATTAATACATAAAATAATTGTTAATATCCGCTGTTCAAATTATTGGTATTTAAACTCGAGTTTTGATTTATAGATCATAGTAGTTTGAATTCAAAAGTTAAAATGACTCACTTACTTTCGCGACTTTGTTCGTCTGAAATAAAGTGGCCTAAAAATTAAGGTTGTGTTTATTAGGTTATATGTCACCAGTAAAATCTAGAATGAAGTTTATCTTGTATGAATTAGTAAAAATCATGCATTCGATCTTTCATATTGATAAATAAATGAAAGTAGCTAACTTGCAAGACACCGGTCGACGGTCGGTGGGTTTTCAACCAATTGTATTCTAACTGTTACTTCTGTGGCGCAATGGTCAAGATGGTCACCACGCCACCACCAGTGGGTTAGGAGGTCGTGGGTTCGACATTTGTGCGATCCACAAATAGTTGTCTCGTGTATGGTTGTACTTTGTATCCGATGTTTGTATGCTTGTAAAAGTCCCCGCGACACAGTGCGGGAGATGTCTTTTAAAAAACAATAGAAAATGAAATAGCTTTTTAATTGTTTGCAGACAGACTGACTTTTGCATTTAAAATATAGTATGCTGATTAGGATCATAATTTGAAATCAAATAAGTAGTTAATTTATGAGTTATAAAATCATATTATTGTGTTAATTTAGAATCAAATTAGCTTTGCGAATAATAGATGGAATACTGATTTATTATTAATATTAGGTGCATTAAGTAGGATTAATTAATGTTTTAGATTGATTGAGAGGTAATAAATTTAAATATTTGATACATTTTTATCGGTACAATCGTGTCAAAGGAAAAAATAGGATTAAGAACTAGTTAAAACCACAAAAATTTTTCGCAACTACTTTCGAACTATTTTATTTTATTCTATGGTTAGTGGTTAACCTAGGGTCAAAGTTGTTCATATAGCAAACTGGCAGTTATCTTAGTAGACAACAACCGGGACTGACTTTTTACGTGCCCTCCGAAGCACGGAGACGCTACATTCAATACCATTGTGCAACCCATCAACGGAATTATCTCGTCAAAGATTGCTATTCTGTTTATTTGTACACTGATCGTGTGTTAAAAACTCAATTAATGTTTCACTTGAACTTATGAAATGATTTTTTAGCTGAGATGCAAGTTATTTTCTTATAAAAAAACATTGGTCTGACTTAACGTATAAAATATTATCTGGATCAACACTTAATGATGCTTCATATCACAAGAAATCTATAAATGCGGGCAAAGTAATAGCAAAAACTCGTGAAACTGTAAACGGGTACTACCAAACGAAGTCCCTTTTACGGGAACATAACGACTAAACACACACACCTATTATACTTATATGTATATTGTGTTATAATTCATAACAATGTTTGATATTCAATGTGAATATTTGTTCGCTGAGACAATAGAGGGGAAATTATCAATTAACGTGTATTGAACTATTTAATAGTTTATCATTTACTGTTTGTTCCGGTTGTTTGATAGTAGTGGGAATGTGAATTTTGGTTTTATTTAGGGTGTAGGCAAAAGTAATAGAAATAAAAGTAAATACATTAATTGGGCTTGCACGTATCTCAATGGACAACTATTTAAAAGCCACAATGTTATTCAATGCTTTCTCCCTTAGATTTAAGTGCTTAACACGTTACGTCAAAGCAGCAATGTACTGAATAGTGACCATCAATTTGACAAACACTAGTTGCTCAGTAACAAATACATGCTTAATGGAAAAAAGTGTTTTACGGATTATCTGAATTTCTATGTAATTTCTTCTATTAATCTAGTGTCTATACTATAAAGTATGGGTTACAATAAGCAAGCGTAAAAGCCTACTTCGTCCCACTCATAATCGTCTGGTCGGCATATAAAAACTGTAGCGTTAAGTGCACTATCAATGATTCTAAGTGTATCTTTGTGGATTATATCTCATGTCTTAATTATTAAGTTATTGGTATAGAACCTTTCTGTGTGGGTAATTAAAATTTTTATTAGCTTTTCTTGATAGACTGGTGGTCAACTTAGTAGAAATAAATGAAATATTTGTTTGTTTCGGTGAATGTTATTTTTTATGACAGTTAGCGATTAATAAATCTTATATCTCGAAAAAGGAGTGTCAAGTGTTATAACCCAAGTAACTGGGTTGTGGAGGTGGGATTGGCAGCCGATCCATTTAAAATGCTGGTACTTAGCAGCATCTAGTGAGACTTGAAGCCGACTCCAACATAGTTGGAAGAAAGACTAGACTGATTGATATACCGTCCCAAACTGTACATAAATATGCTTTTCATATAGGCCTGCCTTGTACTGCAGTTAAGACATTGTACAATTTGCAAAGTATAAGAAAGATTTTTCTGAAAAAGTCTGATAAACAAATTATTTCCTACAGGAATGGAACTCACTATACACCGTGTAATGGTCGTAAAAATACCACTTTCATCACGCTATACGCGCTACAACACTTAAAAATTAAATTGCACATTTTACGCTTCAAAATTACTTAAAAAATTATGTATTCAAGTTAATTAGTACAAAAAATGTAGGCGCTACTAACTTACTACTTGAAATACTTTCTCTATAATATCTAGACCGTATAATAGTCTAGATCTAGGTACAAAGGTCTAGCAACTGTCACAGTTCACTGAGAAACACTTTTATTACTTTCGAATCAAATGAAGCGTGAATTTGTTTTTATTTCGTTATTTATATTGTTAGTTGAGGTAAATGGATAGTTTGTGATGTCTGGCAACACTAAATACAAATGTAAATGTAATTCTTGTAGTACTCGGTCCTGTATGATCAGATGTATGGATGTGAATGAAGCAAGGAAGTTTGTAAGGTCCCGTAAAGAAATAAACGTGGTTTTATGTGCAGTATGTATATTATACATGTTGTCTTGTATTTCTTTAGCCTATTGAATTGAAAGGTTCTACTATTGGAATGAGAGAAGGGTTATGATATTTGACCAACAAGTTGGCCATAGCTTCAGTTTACGCTAGGCTCTATTACCTAAGTCTGTAGGTCGATAATATATGAATAATGTTCGAAAGTACATTTTTGTTCGTAGTTCGTCAACCGCGCAAAGTTTTAGAAATCTAAATTTCGTTTTAACTATAACTATATTGATGTTCAGCATAAATTATTCATATATATATTAAAAATGTAGACCAGGTTACAAGAACAAATTTGAAATTCAGTGCTTTTTTTATTGTCTTCTAGATTACATTGTTTATATTTGCAAAACTGTACAATAATAAAATTGTTAAAGGATTAACAATAAATTACTAGTATAATAATGCTTACATCTAAAAAGTACATAATTCGTCATAATTTTAAGAAAGTAGACAAAGAGTACGCGTGAACTAATGCAGAACAAATATTTGCCTGTCTGTCTGTGCGTTCCGCAGATAACATTGTTATTATACGTATTCATCAGTTTAAATAAATAATAATTACAGTAGATAATAATGTCCGCATTTTTTAACAAATTCCTCGAAGACATTTTTGTATTTTGACTAAGCGGTAGATTTTTTTCTGTGAATCTTACACTCTAGAGTTCGATTTCAGCAGAAATGTTTTTCATTTGGGATCTGAAGCAGCTGAAAATTTGTTTAGCAACTGAACTATTACAGTTCGGAAATATACATGAATGCAATAAACTTTGAAACTATCCGATTTGAAGAAGGCTGTACTTTAATATGATGCTACAACTTCTCGGAATCAGAGATAAGTCTATAATCATATGTGAAGAAAACAATTTCATTTCTTACTAATATTATAAATGTGAAAGTTTAAGACAGATGTATGTTTAAAGTTGAGTGACGCCAAAACTTCTCATAAATTTATAAAATTTAATATACAGATGAATATAACCTGTATTAACGAATGTTACTTTTTACCCCTGAAAAATCTTTTCACGCGGCCAAATTCACGGGCATAATCTAACATATAATACATCTTATTATTCCGTACAGATATACATATAAGAGTAGTGGTATGAGCAGCAATGGTTTACGACGCGCAGACACGCGAGAACATCGTTATGTCGTCTGTTTTGTTTATATCACTTACTTAAGACATTCCGAGCATTGTTCTCTCACTTTCTATAAGAAATATGAGTTAATTATGACTTTTATAGAGAATTTGGACTGGTGGAAGTAAAAATCTGAGTCGTAATACGGTTTGTCGAGCAATGATTCATTAATAAATAAGTAAATATCATTGGACAACTCACACACGGTCATCTCATTCCAAACTGAGCACAGCTATTTTGTATGGGATATCAATTATTTGACTTTGACTTTGAATAGTTAAACATTTCTACTCAGCAAAAAAAGTTATGACGGTAAAGACAGGTTCATTCCGGTTACAATAAGTTTTAGTTATTATTTGGTAACTTCTCGAAAACAGTTTGTAAAGTGTCATATTTAGAAAAAAGATACCTTAAAGATCATCAGTTAAAGTTATTTCAACAAAAGTCTTTAAGGCATAATTGTTCTTAAAATATACTACAATCAGTCACCATACTATGTGTGTGATGACGTCATCATACAACTGCTATATTCGCTCATATTTGGTAAAATAATGACTATGACAAGTCAATGACAGTTCAATGACGTTTACGTCAGAATTTATACATTGAATACAAGTAGAAAATATACTAATTGTTGAGTCAATAAAATTGTATTTATTGTTGTCACTAAACCATCTGTTAAACTTTTCTTATTTTGTTTTATTTAGTCTTATAGGACTTCAAATGAGATCCGAAACAACTATTTTTGGATCACGCAAACACCTATTCTGTATTGGAATCGAACCCCCAACCCTTGCGGACACTACACTTAAGGCGTCGGCAATTCGTTTTGACTGGAAACTTCTGTGCTTTGGATAGCACAAGTCATCTGATCTGCGTCTGGACTTTAGCTGGAGCTGGTCTACCGTCACATTGGGATATTCCAATATGAGAATGATTAAATAGAAGGCACACACATGAACACTGTAAAACAAACTCTTGCTCAGGTAGCTAGTTTTAATCAAACTGTCCACTTGCTTTGTGGCCTATTACTGATTATTGGAGACTATAAAACAAAGTTATGCACCGGCTTTGTTTCAAACAAAATAGTTGTAACTCTATCACGATCGTTAGTAAGACGAATAATAAGACACAATTTTTGGTTAAATCCCAGTAAAAATAATAAATTAACTCATTAATATCCTACTATTGGGCAAGGGTCTCCTTTCATGGAGAGGTTAGCCCTTGAATCCACCACGCTGGCCAAGTGCGAGTCGGTAGTATTAAAAAATCCCTGTTTAACTAAACGTCTTAAAAATAATGTAAGAGATTAAACCGAGTTTCCAACTAGTTAGTAGTTTAACCGACTTAATATAAAAGTTGTGTAGTTTACGAGAGTGTTCGCACTTCTGAGCTGTGTCTAGCTACCGTGAAATAACACAACTGCTTGTCGCATGTAGACTTATAATTATGAAAGTATATAACTGAAGATGTAGGCAGTGGTGGAAGAAATAATAGGAGTGAGCCTATTGCTATATACCTGGTATGTTAGTAAATAGGCTACTATTGAGAATATACATACATATACAACGTGCCGCTGCAATGGCTTATTTTCTTCAACGTATGGGTGGGGTAGCATTCTTTCTCATTTTAATTTCATTAATTCAAATATCATAAGACTCCTAAGCCCGGTGAACGAAATTTATTCGAGTTAATTATACAGGCTGTGAATTTTCTTTAATAAAGTTAATTGTTAATAAGTCGGTAATTAATAATAATAATACAAATTGTTGTACTTTACATGAGGACCTCTCGCCCTACCCATACGTTTATGCCATGCAGCGGCACGTTGTATACATACATATAGGTAAAGCTATAAGTAGCTCACTTTTCATCATTTACAACATTGGTCCCATGTAGAAGGTAAGTTTATTGAGAAGTAACTAACACGTTATCATAGACCGGGCTACTATTAAAAATATTTCGAAATTAATAAAACAGGATAACAGTTTGAAAACCGAAAAAATAATGAAAAATTAATCGAACTCGGGACTTCATGATGTAAAGATAAGGTTATTGCCTTAACAAATATTAACTAATTTCAGTCATGTTATTCATATTTTGTTATTGACACGATATTGCTTTAGAAATATTGGTTTAAAACGCAAGTCACGGTGATAGCGAAAATAAAGTATGATCGAAACATTTTTTGTAGCTAATTTAATCTTGTCAGTATTAGTGGCAGTTATTTGTAAAATGTATCTAATAAATCTTCATAACATATTATTATTATTTCTATTGTACTGTAGACATTACATGCTAAAAATCTAGTTCTTATTAATTTGATAAATGATCAAGTTGCTTACTATGGAGCAGTGGTCAAGGTCGCCACGCCGCTACCATTGCGTCGGGAGCTCATGGGTTTGATTCTTTTCGATTTGCGCGATACACAAAGACGCGGATCAATCTATTTGTGCAATACGTAATTAATTGTTTCGTGTCTTATTGTACTTTCTGTCCGTTGTTTGTATGTTTGTAACATTCCCCGTGACACACGAGCAATTCCTAGTGCGGGAGTAGTATTTTTAAAGAAGAAAATGAATAATATTACCACCCATTAGGGTTTACATGATGACAAAGTACATGAACACTGAAACCAAAGCTAAAAATCTATCTCAACCGGAAAAATAAAACCAAACGTCCCAGTATTATAAATCTAGGTTTCATACAATAGTTTCAGGTTGGAGCAAAAACTGTATGAAAGTGTATGAACGTGAAACAATTGTATGATTGTTTGTATGATGCATGGTTGTCTCGCGGTGCGCTGCAGTCATTTGTCATGTAACTGTCAACTCATGACCACGGCACAGGGGAATTACAGTAGTCCCAAGGCTGAAAAAAACTTATATATTTTGACTGGCTTTTTTTATTTTTATGTCGTTATAATAATAGGGTTTAAAGCGTAACTAGGGATTTTATTTCTTCTATCTAATTTATTTATCTTAACCTGACACCTAAATTTCGTAAAGACGGTTGCTGTTGATATGTCTAAATAGGCATTTTTGGCTATGAACAACAGTGCGCATTATGTTCAAATTGTACCCAACATCACCTTCATTATCTAAAATAGGATGCATCATCTATGTATTCGTTAAAACATTTCAGTCTAGCTTTTCGAGGATTATAGGTGTAAGATAAAATATGTAAAGGTTTCCAGTATCCGCTATTGAAGAGTCATACTTACTTAAATATATTGGAGAAGCATATTATAACGATTATTTTCAATGGTTAAAGTAACCATTGAAAATGATCTATTTTCCTAGTTACCCGTGCTTAAGACGTCTTAAAAGATTACCATTTACTGGCCACATGCACTTTCATAAAAAAAATATCAATCCAAAAATAGAACTTCTATTATTCTTCTGTCTGCTGTATGAGTAAGTTACACCTACAAATAATCATTACTATATTCAATAATAGACTCTATCCTTTTGAATTAGGGTTTACTTCCGTACATATATGCTCAAGGTCACATGTAACTAAGTTATTGTGTTTTGTTGACGATATTAATATGATTAACTAGTATTATTGCGAGATGGATGGCGGGAACATTAATAATACATTTTAGTAATAAACATTAATATGTCATTGTGGAGTAAGTACTGGGTTACGCGTTTTAAAAGGTCTGAACATCTGAAAGATTAGATTACTTTTAGCGCTAACTAAAAGTTTTTCTTAATTTTCTACTTATAAGAATCTTTCATACTTAAATAAAGGCAACTGGATTGGTTAATACGTTTTAATTTTTAGAAAAATGCTATTTTCCATTTGCCATACTTTTGAAGCATTCGTTACAATACTGAATAATACTTAATATAATAAAGAATTCTTTAATTCTGATGAGCAAGGGCCATAGATCCCACACTAATGTGAAATAATGCTTAACTTAAATTAGCTGTACCTTAGCCATAATGTCTCGAAGTTTTAATTTTTATACGATAGCTGGCCGAAAATAGGAAATAGCGCTACAGCTCTAGTAAAACCAACTGTGTGCAAAAGGCTGTATTGGCATGTGCGTCGGATGAGTAGTTCTGATAGTGTAATGAGTGATGGACGGTTCAATCAGTGCGATTGTCTGTTCTACCCTGTTGCTGGGAGCTGTTCGTGTAGGGTGTGTGTGTTGGTAGGTAGGGAGATACTGGATAGTTAAGAATATCTATGTAAGTGATAGGAACAGGAGCGCGATTCTGTACAGTCGGTACTGTCGAGTATCGAAATTTTGTCATTTAGAAAGTACTGCCAAAATGTTTCCTACGACACCCGTCAGAGGCGCTGATCATACAAAATTTCTCGATGGCAGGTCGGTTGTCGGTAGTCGATAGTAGTAGAGAATCGAGCTACAGGTTATTATGCTAGAAATACTATCGTAGCTAGACAAAAAACAAGGTTCAGGGCTGAAAAAAAAAATCGGCATTTACAACAGATATGATACCATTTAGTTGCAGTCATTTTAGGTAAATTATTTTCAGAATCAATATCGGTCTAAGTCTAAGGGCTTATGGTTTATAATAACGAGGTTTTAGGTTTGTAATTCTAGGGTTAAGTAAAGCGTTATTCTCTCTCTACTAATATTTTTTTGTAGCCCTGAGCTAGCCTTATGTGCTCGGTGGCTATAGACTTGCTGCATACTATATGGATCTAATGCGACCATCATATGCCATTACTTATTACGAATAGCCATTAAGAGAGAGAGAGAGAGAGACTTCTATTTAGTAATATGTTGCTTCGCTTTTAAGTTTAAAAATAACCTCAAACCCACGCACTTTATCCCAGAACACTTCCTACATGGAGATCCCAGCTTAAACGCTAAACAATGAGTCGTTTTCCGTCCAATTAAGCGTCGCACTACAGCTATCCGATAATGCGCTATTCACTATTATTGATATTGCAACTAAACAACCGTTATATTAACTGCTATTTATTTATTGCTTTTTAAATAATTGAGGAATTAAATAAGTTTTTAGCTATATTTTTGTCTAGCTAAGTTTTTATTCATATTTTTGTCAAATAAATTATCTCTAATTGTACATTTTGGAGTAAAGGGTATGAATTGATCTAATTTACATTATAAAAAATTAAAAAATCAGGTAAACTTATCCGAATTTAAGTACACATAAATTACGATTGTTACTATCTATAAATTATGACAATTTGTAATTATGTATTTACTCATATTAAATACAACTAAATGGATTGGGATAAAAAAAATGACAGAAATAGTTTCGACGCGGTAAAATAACGCTGTGTTTACAAAAGTCATTTTGGTACATTGTTGTGTAAAAATTAGCTATATATATATAAGCATATTATTATAATCTATCAGTCTATCAATACAGCTGTTTTAGTGCTAAAGGGACACAAACAGACTCTTATTACCTTATAATTCCTAGAGATTTGTAAATGATCATCTCTTAACACTTCAATCAACGCATGCTATTAATAATATAACGTTATACGCTATATAGCAGGTTATTTATTATTAACGCGTTAATAGTTTGCGGTTACTGTGATGTGCTACTGATATCAATGATTACGTGTCAGGTAAATCCTTCAAAGGTATGCACTCTACTAAATTAGATGTGTAATCTGTCTAAGACGTGTTATTATGTATTACTAGATATAGCGATAGAAATGTCTAATTCCTATTAATATTATTAAAACGTAAGCAACTTTTGACGTCTGTCTGACGATACTTAATATGGACGTAAACTAATCCCAAAAAAAAATATTATAAGTCGCGAATCAGAGATCTGATCAATAACTTTGGATTGAAATTATTTTCGTTAAACTATATTTCGACAAAAGATTCATTTGAAAATGTAAATATTTTAAAATTATTATCTGTCGGAACAAATAATCTTTCATTCTGAAATACGGTATCAATATAATATGTAACTAAATTAAAGAAAGTAAAATAATATAACGACTTAATTTCAGCATCAAACACCTTTTATCTAGATAGCTACAATACTCTAGACAATTTGTCAAACAAAAAATCAAGCACGTATTAGAAAGGAGGAAGCTAATACAAATTCAATGTAAAAACTAAATCAATAAACTATTAGCTATTTAAAAAATCAGCAATAAAGAAATGCAAAGTAGCTTTAATTATTAATTAAAAATTGTTCTAATCTGCTAAGCGTTTACGCCGCGTTAACGCTGCGTGAACGTTGCGTGAACGCTAATCATTGGATATTGAGGGTATTTAACCAGTAACAGGATCGCGAGATTTACCCGTGTTAGTCAAAATACACAGATTATGTAATCTTCAATTAATACGTGTACTTTTTTTGTCAAAATCAAAATTGGGTTTTTGTAATTTCGGAATTTTATAAAAGAAGTCCCCAATCCGAATTTGTCCAATATGGTGGTCTGAAAGCCTACTTCTCCCTCGTTCGGCAGGAAAATCTTGTTTAGCTGTGGGACTATTATGTGTTAGAAAAAAACAAAACTTTATATACTTTAAATAACTTTTCTGCGGCTCTACCGTTGCAAAAGATTGAAAAGAAGCCTATTGCTTCTCTACATAAATCTCTTTGCCTATTCATTACGTATTTCCTTGATATGCTAGTGAAAATAACGCTCTTGAATATTTCGTATACCTTAACAATCTTTAACTATGAAGAAACTATATTTTGTACATAGATACTTTAATAGTTGTGTTACGTCTAAATGGTTCTAATGTTATGTTTTATCTTGTTTCAGGTATGTACTCAAAAAATTAACAATTAGCCGGGCTACAATACGTGTCTCAAAACTTACTTTCGAATACGTAAGTAAAAAGTAAATGTTATTGGACATCTCACACATGGTTAACATTAAGTAAATTTTTGTACACTATACTACATAATTAATTTAAAACTATTTCAATCTAAAATATTTACAACATTTCTCATTTCCGACCTACACTTTTAGTCCAATATTCTTTCTTTATTGTCAATTAAGATAAGTCGTTAAGCCACGTCAAAGGTCTTCGGGCGGCTTGAAGAACTTTGACACTAGGTTGACCACTAACCATACGATATAAAAAATCCAATATTAAACTACATACTATCATACAAGTACAAATCTTTCAACAGTTTCTACGTTACGAACAGAGAATTTTCAACCGTATTCCCGCACGATGCATCTCAAGAAAACTAGCTTAAAACTAAGTGGAAACTTGCCAATACATTTGCATTCCTATTGTGAACACAATAGAGTGTATTTTCAATTGCAAATAGTGTGAAATGCACTCAATTTGTAGGGTAGATTTATTGTGTGTACGAAGGATTCTGTTTAGACTATTGATGGCTTTCAATCACTTAGTAAAGGCTTTTTGTTATGATATTGTGAGTTTTTATGAAGAATACTGTCAGGGAGATAATTTATTCAAAATGCATGTTTAGTGAATAAACAAACTTTTTAAAATAAATATCTATAAACGGCACCTGGACTCCGCGTATTATTCAACATGGATATTAAAGTAGTACATAATTTTGACTAAATATTTAGTAATTTTTTAATATATGCTGCAGGAACGCATCGAAGATGCCGTTTCCTGGACATTTTCATGTAAACAAAACCTTGAAGGAAAAAGGGACATCCTCCTACAAAACGTAGTAGTTAGAATCAAAATAAAGCATTAAATTTTATACAACGTAATGGCCAAATAGTTTTTTACTTACGGATTCAGCACAACACAAAAATCTATTGCGGCCATATTGTTTTTATAGCGGACGCACATGTCAACTGACATTGCAGACACTGTTGACATCTGACATAACGCTCCGAAACTATTAAACTATGTCATAGTCTGCGGCCATTCAATAGGCCATTTTTTTCAGAAAAGCTATATAGCTGTTTTAACGACCTCGTAATTCTTCTTCTTACCATATGGTTAGTGGTCAATTGACAACAATTGGGACCGACTTTTTGCGTGCCCTCCGAAGCACGGAGACGTCCTGTTCAAATACTACTTTGCGGCCACCTATCTACGGAATGACCGCGCCAAGGTTTGCTTAACCTACAGATCGTTTACCGACCGGTGAGCGCAACTGGCTATGGGCGCCTCGTAATTAGTATTGGATAACTTTTTAAGACGATTTTTGTCAATTGTTTTAGTACATTTGCTGTCAATTTATCTATTGGACAGTTTATCTGACATTTATCTGTGAGCTGTGAAAATGGCTTTTATATTTTTTATTTGAAAAATGTCAACCCAGTTTTCAGAATCTTCCTGATTAGATATAATAGGTAGGCACTAGTGGTACAGTGGTTAAGATGACTTCTGCTCTTGTTGACGTGGGTTCGCACTCCAGAGTTTTTGTTAGTTTATTTGTTACGTCTTTTCACAAGATTTTCAGAAGAATTCTTTAAAAAATCGAATCTAGCACTCCTCAATTAACCTAACCACTAGATCCTTATCATAAACGGACAACCTAAAACACGGAACGTAAACTGTGCAATTAGCCCATTTCGCATCTATAATATTCCGATGACATTTGGAACAGATCTAAGTATTATTGCAGTACATTAGTGTCTAAATGATCTAAATTAGAACTAAGTGCAGCTTTGATAGCTGATCATTAGTTCACAATCGCTTGCTTTTAGAACATTACTGATTTTGCTTTGGCTAAAGATGATAGTTCGAATCTATATGCGTTTTCATTGATAGTTAGTTTTTCAATAAAAACTTGATGATTTCAACTCTCTCTTTTCTTTTAATCCTCAAAGATATTTTTTGAAAAGATATAAGTAACCTATGTCCTTCCCCGGCACATGATCTATCGCCCTGCGCATTTTTTTCTAGATCAGTAGCGCAATTCTGTATAGTCTGTACTGAGACTGAGAGTTTGACATTAAAATGTACTGCCAAAATAGTTCTTACGGAGTCCGGTAGAGGCGCTAAACCGATTTACGTGTAAAATTTTTCGTTAGCTAGCCGGTTGTCGGTAGTCGATAGTAGTAGAGAATCTAGTTACAGGTCAGGTTTTGGAAAAAAACGTACAAACAAACAAGCATGTACGCCTATATTACGTTCAGTTTAATATTAATTGGACACGCATAGCAGGAAATAGAGAGGACTGGAATAAAATGGGGGAGGCCTTTGCCCAGCAGTGGGACAATACGGGCTTACGAAATAAATGAATTTACATGAATATCTAGATTTAATCTAGACTTTGGCTTCAAGTACTAACATTCCACATAGCAAGATTCTATAGTTATTTAGTATAGGCTATCTAACTATCACCTAGGTCGTAAAATGTAAGTAGTTCCTATACGGACCGTGAAGTATGCTTAATTGATATTGTTATAGTGCGCCGGTTAAGTTGCTGATTGAGGTCGTGGCTTCAATTCCCGGGTCAAGCAAAATGTTATTGGTGTTTTAAAACGATTAGGTTTAGTGTTATAGTAGATTACTAGTCTTTGAAGGTTTATTAAGCTTTTGCGGCTGAAATGCTTAACTTAAATTAGGTTAAAGTTAGGTGATCAAATATTTTAGGACAAAACATAGCCTTTATTTCCAGTTATAAACATCAGAAATTCTTATGTACCTTCAAAATTGTAGTCGCCACGCAACAACCAATGCGTTGGTAGTGGTTTGATTCCCACACGGGAAAAATATTTGTACGATCCACGTAACACGCTTTTCGGGTCTGGTTTCAAGTCCCCGCGATGCAAGAGCAATTCTTTGTGTTTAAACTGTCGTATTTAAAAAAAATTAAAAACCATTTTTTACCTCTTGCATAACTAATTTAATTTCAAAGCAACTCTGAAATTAAATAATAAATATAAAAACTTATTTATTGCTTCAAACAAATATAACATTTAAGTAAATTTTATTTCAACTTGATTGAAAATACAATAACAATAAAATAGTCGAACCAAAATTTCTAAACCGCCGTCTAACAGTCGGTTAGTTAAATAAATCATAATAAATCCTAACTCAAAGATATCGGGGCGATATCTCCTTCGTTCGCGGGAATATTAATTTCCTGACAACTTTCAATAAGAATATTTTACTGGGTTTTTTCATAAATGTGTTATCAAATGGAAACCATTATGACATCGTGATGACCTAGTTTTGAAAATGAGGACTGATTCAGTGATTTTTTATTTTGTCTCTATTATACCTACCCAAATGAAATGAAGCCTTGATTTCATACAAATACTTACTGAAAAATAAATCATGTACACGCTGATAGTTAGTAAAAATCATTTTGTGTCCTGCTCTGATGGGCATAAGCTTCTGTTATCTTTGGAACAGATAAAATCTTAATAAACCGAACTAGATTTTTAAATAAAATCTAAGCGAACCTGCCGTTTAAACATAAAGCCTTATTATTATTTGTGACACACATAACTCCTTTTTCTACATACATTTATTTACAGATACATGGTTATCTCTATTTATTAACGTTATATTATTATACAAACCGCTATACATATCGGTTATTACAACTAACCATTTGAGTGACCATCGTCTGGGTTGCGGTAAACCCATTCATACGCGTGTTGCTTCAACGAATTAATAATGGTATCGCTCGACCGTTATGACTAGTTTCAATCATTTGTCTATACGAGAAATTCAATTGGCAATTACTAAATGAATATGGTAAATTGTTTTAACGATGTTAGGAAGTTTGTATTATAGCCTAGGTAACTAGGTTATGGAGATCCCGATAGGCAGTCGCCCCATGTAAAATTCTGGTACTCAATTTATCACATAATCGGCCTTACTATTAAACATAGTGTTTTTCATTCATGTACGGTTTCAATATTGATTGAAAGTGATAAAACACTGTATAGTTAATCAGAGTGAGACGGTTGTGTGAATGTGTCCAGGTAGCCCAGGTCGTGTTGTCCAGTGATGATTGACAATTCTAAATCGTTTACATCTGACTCCCGTGATCGAAAAGCAGCTAGGAAGACATTATAATAGGTCTAGTATAATTAAAATTCGCCGTGTAGCCGAGAGTGCGTAAAGCCTTAATATTCTCATATACACATATAACAATGTCCCCTCGGGATCGCTGTAATGTGGTAGCGGGTTGCATCTGAGTGCTAATTAGAGAGAATTACTGTCATATACATTATGTACTATGTGTATGTATCATATGTATATGTTACTATAGCTTGTACCCGTAGGATCACTCGTGTGAAGTACCCCGTTAAAAATATAGCTCGTATTTTGCCTATATATATTTTCAGGATTTAAAAAAAAATCACCACAATGTTTTCGTTCACTTTAAAAAAGTCATTGGTAAGTTGCCTTGGGTTGCCAGATGACTGGCATTGTCCCGGAATTTTGCGTATAGTCCCGTGTCCCGTAATTTGAATTTGCCGGATTAAAAAAAAACTTGTTTTATTAAGCTACGATGCGACGACGTTTTTATTTTGGTCATTCCTACTAAATGTAGTCTCGAACCAAAAGTATGAATCCATTCGTGGCCCTAGAAATATCCCGAAAATTATCAGACTGCATTTTGCAACATTTGCGTGGGAGACCTAACTCACTGCTAATTGATAAAGAAAAATAATAAAGTTCCTTTCGGTGTTATTATATGAAGTAGGTACAGTTTTGTTCAGCGTATATAGACTACTGTTTGTGTTATAATAATTAATAATATTATGCCTAGATTATTATGTTATTATAATTTAATAGTTATGTCTAGGAACGTTCCGCGTTGCTTGGTTAGTATGGAATGTTAGTATGTCTTTGTGTTACGTAATATTGTTATTAGTTACAACTTATATCAACAATAAACATGTACTGTACAATTAATAATTAATTTAGGTTTTCCTGAGAGACAAGAGGCATTCTTCAAGAGCTGTATTGGCTGAGATAACTGCTCACCGCCCAATAAGACGGACCGCTTGCATGTTTGTTATCGACATGTTATAAAACCAATGTCTTTTCATACTCATGCTCGATCTATGTATGTCAAGACACCTTTTTATTCAAAAAGACAACTCCAGCACTATAAATTGTTCTTGTGTCTTGACTTTTACAAACATACAATTAATGGGCACAACGTACAACCAGACCCAAAACAATTATTTGTGGATCGCATAATTAATATTGTTGTATGCGAATGCAGAAAGACCTGTGCGAACTGAATATTCGACGTGGAAGAACATAGCTAACGATCGTGATGACAGGAGAAAAGTCCAAGCCGACGGTGCCACTACCCACGATACCATCAACCATTTAGCGCACCCCGTCCCCCCTTTTTTCGTCAGGAAAATGCATTACTTCATGTTCGAAGCGGGGATCTGTCGGGCTCTCCCGCCGGCTAAGCGTTCTGGCTTAAAATTTGGGCAAACCGACTAAAAACCTGACGGTGTTCCTTCAACAGTCACCATGAAGTGGCCAGGACGCGGTACCTCCAATTAGATACTCCACGTCATCTCATCTTCCCCTGACACCTTTATCCGTCGTAAATGTGAACTCCCGCATAGGCCATTAGAAATAGTAACTAGTCAATAAATAATACAGTTCAGCCAAAACACAGTACCCTTTATTCCTTTACAGTCAGTATTACAAGTCTTTAGACACGAACTCAACTGCCTAGCTTACATTCTGATAATGAAAACGTAAACATATCACAACAACACATCTTACGAAATTACACCTTAATGCACTAAGTTAAAGTCGCATTTCATTCGCAGTGGAAAGTGGAGATATTTGTAAAACAATAGGTGATAATGCGAAAGGCAAATAGTGTAGAGAAACTTAAGGAAATTAATAAAGTTTGAAAAGATTGTCGTTTTGTAAGTGACAGGGTGTTTTGAGATTTATTAGTAAACTCGCGGATTGTCCCGTCTTTGTCCGAGTATAGTCCAAATTTATCCCATCGATTCCATCCTCGTGGGAATTTTGATCCCATTGATCCTCCAAAACCCTGGTCCTAACAGCTACAAGCATATAAAATGAATTTAGTTTAGTTGTTGAAAACTTATGCAATTAATACATAATTTCGGTGATTTATTTTTATCTATACAAGATTCACTAATGGCCTCTGTGGTGCGATAGTATATACTAGCACTAATCATGAGCTAGGATTCGATCCCGGGTCGGCCAGTGCTTATTGGTCTTTATTTTATGTTAGAATATTTCTCAATAGAAGCTAATAGTTTGGTTACGTGCCCCCAAAATGGCAGTAGGTATGCCCCCGATTTTATGGGACTAACTTTGTTAATGGCGAACTATATTTCGCACACCTATGACTTTAAGTTCGTCTTCGGTTATAACAAGCGTATTATAAAAAAATAATTAAAATCTACGCTAGAGATTCATATAAATACAATTACATCTTCTATAATTCTACAATCACAATTAAACCATGAAATCAACAAAAGCGTTTAAAAACTCACAATCTCCGCGTTTAACGTAAACACTTTATATAATTACAGAAAAACGGGAAATCCCGGGAAAATGCAATAAAGAACACCACTAGAACATCCCGCTGTAGACATTCTTTACTAAGTTTTCATTTTAAACGTTCATCAGATGTTTTGCTGCGTATTTTCAAGCTAAATACTGCACTTTAATGGTAAAAAGTGCTTTTAATCATAGCTTGTAGTTTTAATAAGTTGGAATTAAAAGATACTATTTTTTATTCAACGGGTAGGTATTATAAGTTCGGTGAAATTTATGTAATCGTCAGATTATTATTTCTCATCTGATACAAGACTCGTGATTGGTATGTTTTTCAAAAATACCAAAATCAAATTGCCTATTTAACTGAGTGACTGTATAAATTTTATTTACAAAATAGAGTACCCATATTAGCGCTGCATAACTCCGGAAAGTCTGAAATACCATGGTTTTCAACCCCCCCTCTTCATTTTCTTCCAAATCCCCCTACTATCAACGATGAGCTTAGATCCTATTACATGTTTGAGAATCTTGCTTCAAAAAGGAATAAACCATCCTATAATATCGCTGCCTAAAATTAACACGATAAACAAATAAACTAATTGTAATATTCCTAACAATCAATTAACCTAAGTTACTGTCCAGTAGTATGTCGTACAAGAGTGAGTAACAAGCCGAAACCGCAGTCGAGTGCTGCGCCACTCCGTCCGGGTGCGGTCCCGGGATTACTCACAGTTCCCGGGATTAACTCGGATACATTCATTCAACGCTTCGCACAATCACTGTTTAATTGACTTCGTTGTTTAGTCACGTGAAAATTGATCAGCAATTTGTGTTGTTTGATAGAGAAAAGTTGCGCAGATTTATTCAGGAATTGCAGTAGAAAGGCATACGCGGCTTATATCGGTGATGTCATGAAAATAGGTGTGTAGTACTCGTAACCGATGGTTCTGTATGACAAGATGTATAGATGTGAATGAAGCAAGATACATTCGTAAGGATCTTAGCGAATGGCGTTGTTTGGCCTGCCAACCCCTATATTAAAAGGCGTAATATTATGTAGGTTTGTATTAATTTTATTGGTTCATTTTTCGGATTCTGATAAAGAGTGAACTTGATTTTTTTGGCCCGATATTTGTTCAGTATATAGCTATATCAGATGTTTGTGTATACATATTACATCATAGCAATGCTTTAGTAAGAGCGAGAGTGGTTACCTATTAAATCAAAACAAAAACAAATGACATAATATAACAAATGATACAATAATTTTCCTCCAGCAGCGCGATTCTGTACAGTCGGCATTGTTGAGTATCGAAAGTTTGAGATTTAGAATGTACTGCCAAAATAATTCCTACGACGCCCGTCAGAGGCGCTGATCAGATTTTTATAAAAAAAATTTCGATGACAAGCCAGCTGTCGGTAGTCGCTAGTAGCAGTAAATTTTGAGAAATATAACTAACTAGCTGACCCGCGCAACTTCGCTTGCGTCACATAAGAGAATGGGTCAAATTTTTCCCCGTTTTTGTAACATTTTTTATTGCTGCTCTGCTCCTCTTGGTCGTACCGTGATGATATATAGCTTATAAACTTCCTCGATAAATGGTCTATCTAACACTGAAAGAATTTTTCAAATCGGACCAGTAGTTCCTGAGATTAGCGCGTTCAAACAAACAAACAAACAAACAATCAAACAAACAAACAAACTCTTCAGCTTTATAATATTATTATGTGAGTCTTTACCACATCTCGGGACTATGGAGTCCCGGATTTTTGGAAGGCGTGCGTGGGGCCGAAGCCAACACGTAGAGGCCCTTTTAGACTGCTTTAATATTACAAAAATGTATGATGTCGCAATCCGGTGATTATCCCTGTGCACACTATAAAATGCACCCAAGGACAATCACCGGATTGAGTGGAACTATGGCAAAACTAACGGGATATACTACTTGGGCTATTGGGATGGGGTGTTTATGGACTGGGAAACTATCAAATCACGGGAACTATGGCGCCTGCCTATAACAATGTAAATAACACGTAAAAATGGCAGGCGGAGACTTGCCAACTCACAAACTGGGCCCCCTAAACTAGTCGCTCAAAATGCAACAAGGGGGCAACAGGGACGTGAGCGGCTGAAAGACGGAGAGGCCTCGCTGGACGTTAAACTCAGATCACTTGCTCCCTGAGGGTCCGGCATCACTGGCCCACTAGCCACTTACGCTCAGCATCCGTCCTCCGAACAGAGTGGGAGCTCTGCTCTTGCGACTCCACTCTGGACGGCCAATGAAGGCAAGCCAGAGGCGGGGGACCGCTTTCTCGTCAGTTTTCACTCCAACCAGCCAACTAAGGCAAGCCGGAGATGAGGAAGGGTGACTTCCCCCTGGAGCACTCAGGTACCGCGGGGTCGCTACTCCCCGTCACCTCGCCTCAAGGTGCCCTGCGGGCTAATATTATTATTATTATTATAGTATATTATAGTATATTATAGTATTATAGTATATATAGTATATTATAGTATAGTATAGATAGCCTAAAGCAAAACAGTCAACAAAATGTTCAGTGTTTCAGTCTTAAAACTAATATACTTTTTCTTAAGCCTTATTGTTGAGAGACTCTTTATCTGCAATCAACTCAGTTTGTACTCAGTAGGTACTGAGATCTGGTAAAAGTATTTAGTTTAAGCGATGTTTATATACATATTGTAGGAAACTGTATAACATAAGATTAATTGGACCATTATGTTTTGTTGCAATGGGTTTAACCTTGTTAATGGTGAAATGTGGGTGCATTTACACAAATCCAGCATTTGTACAAATCTGGTAAGAACTTTCAGGTATAACAGGTGTGATATTATGAGGGCACATAGTATGCAATATGTTAATAAAGTTTAATTTAATTCGCTCATGACTTGACCACAGTTACCTATGCTTAGATTTTGCTGTGTAGTAGTCTCTTCCGAGCTTAGAGAAATTGTTGCTGTTGAGAACAAAGTCTTTGACGCAACCCAAGGGCAACGGCTATGAAGAATTCCTAATTAAACTCAAATACTATATGACTGTTTACGACTCATCAAGTTTTCATAAAAATCACAAAAGTAAAAAGAATGTCTGGATTCGAAAACAACTTGGCACATACACTTTTAAATTGTTGTTTACTCCTCATTATCGCTAGTTTAACACATATTAATAAAAACATAATCGTTCATACTAGAAGAACATTCTCGCCACTTGTTAACGATCTCGTACAAACGGCGCAATTCTCTCCACTCCGCGCGCGGCGTCACAAAACCACAGATACACTTGATAAATCGTGCACTCCAGTCCGGGAATTAGTCCCGTGTTCCCGGGATTTTACGACACTAGCTCTAAGACTTATGTCGCTGTCTTTAATGATGTGAGTTATTCTGTCATTAGTGTTCTGTTTTCTTGAAAACATGTATTAAATTTGTAAAAAAATGAATGTAGTTACAATTGTTTAGATTAAACAAATCTGCGGGCTTATCATGAATCTCAGTTAAACTGGTGTACGTCATATTCATAGCCACTATGTAATTGCTGCATTGCTGCTTTGACGTTACGTGTTGATTACTGTAACCTAAGTGATAAAACAATGTACAGCTATTTTTCAAATAATTATCAACTGAAAGCGTGATAGTAGGGGGGTATAAAGATTTCAAGTGATAAAGAGATTTTAATCTAAATTTCTTTCATAGTTTTAAATTTTACGTGTTTTAGTTACGATATCAATAGATAGATATCAATATAGTAAGGAGTAATTATGAGGGCATACTCTTATGGCGTGAACGGTATTGCGTGCAATTTTCCATTCCAATTTGGTTCGATTGCTGGGCCAAGCAAAAAGGGCTATTGGGATTTTTTACTTATTTTGGAATTAAACTTGGAACTCAGTATAATAATATATCAAAAGAAGAATAACATAAATCAAATGCAAAAGATTATCCAAGACCTCTCTTACCTTACAATCGTATCGTTAACCCATCCTGCACCTTATTTTCTAAACCACTAGACTAATCAAACGGCTTGCACTCCTTTGTTAAGCCGACTTGCATTGCAAACTATCCGAGGATGCACCCTCTGCTATCATTTCTGTGGTGTGCCACAGGGGTTGATACTGGGATTAAACTGTTGTTTGTAACTTACCTTACTGTTCAATGAAGTTGTGAATAGAGATAGATATCTATACTAATATTATAAAGCTAAAGAGTTTGTTTGTTTGTTTGAACGCGCTAATCTCAGGAACTTCTGGTCTGATTTGAAAAAATCTTTCAGTTAGATAGTCCATTTCTCGAGGAAGGTTATAGGCTATATATCACCACGCTACTTACTACCAATAGGAAGAGAGTACCAGTGAAAAAGTTTTTACTGGTACTCTGCTCCTGAGGGTCGTAGCGTGATGTTATATAGCATATAGCCTTCGTCGATTAATGGACTATTTAACGCCGAAAGAATTTTTCAAATCGGACCAGTAGGTAGTTCCTGAGATTAGCGCGTTCAAACAAACAAGCAAACAGAAAAACAAACAAACTCTTCAGCTTTATAATATATTATTAGTATAGATGAATGATGGATTAAAAGATTGTCATTGAAATGAAATCAGCGATATCAAGTCGATGTGGCTGATGTTCTTTATATATTTGCGCCCAACGTAACTTAAAACAAGTCACGGTTCTTCGTATTCTGTCATATGCATAAAAAACGAGTTAACTAAGAAAAAAAGACAATTTCGCCCGACCTCAAAGATTTTTATACTTTACTTCAGAATTAAACGTACCGTGCAAACATTTGAGATGCAACATTTTATTTAAACAAGCACCCCCATTGCTACCACATCTAATTATATACCACACATATATACAAAACTCTTTGAGTCCTTTCACAAGTTACATGTCTATTTATTTTCTACGAGAGCCTTAATTACCTAGCCTTGTAATTTGTACTGTATTTGCTCAGTTTAACTAAGGACTGACCGCAATCCCGAATAATTCACCGATTCAAACTATTAAGTTGACCGGTCCACGGTCGCCGGTTTTGTGGCCCAACTTCAGCAGTTTTTGTGGCCCAACTTGAAACTTACAAGTGGCTCCTTGAGTTTAGTTTTTGTTCGGGTTTTGTCGGGAAAGTTCGGCAGAGATCGGCTTTTTACAACGTTTGCGGTTTTGTAATCCCAAAGACGATTTACTGAAAGGATTAGAGATAGTATGAGTCTGAGTTTGAAGCTTTGTTCAAGTACTTTTGTATTAATCGTTTTTAACCTTAGGTAACGTTTGATGACTTATAAATAGACTGTAGAACCAATTTTATATTGTTGAAATAGAAAAACGTGGTAACATATAAAACTATTTCACTAATTAAGTTAAAAAACATCGTTTGAATTTATGAATTAAAATTAAAATGTTATTTAAGAGTAATGACGGATGTCTAATTAATAATAGCCCAAACAAAAGCAAACTAATTGGAAAATAAATGAAGTTTTTAATGTAATTAACTTTTCGTTTCGTTTTAAGTTTTTTTTGTAATTCAATTAAAGCCGTATCATGATTTATTAAATTCTAGATTCTGATCCCTTCTCATAAATATGAATAGCTAAAAATATCTTTAATAAGATTTATGTTATAAAAGCAAAAGCATTTAAGCAAATAAAATGAAAAATCCACCACCGATAGATTTATTTTTATTTTTGAAAGACAACTCACGCACTTAGAATTTCTCTTGTGTCGCGGGGACTTTTACAAACATAACGGACACAAAGTATAACACAGAACTGAAACAACTATTTTTGGATCGCACTAATTATTCTTCCGTGTTAGAATCGAACCCACAACCAACCGCCACAATGGTAGCGGCGTGACGACCTTAACCACTGCGCCACGGAGGCATTTCTTGTTCACAACATGGCAACACATTTTATATCCAAAGTATAGCTATTAATACACTAGTTAGTCATTACCTTAATTTTGATACAAAAGTAACCCATCTTTTAAAAGAAATTGAGTAAAGAAATTTAAAAATTCATGAAATACATAAAAAACCAGATATTATGAATTGAGCACAAACGGGCACTTTCACTCTGCACTCGGCTCAGTTCGTTATACTTACTTGAGTGACCGACTCACGGGAAATGGATCATTTCGGACATTCAATGATGATTACCGCGATTCGGTTGTCAAAATTATGGTGATATTAATGGTAATGGCATAAGTAAATCTTATGGTTATATTTTTACATTTAAAAAATACTGATACTAACCAAAGCTGTTCAAGATTGCTTCTTTGAAGTTATTGAAACTAAAATATTAAATACTAAACTGTGCCTCTTGCGCTGTGCCGATTTTCATGAAATTTAGGGCGGAAATATTCCTAGGCCCAAAGTGAATTGTAGGTTTTTAAAAGTCGGCTCCTATTTTTTTTTTCTACTTCGCAAACTACAACCAAAAAACGTAAAATCATATTAAGGAAAAGCAGTTTAAGCAGTTTTATATAAATGAATCTAAATCATTACGACTATTTTGTGAAACTTGTAGTTTGTTCACACTATTATACATTTCAGGGTAATATATTGCACTGCTGAAAGGGCCAATATGTAAATGAACTCTACTGTACTTACTCCCTAAGACAGTTCAATAATAACTTCAAACTAATAAGACATTGTTATCTAAAATTTTATGAACAACATAGTACTTGCTAATTTACCTAAAAAATAAAACAATTTAAATATTATCTTTTTGTCAGTCAGATAATAAAATAATAAAGAATATTCCGGTCACATGATTGTTTTTGATATAAATCGTACAGTCGGCAAGGCAGTAAGTCGACAGAGGACAGGCTCACGTCGACCTAACAGTGGCGGCCGTGTTTACTAACTAATATTGTTTAAGCTTAATTATATGTACAATATTAATTTATTAATATAATGTTAAAGATTTTGACAACCTCCGTGGTGCAGTGGTTTAGGTCACCACGCCGTTACCATTGCGTCGGGTGGTCGTGGATTCGATTCTCACGCGGAACAATTATTTGTGCGATCCACAAATAATTGTTTCGGGTCTGGTTGTACTTTGTGTCCACATTTCCGCGGGGACTTTTACAAACATACAAACAACTTGTATGTTTGTAAAAGTCCCCGCGGAAATCTAAAATAATAATGTGATTATAGTAGAGGAGTTGTCTTTTTAATAAAATAAAAAAATCACAACAAAAAAACCATACGCACATAATAGAGATTTAGCTTCTATATCATCGGCCATTTTAACTAGTGCAGGAACATCTAGCAATCCAGGACGACACCTGCTGTTCTTCCCTGGATATAGTCCATCACACACCAAATTTTATCTAAATCGGTTCAGCTGTTTTGACGTTAAAACGGTTTAGATACTTTCGAATTAATAGTATTAGTTAATTCTAAACTAGCTGACCCGCGCAACTTCGCTTGCGTCACATAAAAGAGAATAGGACAGAATTTTCCACGTTTTTGTAACACTTTTTTACTGTTACTCTGCTCCTATTGGTCGTAGCGTGATGATATAAAATATGCCTTTTTTTTACGAAAAATATTCTTAAAATTATTTATATCTTTTAATATCGATAATACGAAGTCGCGCTAAGGCATATCCGCCATTAAAACAGTTGCCATGTCAACGGAATTTTGTAAATTTAATGTCATTATAATATTGATTATTCGCGACTTCGTTCGCCATCTGAATTTTCCCGGGAAATGCGTCATTTTCCCGGGATAAAAAGTAGCCTATGTCCTTTCTCGGGTATCAAAATATCTCCATACCAAATTTCATGCAAATTGGTTCAGTAGTTGAGGCGTGATTGAGTAGCAGACAGACAGACAGACAGACAGACAGACAGACAGACAGACCGACAGACAGACAGAGTTACTTTCGCATTTATAATATTAGTATGGATATTGTATTAGTTTGAGCGAAAAGCAAATACAAAATTTGCAATTACATTTGACACAGTCATAATGTAGGTTAGAAAATAGTTTTCAATTAGGTGCACTAGGTAATCTAGGGTGAGTAATAAAACTGGAGCTAGTTTTAAATCTAGCTCACTTTTATGTGGACCTTTTATTTCAGTATTAGGTAGATTGAGACTTTTATATTTAAGATCTAGCTAGATGTTTTCTTAAATTGAAATTTTTATTGTTCTTTAATAGGTTCTTTGATGTAGATATTAGTATTTTGTTTTGAAGATTAAAGAGGTATTATTTGTAATACATATATTGCTAATGAAAATGTTTTAAATGTCACATTGATTACATAGTTTTTCTTTGTATCAATATTTTTTCTGGGCTTTATATGATTTTAATTAATTTATCGAGTATCAAAAAAGATCAATGAATACTATTCATTTATAACTTAAGATATAATAATTCTAAGTAAAGTATATAAATTAAGATATAATAATTCTAAGTAATCAAATATTCAGTCTCAGTTATTAATGTAATTATCTGTAAGTACCTACCTACTAGAGGAGAGCATACTAATTATTATCTCACTTGACGAAAATATTTCAAATATAAACACCGGATCCGGCGGACCGGATTGCAATCCCTAATCGATACTAACTTGTTCTGAACGTAGGTAATAAGAGTACATTTAATTATTTTTACAGTGATGATTGCTGGTAAAACCATGAATTTTGGACTTGTATTAGTGTCTAAATTAATTAAATAAATAAATAAATGAATAAATATTGTTGGACAACTCACACACGGTCATTTGATTCCAAACTAAGCAGAGCTTGTACTATGGTAACCAAATAACTGATAAACATACTTATATACTTCTAAATACATACTTATATAGATAAATTGACAACCAGGCTCAGAACAAATACCCGTGCTCATCACACAAAGATTTGTCCCGGGTAGGATTCGAACCCACCACACGCGGCGCTACGGTTGTTGCGGCGAGGTGACCGCTTAAACCACTGCGCCAAACGTGCAGTTAAATTAGGACCTATAAGAGATTTATTAATAAAGATGCTAAATAAATTAAACATAGCACGCAACGTTTAAAAATCCCAGCTTTTTACAATTTTGGACGACCAAAATTTTGGGCCATTTCATCAAAAAACCCCCCTACTACCCCTACTTCGTATTTACAAGAAATTCTTCAAAAATATAAAATACATTGTCAACTGAAAACCAACTTCTACATCTAAGGATTAAGGTTTAATTTAGCTTGTTGTGGTATAAGGCTTACTCAAGCGTTTAAATTTAATAGAGGCTGCGTTTAAAATGGCCCCTTTTGACGGAAATAAAAGTAAATCGGCTTTTTCTTACGAATGTTGGATGTAAAGATAAAAATAAATAAACTATAAGACCTGTTGATAAAGGAAAGTAGGTTTTTAAGCCTTAATAATATAGAAATTACTTTATTTACGAAAAAGTCTAATAAATATAAAATTAAAATGATTATAGATACTATACATTTTCCGTTTTTACACGTTAAAATTTAAGCGAAGTAAAATTGCAAGTGCTTAAAAACTATGTACCTATTCTGTCTGGGAATTGAACCCACTAGGTACCTTTGTCTGAGGCGATAAAGCAGGGTACACCTTAACCATTACGTAAGAATGGTTTTATATGGAAGAAAAAGATTAATTCACAATAATTTGCAATGAACATGAAAAAAGTATTATTTTTATCTACTAAAGTAATTTTATTTTAATCAACTATAAACACAAATATCCTTCTGTCTCCTCTCGTATACATCTAATTTGCAACTATTAATATTAGTCTAGTAAGATAAGTAGTGCGACGGAACAAAATGGCCGTCTCTCGGTGCAATCTCATGATTGTACCAACGTTTCAGTACTACGGTGTTATATTGAGACGGTTTCTCAAGTTGTCTGCTGAAAAACTGTAGTACCTTTTGAATATTAAGTACATAGTACTATTAATTCTTTTTTTTAGGCAACTCCCGCACTAATATAATTGCTCTTGTCTCTATTTTAACAAACATACAAACAACTGCAATTACAACCAGACCCGAAACAATTGTTTACGGATCGCACAAATAATTGTTCCGTTTGGGAATCGAACCTACGACCTCCCGAAGTAATGGTAGTGGCGTGGCGGCCGAAACCACTGCGCTACGGAGGTAGTCATTAATTATTCCCTTTTAGGTTAATTTACACATTACTTGTCTTACTAATAAACATAGTGTAAGCTGTGATAAGGTAAAGATCGTACCAAATGGCATCCTCCGGTCTTTGCCTACCCCTATGGGAAAAAGGCGTGATATTATGTATGTATTTTCTAATTTTCATCGCTAAAATTCATATCAGATTATTTCACTAATCGAAAGGCTTCAACTCGCAATCTATAATCTATCTATCCCATGGTGGGAAACTGGCCCAAAGTGGAACTTTTCCCAAGTTAATGTAAGTTTAAACTTGTGTGCGTGGACTGACACTCAACGATCTTAATCGCAGTTTGAACCGTGGTCAGTTCAAGGTAAAGACAGATTAGAGTTACTAGTTTAATAAAATATTCTGCTTTCGTGTGAAAGATTAACTACAGTTACAGAATCGTTGATGAAAATTTGGCGACGTCATTAGCATTATCAGTGCTATAGGCCATGCAAAGAGCATTGTAGGGCCCTTTTGTACAGATAGTAGGGCATAAAGAATGGAGATTATTGGAAAAAATGTGTTTTTAACGGATATCTTGCTTCATTCTAATGTAATATAACTGGTGCAAAGCAGCTGTAAGATGCGCTAGGATACAAAATATTACCCCTATTGCAGCTTAGAGGTTGATTTTTGAGTAAATCGTAGACTTATAAGTATTTAACTATCTTCATAGTAGATACCATTTTAATCAGTTTAACTGTTCAGTTTTAAAAGTGCTACGGACAGATAAACCTACGAACAGACAGATTTACAATATTAGTATACGGATTATAGCTACTCGTATCTTAAATTCAATATACATTTGCTCTGATATGTGCTTCCCTTTAAGGGTTATTCGTCGGCCATGATGGTGGTTTAATATTACACCCCATGGCATTATGGTGGGGAAGTTGGTAACTTTTACCCTTGCTTTAATGTTTAATTAGTTGCTCGTTTTAAAACAATGGTTATGTGACTGATTGTTTATTTACTTAACTGCTATTTAAGTTGAGTTTTTGGGTGTTACGTTTTATGAGATAAGCTCCAAAAGAAATTTGTAAGCATCGGCGTTCCGTCTTTGGTTATTCGCATGGGAAAGTGATGCAATTTTATGTATAGGGAAGGTGTTTTCTATCATAAAAAGTACTGCCTAATCCGTTGTTATGTTTGTAGGATTATACATATGTTATTTTTAGCCGACTTCGAAAATAATAGAGAGGTTTCCCTTTAGAGGTATTTCACTTTCTTATGAATGGCAACATAATTTTTATATACATAGTGATAGAGAAGTTGGAAATAATACATGCCATCAAAAACATTCTGTAAAAACCTCAAGTCTCGCCGTTAAAAGTTGTGAGATCTATATAATACCAAGTCGATTAATCTATTTAGTCTCTACTTAAAGGACCTTCTGTCTTAAGTTATTACGTATGTTATTATCACGCCAATTTTAAAAAAATACCTCTAAAACAAATAGACCGACCTGGCCATCGCATGATTTGATTATTAGTATATATCACACTACACAGCACGACAAGAAGTTAATGCTCCTGAAATGTTAATAATGGCGAATTTGTGTTTTCTTGCGATGACCAAGTCGATCTATTTGTTTTAGAGGTATTTTTTTTAAATTGGCATGATAATAACATACGAATTAACTTAAGACAGAAGGTCCTTTAAGTAGAGACTAAATAGATTAATCGACTTGGTATTATATAGATCTCACAACTTTTAACGGCGAGACTTGAGGTTTTTACAGAATGTTTTTGATGGCATCTCACTTCTTTTTGTAGAGCGAACATAAGTCCAATTTGTATGGAAAGACGTTTTTTTTCATAATTCAACATATTTTCTTATTGGAATGTTGTTCAGTTTCATGGGCTAAACACCCTTACCCACCCTTTACCCCCTCCCGTTATGCCTCATATAGTAGGTACCTATTTACACCTATTTATTATTTTATTTTCTACAGTAATAATAATTCATTAACTGCAAATGTAACCTTGTAATCTTATACATTTATATGGGATTACAAAGTTATTGTTGCAGTTGGTGTATTTAGAAAACTGGACCGAAATTAGAAAATATTAAATTTTTCCCATGATTAAGACACTAAACCCTATTTGTATTCTAAATTTTAAGCTTCTAAGTCTGCTAGAAGTACCTTAGACTTTTGATGATCGGTGAGTCAGTGAGTCAGTGAATCAGTGAGTGACAAAATTCAAAATTTTAACAAGTTGTCATTCTTAAACTACTGGTTCAAATTGACTGAAATTTTAAATATACCGTGTTTATACAATGACTGATTAGTTGCTGAAAATCCAGGCTTCTTGTTTTATCCACAACGAAATTATAGGGGTGTCAAAAATAGCCCGAATTGCTTCGAGAAAAGGATGTTACGGCCGTGCCGCTTTTTTTTTGCTCGACTTGCGGGGGCACTTCCGTGCCCCCAGATTTTTTTACAATTAAGAAAGGCCTGTAATTTGCACCCAATTTACAAGCCTTTAAAATAAATTCGTATGCATAGATTTTTTTTTTTTTTTTTTTTTTTAATCTTTATTTTTAGAGAACTTGGTTCACAAAAAAAGCGACCATGTCGTCCTCGTATAAACTACATTACAATTCACTTAACCATAAATATATCTAAATACGCCTGGATTTCAAAATAAAATTAACTAATTTATACAGTATTTGAGCAACTTCGGATTCTGGTTGAGACAATATGCTGTTACAAACACCGACATTATGAGAAATTCCTATTATGTTGTTGAATAAAGTCACCCTGAGGGCCTCATTCCGGACACATTCCATCATAGCATGATGAACGTCTTCTATAATACCACATTCTACACAGTTTGGAGAGGGAACTTTTTTCATTAGAAATCCAAATTTGTTCAGTGGAATGTGACCAGATCGAATCCGAAGAGCCGTGACTATATTCCTTCTACTCATTTTTATTTTCTCAAACCAGGGATGCCGGTAAGGTTTGGGTTGGATGGTATTATACCAAATACCTTTATTTATTGAGCAAGATTCCAAGTATTTTAACCAAAGTTTATGAATATTGTCATTTAGCACAGGTAAATAATCAGAATAAAACATTGAAATATAATTTATCGGAATGCCATCCGACAAAGCTTCCTTAGCTAGTCGGTCTACCTCTTCATTACCCCATATGCCCACGTGAGACGGAATCCACTGTAAGGTAATGTTCTTACCACCAGCTTCGATTTTACGGATTGTCTCAATAATGGTATAGGCTATCGGTACTCCTCGAAAATTCGAGGTGCACCGAGCCACATGTTGTAAAGCACTTCTAGCATCCGACATTATTACAAATTTATTGTGTTCTATATTACTTACATAGGACAGTGCTTCAGATAAGGCAAATAATTCTGCATACATAATAGAAATATCAATATCAATTTTGAATTTAATTCTAGTCAACGTCTGTGGATCGAATACTGCTGCTCCTACAACCCCCTTTTCTTTTGAGCCGTCTGTATAAATTTTATAATAATTACTAAATTTACAATCTATTAACTCTCGACATTTGTCTTTTAAATAATTACTACCTAAACTTTTCTTAGCGCCAGATATGCCGTCTATGTAACAACTTATGCAGTTATCTAAATTGATATTTTGAACCCAGGTGTCTAGATTAAATAGCTCTATTTTTTCTGAACTATGTATTTGGATCGGTTTTAAAGATTTATGTATAGCAGCCAATAATGGAACCTTCTTTCGAGTCCAGTTCGTTGATAGACAACATTGATCAGAAAGTTCGTTAAGGTTACCAATAATATCATTATTTTGAAATGAACGGTTCTTCAACCAGAATTTGCCACCAAGGTAGTGTCTTCGCAAATAAAGGGGTTGTAGGCAGAGTTCGTTCTGCATAACATGTATCGGGGTACTTTTTATGAACCCACCTATTATACGCATGCATTGATTTTGAACCTTATCGATTTTATATAAATGACTCTTAACACTTGCATCATAAAGAAAGCTGCCATAATCCAAGCGGCTACGTATAACAGATATATATAAAGTTCTCAAATATTTGGGATGTATACCCCAATCGGCACCAGCCAATATTTTTAGCACATTTGTATACTTGTAGCATTTATGAGTAACTTCATTTATATGTTTACCCCATTTTAGCGACCGATCAAGCCATACACCCAAATACTTTACACAGTCCAATAATTGTAAACGAGTCCCTTTAAGATTAACAGTAACATCTTGTCTATTAACGCCTTTTTTAAACAAACAAATTTTAGTCTTTTTTTCAGAAATCTCTAAGCCAATGTCTTCAACTAGATGGCACATGACATCCAAGGCGGATTGTATGCTTAGGCATCCCTGTTCTATTGATCTGTATGTACCATACAACACAAAATCATCGGCGTATTGAGAAATATAAACATTAACAATTTTGTGACATATGTGCATGGTAGCTACATTAAATAATAGAGGAGATAACGGGTCGCCTTGGGCTAACCCGCGCCCTGTGGTTCTCATTACAGCATTTTGACATTGAATAACCAATTCTCTTTGTTTGAAAAAAGCCCACAAATAATTACAAATTTTACTCCCAACGTCGAGATTATTCAAGGCATACAACAATATCTTGATATCGACATTGTTGTACGCATTGTCAATGTCAACAAAACAAGCCAACGTTTTTAAATTATTACAAAATCCTAATTGGATTTGGCTAACTAATCGCACAAGACTGTCCATACAAGATCGAGATTTTCTGAACCCTACAGTATATGCCGAAAAGCAACCTTTAACTTCTAAAAACCATTCCAATCTATGTTTTAAAATTGTATGAAAAATTTTACCAGGGCAAGACATAAGGGCTATCGGCCGGACCTTAGAGGTAATCTGGCCGTCTCCACTTCGTTTTGGTATCGGAACAATCTTAGTTTTGCGCCACTGATCGGGCGTATATCCCAGCGCTAGGAATTTGTTATAAATTTTAACTAAGGTAAGTTTACCTGTGAGAGGGAGGTGTCTAATCATTGAGAAAGAAATATCGTCCTCACCAGGAGCAGTATCTTTGGTTTTTGTTGCACGATTTAGCTCATGAATCGAAATGTCGGCGCTAAGCATATCGTTGGTGGATGAAAATATCGGCGGCTCGGGTGAAACATAGTCTGGACATAAATTATGCAATAATTCACTAGCTACATCAATGTTGACTTGTGATTTTGGTGAACGATATCCTTTTAGCCATCTCATGCGACGCCACATGTCACTCGAAGACGTAGATTCGTTTACACTGCTGCAAAATTCCCTCCAGGCTTTGGTCTTGGCCCTACGAATGATTCTTTGTGCCGATGCCACCTTTGTCTGAAGAATGGTTAGATTTTGAGGTGTGGGATTTCTCCTGAAGGTAGATAAAGCCAGTCTTCTTTCTGCAACTGCACGAGAAGTATCAGAGTTCCAATAGGGCTTTGGAGTAAATTTTTCGAGACGAAGCGGATCTTGACAGACTCTCACAGAGGGAATGAAATTGTTTGCAGCAATATTTATTTCATTGATGAACTGATCATAAGAGCTCTGCGGGTCATCTGGTAAAGATATGGTGGCGAACACATCATGAAGTGAACTGGTATATTCGTTCCATCTAGCTTTTTTGAAGTTGCGCTTTCTCTCTGAGGTAAGGCTTGGGGTAATAAAGGTGCATATCTTTATAACAAGATGATCGCTGCCGAGATTTTCATTAAAAACTTTCCATGCAAGTCTTAATGCAACATCATTGGTAGCCATGGTAACATCTGGAGATGATTTCTGAAGTCTGCCATTGACTAAACGGATTCTGGTTGGCGAGCTGTCATTCAGAGTCACATAATGTTTATCTAGCATTGCGTTAAATAACTGAGTACCCCTGGCATCCGTTTTATAAGACCAGCTGGAATGGTGGCCATTAAAATCCCCAGTTATTAACGTTTTCCTTGAACAAAGACTGAAGATGTTTTCCCAATCATTCGTTTGTGTATAGACAGTCGATGGGCAATATATGCCGATGATGTTCTCAACATTAGAGCAATTCAGAATCTTTACATAAACCATTTGTATACCAGGATTGAAATGTGGTGGCACTGGGTAGACTTGATATCTGATAGAAGAGTGAATAATGATAGCTACTCCCCCATAACCATCGTTTCGATCTTGTCGAACAATATCATATCCAGATAATCTCAGCGGCACATCAGGCTCGAGCCATGTCTCACTCAAAACGGCTATGTGAATCTTTTCCTGTGACAATAATGATTCAAATTCTGTTACTTTTGGTCGGATACTTTGGCAGTTCCATTGTATTATATTGAAATTATTATGAGTCTGAAGAGCCATTATTAAAAAATATTTTGAAAGCAGTCCACTCCGAAAAATAACTTACTATAAAACTTATAATCCATTTATATATTATCTTACCACAAGACTTTAGTTTCTCCTTAAAATCTACCTTCTGCATAAAAATGATATCCTTTAACTTTTGCACTAACTGTAAAATATCTAACTCCTTTTTTCCCGCCTGTTCTGTACTTTCTTGAGTTTCTTCGATGGGTGTTGAACTATCACTTAGTACTGAATGTAATTCCTCTTCATAATTAATTTCCATAGGTTTACGCTGTTTACTTGTTTTCTTCCTGGTCGACTTTTTCGTTACTGTAGTAGAACTTGTGGAGGGTTTCACTAATTGTTGTAGAGAGTAGTGGTTAATTGTGCTCTGTTTTACTATCTCTGCGTACGATGGACTGCAGTCATGACGTGGAGTCGGATCAAGTGGCAAAATGTTGACGTCATCTATGCTTGACTGGTTACCATTCATAGCAGGCGGTGAAGGTGGAACGTATAACGTGAGAGCGCGCTTGTAACTACAATTAAACTCAGCCATCAATACCCGCAGTCGCTTTTCCTTTAGAAAAATAGGGCAAAGTTTTGATAAGGCCATGTGTTTACCAGCACAATTAACACATTTAAAATTACTGGTTTCGCAATTTGGATGTGATTTGCCACACTTAGGACATACATTGGTAATTAACGAGCATGTTTTATAGTTATGGCCATATCGCCAGCATTTGGAGCATTGGGTGACCGGAAAAATATAAGCGTCCACTTTTATTTGCATCCCACACGCTAGCACGTATGAAGGTAAGGACGAGCCTTTAAAACAGAGCCTCACACATTCGCTATTTTCAAGCAAGCCACTATCAAAATTACGACGTTGCAAACGTTTAGCACTTATAATAGGAATGGTACACTCCAATTCATCTATAATATCCTTTTCACTCAATTCGAGTTCTATGTTTTTAATGATACCATAGGACACGCCCATTTCGTATGTTTTCTGACATTTGAACTCCTTATCGATAAAGTATTTACATTGAATTAATTTATCGGCACTATCCTCATTGCTAAATTGTACCAATACTTTATATGAGTTAACATATTTTATTTTAACAATGTCTGATATGTTCTCACTTTTTAAAATGCGCGCCAAACCTATTTGCTTAGGTAATATCTCTTTTTTGGACACAATGCTTACTTCAATGTGTTCCGCCGGCAGTCTTATAGTATTATTGTCTTTATTAATACCCCGCGCCATAATTTTCACTCTCCGCCCCACCTCCGTCCATAATTCTTCTTCATTTACACTCCTAGTTCTCTTCTCTGCTCTAATGTTACCTGAATCTCCATATGTATGTTCTACGCTCATCTCTAATAACGCTTCATTCTCCATATTGTTATTTTCCGCGCCAATTTCTAACGAGTTATTCATTTCGTACTCTCGATCGCCTCCGTCAGCCGTTAACTGCATAATATCACTATCCATAGCCAGTAGATACACAGCGCATCGTAAGATCGTAAGTAATGAATAAAATCACAACAAGTCGCGCGATAACAAACAGAACCGGTTCTATGCGTCCTGTCGCCGCAAGCTCGCGTTTGTCACTGTATGCATAGATGAACTACAAAAACAACTTGTCTAACTGTGAACAAACAAAGTGGCTCAACCCGACACCGAACTTGTAACTGCCACGAGTTAAGAAAGTTCATCTAAGGTCGCGGTGACCACCTGTGCTTAATACCGCACCCTTGACCCCCTGTCTCATTGCTAGCTCTAAGAGCGATTAGCGATTTTAAGTTTACGCTTTTGTTAGTAACAAACTACTAATGAAAAGTGTTAGACAGTAAATGCGCCCTATTTGCCGTCTATTAATAAATAAATCCTTTTTAACAAGTAAACAAAGCTTTTTTGCTTGTATATTTTGCTACCTTTCAATTTTCTATCCAGAATAGCAATAAAGAGCTATTACGTAGTACAGAAGACTTTTAGTTTTGGTTTAAACTAATGCTAACGATTTAAATATGTTTTACTTGAATTGTTCGGAACATAAGAGATACTTCAGCATATAGTAGGTATCCTGTAGTCCCCGCGAGAACATTGTAATTTACCAAAAGTTTACTCGCTCCGCTACCCGCCCCGCTTGTCGCTACCACTGAGACATCTGCCTCTCTGCCCTTAGTACGTCGCCAGATGTACCCAGTAATTAAGTTAGCTACTTTATTTCACCGACTTAATTTCTTTTTCCTTCAAATGAGCTATATAAAAGACGGATTACTCTCGGAATTGCAATTAAAGATGTATCAAAATGTCGTATTTTTGGAGCTTTCGTTTTAAAATTATATTTTTTATTGTACCTAGGGTTTGTTTGAAGACTAAGTAACCTATATTTTATTCTGTTGAGTACTTACAAAGGAAATAAATAATTTAAATTCGAATCTGTTATTTTAGTTTCATTTAAATAAAGACTATTATAAATATTACATACCTTCGTTGCAACTTATGCGCCTGCTGCACAAAAGTCTTGGGTTCGAATCCCGAATTAGGTCAAAAGCCAACGTGTCAGTGACAAACCTACCTGGTTTGAAAATGAGGGAATAAAGAGTAAACAATTTTCTTCGCAGGTTCAATGAAACTAATTCCCATGTCCGAACATTGTCTAGGAAGCCATTATTATTAAACTAAATATAAATTAAACATATTCTAACGTATGCACGTTCTCTATGCACAAGTGCAAGTACCCTCAAAGTGTAAAGTAAACTGCCAACTACCCAACTTGTAAGTAAGACATGCAAATCTGGCCCCTTGACACTAACAACACAAACAACTTTGAACCATATGCACACGAGTATAAAGTTTAAAATACCCTGTAGGGTAGTTATGAGACTGATATGAGAAGTTTTTAAATTTGGAACGTTTATTTTTTAAAGTTTGTTGAAGGAAATTGCAGATTCGTCTCCATAGACCGATTATGTGTAGTGTAGTTTATGTGTATTTTATAAAAAACATTGCTGTACCAAATTAAGTCGAATTTCTTGTGATTATTCTTCTACCGGTACGTTAGATCTTAGTGTGGTACTTGAGAAGACAATGCTCTTTGGGATCTATTGAAAACTTAAAGATTATTTAAATCCACTTTACAACCCCTGAAGTAAGGGCGTTCGTAAACAGTTATTTTGAGATTTCAAGTTTTCAGATTTCAGTGTTTGTATGATTGTAAACACAATATCTATGTCTATATGAGGGTAAACTGCAAAGAAAATTATCTTTTTTCTGTTTCATTTTCAACTAAGCTTACTCCCTAAATTCGGTTTGCCATATTGGCCACACAAAAGTCACGTTACCGCCAAAATAAAAAAAAAAGCACCCATTACATTCGAAATTCAAAACGAACGTCAATTATACTCTCTCTAAAGCTTGAAATAAAAAGTGTTACTTCGGAACGTACGTATAATACGACCAAATAGGGAAGCGCGTCCACCCGCCCATGTCGTCGGCGATCGATGACTTTTCAATTAACTTGGGTTATAACTGCGATGGATACGTTCGGAATCGCATTTTGCTTTCTTTTTGTTGTGTAAGGACTCTTTGTTGATGGCCTTTGTTAGATTATTGATGGAGAATGAAGGCTTTAGGCTTTAAACTTAGTATCTATCTGTCTTTATACCTATAAGTACCGTTACTGATTGACTGACTGACAGACAACGGACAGCCTAAACCACTGAACATAAAAATCTGAAATATGCATGTAAGTTCCTTAGAAAGTGTAGGAAAGCAATGAGAAAGGATTTCTTGGAAATTCCACCACAAAGGGGGCAAAATACCACGCGGACAAACCCGCGGGCAGAAAGCTAGTTGTAGTGTAAAATAAAGTTTATGTTGAGTTATATATATTTAAGACTCTTATTGAGTGATGGTGTATCAAAGACACGTTATAATATTAATGGAAATTTCTTAAGGGAAAACGTCGCTTGGCATCTATCACGATGAGACGTCAATTTATATAAATTCACAGAAACGTATCATTCCATAACAATTTTCTTAGAAATGTTAAATGATTGAGGAATATCTATTGATTCATCATTCAATATAATAATTGATTCTCGAACGTGATTATAAAAAAACAGAAGAATATAGAAGGACATGTATATGTTGGTTACTCTTTCATGAAAAAACCACTGAACGGATTTTAATTAAAGATACACAGATAGTATACCGACCTTTACCTCGGGAACTGTTTTAGACGGACAAAGTTGCGGGTAGAAGCTAATAGTGCATAAAATTCCATTTCGAAAAAATATTATCTTGCAAACCATAAAGTAAACTTCAAGTTTACTTCAAACCTCGGAATTCTTTATGCAATAAAATGGCGTCCATCTATGATATGGAACCGGTAATAACTGGATATAACCGGGCGGTACCCGGTTTGACTTGCTTCTGATTAGACTAGCGTCGGGAATCTAATTATGTATCTTTTATGGTGAATATTGAACATAACTTGATGTAGTTTATTTAGCTTTTATGAAGATTATGTTATTATTCACGAAATAAGAAAAATATTATTAATTATATGCAATAAACATCGGTAGTTAATGCTTGGTTGTGGGAAAATTTGGAGCACGAGAAAATTTGTGTTTTGGTGATTTGTTAGTTACATCTAAAAATATATTAATATTAAATAATAAAAATTTAGTTATACTAAGATTTTAAGTTAATTAACAGTCCGTCAAAACAATGTATCTTTCTAAAACCTACGACTAATTAAAACTTACCACTTAAAGTTAAAAATAGTCTTGTAATTTCTTCAAAAACATCTATTATTACGAAACTCAGAAATATTGCATAAATATTACAAGAATAATAGAACTTTACTTACACAGTATTATCTAACGACGAACTCGACAAATATTTTCATAATAAAATTGAACCGGTTTGAATAATTAACTTAACAATTTGGGAAAATTTTAACGAAATATAAATATCTGTAGCTCCATCGAAAAACAAAAGTTTGATCTTTACGTTATATTCTCGAAAGTTTTTGGAAAACACCCATTTCTAAGAAAATGTAATATTGGTCTCATAAGTTGATGTATAGTCGTTACCATAATTATGTATACGCTTCCTGGGAAACATGTATTTCTTCACATAAAAACGTAACTGACTGGGTTAACGAAAAAATATTGAACTTGTACTCTTTAAAGATGCATCCAAAATGCTCACGCTCTGCATTTTTTTGGTAAATAATGTTGAAATTGTATTTATTGCAGACTGAAACAGTTTATTAGGCACTCATTTGATACCAACGAAAATATGACACTGTGAGGTTACTATGTCATATTTCTACTTTAAAACGTTTTTGACATTTCATAAAGTGTAGCTGATTTGACTGGTAGTCAATACTATACTATACTATATACTGGTATTATCAAATCCTAGTAATATTATAAACTAGCTGACCCGCGCAACTTCGCTTGCGTCACGTAAGAGAGAATGGGTCATAATTTTCCCGGTTTTTGTAACATTTTTCGTTACTACTCCGCTCCTAATGGTCGTAGCGTGATGATATATAGCCTATAGCCTTCCTCGATAAATGGGCTATCTAACAGTGAAAGAATTTTTCAAATCAGACCAGTAGTTCCTGAGATTAGCGCGTTCAAACAAACAAACAAACAAACTCTTCAGCTTTATAATATTAGTATAGATGAGAAAAATTGTAGGGACAGATATAATAATATGTTTGTAACTCTTTCACGTAAAAACCACCAATCGGATTTTCATAAAATTTAGTACACATATAGTTTATAGCCTAGATTAAAAACTGCTCCGAGAAATCTATTCACTTGGTCGAATTTCTGGGCAGAAAGCTAGTTTCTTACAAATATATCATACAAACATCGAATAGTGTAAACAGTAACAGGTGAAATCAAATAAAAATATTTCACCTTCCACATGTAACTTCAGACAAGATGGCGGAAAAATATTCAATACGAATATGAAATCCGTTTGAAAGTTCACAAAGAATGCAATATTGAAATATGAAACATATATCTGGTCTAATGCGAGTTTTATGTAAACTGTAGTGTACTTGTGGATGTGGATATAAGTGAGGAAAACTGGATCAAAGTGGCTTGTATTGTGCTTGACACTTGTATATGATTGTGACTGTACTTTTAAAAATCGTTAGCAAGTTAAGTCCTTAACGCGGTAAATCTTCAAATGAGTTTTTCTTTATGACTGCACGTTTGTCGCAGTGGTTATAGTAATCTCGTCGCAATAACCGTAGCGCCACGTGTGGTTCGAATCCCACCCGAGATAAAAATTTGTGTAATGAGCACGGATGTGATTTAAAAGTATATAGGATTTTTTTTCAGTCATTTGATTACCATAGTACAAGCTCTGCTTAGTTTGGAATCAAATGACCGTGTGTGAGTTGTCCAATGATTTTTAATTTTTTACTTATGGTCAAACTACTAATATACAAATTAAATATGTGCTTACATATGCCTGCTTGTTATGATTTGCCGGGCAATTAGAGTACCATCCCTTAATGAGGTATTCGAGTTGAATGAATAGATAAGTAGTTGTGGAATGGTATTTGAACTGAACGAATGATTTCCGCATATTAATTAATCATCTGTATTTTTAATTGAAAAAAAGTCTGAATTAAAAAAAAAGTTTTCTAATAGTATTTTAAACTAATATGGCTAATTTCATGATTTACTGATAGGTGCTGATGGACTCTCCAACCGATTTCGGCCTTGGTGACTATTTCAATTTTTATTTTAGTTGATGTCTTCGTGCGCATCAGCACGAAGATTTTGTCCGACTGGTAAATTGTAAAAACATTCACCTTTTAGTACCTACATTTTCCACAATACCGTGACGTCATGCGACTTTTCAACTCAATTTTATTATTTAATTTTGTACAAAAAGAAAAAATACGTACATGATATTTTTTTAACAATCGACCAGACGGACAAAGTAAAAAAAAAATTGTCGTCATCCCTATTGTCAAAATTTATCCTGACTTGATAATCTACTCTTATTTAAGAGTGCTAAAACTAGTGGTAAAGTTATTAAAATATTTCATCTTAATACACATCTCAATGCATATAATCTTCAATCAGCTTTCAATAGTTTCCCCTCTCTGAACTGAGGGATGCTCGAGATATTCCCGTCATACATTCATGATATATTGACGTCAATAACGACACAATACGGAGGCTGTATCTCTAACAAATCTTATAAATCTGTTTCAGGTACGTTTATTTGAAGTTCACCATGGTTTTGTTGTATAACGGGACAAGATTATGTTGTAAGGTAAGAAGTATCAATTTATTTAGGAAAAGTAATATTAGTTAGCAACAGTTTCGCTCTATGGTTCGAGTGATAGTGTGTGTGAATATTGGTTGTGAGGTCTAGGGTTCAATTCCTGGGTAAAGCAAGATTGCTACTAAGGTTGATAAAGGTTTTTTTTTCAATTTATTTTAGGGGTAGGTAGAGATGGACGCCTGCACCCCTTTTAGATTTGTTGATCTTTTGTAAAGTAGTTGTAAGAGGGTTTATTTTTGTTTAATTATGCACTGTAGTAGTTAATTTCGGGTTGTCTACGGCAAGATACATCGATAAATTAATCAACACAAGATTGATAACATAGTAATATTTTTATAACATAGTTAGCCGGAGTTTGATAACGTGCCTAGTATACATAATAGTAATAGGCTAACACCCTATTATGGAACTAAATATATCAATAACGAAACATAGGTGTTAGAACATTTAAACATACAGAAACTAATTTAATACCGTCATGTTGCAACTTCAATAAAATAATGCAAGCACAAAATGCATTTCCTTGAAGTTAGAGGCTTGATATTATGATATGGCGTGTGCGAGTCTAATGTCAAAACACATCAGTGAGGATCGTTTCAACTGAAGAGCATATAAATATAGCATACAATTTTATATTACTTGTTTAGAATATGCGGTTACTCTTTATTTTATTATTGTTGAAAGGAAATTGAAACACAATAGCGGTAAAAGGCTGATGGACTTTGTCCTATAGTGGGATATCCCTAGGAAAACGTGGGCACAACTACGTTCTGTGCTATCTGAACCTAAAAAATCTGAAAATTTGTGGAAATACTTAAGTTTAACTCTAGTTTTTTTCTTGTAACACCTAATCAACAGATCCACTGAAATAAATTCGTGGCTAGTTATACATAAACGTACGAGTATTACTCATTATTAGAGTATAACACATTTGCTGTTAGCTGGAAAGGTTATCTTATTATTATTATTATTATCAGCCCATATTGTCCCACTGCAGGGCAAAGGCCTCCCTTCCCTCTTTCCATCTATCTCTGTCTAAAGCTATTTGATGCCAATCTTTAGTATGAGAGTCCAACTCATCTCGCCATCTCTTTCTGGGCCTACCGCGTTGTCGTTTTCTGTCAACTGGGACCCATTCAGTGGTTGTTTTTGCCCAGCGATCATCCGACATGCGGCAGATGTGACCGGCCCAATTCCATTTTAATTTCGCAGCTGAGTGGCCAACATCAGCAATTTGTGTCTTTGAGCGCAGTATCGAGTTTCTAACGCGGTCTGTTAACTTGACTCCCAGGATACTGCGCTCCATTGCTCTTTGGCATACCCCGAGTACGGACTTTTGACGATCTGTTAATGACCAAGTTTGCGCTCCGTATATGAGTATGGGGAGGATGCACATGTCCATGAGCTTTCTTTTTAATGAAAGTGGCAGAGGACCCTTCATTAGGTCCTTCATCGACCAATAACTCCTCCAAGCATTTTCGGTGAAAGGTTATCTTATCTAGCATTTATTAACAAGCTGCCAAACGGACTCTTAATGACAATTGACTGCTTCCGTTTCGCAGAGGTTTCACCACGCCGCTAACATTGCGTCGGGAGGTCGTGGGTACGATTCCCACGCGGGACAATAATTTATGTAATCCAGAAATAATTGTATCGGGACTGGTTGTACATTGTGTCTGTTGTTTATATGTTTGAAAGAGTCCCCGCGACACGAGAGTAATTCTTAGTGAGGGAGTCTTAAAAACAAAAGGCTTTGTTAAAATCAAGGCCATTCCTTTTTGCCTCCAAACTCATGGTATCCCCAACAATACGGCAGATCGTTTCATTACACGAGCGATTTGTCGCGAAGTCTCGAGGCGCCCTGCTCCCTGTACACTTGTACACCTAAGTTTTTGTCATCATCATGCATGCCAGATTACTCTCTACCCTCTACTAGATGTTCTCGGAAAATGAGAGACTATCGAGATGACTCGATGGTTAAGTTAGGGGGTAAGCCTTGACGGAAATGCATTGACTGGCATTAAACATTATTGCTTGGAATTTTTAATTTTTGCCTTTATTATTGACTAGCTGACCCGCGCAACTTCGCTTGCGTCACTTAAGAGAATGAGTCAAAATTTTCCACGTTTTTGTAACATTTTTCGTTGCTACTCCGCTGCTAATGACTGTAGCGTGTGGTTATATAGCCTACAGCCTTCCTCAATAACTGGGCTATCTAACACTGAAAGAATTTTTCAAATCGGACCAGTAGTTCCTGAAATTAGCGCGTTCAAACAAACAAACAAACAAACAAACAAACTCTTCAGCTTTATAATATTAGTATAGATTTGATTTAGACCTTTTACAATTTTATATTAACTGTTTTTAACAAACGTAATTGCTATCCTTTAAACAAAATATAAAATAGGGATTATCGATTTTTGTGTCACACGGGATTTGTCATATTAAATTGAATTATGTGTCTTCAGCTATTACAAATTATGTGTCCAAAAAATGTGTTGGTTTTCTGTGTGTTTTTGTTACGGACTCTAGCTATTGATGACTGACACTCAACAGTTTTTATTTCCATAAGATATTTGGACTCAAGAACCACATGTTGTTCTTGAAAAGACCGTTGCCCAAGTGAGACTGTCATGGCTTATTAAGAAAGTTTGTTTTAAGACAGACATACAAACGCGATGTCAGTCTTTTTCTTGTATTTGAAGTGATTATTTCCAACCTTTCATTCAATTGGTAGCGGCTCACAATCTGGTTATAGATAGCATTACATCAGCTAAAGTATTATTGATACAGATATTTATTTGTAACATTACAATGTCGGCTCGGTATTATTACGTTGTCCTGTGTGGGCTGATGGCAAATCTTTTTATCATTTTATCATTGATTGAATATGTTCCCTGATCTTATTTGTGGTGGTATTTGTGTAATTTGAACTGTAGGTAGGGAACTGGGTACAAATATAGAAAGTTTTATTTAGGCTTTTCAATTACGCATTTTTATAATATTGTATTGTATTTTTTCTTCTTATGTATCTTTAGTGGCGATTCAGTTGTAATTCTGCCAATTCTTGTATTATAATGTGTATATAAGAAATAATTATAACTTACTCCAACGATGAATGAAAACATCGCGATGAAACCTTACATGCTTAAAAATCGTTTAACGCACTTTCTAAAGGCATGCAAATTCGTGCACTTGGCCAGCGTGGTGGACTTAAGGACTAACCGTTCCCTCGTTTGAGAGGAGACCCTTACCCAGCAGTGGAATAGTCACAGATAAAAAAAACGTTACTATCAATGAAATGTAATCATAAATGAAAATCATTGTAGGTTGAGACACATTATGATAGTAAAAGACAGTATCTAAATCTATGATTGTAAAGGAGTAAAGATCTTCATCTGTTAATTAGAAGAACTGGAAATCATTTCACGGTCACTCTTTTGAATATCATGGTAATAATACTTAATTAATAATTGACCTGGCGTCGCGACGTCTCGCTAATCGCTTCACATTAAGAGAAGCGATCTAGTTGTCCTTGAAATATAGCCTTCACCTTCAAAAATAATCTGTGCATCTTAGCTAGACATCTAGACTCTAGACTGCCTAACTGCCAATCTCTGCTAGACGAAATTATTATTATTTGTTTATTCATAATATTATGTACTAGGTGACACGTGCAACTTCGCTTGCGTCACTGAAATAATGGCTCCTAAATTTCTCTGTTTTTGTACTTTTTTTTTACTGGTACTCTACTCCTATTGGTCGTAGCGTGAAGATATTATATAGCCTTCCTCAATAAATCGGCTAGCTAATAGTAAAATAATTTTTCGATTCGCACAAGCCGTTCCTAAGATTAGCGCGTTCAAACAAGCAAAGTCTACAATTTCATAATATTTGTATAGATATTCCTCTCTAAAGATCTATTTGTTTGTGATTTCTTTAAATGTTCTTATGAATGATACGATTATATATAGGATATGATATGATTCTCTTATATAATAGTAAAGTAGTAACCGTAGAACTGAGAATCCGAACTAATATTTTGTCCCTTACTATTGCTTAAAGTGTGTAAGAGATAACACTAGCCACCTTATTATAAAACTTAGTTTATTTACAAACTGGAGATTATTGTCAGTATTTATACATAATTTTGTCATATAACCTGAGAATATGCGTTTAAATGTGTTTTACAATAAGTGCTTTAGTATATGACATTATTATTATTTATTTATTTTTATTAACCCATATATGTCCCACTGCAGGGCAAGGGTCTCCTCCCAAACGAGGGGGAGGGGTTAGGCCTTGAGTCCACCACGCTGGCCAAGTGCGGGTTGGGGACTTTGCATGCCCTCAATAAATGTATATGTTACTGTAAAAGCCCGAACGGTGGTAAATCCTAAGATTTTCCGGTATAACCTAAGATTTACCAACTCGCAATGGTAAAAGTCCGAACAATTCTTTTATTTCGAACTTTTACCTATATTCACTTGATGATGTCGAGATGTCTCCGGAGCCCCGCTTCGCGGGGCTCTTCTTTCTGGGTGGTTAAAAAAAAATAACCACTAAGGCTAAGGTGGGAGCTTCGCTTCGCTCGCTCCCACCTTAGCCTTCTAACCTAACCTACCCATGTCGCTTTGCCCAAAACTCCTTCTTTATAACTATGTCACAGTATATAATTATACCGTGAAATAGTTATAAACATAGTTATGAAGGAGGATTTTTTTATATATCGTAACATAGTTTTTAAACTCTGGCTTGTTCGGACTTTTACCATTGAGAGTTGGTAAATCTTAGGTTTTACCGGAAAATCTTAGGTTTTACCGGAAAATCTTAGGATTTACCACAGTTCGGGCTTTTACAGTAACATATATAACAAATTTTAGGCATGCAAGGTTTCCTCACGATGTTTTCCTTCACCGTTAGAGCAAGTGATAATTATTTCTAATACACACATAACTTCGAAAAGTCATTGGTGTGTTGCCTCGGATTCGAACCTGCGACCACTTGCGTGGGAGGTGCCAACTTAAACCACTCGGCTATCACTGCTATCTATGTATGACATTATTTAATATTCATTATTTATCTAGACTTAAGTGATTGCTATTCGTAAATTAATAGTGTATACATATTAATTAATAACTAGGATTATTAATACAGACTGTTTGTCTATAATCACTGCTCATTTATTATTATCACGCCACTTAGTCTAGTGTATTTATTATTATTGAAGATATTATGAATGTACCTGTTTTTTGGATTAATTTGAATATTTTTTAGATAGACGGCCAGGTGTTAAATCTGGTGAGATTTTAATAAAGTACATATAAATTATTCACACACCGATTTTTGTAAAAAAAATAATACCCATTATGACGTGCAAAATTTTCTTTCAAAATTTTTACTAATAACTGTAATGTGAACTTAAGGAAGCAAAAAAAAATCTGTTCAGTAGTTTTATAGATTACTCTCGACACACACACATTCTTACGTTTTACAATATTGGTGTTACAGGTAAAAATATGTAAGTAAAATATAATAAAAACGGACTGATGCCATCAATTAAACACTAAAGCGACAATACTAAACTGTCATTAAAAATAAACTACAAACAATACTAAACTTTAATTATAAAAAGAGGTTTAATATTTTCTAACTGGCTTTCGTTTAGTCTCAATCTGTATCTGTCAACTTGTTTTGATAACTCTTGCGCAGGAATGTGGACCAATAAAATAACGAGTTTAAGCTAAAAATATATTTATTGAACACGTATGAATATTTCACTAAATACACGTGATAAACAACTGATATTTGAAATAAAATGCTTGTTTACCGTTTGACTAGAAATTCATTTGAGAATTAATAATGTAACGACAAAATATGTCCATTGTCCATGCCTTCTCATAAAAGAGCCGAAAAACGAAAAAATAAAACATTTCACTTTAACAACAAAATTTAATAAACTATAGACATAACCTCTTATTCATAAAAATATATGAAGTTATGAATAAAGTGTTTTGTTTCTTTCACTCCAAAGCAAAATGAAAAAGAGAAAACATATTTTACTAGCCTTTTAACTAAAACAGGTTTATAGTGTGTTTATGAATAAGAGGGATAGACTATAAACACGGCAGTGCCACGAATTCAATACATGCGTTAGCGTATTTATCCTTCTCGTAAGAATTTGAATCTATTTCTAAATTCAACAACCACAAAACTAACACAAACACAGAAAGACAACATACAGCCATATTTCAAACCATACCTACAACACACACGTCTAGACTCACAGCACAAATAAACAATATTTAAAATTCCTATTTGCATTCGAAACATTCGAACTTAAAAGCCGATGTCGCAGTTCTCATGCGGAATGGGGCAATACGCCGTCTACCCAGGATCCCTTGGGCTTGCTTTGTGAAGCGAAAGGCACGTATCTGGTTATTTATGTGCTTTTCTAGTAAGATGCACATTTGTAGTGTACTATCGACTCGCTTAATATGATATTGCTTTGAGCGCGGTAAGGTAATTTGCTGTGATATTGAATATTTTGTGGTTTCTAGTTTTAAATTGTTACTGTATATAAAACTATAAGAAATATATAATATACGTTACAGCGCTATTCGTGATAGTTTTAAGTAGCTAATATTTGCTTGGGACAATGTAAAAATTTACAAAAAAGTATTCAAAACTAAAATTATCTGTGAATATCTAAGCCCCGGTTTCTGAGGTACCTACATTTAGCGGTAGTTTATTTATTCAATAACGTTTTTTAAAAACGCAATTGAACAGATAAACTGCTAAATGAAGTCAAAAACCGGGGATTAGTCGTTCTTTCACGAGACATCTATTACACTGCAAAATTTTATCAAAATTGAATTATCCAATGCACGCGAATGAAGGGCAAACAAAGAAATGCACTTTTTAGTATACCTTATGCAGCAACTCTTATTATTAATAGATTTCACATTGCATTATTCTCAACATATTTCGACTCCCTCAACCCTTGAATAAACCACGTTACTCACAGTTAAACCAACTTAGATCTGAATTCATACGCTGTGTACAATCTGTTTGTAGTCAGTATACCTGTAATGTTCCGCAGTTCATAACTGCATAATGCAAGCTCGAGTTCACTTAATGATGCTGCTTTGCATTGTCTTAGGGAGTTTTGTTTTTAAAACTTACTGGAACTTTGGTGGGTCAGCTTAGGGTTTAAAGTTAAGGATTGAATGTAATATGCTAGGTATTTTTCATGAAAATATAAGTAGTAAATAGTAAAGTAAATAATATAGCGCCTTTTTCCAATGGGGTAGGCAGAGAGTAAAGAACGTCACTTGATACGATCTTTACAAGCTTCTTTTGCTTCATTCACATCTATACATCTTGTCCAGTTTTCTTCATATTGTTTCCATTCCAAAATTTTATTCAAGTTTGCTCTATAATTTACTCGTAGTAGCGTGACAAACAGACTTTCAAATCGTATGGATCGTCTTAAACCTTATTATGAGGTAAAATCGCAATTATAATAGAACCTAGATGTTAGATTGTTATATTATTATCGCCATCTTGGATCTACAAATTATAGTAACAAATACTACCACCAGATGTCGCTATTACTTCCACACTTGAGTTTCTCGGAAGATATTCTACTCTTATATTATAATGCACTTACGGGAGACGGTAACGTAGCGTGTACAACGTAATTTTATGGTGCAATATTTGCATTTCAACATTACGCTTAAGATTATAGGTGTGTATATTCTATAGTTAATATAGTACTATAGTAACTACAATAGAAAGGACTGGATGAAATTAGATTTTAGTGAAAATAACTTCACCCTACTTTTTCTTTTGTTTTCCGATATAAATAAATTGAATAAAAATATAAAAAAATTGTATTAAATTAAGTGATTTCATTATTTATTTAATAAAATAACTAATTTCTGTGTTGTAATTTGATAAACCGTAACTGGCGGTCCTGTATGACAAGATGTAAAAGAGGAAATGGAAATTTGTATGGACCGTATCAAGTAGGTAGCGTTTTTTGGCCTGTGAGAAAAGACATGATATCTTGTATGTAATTTGATAAAACAGCTAATAATAATATTACTATAGCACTTTAGACACCAAAGCACTAAGCACTAGTCATCAAAACGTATTCTAGACCGAGCTGATAGGGTCATCTGTGCGATAACATCTCGTGAAAAATGCGACGCTGCCAGACCTCCGTGCATCTGCGCACAAATGCATTACACTAATGGAATACACGTGGAGAATGTATTTTATTTTGTTCTGTTTAAACTTACTTATTGTTTAATAGTGTTTACTGTTTGAGGAAGATGGACAACTGACAGTTTTTTGCTACTTTCTGAGAAATTTTGATGATAATGGTGCTCGTTTTTGGTTTGAAACATGTTTATGCAGCTATTGAACAATAATGTCTATGACATAATACTCTAAATCAAAAGGCTAAAAAGATTTCAAACAAGACCCAAAGTTCAACCAGCGTACGACAAATTAATAGTCACTATCACTTGTCAGCATATTACTGCTTCGAAAGAACGTAATACTCACAATTTGTTTAGAAACAACAATGTACAGCATAGTGGCTATCAGATACGCGATAGCCTCCCTGATACAAACAGATCATCAATCCAATAGTAAGTTGCACTTAACGATTAGTGGGTTAAACAATGATACCATAGCTGGACTAGCTGGCTGTTGTCAATTGAGGTGTGACTTAACACTTGTTAGAAAGTATAAAAAAATGGTTTATTTAAATACCTAGTATGCCCTGTATTCCGTCTCCAAGTAAATGCAAAAACTACCTTCCAAGTAGGTTTTCAGTCCAACTAAAGCAAACAAATGTACCACTTTCAGTTACAAAAAGTCGAAATTTCAACCGAAACCGGCTGATATAATTAGCCAATTATCGGCATGTCGTGTCCGAAAAACTGCCGAACCGAAATAATTAACGAAGCGAATCGTTTTAACACTGAATGTTACAATTTATTTTGTTCTCGCTACATTTATTCAATCAAGTTGTTGTCGACATTTTATGTTTGAATTTGTTGCTAATTTGTTTGTGCATTTGCAGTTTGTTAGGCTTGTTTTGTGTTTATGGTAAATTGTGATTTTGTACTAAATACTACCTTTGTGATGTAACATTTTCGACTAGTGACTTTCGATGGTTGATTCTAGTTTAAAAAGTTATTGCGATCTTTATATCGCACTCCCGGTGCAACACTGTCACTTTTGTAAAAAAAAAACAAATCTATAGATATGTTACAAAGTCATTGTTGTGTGAGGTGTGAACGTTTTAAATGCTTCTCCTGAAAAACTAAATTTTTGCATAAGTGACAGTATTGCACCGGGGATGCGATATTATGATCGTATCTTACTTCTTGCTGTTCTGTCAATTTCTGTACGAATACGGAGTTTAAAATCGTGTTCAAGTAAACTACATAGTAAACATTTCGATGCCACAAAACATGTAGAAATGGAATTTATCGCTATTCTCCTAGCACGTTATTAAACTACTGATCGCTAATAAAATATTATAATTTTAATAGACCGTTATTAAATAACTTACCTAAAAAACATTTAAACAAAACTCCATCATGGATTGGCTTAACTTTTCTGAATCCCTTATAAAATTCTACAATTACCTTTGTTATAAACAAATCTACGTAACCCAATCTTCTGTTGTCAACACATTAAAACGTCAGCAGTTATCTGTACTATTTGACCGCAACCCTCCACTGCGATCTACATTTAATTTGCAATACGGTACTTTACACTGAACCACCTGAACAATCGAATGGACTCGCGCTTCAATTCGTTGCATAGGGTTAACATCGCACCACGTAAATAGACATTGTTTTTAACATTTTTATTTATGCTCTCTCTGTTTGATACGTTTAAGCATTTTGCGTCTATTTTAATGAAAGTCAGTAAAGTAGTAAAAGATCAAGCAAATACATTATGCAGCTTAATTTTTTTCATAAGTCAACATCTAAATTTGATTTGTAATTTTGCTAGATAATACAACGGAAAAGCTTAAATCAATGAGTGACACGCTCGTATCGCTTTTATGTTATTTGTAATGATACGACTATTAAAAAACAATAAAGTGAATAAAACAGGCGTTTCTTGTCAACCTTTTCAATGATCTTACCTTCCGTATTGACGGCAAATTCACCTACTACCTTTAATAATCGTCCCTGACCTAAATGAAAAAGAGATTTATATTTAAACCTGTCGTCACATGCCAGCCCTATCGATACAGGGCAATTATCACCGCGATCCTTTCATCGCGCGCGTCCATCGCGAATTTATTCGCTAGCGATTGTCGACGCGTCGTTCACGTTTAGTACAGTGCGTTATCGATGTGGCTGTTTTAAGGCTATTGTACTCGTATTTTAAACTAGCTGACTCGCGCAACATCGCTTGCGTCACGTAAGAGAGAATAGGTCAAAATTTTCCCTGTTCTTGTAACATTTTTTACTGGTACTCTGCTCCTATTTGTCGTAGCATGATGATATATAGCCTTCCTCGATAAATGGACTATCTAACACTGAAATATTTTTTCAAATCGGAGCAGTAGTTCTTGAGATTAGTGCGTTCAAACAAGCAAACTGTTCAGCTCTATAATATTAGTATAGATACGTAACATCGTGCCTGATATGCCTGAAGAGGTATGAACTCATGTTTTGCCATTTACAAACTAACCCTCTTATTCATTTATATCTTGACTGCCTCCTTGGCGGGCGTGGGTTCGATTCTCACACGGAAGAATTATTTTAGCGATACACAAATAATTGTTTCGGGTCTGTTTGTACTTTGTGTCCGTTGTTTGTATGTTTGTAAAAGTCCCCGCGTCACAAGAGCAATTCTTAGTGCGGTAGTTGCCATTTTCAATGAAAATTAAAATTAAAATTTATATACAAACTGTTACCCCAATAGTTTTATTATATGGTTTTAAAATAACGCCATGTAATAATGTAATTTTCACTAGCTCAGTAGAAGAGGAATAATTAACTAAAATACTGTGTAAGTTTGGTGCCTTTACGTTACAAAGGAAACTTTGAAGTTTGTATTTGTGTCCTATTTTAGTTTCTATTTGTAGTTGTTGAATTAAACCCAAATACGGTTCATTCATGCTATTAATATTATACGATACGAATGTGTTTAATACCCACCCGTGGACTTTAACACGCATTTAGCCTGCGTTAGCGATTCAAAACTGAATTCTTGTTTATTATATCCCGCCCATAGCCAGTTGCGTTCACCGGTCGGTAGACGATCTGTGGGTTAAGCAAACCTTGGCGCGGTTATTCTATAGATGGGTGACCGCATAGTGGTATTTGAACAGGGCATCTCCGTGCTTCGGAGGGCACGTAAAAAGTCAGTCCCGGCTGTTGTCAATTAAGATAACAATCGTTAAGCCATGTCAAAGGCCTTCGGGCGGCCTGAACAACTTTGGCTCTAGGTTGACCACTAACCATACGACAAACAACAAACAACTATTTCTGAATAAGCAACACTTATTCATAAAAATACATGAAGTTATGAAAGGCTTATAAAGTGTTTAGTTTCTTTCACTCCTTAGCGAAATGAAAAAGAGAAAACATATTATAGCGGCTTATTAACTAAAATAGGTTTATAGTATGTTTATGATTAAGAGGGTTAGTTTATTAGGTGGAATTCTGTACGTTATTTTTATACGTTTTCTATATCTTTGCCGGATAGGTTATCTGTCAGCTCTCCATTAGACGAGAAACTGGAAATTATTTCAGTAGAAGCAATGAGATTATGACATTTAAAATAATGAAAAATAGGAAGAAAGCGGGATTTGAACCTATATCTAAACCATAAACTAGCATCTTAAAACAACATACTTAGTTTATAATAATATCACAAAATGCTACATTGAAGAAAGCGGTAATCGAACCCCAGACAGTTCACACAAGCCAGTCATCGTAAAATTATGTATTACATACATTATTATTTTAACCCGAAACGACCTGTAGTCATCGCACAAGCATCGAACGTAGGTCCCTTTCACCACATAAGTCATGTGCGCGGATCCGTCTACATGTTAGGTTAGAGGTTACGCAGACAGCAACGCATTTATCTTAACACTAATTTATATTTGCTGTAATTGAAATGCTTAAGAATTAGACAAAACGTGGGATTCACTAAGGTTTTTTTTTTGTAATGTTTTTACAAAAATTTACCTTAACTGTGTAGCCCCCGGTTTCTGAGGTACATTTAGCGATAGTTTATGTATTCAATAGCGTTTACACTCATATGAAAAAGAAAGTTATTGAATAGATAAACTACTGCTAAATGTATCTCAGAAACCGGGCATAGGACGGCCATCTTAGTATTCAAAATCAACATCACCTTTAGTAATGTGATAGGTTTACCCCCTAGTATATATAGGACCAGCATTGTGAGAGTGAATGCTGACAAGCGTTAAAATTTAAGATGTCTGAAAGAAATCATATCATAGGTTTTATAAAATATGTTTAGATTTTGTAAACAATTTAGCATCTAAGGAAACATAAAAATTGCTGCGGAGAATTTCTAGGGCAACAGTCGTTCTTTAGTCTGGGAAGGCGTCTAAGAAAATGAAATATATCCCATTCTTTCACAAGTAAAAACCCTTGAGATACATAAGAAGTGAGTAGTATATAAGTACGTACATTAGGTGAGCAGTAGGGGCACAATTGTCGTTGCGTGACGAGACAATCACACAAACCGAATTGAGGATGACCCGGAAACTTCTGCGACACGACGAAGCACCACACAAGGCATAGGAGAAGAGATAATTATAATTACAAAAAATATTATTTTTACTATTTTATGGGGATTTTTTGGCACTGTTACTGCGATAGTAGAGAGTGCGGTTACTATGAGTAACCCAAAAATATTTTTGAAAGATTAAATGAAAGATTATTCTATAAGCATTATTTTTTACTATTTTTAAGGGTTTTCTACGGCACTGTTACTGCGAGAGTAGAGAGTGCGATTCCAATGAGTAACCCAAAATGTTTTTGAAAGATCATTATTATTGTAAAATAATTATTTTTTACTATTGTTAAGATCTTCTTTGTTTTAGGGCACTGTTTCTGCGTGAGTAATGGGTGATATGGTCTTAGTTCAATTATTAATTTATTAAGTTAGTTTAACGATACACACTATTACACTATCCCATCTGTAATTTTTAGTAAGGCGTGCTCGGCCTAACATTATCTAGACAATGCTCTATAATTTGGATCTTTAATCTGAAAATATGACCATAAGAAGCTTACCTATTTTTGCTATACATTGGTCTACCATTCACTGTATTTGACATTGAATTTGCATTAAACAGTGTATGAACCCGCTACCAGTATATTCCTCGCACCACAGCGAGTATCAGTGGCGGCATGCGCGCACGCACTCGTGGGAACACTTTCACTGCGCCGCGAGACGCTTTTTGTAGTCTCACTACCTTCTGACACAGTTTGTGAACATCATTGAGGTTTCTTCCTTAATATACTTGTAATATACTAGATTATAACTGTGGAGAAAATTATAATAGGCCTTGCATACTTGAAAAACAATGCAATCAAAAACATACTTAAATACACGGGGTCTTAGACGCCTTTTGCCATTGACAGTGTAGTCCCATGTAATAGGAAGTAAGTCTATTGCTATTTTTTGTGCTCGTTATCACTGCAGGCTATTATTTAGTAATATTCAAATGCAAATTAGTTAAGATAATAGCAGATAATTGCAGCGAATAGCACTTTTCCCGATCCAGAAATCGAACCCAAGACCTCAAATCCGCACCAAAGAGACAATTTAACGTGTAAACAGAATAGCGCTCTTCTGAAATCAATAGTTTAGTAATATCTTGAATCTAAAAAACTAGATACGAATATGAGAATATCTTGCCACCTTTAAAGCCTTATTCTGATCAAGAAAAAGCTTATGCTTGTAGCTCCTAGCCACAATATGGAACATGCATTGAAAGACACCACGCATTCCCAGTGCATAATTTTATAGTCCCGCATGGTTAATAAAATTATAAAATATTGCAATAAAAACGGCGGCGGTTGATCGTCCGGGTAAGGCACTAAAATACCTGTTTAATAGACTCAATCCACTAGTCTCAAAACAAGTCTAGACTAGACTTTAAATGCTTAAAAAGCTACCTTTTTGTTCAAAATCAAATTATATACACAGTAGAAAATTAATTTTGGTCCGTCTGTCTGTCTGAAAACTCAAAATCTACTGAACGTGTTTGCAGGTGGCAGGTGGCGCTGTCCAACAAATGGATCGATCCCCGAAAAAGGTTTTAGTGACAGGCAAAACTAATGCTGGCCGTTAGTTCATTGCTAACTCAGACATAAAATAACTAAGATCTGTGGATTACACAATTTTTGATGAAATCCAATACTCTCATATTATATTCTTAATATCTTAAAATGGTCTAAAATACATATAAAAAGCAAATCAAGCTATTAGCTGTCTACCTCGGACAATTTGCAGTCGTTATAACTGTACCGCGCTGTAAATAACACAAAAACGCAAATTTTACTACTCTCTGCTCAAATATTTTTCGTTAGGATGCGTTCATACACTTATTTGTTACAATTTAAATGCAAAATGGATTAGCGTTGGCTTTCCCCGTACGTTTTTCGACGTAATGTCTATTTTTTTCAATAAACAAGAAATAAAGTTATTTATATTATGTCGTAAGAGGGGCTTAAGAACTAAGTACTTTATGGATTTTAAATACACTTTATAGAATCAACAGGTATCGCAACAATCTAATAAATTAATAATAGATTAACTTGAGAATTGAACCTGACATACGAGCAGTTTCAGCCTGTTTATTAGGGAATTTAGGCAATCTAGATTACTTCAAAATTCACACTTATTTTGTTAAAGGAAAACCTATAATGTATTTAAAATAAAATTGTGATAATGTTTTTGAACAAAAATATAGTATACAATGAATTACCCAAACCCATAGCAAAAAAACACTGATTCTACTTTTCTATTAGTTTTCTTCAATTAAAAACCTCATATTCCGCATGTAGCCACATCTTTACCGGACCGGTTGCTAGACCAGTCGCCAGGTCGTTGAACTTCGCTAAATGTCATGAGAAGATGGGTGAACTACTGGTGAAGATATCTTAGCGAATTGATTTTAATGGTGATGGTCTTTGATTGGTTAATATTACATATTTTGTATGTCTTTATTTCAAGACAGTAGTCAAGTTTTAAAATTGGTTGAAGCCTTCTAAAGAAATAACAATTACCCATAATAATTTAATAATAAATAAATTTAAGCCATTACTGTCCCACTGCTGGGCAAGGGTCTCCTCTTGTAATGAGGAAGGGGTTAGGCCTTGAGTCCACCACGCTGGCCAAGTGCGGGTTGGGCAATTACCCATGATTAAAAAAAAAAGTGACATAACAGTTTGATTGCTTTTGTAGGTTAGACGGACTACCGTCTAACCTACTCAACAATCTCAACAGCTTTACACTAGTAAAGCTGTTGATCAGACCACGAAGTCCCAGGTTTGAATCCTGGTTCAGGCGATGTGCTACTGACCTTTATTTTCTTTCTGTTTATAATATTGGAGTTTAAAGGCGTACATTACATGGAAATTATAGGTATATAACACGGATGATGTTATGTAGGTATGTATGTCTGTCATGTATGTTATAAGTTTTAGGTGATAATTTCAATCCACTTTGCATGCAATTGCTATAAATTTCTACATACTGAATTACTGAATCTAACTCGGTTGCTTATTATCCATTCAGCAGATCTGCTTAAACTGCAGTCCATTAGTTACAGCGGAAAAACGTGAAAGATGGACTAACAGCTATTTATATCAAAGTCTATTGAAGCTCGTAGCACACATAACAACTTGCCAACTAAACACTGAATCACTTTAAAGCATTCAGTATTCTACTACTACGTACAGTCTCTTTCGAAGATATTTGAGACGGTCAGAAAATAAATTACTTGTTTTTATTTTTCTTTCTCGAAAAAATCTAATGTTATAAATTAAATATTATCAAACCATATTCTTTAAGGGACAGACAACTGTATTCTACCCATTTTTGAGTTCTAAAGCAGTAACACATTGCTAAATTCTTGCTGACGACTAGGCATCAGCCAGCAATAAATGTTGATGAAAACGCGTCGTCGCCAAAACTACTACGACATACCGAAGCTGTTGACTTGCTTTCCCTACATTGCTGAATTGACACCTAGTTGGCGGCAATACAAGAGGCGATAGATTGATCCGTTTCCAAGTGCATACGTGTGCTCCAACCATAATCGTTTCTCACATAAACGTGCTCTCGTAAATCGTAGTAAAGTTTACTAAAAGCTGTAATTTGGCGAGCGAAGCCGGAACTCCGGACTAAACTTCGCGCGTTATCAAATGATATAAATTTTACTGCGAAAATTATGTTCTGCTTTTTTATGAAGTGGCGCTTAGGGTGTTTATTTATTTTTAAGGCTTTTTCTGGTGTTTTTTTCAACTTGTGATTGTCCCACTGCTGGGCAAGGGTCTCCTACCGAACGAATAATTGTTTCGCCTGTAAGTCCACTACATTGCTTACTTATGCGAAGAAAATGGCTATTTCTGTATATTTTTTACTAGATGTGTCTAAATGTTTATAAAAACAATTATTGTAGTAGTTACAAAATGATCATTCGTATCAACTCAAACAACGTTTCGTACTTGATTGCTAGTTTCATCTCAAATAACTGTGTCTCAAATCATACCTGACCCGGGAACGTAACCAATATCGCGAGACAAACCATACACACTCAAACTGAAATATATACCTTGATCGATTTCTAAAAGCCCAACATAGACATCGAATCCAAGATCTCGCATCTTTAACATTAAACTATAAAGATCTTCGATCTAAAATAATCTAGATTTTAGCTCTACTTTAGGCCCATCTATAACTACATCTAACACTATATTGAACCCACAGCCTCTCGAACCTCTCCTAATTTGCCGAACTATTGGTTACAATGCTCTTGCAATTAGTTCTCGGGCCTTAGATCTGCTATTGACAGCTCGCACTTGGCACAAGGACTTATCTGACTCTAAGGTCCTTTGAGGGCTTTTGAACTTTCGAGTTTAGACCCCGTTTGGGTTAAAGGATACAATATAGAATGTATAATAACTAAAATAAATGAATAAACAGGTTTATATATATATTTCCAAAAAAAAGAAAATTTGTTCGTCGATACGATTCCCAGGAGGGGTAAAGTGCTATTAACGCCTGCCATTTGTCATTTATAAGATTTCTAAATTAAATATATCTGAGTTTTTCTCAAAAGTAGCCTTGAGATTCTCAACGCGGTCGGTTCATGGAAATAATTCGGCTTCCTTATTACAAAGAACTAATATTTTTAATAGCGAAACTAAGGATTTTTCGGTCTGATATTATGATTGGAATAACAACGAATCTAATTATGTACAACCTGAAATATCAATTAATGACAAACGATTTTTTATCAGTCGATCAAACGACACAGCCTAAAAACATACCCCAGCTACACAAGCCACAGTGTAAACATATAACAATTGTCAAAATAAAGCTACACTTACCCATATCGGCTGGCTAGCGCAGCTGCTAACATTCTAAGTGCTATGTAAGTGCAGTGTTGTGGACAATTTTGTTAGTATTGCTTTAGTATTGTTTGTTCGCAGTTGAGGGTTAAACTACCCAGTTGCATGAACTAAGTTTGAGACTGTATTTGTGAATATGTTCTTGTGTATAATTAGCCTTATTTAAAACATTCAAGTCCTAATATTGTATAAATCGTCGTCTACATGGCGCAGTGGTTTAGGTCGCTACACCGCTACCATTGCCTCGGAAGGTCGTGGGTTCGATTTCCACACGGGCGATTCACGATCCACAAAATCATTGTTTCGGGTCTGGTTGTATTTCGTGTCCGTTGTTTGTATGTTTGTAAAAGTCCCCGCGACACAAGAGCAGTTCTTAATGCGGGAGTTTTCTTTGTAAATAAAATAAAACAATCCTGTCCTATAGTACATAACGAATGTACGACAAATGTAAAAAATTATAAGATAAGCTTCAAACCTATCGATATAAACTAAAAACATCAACACAATTAAACCTCTGTATTACGATTTACTTAGTGATAACCAACTCCAAATTGCATTCGAAAGTTCCATAATTACTTTCAATATACTTGCAATCATGTCAGCTAATCACAAAGAAGGCGATCCCATTAAAATCTGGTATTAACTGGTATGTTTCACTGAAGGACTGTGCCTGACATTTCCATTATAATTTGTCTCATCGGTGGGGGGCTTAGCTTTGCCCCCTTCTGCTCCCTTCTTGCCCCTTTTTGCCCCTTTTGCCCCTTTATGCATTATCCCAAGTTGATCGCGAGCCTTTGTAAAGTTTTCTCGAGTGATTGATCCGTTGACTTGTGGGATTAATTGTTGATTGTGTTTTGTTTATTTCTTTTTTAAGATTTTATGGCTTTGATATAAAGGTATCTTATTAATCTGTTATTGCCTGAAGTTGTCTAGAATCTACTATATAACTGTCATATGCCCGGTTTCTGAGGCACATTTAGTGGTAGTTTATCTATTCAAACTGTCATGTTTATATGAGCTTAAACGCTATTGAATAGATAAACTACGGCTAACTATACCTCAGAAACGGGGCTTTAGTAATATATGTCACTAGTTATGTTTTGTCTTTTTCACTCATAAACAGTTTTAAAATTGATTGAAAGTGTCAAAATACTGTATAACAAATAAGAGCTCACATGACGTTTAATATAAAGATAGCTTTACAGTTGGGAATTTTTTATATATCTGTTTTAAAAGCACTGTATAGTGTATAAATTTGTCTGCAAGTTTGTATGCAAATATATCGATAACTAAAGATCCTGACGCTGATTTTACGCGACAAAGGGTACTAAAACAAATAACTATTATATTAAAAACAATACCTAACTTGCAAGTATTAATACAATGACACCTAAGTTTAACAAAAACATCAAATGACAAAGTATGTTTTGACAGAAACCTCATAAATATTTGGCCAGCAGTTTATGTACAAATGCAGTACACACACAATGGTTTGATAAGGTTAGTCCTTGGTGGACCTTGAGAATACCTTGTAAAACATTGAACTTGTAAGGATGAGTGACTTCTAAACATTGTGTGTAGAATTTAAATGTGATTGAAGAATTTAATTTTAAAAGGATGTGTTTTAGGAAAATACCTTTTTGAGTTTTTTAAAAAATAATTTCGGAATTGTGAATTGGTATTGTGTCGAAACAAAAATGTCTTGTTTTGTTATCTAGTTAAGTGTAACTTAGTTGATCTAATGCAATTTAAGTTAACATATTGGTTTATTACGTACCTACGAAGTCAGTAGGTTAATATAATTTCATCGAAGTATTTTTGTTTATTTGACCGATATTTTCTCTAAAACTACGGGTCTGATTTCAACATGTTGTTTTGTGTTTAATATACAGATATTAAAGGTGGGCTGTAATCTAGGTATAACATGGTAAAATCTACAAACGCATGTCAAAACGAACGTCATTGATTGAATTAGATTTCAATTCTTTCGTCTTGGTTTTAAAAAACCTTACCTACTTGAGGAGGAAAGTATTGCTTACTATTTGGATTTAACTAAGACATGTAGTCATATCCTTTTAATGCATGAGTAAGTGTGAGTCAACAGTTGCAGTGGAAAATAAACCAGTTGGATAGCACATAAATATTTATTTAGTCGCGCACAAAATAAATAAGATTTGTCATGTATTTAGGTAGGTAGGCTATTTTTATGTATGTTAGTTAGGGTTCGTAGAGGTTTATTGTACCTACCTGTAACTAGTACAATTTATATTACCATGAATTATTTATCTACAATTAATAAAGAAGTAATGTTATCGTTATGACATGTTCACCGGATGCACCCTGAGAGATGGGCTAATATAGCCACGAAGTGGGTGCCACAAGATGGTCGGCGGCAACGGGGAAGGCCCAAACGGAGATGGCCGGATGACATAGACGCGTTCCTGGAAGATTGGCCGGAAGCAGCAAGCGACCGAGGGGACTGGAAGTCTAGGGGAGAGGCCTTTGCTCAGCAGTGGGACACAGAAATAGGCTAGATAAAAAAAAAAATGTTATCGATATAATTATCGTATATTCAATACCTCCAATAAATATAGCTATTATTGAGAATGTTCCAAAAGATCGAAATCTTTTCAACAATTGTCAGAGCCGGCAATCGAACGCGTTTAAAAACCAGAATGTTCCTATAGAAATTGAAAAATCTTATCGAAATGCCTTACCTGGAAATCGAACGGAGTTATCTGTATGTATGTATCTGTCACATAGACCGTTCAGACTATAGAAGAAGAAAATATATATTCATGTAATGCGATAAGTTGCTTAATATTCGTAATTAATTAGAGTCTGTTACTTAATTTAATTGAATATCTTTACCATACATCATAAGAATATTCTCTCAAATTATCATCAACACAATAAGCTATTCAGACTCGAGATAATTACTCGTAAAAACTGCAATAGACTACGTCATATATATGAATAGGGTTGTCAGACAAAAATATACGTAACTATTTGTTACAATTCAATTTATTCATACCTAAAATGCAAAATGCAAAGATAGGTATGATTTTCACGTGATTTGAATATTTGGGTAGTTCACTAATAAAAGTTTCGGGTGTGGACATACTTCGTATAAGTTTTAAAGACTACCGGATAAATAGAGAATTGGATTTTAAGGATTTTACAGCAAATTAAAAAAGCCCTATAATTTAGTTAAATGAATAGTGAAAAGGAACATTTTATTGTCAACCAGACCACAGATAACCCCTTTTGTAACACATTTTATCAGCAACTGGGTCCGAAATCTTCCGCCTTGACTGGCGTCGTGGCAGCCCTACACGTGCATATAACAAAGTCAGCTGAGCGCTGGACTTCCCAGACAAGTCGTGAATGTGCTGAATATATAATGTACACTTGAAGGTCTCTTAGTCATCAGGTTTTTGTGCATACAGTGATGCGGCGATATTTACAGAATTAGCTTCCGTGGTCCTACTGTAGAGACACTAGGCACACGTTCGATTTTAAGTAAAGGTCTGTTAATACATTGTTATTATTGTATTGTAGAGTAGGATATTGAGCACAATTACCTGACTCGGGATTTGAACCCGTGACTTTGTGATCCACGATTTCATCAAAGGTAACTACCAAAGTTAAAATGTTTACTTTAATTTGTTGTTATAAACGCTCCACTTTCACCGCTAGTCTACTGGACCAATTTTGATGAAAATTTATACTAATGGAAATAATGTAAATAATATATCTATTATGACCAATAACTTACCCATTTTGAATTAAAACGCATCTTTGATCAAAATACCTAGGTAAAAGTGATTTCTATTAAAATAGGCAAATATGAATAAGTCTGAGAAACGATGGTCAGGATACAGTTTAATTGATCAAGGAAGAGTCTCGTGTGTCAGGTGGATGACCGCTGTTATCAGTTGTTATCAAAGGTCACTTGCATCTTATCAGACTGATTAAATAACTTCGTTTTACGATTGTTTACTTACTTAGGATATTAAGACAACATTTAAATAGTGGCGTTCATATCATACCAAGCTATTTAATTTAGCTAATTTATTATCGAAAATCAATACTGATTAAAAAAGCCTATGTCCGACTTCAGGCCTCCTTAAAGAAAACTAGTAAAAAGAGAACTAGAACAGACCGTATTTAGTCGGGAATGCGTAATTAATAGACTGATAGGTTTTCGTAGTTTTATGAATTTAGTGTGTTTGCAAAGTAATAATAATTGGGTAGGTAATCAAAAATACATTGTTTTTATCCTTAAATATTTAGGTAGAAATATACAATAATAACTATCGTAGTTATTATTGTATATTTCTACCTAAATATTTAGCTAGCTAGCTAGCTATAGCTCACGAAAAAACAATACAAAATAGAACTGAAAAACTTCGATCAAAAGCCGGATTATTTACGTAAGTTGTGGTCAATTTATTAACATCTCCACAAACTTATATTTGCGGTCAAGAAAATTATATTTCTAGTAGTTTTGTGTGAAAATCATCTATGTTGTTGTGAAAAAACATGTTGGTAAAACCTGGTGTTTGTCATTATACCGGTACCAGTCGGTGCCATGCGCGCGCGCACGGGCGGCACTGACACATATAGTGTTGTCCCACTCGCACACATGACGTACACAACCTTGGCCAACGGAATGTTCAACCTTTTTATGTCTATAAAGTTTGTTGTTAATCAATGTTCTAAGAATTTTATTCTATCAATTAGTTTATAAAACATTTTTGTATTTAATAAACATTAGAGTGGAAACTTAAACTAATTCGCGGATCTGTAGATCGTATCGATATTTATATGGGAATCGAACCCACAACACCCAGTTACATATTAGTTGCACAAAATATTGACAGATGTACAATTCTGTTTGTTGTTGGACCTCTCTGCCTACTGTAATAAAAGTAAGTAAAAGATAATTGTCAATATTTCTTAGTAAATTTTTAATGTCACCTTAACACACCTTTGAAAAACTCAAATATACTCATGAAAAAATAACATTTGTTTACTTATAAAAACGTATATTTATTTACAAACTATCGTGTCATCACAAATCAAATAACATTGTTAACACACCTTATTGAATACGATTAAAGTCTAAAGTCATATGATCGATTTTCAGATCAGCAAATATAATTTTCATACACTACCATTTGTAGACCACACCCGCCACGAAGAAAGTAAAAGAAATGATCTGTATACTAGTATATACATATATTATATATTATACTATACTATTTATAAGTGAGGCGCCCATAGCCAGTTGCGCTCACCGGTCGGTAAACGATCTGTGGGTTAACCAAACCTTGGCGCGGTCATTCCATAGATGGGTGACCGCATAGTGGTATTTGAACTGGGCGTCTCCATGCTTCGGAGGGCACGTAAAAAGTCGGTCCCGGCTGTTGTCAATTAAGATCAGTTGTTAAGCCACGTCGAAATCCTTCGGGCGGCTTGAACAACTTTGACACTAGGTTGACCACTAACCATACGACAAGAAGAAGTATACTATAAACATTAGGTATCTACTTAATTCCGTATAATCGTCTAGTGTGCAATAATGATGACTAATTTGTCAAAGATGACTTCACTATCGATGACCTACAGTTTGTTCTTGGATCTACGTTTATAAATAAATGTCTTGGAAACTACGGTTTTATTTTTCTATTTTTTTTTAATTTAAAAATGAATATATTGTATTGGGTTACATACTACACTTATGATATCATAAACATAAACTTATCCTATCCATTTGCATTTTAAACTTTACCATTATGACACTAGCGATTATGAAAAATTATACAGCGCCCCTAACGTATTCGTTAACAATTATTTATTTCGACATTCACAATATGTTTAACGATATTATTAAGTGTTGGGAAAGCGATACAGTTCACTGACGTTACACAATCAAAACGTCTTTTTACATTGAAACTTATAAAAATTCAAATAATTTAAAATGCCAATTAAATTAATCAAAACTTTTCCTCATTTCAGGTACTTTACCAAGTTTACACGGGGAGAGTCAGAGGTAAAAATTGTGAAACTCCCTCCCGTCTACGGCAATCTGCATGAATAATAAAACACAGTGAATTATTTAGCAAGTTTTGTCTTGGCGAATTAGCGAAAAGTGCCTTTTATAATACATCTACATAAATTAACTATATATATATACCTACTTTTCATTGAGATTTATCCTGAGGGATTAACGACCTGAAATCGGAGCTACTCTCGACAACAAGTGCGACATACTCTTACATATATACGAAGTGATATGAGACGAGTTATGTATTAGTTGTTTATACAATTATTTGGATATTTCCATTTCCTTTCAAGGGAAAATCGTTATTTCTTTATAGACCGATCTTTCCATTATTCGGTATGGAAACATTTTGAAGTTTCTGACAGATTCATGCATTAGATATGAGAGATAGAAATTATTTCAAAAATAAATTACTGGTTAGTTACTAATTATTTCAATACTTAATGAGAGAGAGCTCTTGAGTCCACCACGTTGGCTTATTGCGGGTTGCTTCAAGAACTCTCAGGCGTGCAAGTTTGCATCACGATGTTTTCCTTCACCGTTGGAACACGCGACAATTAGTTCTAATACACACATAACTTCGTTAAGTCTCGGGTTCGAACTCTCGATCACTTGTGCGGGAGGCGCTACTTAAACCAATCGGCTATCACGGCTCGTATACTTAGGCAAAAGAAATCGCGTAAAATTCGCTTTAATTTTGTACCTACTTACTCTACACTTTAAAACCTTCCCTACGAATACGACCTACCGTTTCACATCTAGGTGTACCGTGACGATGTTGACCTATGACGTCATTAGTTTTATGTTCCTTGAGATGTAGGAAGGAGGAAGAGAACATCTTAGCTCGTATGTTTTACCTAGGTACAGACCTAATGACTAGGTATGCCTTGAATTTTAATATAATTGAGGAAATTAAATGAAGATGTGTGATTAAAACTGGATAGTTTAGTGTTGTTGGTAGTGATATTGTTGATAATTACAAGGTTCCGGGTTTGATTCCTTCGTAGGAAATATAAACAAAATTCTCTATAGCCTACATACTACTTAAAATCAAGCCTTAGTCCTTTGGGTGTAGGTAGAGGCCAAGAAATCATACGTATTCAATGACAAAAGACACCTACACCTTATTTGTAAGACAAAAAAAAATTTGGTATATCAAATATTATGTATCTCTTCGTTATGTGTAGTATGTATATGTGGATTTTCTTTTTGGCATTAAGATGCGTGATGCTTATAAATTATCAAACCTTGAAAAAATATATTTTATAATCGAAGTTCTATTTTTTACATATTTTTCACGACCACGTTTTTAAATGATTAATCTATCTATCATATTATTTTATTTCTATAATTACATACAATAGTTTAGTAAACAATTTAGTCAGAAGATTCAAATGACAGTGTGAACTGAGTGACCTTTTGTTACAATGTTGATGTTATTTAATATTGTGAAATAAAGGATTCGCAGACCTTGGGCGAGTGATAGTATTGAAACTATAATAATAATAAGCATAGTTATTTGTTAGTCCCATTCCGCACTTGGCCAGCGTGGTGGACTCAAGGCCTTACCCCTCCCTCATTACGGGAGGAGAGCCTGAATTGGGACATTAATGGGTTAAATCTACTATTTTATTTTGTTAGTGTATTAACTTACTATATTTAAATCTTATTTCAAAGAAGTTTGTACTTAGTACGCTATGCACGTGAAATGTTGGTTAGAGACTGTATTCCTTCAAAAACTGCTAAGGAATATTTTGATATTATGCAATATTTGGTCACGTTTTTTCTTCATATAGTAAGTGATGATTTATTTTGATACAAAATAAATACATGGGAAGAAGACGTGATATTATGTATGTATGTACATAGCCTCAGAGCCTTAGTTGTTCGTTATTACCGGAAAAGTGGCCCAGCAGTGGGACAGTTATGAGTTAAATTATTTTTTATTTGGATACACACAAAACTTCCAATTATCGGAGGTATAGAATTGCTATTGTGTACGGTTTACTTTATTACTACATACAAATATTATAATATCACTACATACAATCAGTAAAAAATGTATTTTTTTCGCATATTTGTCTTTGCAGTCTTTGAACTTTTAATAATAACATCGCTTGAGGACATTTAGCAAATTATTTTCACAAACTATTAGCGGTAATAGTGCTAATCAATTTTAAACGAAATTTTAACTCGATAAAAGGCTATGTAAATATTTTGACATGAGTACTTACGTTGGTAATGAAAAATAGGTTTTCACGTATATTATAGACGATTTGCGACACATATTAGATCTATCAGAAATGTCTTAACTATTAGAAGGAAAGATGTAAAGAGGTTATTTTTCATGTCATTGCTATGAATTTGCAGAACTCTACAAATGAATCCTTTAAACATTTAGACATAATTTTCGTTCATTTAAAAAAATAGAAAAAAAAAACATCTTGATTTCTATTTCTATTTTCGGAAATTACAAAATTTCTATCAACATTTTTAAGTAATCTAAATTGGAAATCACTCCCAAAATATTTGCTCAACTTCACACCTAACGAAATTAAATCCCTCTACCAAAACATTTAAAAGGTAACAGCCAAACAAGTTGTTTACCCGTCACCTTATACAAATCACGTGTAATTCCCATTGGTTTCAAACGTTAACAAATACACTCTCGTATCGTTCCTCCACTCGCCAGTAATTCGCAAATATCCGCAGCATAGCGGTAAAATTCCGCACAATTCCGCAAAATTCCGCACAGATCCGCGTCGTAGTGCGCGGTTCCGCTGCGGATCCGCGCCTCGCTTGGTTACAGGTAAATATTTGATTTGTCCCGTCCCCGACGCGACGAGCAACTCAAACATTCGGTGAGTGGTCCAAGCGATAAACAAATGACGAGAAAATAGTACACAGTACTCAAGTGCTTTTTTTCGGAAAAAACAATTTAGCGGATTTGTCTGTCGGTGTGTTTGGTGTTACGTGTTAGAATAAAATTGTACCTGTTTTTTAATTCTTTGCTTTTCGAATTTTGTGTAATTTAAATTCAATAGAAGTAACGTGATAGTTAATTATTATTTTTCTTCAGTTACAATACACAATGATTTTTATTTATATAAAGATACAATCATATTCATGAACCATAATTTATTTGGTATTTTTTTCACTCAAAAGGACAAGTAAAAGCTTGTAGCCCAGGTGTGTATGTGACCATTTTTTCATAATGTCCCTATTAAGATGTCTAGTGAACCTATAAACATCGTATTTTTATATTATAGGCTTACATCAAAACTAGTTGAAGGATTTAAAAACACTTAATCACTATTTAATAGCTAAAAAGCTATATAATTTATAAAATATCTAGTTTGACAAGATTGTTAAGACCCATGTAAAACTCAAAGAAAATAAATGAATATTAAGAGCGGAAACAAAAAAAGTGGATTAAATAAATAAATATAAATTAACGCTTTATGACGACAACTCTTGTACTAAATATAAATCTTTTGATGCGTAGGTTTTATAAAATACTAATATATTGATGCTAATTATTGCCCGCTACTCCGACTGCGTAGCTTTTAAATAAACCAGTAACTGCGGTGCAACATATCACTTCGATTCGAGCAGTTCTGTAAAAAATACAGTTTTCCATTATTAATGTTAGTTTAGTTACACTTATTTGTACAAAGAGAAATCCTACAAGAGCTATCTAGATATAATAATATTACCTATCTAGAGCTATTAAGTATTGATAAAATCTTACCATTACTTCAAACAAAATCTTCTTTTAAACACATCAACAAGTCTCTCACTTGCACCACATCACCAAATCGCTTGCCCACTTCCTTCTATAACTTGTGTTGTACAAAACGCACTAATTACCGCCTAATGTTGAGGGCGGCTGGCCCTTTGAGTCCAGTACACGTGTCCCACATTTAATACATATACTACTGAATGCTTCATTTAAAAACGTAATTTGGTTGAACATTTTAAATGCAAGGTCGTTGAACCTGTGCTTCTAGGGGTCTATTTTTAGGGTTTCGTATTCAAAGGGTAAAACGGAACCCTATTCCTCAGCCTTCTCTATCTGTCTGTCTGTCTGTCTGTCTGTTACCAGGCTGTATGTCATGAACCGTGATAGTTAGACAGTTGAAATATTAAATGATTATGTATTTCTGTCACCATTATAAATGGGCTTCCACAAATCAAAGGTATTTTATTTTGCTAATTTTATAAATCATATCACAGAACCCTTCGAGTGTAAGTCCAACTCGCACTTATCCGGTTTTATCAAAAGAAAACCTAATGTATTTTTCCACAGTGCAATTTGGTAAAATTTTCATCGAACTATAAATGCACAGGAATATAAAGTGCATGAAAATTTCGATACTTGAATCATTTACTTGTTTTGAAGCAAGAATATTGTCGATCATTATTCTTCTTGGACGCCTCAATATTAGATTATTGGTCAGGATTGTCCCAATATTGGCCGCAATTATTGGTTCGGTGAATTTTTAATCGCGTTTAAGACCCGTCGCTTCATAATATTATGTGTACAAGTCGCAAGAGTTTAAAATCGTTAAATTTTTCAAACATTTCCAATGCTAATACTTTTGTAGAAAACCAGAAAAACCTCGCTGAATATTCCTTTCCATGTTGTTTTCTAAAGGGTACAGTTTTTTATTTATTTTCAAGTGGAAACAAAACACAGTTGTATGTATCCCTCTTTTGTAACACTGGTAGTTTTACAAGTAAAAACTAAAAACTATTCGTAACGGAAAATTCGTTCACGAGTTTTTTAAAGGCTTTATTTTTGTATTTTTAAGGTTTTTGTGCACTATTTCTGTTTTTTTTTATACACTTGCAATAAGTATTTTACCTATTTACTTTTGAATAACCCCAAGTTATCTACTATTATGAAAAACTTCTCGTTATTTGAACGACAAATTTTCTGCTTATGACAATTTCCCTGAAATGGAAATTGTTTTAAGGTACCTATGCGACTATTTTTTTTAAGAACTTAGAAATATTACGTACGTAAGTACGGTTTCATGTAGGTTTCTCAAATACTCATCATAATAGCGATTATTATCTCCAAAGGCTTTAAAATTTTAGAACCATACGATACATAAAATATTGTTCCTTTTAAAAAATGCTCAATTTTATGTATGTATGACGTATTTTTTCCTCAACTTTCAAGTAAATATTCTCCACCATTTTTTATTCCCACAAACACCTTGTCAAGCTTGAACTTCAAAAGCGTTATCACATTCCAGTTGAGCGTGTACAGAACATAGTATAAAAGATACTCACGCTGTGACGTCACGTGCTCCTAGAACGTGATTGATTTAATATCCGCTAAGAGATGAGGATGGAGCTGTTAGCTGTTGTACTGGTGACAGTTGCGTGTTCGATTACCGGGTGGTATGTTTTGTGTTTTTTTTAATCGAGTTATATAAGTGAACAGAATGATACAGTAGCAAAATTATCCGACTAATATTATAAATGCAAAAGTTTATAAGGATGTTTGTATGTGGATGGATGTTTGTTACTCTTTCACGCAAATACTACTAAATCGATTACGATGAAATTTGATATGTAGGTTGCTGAAGACCCAGAATAACACATAGGCTTTTTATCCCGGAGTTCTCGATGGATCGGGATTTACACGGGAAGGGTTTCCACGCAGACGAAGTCGCGGGCGGCCTCTAGTATAATATATAATTATATAGAATAACTTCTAAAATGTTTAATATATTTCTCGTATAAGACTCATCAAAAGCAAGGCATTAGGATTTTGTTAGTAATTCTAATAAGATTTATATGATTCCATAGTCTGAAAAAGAACGAAATCCTAGTGACCATTTTAGGATAAAAAACTGCAAGTTAAGCGATAAAAATGCACATATTCATTAAAATAGTAATTTATACAATCTGTTGACGTCAAACTATTTTGAAATTGCGTCAATGATCATACAAAAAGTTTACGAGATGATAACTAATAAAATCATCTTTTTTGTATTGATTGATAACGGGTTTTAGTCCTAGTTTGATAAATATGGTAAAGTAAATACTGCCTGTTTAATAGGGAGAGGGCTTTGGGTCAGCAGTGGGACATAATTAAAGAACTACCTGTCTTACTTCACGTGGAAAGATTACCCGGGGTAAAGCCTCAAAGATCAATTCACTTTATAAATTACCTCTGAGCGATTTTTTTCTTCTAAATATCTTTATTAGTATTTGTGTGACTGACAAACTAGACCCAGACATTTATCCAAACTTTCTTCGCGATTATAATATTAGTAGGAAGGTTTCTGCCCGCAGCTTTGCTTGTTTAAATATGAAATCAGTGCAATACACATCTTTATATTATTCTTGAAAACGTTTGCACAATCTTAATTTCGAAGTGTCATCTTCAAAATTATTGTATGCATAAGGATATGACTTTAAACCGGGCGGAGAGCGGGGCTAACCTCGAAGCAGATATTCTATTATTACTTATTTAAAAGAGTCTTTACAATGTGAAAATGCCGGATTATTAAGTAATTGAATCCTTTAAAAATCTTATCTTAAAACAGTTAATCAAACTTACACAACAGTCGGTTCCTGTACTACAAATACCGCTTCTGTTTCGCCACGCTTTCGCTTTGTTGCGCCTACGCTATGCCTCCGGGCTGACAAATGTTTAAAAAAATTTTTATTCTTGAAAACTGGTTTCCATGTGGCCCAATAGACTTAGATTCAAATTCAAGTCAGTTTCGTTGTGCTGTAATATGATAAAGTTCGCTTAGGCTTTGACCGAGAGAAAAAATTGGACAAAAGTTTTTTTTTGTTAGAATAAGGCATTTTCCACCAACAATTATATACTGTTATACCGTCATCCATTACTAAACCTACTTAGAACTAAAATATGGTGTCCTAGCGAGTGGAGAGGCTGACGCGAGACGATACGTGACCCTATTCCGTTGATAACACGTGATTACGTACACGAGCCGGCAAATGAAAAAGCTGCCATCTCGAATGATTTATCTTCGCGTTAATTTCCATGCCAAGGTTGAGGTGTAAGCAGGTATGGGAAGGAAATTCTGTAAGGTTATGGTGACTATAGAATATATGAATAGCTATTTGAATTGAGTGTCTTCGTAGTACGGTAGGCCCTCCAGAAGTCGGTAGTTGTTGATATAACAGTTTTTAAGTGACTTTGAAAGGATTCCATTCGAACTTAACTTCTGCGACTTCGGCTTCGACTTCGGCTGTCGAACAAAATAAGGGTCTCAGCACACATATGGGATCGGAAAGGGATCGTCATCGTATCGCCTCGAGCCGTTCAGAATGGTTTGTATCAAACTCCCTACTGCAACGCACACTAATCGGAATAATAACGTAATCGCCTCGCCTCGGAACAGGCTCCGAACTTGAATTCCCGCGCTTACGGCTCATCGTCCCCGCGCTTACGATTCTCCGTCCCCGCGCTTACGTCTCTCCGTACCCGAGCTCACATCTCTTCGTCCACCCTTTCCCCTTTCCCCTCCCGCGACTTGCCTGCTTAAGACGCCGCCAAGTGCTATGGCTATGATAGCCAACTCACGTATTGTAAACCAAGACATAACCGTGCGCTACACTTAACATTTGAATCAAACTGATTTGGTGCCAACCAGGTCAGCCAGGGGGCGGCGAGGCGTAAGCGCGGTGTCGCCTAGCCGTAGCCGAGTTGACGTACAGGCGCTGCTGATACGCTTTCGTTACGTGCATACGGTAGGTTGACGCCTGGTTGACAGCGAGGCGAAAGGCGTTACGGTTACGATCCCTTTCCGATCCCATATGTGTGCTGAGACCTTAAGGGTGTAAAAAGAAAGTATGCGGAACTATCCATTCCAAGTGGGGATTTTAAACCATATAGAAAATTGTTTGATTGCCTAATTATTTTCGGTTTGTATGTTAGAATGTAAACGCGGTCTCTTTGGAGGCCTCAAACAGTTTAGTTACTTTTCTGACATCCCATGCTTTAGACAATGTTGTAACTGTTGGTGTATGTACTGTAGGTAACTGAATGACGGAGAATATTGCGAAAAAGTAAGTAAGTATCATCGATAAATTTATAAATCGTTTTCTTAGAATTATTTTGTGAATGACTGTTTTTCTCATTCAGAAGGTTTTTACCGCGTACAGTTTTTAAATAAGTACTTTTTGTTTCCTTCCTTGTGTTTTGGCTGAGCATGATTATGCGGAAAAAAAGACAATATGCAAATTGTAAAGGTCAGGGTTTCTTATGACAAATACTTAAATAGTATTCAAAATACGACCTGTGAGGTCTTAGATTCAAATAGTAGCCCACACCAAGTCGTATTTTTCCGAAAAATCTAAGTTTTTTAAGGAACAGTTAGTATAGTATCTATATGATAAGATCTAAGCATACTGGCTCTAACATCAGACTTAAAAAAAATTGATTTAATCAATTTTTTTGTAATTTAACTCGCTTTACTAACTTTGCTTGCTTAACTTTAACTAACAGTTGTAAACTCCCCTTAAAAAGCTTCAATCATGAAACTCATTATTCTTTCTCCAGAACAAAAAACCTTAACCTATACTATTAATTTTTTATCTAAACCAAAAAACCTTACACTCATCAAACATTCTTCTACAGTTGTATACCAACACAATTCTAGCCATCGTCACATAAATATCCAGAAAGTTCTCGTAATGACGAGTCGAAGAGTGGTGGACATGATGGCGGCCCCTCCGGATGTCCAATCAATTCAATTGCCCCATCATCGGACCCTGGACTTCCGCCATCGTTCCACCGGGTCAATGACAACTGGCACCCAGTTAGGTCCACCTTTGGGATCTTTTAAATACAAATAACATTACAGCATTTGGTATATTTTTGATGATTTTGTCTTCTAAGAAAATTTAAGAAGTAGGAACAATTTGTAGGTTGTATTTTCCGAAGATATGGGTTAAAGTAGAGATTACATTGTCATTATGCTTTCTTTATCTCATAACATTCATAAATCACCAAATCTTTGCATCATCATAAAGTTGACTGGAGAAAATAAAAACGGTCATTCAAGTGGTCCAAAAATAAATCTCTAGAAATAATGCCATTTACACATTAATGATCAAGTCAATCCGCTAAAAAATGTCTGTTATGTATGAACCTAATACAAAATTATTTAAAACCTGGACAAAATGATCATTTAATAATTTTAAGACAACTCTCTATTTCATTGATTTTCTAAATTACTTTAAAGAAAATCTAGTCTCAATACTTGAGAAAATAATGATGTTCTCAAAAAAATATCTTAAACGAATCAGAGGTGCTTCAATCAAATGATAAAAGAAGTACTAAGAGCCTCTTATTATAACAATTACAGTTTATTTAGAAAAGGCCGCTTTTCTCCTTTGATTTAAACTTATAAAATTGATGAATAATGTGCTATGGACCAAATTACGAACGAACTCTTAAATATTGCAGAATAGAAAAAGGAGTAATTAAAATTATGTATTGTATCCATTTCGGGTAGAAATTTAGGATTGATTTTTTTTAAAAGCGAAGTGTTGGAACTCGAACCAACTACCTTTCCGTTGTAGGACTAAGGACTACTTGCCCTTAGGTATTACTACCATTCATCTTTATTTTGCAAGCATTTTAGTGTTTTGAATTAAATAAGCATATCACTCCTACTATTTTAAACCATATAAACCATTTATTTTTTTGTTACCCATAAAGAAACATCACAAATACAGAACTTAATAACTAGCCAGTACATTTATGTGCAACAAAGGGCTACAGCTCAGTATTCGCTGTGCTAGGTACAGCACTGATTTTCAGCTGCCCCTAACAAAACCTTTAATATTGCACGCGAGAATTTTTTTTATATTTATTACTGCCAAAAATACATGTAAAATAATATCTACCAAGCATCTTTTTGTTCGAAACATATCTCTGATATTCAAAATGTATCAAAGAACCTTTACACGTATAAATACTTTTCAATACATAAGATCATTATCTAAAAATCTTTTTTGTATGAGCCGGTACACAATACAAAAATACTTATATTCCGGAATACTGAGGGATATGAAAGGATGAGAATATTCTTCAAACGCGTTGAAGACCTTCCGCCTATTCAAGTTATTTCAAACGATATTATAATGTATGCTTGTAATATAGGGCTAGTATACATTAGCGAATGTATGTAAGATTGCGTACTTGCCGACGAACATTCACACACACAACTCTAACACAGGCGATTTTCGCTGCATTTATACTTTTTAGCTGCTTGTTTTATGGTATTTGAGCCGAGTGTATCTGTGTTTCGAATGAAATCGCAGAACATGTCATGTCTCTCTCTTTTTTCAACGAATATCGCACTTGCAAGGCATATCAATTACCCTATGGTGCTAATTTGACTATAGCCTGTGAACAAGGACTAAATATTGAGAATGTATGTACTTCTAGTGCTCCATTGTATATAAGGAAATATCCTCGGCTTTACGCTTTCAAATCTAGTGGTACCTACGAAAGGTAAACGAATAACAACTTCGTTTTGAACTGAAAAATATGTACACAGAATCTCAGTGTAACATTGTGGTGTTCTAATAGAAACATCTTATTCGCCAATGTGTATTCGCCAAGGATCCCGTACATGTAAACGTATGTTGACGTGTAAAGAATATTACTTTATTTAAATGGCCCGTCAGCGTGATAACATATTTCCGAGAGAGCTTTTTTGTTTGTTTGTATTTTTGTATAACCATTTCAGGAGTCATCATGATTATTAGGAATACACTTATTTACTTTTGCACCGGCACTTTAGACTACTATTGAAAACTCATATTATGGGTCCATCCTAGAAATAAACCGGTTTTGTCATCCCGAACAATTATTTTCCTAGATGGTTCAGATGCTAAAATATTATTGATTAAACTGTCTAAAATCAAGTATTCAAAATTACTTATGAAGATCGCTTGTAACAACAAATGTCCATGGCTAGCTATCAAGAAAAAAATTGATAAATCCGTACCCATATCTCATAACACTACTAAGTTATTACATAAAATGTTCTTTAATATCTAGCTACAAAATATTAGCTAGATTATAACTCGCCTGTCTTTAAACAATGCAATAATCAACTCAAACTAGCGTCGGTTGAAACAAGAGAGCGATAATTGTGCCAGTTATCAAGCAACTTGCAGACAGCTTCGAATTTATATCTATACATCGCTCGGTGTATATTGTCTGAAATACGGAGTGCGGAGTTTAACCAGCGATGGATGTGTTGCATGGGGTTTTGTGTGACTTTTTCTTGGCGTATAATGAAGAGTATTGTTTACAGATTATGTTCTGGATGCTTGAAATTTATGCATTGACTTTAAGTTGAGAAATTATTTTTGTAATTGGTGCATGATATCGTCATCCTCGGTAACATTATAATGTTGATTTAAAAATGCAAGTGTATAATAAATAAATGTAGATAGATGTTTATAAAAAAAATCGAATCATGCTATTTTCATCTGTACGATTATTATAATTTCATAAATACCTGCCAAACGAGGCTGATTATATGTAAATAACATTTTAACATGATTACAAAACCACTATTCTAAATTGCACGCTAAATAATTTAGGTTATTGCAATTTACCAACAAAGTTCTGAACCGTCATGCTCGGGAACGGGAAATCCTTAATTAAATATTAAACTGGTGATTCGAACGCGAATTAATTAACTTTGTGAATCATTCACATCGTATCGGCTGCAACTAATTCTGAACAGTTCCCAAATAGTTGTGAATTGAACTAAATTGAGCATTTGATTGAATTATCAAATCTGCTCGCTGTTGCCTGCTGTTCAACTTTGTCAATGGGACGTTCGTTCAATATGTAACTACAGAATCAATCCGGAAATTTTTAATTCTTCTTCTCTCATAACGCCATGTTTCCATTCTATCTATTGTATTTATTTAGCTAATTGTATTTATGTTTTAACCATATTTAAAAGTCGTCATGCTTGGTAACTAGTCAAAAAATCATGCACGTTTCGTGACAAAAGAAGACATATAACCTATGTATTATACCACAGACTTATTCTTCGATTATCTTACACAATTTAACAGCAACCAAGCTATCTTTATAGATAAAATATAATACATTTTCTTCACTATCCTAAGCATGTATAGTTAGGAGGAAAACCTCACTCATATATTACATGAGTATAATGTATATTCGTAACATATTAACGCCATCATCAATCATCTCGGTGCTCGAAGAACTGTTTATATTTATGTTATATGTGCTATAATTATTGTATTATGTGGCTGTTATATTATGTATGGGAAATGCAACTTAGATACATAAAAGCAGACTGGGTTAAGATAAAATATGTATTTTATGACCAATAATTTGTACTTATATGTATAAGTACTTTCCGCTTTATATTTTAGTATTTTTCTTTTGTTAATGTAATTATAGTTAACTTTAGGTGAAACGTAGAAAAACTTCATATAAAAGAATTTAGACAAATTATACTTTATATACTCATAACATACGATACAAATGAAGAGTTTATTGTTTGTTTGTTAGTTTGTTTATTAAAATGCACTTAAGAACTACTATTCGATCTATAGGCATACCGATGGGATTTGAAAGAAACGTTCATGAAAACTACTACAAATTTAACATCATGCATACGGGAGCAAGACGATAAACCTATCTTAAATAGCCTGCCACAGTTAGTGCAAAATAAATATTATTTAAAATATTTCGGAAGGAACGAAATGTAACTATAGCAACCTCTAATATAATTCGCCCCACATTTTTGCTGCATTTTATCCTCTCAAAATTGTCCCTAGCTACAGGAAAAAGCCTCCGGAAACCCTATTTAGTTTTCACAAAATTGTTGCTGCCGTTACCCGTTACCCGTAGCCGTCTGCGTCGAAAACTACCAAAACATTAGTCCAACTTGTAGCGCAACAAAAGTACCGTCAACACAAAAACTCGGCAAGGTCGTCTCGAAAAACGACAATTAAACGTGCCATTAACTTTTTGTGCAGACCTTACGTTGCCATTTTTTGCTGGCACAAACTCGAGTGATTAGCTAGTTTGAATGAGGTAATTGATAATTTTGTGACCTTTAAATAAGGAAAAGTGTGTTTTAAATATACGTATTTTGAGGTGTGGAAATAAAAGGACTACAATATCTATATAAGGAAGTTAATAGAGGCTAGCGATAAGCCGACATATTATAAGCAAACATTTAGATTACAGTTGACAATGATTCGGGAAAATAAAGACAGCTCCGGAGGGGAATTACTGCCTTAAAAAAGAGAAAATTAAACTGTTATTCATAATATTTATATTTATGTTATGCTTTGTCACTTTTATAAGCGTACAAACAACACATAGTACAATCAAACCTGACACAATTACATAAATATCACACAAATATTCCATGTGGGAATCGAACTCATAATCCCTGCGACAGCAAAGGCAACGTTTCAAAAGTAAACTGAACAAGGCTCTCCAAGGTCCTTACGAAAACTCCAAAACACTTTCACTACGGCTTACTAAACAGTACATTCTAACCTAAATATCAGACTACCGTCATAACGTACACAAATAGTTTTAAATTGCAAATGCAATTATACTGACTGACCGAGTCTCTCCATGCAAGTTTTAATTACCCACCCTTGCATAATTTCACTACGATTGCTTTCCACCTTTGTGATGGAATATTAAATCGAATAGGTAAGGCTTTAATTGTGGAATACATATTAATACAATTTTGAAGTGATTGTCAAATAATTGTGTTGGCTGTCTGTATACTCTGTATAGTCTATACTTATAATAAATCTGTAGAGAGGTCAATTCTGTACATTGAATATATTTAAAAAAAAACCAATGGGGGATGTTTAGTAACGGATACTGATACCGAATCTGCAATTTATAATTTTCTTTTCTGTCTGTCTGTCTGTCTGTCCTTCGTCTGTATGTGTCGCTATCACGTAAAAACTACCGGATAGAACGCACTGAAATTTGCTATATGCATAGAATAAGTAGTGGAGCAGTCTCTAGGATAATTTTTATCGCATAATTTTTCATAGATTTTTAGAAAATTGAAAAAAATACGTAGAAATCTTTCGAACCTGCTTTTCCCTAGAGATACCATAGATGGCGTTGCGAATCCATTTCACAACATTCGCAATATAGTTCGAGGCGCCTGCCGTAACGATACCTGTTGTTCGCACCAACCAATAGATGGCGTTATAGTCCGCAACAAAGCATGTTTTTCCTAATTAATTTATTTTGATTACTTTATTGTAAAAAAAATACCTTTGAAACAGGCTATACATTTATAAGATTTTCAAACATAAATGTTGTATGATTTATTACACATAAAATGTTGACTGGTTTACGTGGGTCCGGTGCGGTCGGGATATCCTAGGTGGCAAACTGAATAATTTCGTTTGTTGTCGTTGTTCGCCGCTACTAACAGATGGCGTTGTAGTTCGTAACACATAACCAAATTAATTGGTTGCATTAAGGAAATAAATTGGATAGCTATGCAACAGACTATAGGTAAGTTTTAAAAAATAAACAACGGATGATATATAAAAAATAATTACGGGTTACGCGGTTCCGGACGTATCATCGCAAGTACCTATACATTATTAAGCATAAAATGTGTTTAGGCATCATTAGTTCAGAAAAATACCTCAGATATAAAATTCAAGGGCGTACAAAACTCATACCGGAAGGTCGACCAACAATGTTTCAATTTAAATACGAATCATTTAAAACTGAGTACGAACTCAGTGACCATACATGGTTTGAACACAAAAGATATACCTACTCTTTGAGTATGGTAATACAGTGATGTTGTGAAATATGCGTCAAATTTATACTTTCACGGATAATTTTCCTGTATCAGCGCCTTCTACACTCCAGCAGAGTCCGGCAGTCTTGCCCCCACCCCAATTCCAAATTTCCATATTGCATAGTACTCATCATCGCTCTAATTTCCCCTCTAAATTTCCTATTGAATTTTTAAGAAGAGCCAAGGTCAGGCAAGCGGTCCTAAAAATGCCTAGCCAAATCTATGGCAACCCTAATCAATGTAGGATAATATGTATTTTGGAATTAAAATCTAAGTAGTTCTATGTTTTGCTTTTTATTTTCAGGAGAACGACCCAGTAACCCAAGTGTTATCACGTTCCAAATAATTCCATTTTAAATACTTAATTCTAAAACTAGGTCAATGGCCTTACATAAAAAAAAATTGTAACGTTATTCACAAAAAAACATACTTAGTACAAAAAGGATATCTTTTTGTACTAAGTATTTAGGATATTTATAATATTTAAAAAAAATCGCATCGCCTTTTTGGAATAAACGTATAATTTTATCTGACATATTAATAGCGTTCGTGGTCGAAGTAGTTACATATCAAGGATGAACTTTTGTTTTGTCATGAGAGAGTAAGTTCAAATCCTAACGAGTGACATTTCATTTTTGTACAATTAATTTATTTTTTTAAATTTTGTGTTAATTTTTTTAGGTGATTTAATTCAATATTATAATTTTTTTGACATATTTTTTTATTTAAATAACATTTTTATCACAATATTGAGTGAGCGAATATTTTTGTTGTCATAAATTCCGCAGTCTTTTGAAAGTATAAGTAGGTACCTACTTGGTTATTCAATATTTTAAATCTTAATGAATAAGTAGTGGAGCAACTTATAGGAAACTTTTTATCTCATAAAAATTCTTAGTTTTCTAGAAAATTGCAAATATGTAGTAAAAATCGTTCACAGGTAACATAAAAATATAAGCGAAAATTTTAGCTTATATAACAAGCGTCGCTGTGGCGTATTGGTTTATAGATTCGTTTTTAATTTTTAATCCTTTTGGTGAGGGATCGAACCTCATCGGAGACAGTACTTTTTGTGGCTGATTTACGTTTCAAAGTACTTTTTAAACATTTTCTATGGATTTTGTTTAGATTTTTGTGGAAATTGATATAAATTATAATTTTATTTTATAGTGCATTATTTTATTTGGCATCTAACCTTGAAAGTATCTAGGTCTAAGTGAGCTGCAACTAATGCAACAGCACGACATTCACGCGAGCGGAGCCGCACGGGTCAGCTAGTTATTAATAAAAACAAAATATACAACAAGTGATCAGACAGATTTACTGCTTTTCGAATGAAATTCCAATTACTAAAATTTTCGTAACTTTCTGCTTTCTGTGATTACTATATAACAAAGTACATAAAGGAAAGACAAGATGAGAAATCTGTGTAAAAAGATATCTGCATTTGTGAGGTTTCCAAAGAGTAAAGGGTGGAGCTAATTGGAGAAGAAAGATATAAAACTAACAATATGATATGCATAACAGAAATAAGACAGATAGTCCATGTCCTTAAGATATCAGTATTTGAACTCAATCTAAAAAAACAGATAAAAAATATACTCAAACTCCGGTTGAATATCCAAAAGAAAATTAAAACAAAACTTTAAATGACATTTTGACCGGAGCTGAATCGTCTTATACAATTTTTTCCTTAGCATATATTGCACCTATCGCCTTTTTATTATCAACAAAAAGGCGAACAATATCCAAGAATTTAAAAATAATGCTTAAATAGCCTGACCAAATTCACAGGTACTATCTAGTTAAAGATACAATATATGAATTAATTACAAGAGGTTTTGGGCCCGCGTTAGTGGCAGACCCTTGATTATACAATGGTAATGAAATAATGTGATATACTGTTATGGAGTGGATTAGGGGACTTTAGTCCCACTTTGAAGTCCCGGGGCTTTTCCATTAGTGGGTGGAATATAAAAATATGTTTATAGGTGTAATTTCATAGTTTATAGCTAGTTTTGAGAAGTATAACAAAGAAGAACATCAGTAGCGTTTTTTATATGAGTTTAAACGCTATTGAAAAGATAAACTACCCCTAAGTGTAAAAATGTTTCTAAGACGTAAAATGAATTTGGTTATAAGAATCTTTACATCAATCATAACGTAGAGAGACTTCCAGAAAAACAGTTTCCTTTGAGTCCGTTGTTTGTTATTATTATTTAAAATAACTAAACTTCCGCGCTAAGAATTGCCCTTGTGTGGCGAGGACTTTTACAAACATACAAAGAACGGACACAACTACAACCAGACCCAAAACTACTATTTATTGATCGCACAAATAATTGTTCCGTGTAGGAATCGAACCCACGACCTCCCAGCACAATGGTAGTGTTTAGTAAAGTCTTCATGACACAATACAGTTTCTTATTAGTATTGTTTTTTAAAGGAACAAATTACTACCACTTCGAGTACTTCATTTAAATACAAAAGCTTAATTAAACACCTCTCTTTAAACAACAGTTCCTAGAAATAACATTAGAACTTACAATCACCTTCATTTCTCTATTCCAACAGTACAACTAGAGACAAAACTGAACATTGATTTAATAAACTGCAAGTGTTCAGAATATCAACTATCATTTTCACCTTTAACGAGCAATGCATTCACCAGCAATAAAAAATAACAACGTGCGACAAGGACAGCTATACTAAGGAGTGTAAAAGCCCATGAGTGTGACAGAGAGGTCCGATTGTACAAGGGTTTCGCAAATTGCGGTGTACCATCGACATTACGAGAGCGCCGTTGCTTTTTATGTAATGAAAATGAGCCTGTTCCACTGAAATTTAATGGCGTATCATAATTTCACACTTTATTTGAAATGTGGATTGTATGAAAGGTTTTCAGTTTTTATGAGTTTATAATTTATTGTGAGACTTCCTTTTGAAGTTTATTTAGGAGCTTCGCGATTTGTGTTTTACAACTGTTATTGTGCCATATTGTCGAATGCAGGTGCACATATGATTTAGAAGACTGTTCTTCCTAATTTATTATTCAAGTTTGGACAGCACGGTAGAGAGGAAAGATAGATTTGGAAGGAAGAAGTAGAGGTTTTTGTCAAAAAATGGGACATGTACAGTATTGTACAGTCCTATTCGAAAAATATGCATCGAAAAGTTAGGGATTCACTTACTCTGTGTTTTTGACTCATAAGTGATTGATCATAAGTGTTAGCTTATGACCTAAATCGATAAATGATTTGATTTTGGGATAATTTTTACCAAGATTAATTAATACAATGAATGCCACTCAAAAATCCCTGACATTTTTAGTGAAACTTTACAGTGACGTAGGGTTTTCTCTGTTCGGAAATATTTCTTTCGGATTTTTTTTTGGAATCACAGCATGGTCTCTTGCATTTTAAGTCTCTATAATAAAATATGAAATAAAACAAGTGTACCATATTACCGAGGTTTATAAACGTAAGAGTAGTACAAAAGTTATTACAGCCGTAATGCGTCTTTCCCTTTACAACTTAAGTGGCGAGCCATGAGGTGTGACGTCACATCACCACTCTCACTTGACGCATGGGACTTATCTGAACACCTTATATATACTCATGTATGTATAAACTAGATACTACATGTATGAAAATACTCGTATGCATTTAAATTACAAATGCGATAATTTGTCTGTCTGTCTCTTTGGCTATTACGTCTAAACCAGTGAACCAATTCTGATGAAATTTAGCGCAAAGATAGTTAAAAAACTAGGATCGATCGAAAAATTTATCGTTAATAAAATCGACCCCGAATATAAAAGAGGGATGGACGTTTGTTTTTGCGAGTGGAATTTTATAAAACATAGTGCGTGAGAATTTCAAAATTATCCTTTATTTTTAAGCTATATTTATTAATGAATTGTTGGCGATACTCTCGTATTTAATATACTCTGAAATTAGAGAATTCCAAAAAGTTATTTTGGCAGAGAGATTTAATTAAAAACGTGGAGCCATGGACATTGCATAGCTCGAGTTTTTTACACAATTTCTGAACAAAACATACGAGTTTAATGCTCCTATGTGTTTAGGCATTGTAGTTCAACATGAAGTTTACATAATAGGTGAGATTTCTCTTGAAATTGTATAGAAAGTAGAGAAAAAAACTATCCCCGGACTTTTCATAACTACCATTCAAATATATATTTTTTAAATATCTCCTTCACTGAAAATATTTTTACAAACATACAAACAACGGCCAGATCCGAAACGTCTGGGATTCAAAGCAACATCATCTACCTGTACAGATGACATCGTTGAAATCTTTCCCTCTTATTCATAAAAATATATGAAGTTATGAAAGGCTTATAAAGTGTTTTGTTTCTTTCACTCCTTAGCGAAATGAAAAAGAGAAAACATGTAATAGTAGCTTTTTAACTAAAATAGGTTTATAGTGTGTTTCTGAATAAGAGGGTTTACCTTTATGCCGCGGACATTTCTACTTTCTACTCTATTAACATGAGGGTGGGAATCGAACCCAAGAACTCATGATTGGCGCTTAAATTATATTATCGGTCAGACCAAAGATTCATGAAAAAACATGGGTATAAATATTCTACTCCACTATAGAGAATACACTAAAGTATTCTTGCCAAAAAGACTACACCCAGCCAGTTTATTCAGTAGAGATCACGTAGCGTTCTCGAGCGTGACGCGAGCGCCTCGGCGAAGATTATCGCGCTGTCTGCCGTAAATACACTGTCAATATACCGTGTCTTTACTTGTTTTGAGTGTCTGTCTGTTGTCACCTGGGGGCAATGACCTGGTCAGGTCTTATAGTGAACATTTTCTGATTAGTTTGATTAACGATAGTTCAGAAGGAGGTATATATGTGGATGGTGATCGCAAGATCTAGGTTTAGTTCCCATTGAATGGGACAAAAAAATTATAGCTTTTGAATATTTGTCGTATCAAATAATAGCAGGGATGACTTTGTCACCTATCTGAAGGATTAGTGTAGGGCAGCCAATTACAGAAACCAGTAGAAGTTTTTAGGGTAGACCCTTACCTAACAATAGGAAAGCTCAGATTAATAAAATTAAAAGAAAAACATATCTAGCACTGAACCAATATTTGCTACGAGTCCTGCTTACCTCCCAAAACCAGGAACCAAAGCCGTGTTAAGAGTAACTCATCAGAAGGTTATGCTCCATTTTACCGTCTCTCGTCATTCTGACAAATCTACACATCCATCATAACAATTTACAATATTACATACGCCAATACATGTTAATATGAATGAGACATAATTCTGAGAGGAAATTCCATAAGCAGATAACTTGTAATGGGATGCAACGCACATTGAAGCGAGGCCTACACTCAATGGGACTTTATTCAGACCTCTTAATATGGGGACAAAACTGTCTAAAGTTTAAGCGATAGCGGGAAGAATGTTAACAGTTTATTTGACACCAAAGCAAAATTAGCCAGCGTGGTGGACTTATTGTCTTTTCCTCTCATCATTCAGGAGGATATCCTCGCTATGTAATTGAACCGTAATGGGTTCATTTATGAAAGTTTGAGTGGATTTTTAACAGCTGATATGGTTAATTGCAGTTATAAATACTTTACCAGAAATATCGTTGTGATAGTGGTCCTAGCTAATTTTAAAACGGCTTCTGTAGTGTCTTCCAAAATAAAGAGAATAATATTTTAAACTACTTTTTATAATACATACTTTACATTACTTGATTAAGCATAAAAGTTAGTTACTAAAAGTCTGAAACCTACTTATTAGTATAATAACATTCCTAAGTTTTCTATGCCTGATTAGAAGCGTAAAACATCTTTGCTGATTTCCATCACACACTAAATTTTCCAACCAAAAATAAAATTCAAAGAATCGCAATAATAAGTATTTAGACGTCACATGAGCGATATTTTCAAGGTCTATTAGCAGCACTAAATCACTTGTTATATTAACCGATTACTTATAACTAATCGATTCAACTCACTCGAACTGTAGTGGACGATAATTAATTGATAATATTCAGTTAAAGCCGTTTTTGTACTCAGTTTTACTCATTAAGTATTTTTTATACTGTTAATTTTGAATAGTGACATCTAGTGTCGTAATGTAAAACAAAGATAACCTTTCCTAAATTTACGTTATATCTAGAATATTTTACTCACATCAATTTGCAACAAAATTAAAGATTTTCCTTTCTACATTTTAGAAGCGCTAAAATTTTGTACTGTCATAGCAAGAATATCTAAACATGTTATCTTTTCAAAATTTACTTGTTGTTTGAAAATATTGGGAGCTTGCCATATTACCAATATATTTTACTATCTAATTACGTATTCAATGAAGTATGTATATTGTATACATTTTAAATTTACCCCCAAAATATACCTAAAAATCTATTTTCTCTCATCCCTTGTACCACAGTTCTACGTTCCCTTTCCAGTCCCTTTGTCAGTCCTTCGCAAGCTCGCTGTAGGAGCGAAAAATAAATTATGTCGCCTCTATTGACAACAGTAATGATCCTGTTTGAATATGAAAGAATTATTCCACCCCCTTCACCCCCTAAATCACCCCCTAAGTATCGAGGCTTGTCCTTTTGGACACTGAAGAAATCATTGTTAAAATATATTGAAAAGAGCGTGAAAAACGTTTGTGTTGATAATGATGGGTGAGAAAATAAGAAAATTATTTGATAATAACTAGGTATTATATACTGTACAAGATAATACATATAATCAAGGTGAATATGAAAGATTTAGGGGATAATTTTTGAAAAAAAAAACATATTTTTTACCCTGTGTCTTTAACTATCTCCGCGTCAAAGTTTAATCCATAAAAGTTCAGTTTTTTAGTCTTGAAAGTGTAACGGACTTACTTACTGTAGATAAGGGGCTGTACTAGGGTGTAGAAGCCGTAGAGAGTAGAGCCGTTGGATTCAGCTACCTAGCTCGTTACGAAAACCCTAGATTATTTTTGACTCTATATGAGTCCCCAACCCGCACTTGGTCAGCGTGGTGGCCTAACCCCTCCCTCATTACAGGAGGAGACCTTTGCCCAGCAGTGTGACATTAATGGGTTACATTTATTTATTTTTATTTATGTGGTTGGAATCCGGACTCTTCCAATCCTCAATCGCACTCTTAGCCAGTCTTAACTAAGCAATACCAACATAATTTTTATAAAACCCTATCGAATATTTTCTTCCCCATGAAGCATAGAGTACGTCTAATGTCCCGGAAGTCTTTTCACAAGCGATAGAATACTTCTTTTATATTGTTTATGGCCACCATAAGATCCCATAACGACATGGCAGATTAAAATATGGATATGTGTTCGGCTTGGATGGCAGAAAGGCTTTTTATTTGTCCTTAAGCCGATGGAGGCTTTGAAGAGATTGAGGTTCTGCTGACTGGTTAGTTTATCGTATTCGAAGGTTTATTTTGTGTATGTGAATGTTTGATGTTTAATAGAATTATTTGTGTAGATTTGAAATGTATGTTGTACGTTTATTGGCTTATATTGTATAAGTGCATTAAGCAAAATTATTTATTCAGTTAGAGAGTTGTTTTGAAATCTGTTCTAATGCTCAATAATAATATAAGCTGTAACTCTACATAGTTAAATACATATAAAATATGTTATTTTTGTGACGTGTCTAACACAATGGTTTAGGTAATTGGCGGGTTAGTATGTCAAGAGAAAATATTGTATGATCGTGAAAAATCTAGTTGTACAAAGCAACTATTATGAAGTCTCTCGGCGAAAGATTTACTATACTTAATTCCATCATAAAAAGCTCCATATCAGGTGAATATTAGTAAGAAAATGTCTCTTTAAAAGCCTTCTGATTCACGATGCACTACGCAAAGCACTTCGAATAAGGCTCTAACTAGCAAGTCCAGTATTACGCAAACGATTAGCCAACACCGTGCATCTGCAAACCCAGTCACATTACAAATCCCCTTTACCGAATGAAAGGCAAAGATCAATTCCCACGGGCCATGCGCGTACGCACGGGTCAATGACCCCGCACCTCCGTAACCTAGCAACGGTACTTGAGCCTTCACCTCCTTCGAACAAACACAGACAAAAACAAACCTTATCATTAGGACAATAAAGCTTATGTTCGTTTTTTCTAAGTTGCCATTTAACATGTACCTATGAATGACCTATACGGTGTTAGTGACTTTTGTGTACACAGGAATAAGGTCGTTTTTCCTTCGACAAGTGAGAGTGCAGTCCATTCAGTAAGCGTGATTGACTAAGATATGGTTTATAGTTTCGCTTTATTGTTCTAAGAGATGGATTGTGATTTTTAATGCTGAAATGAATTTGAAATTGATTGCCGTTTCTTTTGTTTGATTAAAATTCTATGTGCAATTTGGTTTTAAAGTAGGTCATGTAAAACGCTGTGGCATTTCAAATATTACCGTAATCGTGAAATGTTTAATACTTAAAATTATGATCAAATTCTGTACCTATGTAATCAGAATTTACGCAGCTCTAAATATTTGAAACATGTAAGTTTCTTAACAAGTATTCATCATCGCGTCTAAGACCCGTTCAGAATTTTAGTTTTATAGAATGTAAAAAAAAATAGCAGTAAAATTAGACACTATCATAATTACTCAATTTGTAGATTTACCGATAGCAAAAGCATGTAACAGATTATTTAAAAAAAAAATGGCTTGTCAATTAAAATTTCTCTTTCTGTCAAACAGTAAAATCACTTAGAAATGCCGACGTTTTGATTAGAGACAAAAGTATTATATGGTAACAATATGCATTTTCATGGGAATATAAGTGATATAGTCATTACCAGAAATGGTCGTCTTCAAGGTATGATGGGCTGAAATTCAGCATGGATGGTGAATATTAACATAAATTTATTAGCGTCAGGCGTTGCGATTCATTAGCCACTTGAGTATGTTAAGAACCTTGTATATTTGACTATGGGAAATAAATAATAATAAAATAGATAAATTAAACTATTCTTCCTCTGGTAGGACTCTTCCTGTAGCGCGATTCTGTACAGTCGGTACGGGCGAGTATCGAAAGTTTGACATTTAAAATGTACTTCCAAAATAGTTCCTACGACGCCCGTCAGAGGCGCCGGTTGTCGGTGGTCGATAGTAGTAGAGAGTCGAGGTACTGAAGAAATAAATAGAAATAAAGAGATAGGTGGACGGGCCACCACACCAATTTGGTTAGTTAATTGCTAATGATTGGTTATTGTAAAATCCGTAATTTGATTTTATTATAACATTTCTCACAACGTCTTATATTGATACGAGTGGTATAAGTTGACACCTCCCACGCAAGTGGTCTCAGGTTCGAACCCGAGGCAACACACCAATGACTTTTCGAAGTTATGTGTGTATTAGAAATAATTATCACATGCTCCAACGGTGAAGGTAAACATCGTGAGGAAAAAATGCCTAAAATTTGTTTAATACATTAATTAAAGGCATGCAAAGTCCCCAACCCGCATTTGGCCAGCGTGGTGGACTCAAGGCCTAACCCCTCCCTCATTACGGGAGGAGACCCTTGCCCAGCAGTGGGACATTAATGGGTTAAATTTATTTATTATATTCATAGCTTACTAAGTTATTCAGATTTGGTTTTAATTGTTCTTGAGTCGTTTTTGCTTTTACTTCTGAACTCTCCGTCTCGCGAGACTTGCCATCAGCTCTAGATTACATTTTGGGTTACCATTAATAATTTACTCACAGAAACCCGAATCGACCATCGAACATAGAAAAACATCAATGTCATATAAGGCACCGTTATTGGTACACATTTTGATACGTGAGTCACCACCACGAATAAATTCAAAGCTAACATTATTATAATATACCATTGTTTTAGTTATAATTTGAACGCATCGCAATGTCAGTCGTAGTGAACAATGTGGTCTATTGAGGGCCGTTCTTTGTATGTTTGTATGTATGTATTAGCCGTCGTATAGCGTGACGGACTGACAGCAAAGAAACATGTGTGTTAGACTTTAATAGTTGGAAAGAATAATATTTTTGTATGTGTTTTGCACCATACAATACTTGTTGACTAGCTCTGAACTAGCTGCGATCTGAAAGCACTTGGGTTAAGTATAAGTAAACCTTTGGTGCGACATTTTGTAGATGGGTGGCCAAATAATGGCATTTCAGCTCGTCTTAGTACTTTAGAAGGCTTGTTTACAGTCTGTTTGCAGATAAAATTTAGTCATATCAAAGGCAGCTGAAATGATTTTTACACTAGTATTTAGAAACCTGTGACCACGGTCCTTAAAGTAAGGAGAAAATAAAACCTACTTACACATTTTTCATGACAATAGTATAGAATTTTAGGACTCCTTATAACTTACAACCGGAAGTGTTGAATCAACTGGAATTCGAACCAGTTAAAAGCAGTACAAGATGATATTTTGACATTGCGCTGCAAGTGCAATCAAAACAATTATCTCTTAGCAAATGTATAGTCTATCTAAGAACATCGACAATTAGCGTCGCGCGTCGTCGCCGCGTCGCGTCGCTACGTCGCTAGCGACATTATTCATGTCGCGCATTGATTGTAATAGCGACAAGTTTTGCGACATCCTCGCTAATGTCGCCAGTCGACAGAAATTGTACGAATTAACGTTCTCATAGAAATATTAATTTGTTTCACTGAATTCTGCCATACATGGTTTTAAATGTTTTAGTATGGCAAATGTTTTTCCATTAAATTTAATTGCATTAATTTTTTGACTATAATATACCCCTTTATTTATTGTGTCGCGGTTGGGCTTAGATTTTCTTATGGTTGAAGGGAGTAGTTAGGTCCTGATTCTATCACTCAGACCATGCTTAGGGAACTGCATCCCTTCAGAAAGTGTGTCAAAGAACTGTGAGGCAAATAAGGTTTCATCACGAGGGTTTTCTTCAGCGTTAGAAGAATTAATGGACATTTCTTATACACTCATAACGGAAAGAGGAAGAAAAGAACTTCACTGCTTTTACTTACTTTTCTAATTTAACAGCAACAACAAATAATTGCATATAAGCAATGTTTTTCAATAATCAACCAGGTGCGTGGTACGTAGTATTCGTCTGCCGTAACCGACAGACATGTCTGATGATATCTACAAATGGGTTTGATTGTACTTTGAGTCCATTGTTTCTATCTTCGTCCATGCGACACATGATTAATTTATTAGTGCAGGAGCCCATATTAATGTTATACATGCGATACATTTAGTTACATTGAACGACTAAACAGCCTAACAAATTTAAATTTCGAACTTATCTTACGGGAGGGTACTTGTTTCAAATTGTCACGTATTTAAAAAAAATCTCTCCAGATCCAAGTTATTTAATAATTTATTTAGGGAATGCTAAGTACTTGGCCAAAATGGTGGTAGACTTCAGGCCCATCCTCTCCTTCGTTCGGAAGAAGACAGTTCAAGCAGTGAAAAAATCTTGCGTAAAGAAAAATAGAGCGTAAAAAAATATTAAAAATAAATCGAGCCGGGTTCTTTAAAAATATATTTGATCTATAAAAAGCTAGACTACCAATAAATAATACCTAATAATATGTGATAGGTACCTATATCTACGTAAACAACTTCTAATTACCATAGAAGCTGGTGGTCCTTGATCGGTCGTGAGGACACCGGTCACTACTTCGTGCTTCGTGAGCGCTCATTCATATCTACAGATCTTGTATCTTGGGAATTGGTTGGTAGATTATGATAATTTATACTTATATAAATAAGTTAGTAGTTATCATTGCTTGTATGTAAATCCTATTTCAGCAGCAGTTTTATTCGACTAGAAGTACCTTGCAGTTTTAATCTACATATTTTATGATAATCACTCCGCTCCTTTAGAAAGGCTTCCTCACAAATATTTTTGTCAAATCTATTAAAATTCTGAATTTCCTGAGATCAAAATCTAAAAATATCCTTAGTTTCATTGTACATGCTTCCAGCAGAATAGTATATTATATACTTTTTATCATAGGAAATAGAGCGTAAATTACAGGATGGCGCAACTGTTTGTCACATAAAGACAAACCTATTACTATCGAACTACTAGGCAAGGATTTTTTCCTATATTATGGGAAGAATTTTGCCTTGAACATACAGTCAAAAAACTGAAAAAATCCAAGACTTGCAAGAGTTAAAATCTCTTTCGTAGAACAGTTACTTAAGTATTATTTTTATATCACTTATCATTATTTAAGTACAATTTTAGCTCTTATATATTTGCTTTACACTTGAAACATCATTGATTCAGATGCTAATCTGTTGTATTCACAGGTGTGTAGTGTGTTACAAAAACTCTGACGCGTATCGTTATAATAGAACAGAATGTTCGCGAAATATATGAGACTAAATAACATTGAGTAATATTTCTTAGTAATAGGTATTGTTGTATAATTGTTTCTTTCTTGATGAAGGTAGATTATATCTAAACTGTTTATTAGATACTAATTCTTCTTAACTATAATTCCTTTTCAGTAAGAACCTTTTTTCCATCACTTATAATAAAATGAGATGTCTTTGCCGCATCACTCTGTTCACGGTACAAACGTTTAATGGTAGTGTAGATTCGTCTTATAAATAAAGTAACTCCTGAAATTTCCGGACAAATTTGAATAAATGTTCCCTCTGTTACCTGGGCGAAGCCAGAACGGGTATGAAGAAAAAACCCATTATTGCTTAGCAAGGATCTTCTCCTGGAATAAGGGAGCCGTCAAGCCAACATACTGGACAAGTTCGGATAAAAGACATTGCATAGGTACCTTTTAGGACCGTTTTAAAGAACTTTCAAGCCTCATTTTGTCATTCTGTTGTCCTATTACCAATGTAACAACTGATAGAAGTCTTTTACAAAACAACAACCTAAGTAGGAATATGGAATGAAATAGGTACTTTATGGTCTACAATTAATTTGTTTAGTCATTTCCCCAGGTTTCCAAACCGGCTTTAATCTAATAAAAGTAAAAGGTGCTTAAAACAATCAAGTTGGTGAAATTTTATAGGCTCTTAACTTGAAAGATATAACAACTTTTCTTTAATATGTTTTAAGTGTTCTAGAGAAATCTTTTACAAGTACTCCGTCAAGATTTTTATACAATAATATATTTTTCTATGCATGGATAGGCAAAAACAAACAATTTTTTTTTAACTAATTTGTTCTCTACAGTCTTCTACTGGAAGAAATCTAGTATCAATTAGAAGAAGTCACTTTGTCCGAGACAGGAATCGAACTCGAGACCTTAGTCTAACCAATACATAATCAACCGCACCGGGGGAAGTAAGCATTTATACAGTAGACTTAAAAAGGATACTCCCGACTGTTATTGCATAACTCAGTATGTTTTCGAGTCCTACTCAAATCTCATCGGATTTTTTACAACCAAAAATACTACATAGTATTTCTCAACGTATATTTCCATAACACCACTATAAATAACTCTCGACCTTTGACAAATGGCACAAAACTCAATCAATCATAGCTCGTCACAATACTAAGGTATTGTCGCAAACTCTTGCGCACACACACACATACCGTTACCTCACACACACATACTAATATTATAACTACGACACCTGTATAAACTGTTCTTTACCAAACCAAATTCTACCTTAAATTTAGTGCTCTAGTGTCCACTTTTCATTGACCGTTGTCAGCTTTTGTATGTGTTTAACGTGTAAACAATTCTAAGTCATTCATTTTTAGATCTTACCGTTCGAATTTTAAAGTTCAATTTCATTCTACTCATATGTCAATATGAGGACTAGTTTAAATCTGGCTTCAAACAAGTTTCTACTGTATTACCAAGTCATAAGGTAGTGTTTCCTTTGAGGGTAGTGGTGTAGTATGGTAACCATCCGTACCAGTTGGTGCCTGGCGTCGTAATAAAGCCCCTGTCTCACGTTTCGATTTTACTACCAATATGTTGGGACGATCGAGAGGTCCGCAGAGACGAGTTGGAATCCACCACTAATCTATTGAATTTATCATAATTAGGGGAGGAAATAATTGTCTTGTATAATTGAAAAAAACTTGCATATACATATATATAATATACTTAGAGACATATATAATATTATACCTGTTAGAACTGAAGGTTTAGGTAGAGGGGTATGAAATACACCCGCGTTCGCCGTTAACAATGATAGTCTCATGTAATAAGAGGAAAGTCTATTACCATTTATATTAAGTACTGGTTTAAACTAAACAATTTCAATATTTTATTTATTTATAATCTAAAATTAACCTGTCATTATATACTGATTGAGTTTGCTCCTAAAGTATTTATTAAGTCAATTATTTTTATTTAAAGAGTCTTTTCAGCCAGTGGCTTGGTCTTAACATAAAGTTATTTCTTAAATTCTAGAAATTATTGTAGTTCAATAATTTTAACGTAAGATTTTTTTTCAAAATATAGACTAAAGTCATGTACCTAGTTGATAGTGTATAAGGCCTTTAAGAATGTTCCATAGGTACAGTTAAGTCATATACAACAAGTTTGTCTAATTTCTAGTTAATTCTTGACCTTGGCGATTCTCTCGGCGATCTATCAGTCGGGATGCTTCAACAGGTTTTTGTTCAGCTTTTTATGATCATTCACTTTATTTTTATTGCTAGTTTGAATTATAACTTGAAGTGTTGAGGAAAACCCCGTTTGTGTGAGGGATTTTTTTTGTAAAAAAGTGTTAACAAATAGATTTTGTGGTAAAAAATACTCGTCAGTTGTATTTATTTTGTTTGTTATTTACAACAAAACTGCGTAACGGATTTTGATTAAATTTGGTACACAGATAGTTTATAATCTGGATAGACACAAATTATAGTTTTGTAGTTTGTAAATAAGTGTCAAGTATCCTATTTATTAAATAAAGTGTCAGTAAATGTATGAACACAACTGTCAAAATTAAATCTTCTAAAGATAAATATTTATATGTGAAGAAATAGGGACTTATTAGTATGATTTTATTTTTTTGGGTTGTTTTTTTTTATGCAGACGAAGTCGAAATCAAAAGCTGATGAATACTGTTTGATTAGGAATCGAACCTGTAACCTTTGTATGACACTATCATTAACATTTCAGCTACTAAGCTATTCATGCCATTCAGCAATTACTTAAAACTTAAAGATCTAAAGATTTTCATCAACTTGTAACTTATATTAATATCTATTTAAAATTTTAAGATTATTCCAAATCTTTCTTAAATTAGTTGCCAACTAAGACGTCATTGAAATAGTATTCAAATTATTTGAATTTGTAATTTTCTAAGTGCACCTGTTCAAGTTTTGATATTATTACTAATTTATTATTCTTTTTAGTGCTTATTTACATTTTAAATATTAATTTAAATAAGATTTATTTATCACGTGTAGTATAATTAGTACGATTATTTATAATAAGCTTTTTTATTGAAAACTAGTTTTTACCTGCAACTGAGTCTGCATTAATGCAAGTTATAAATTACCTGTGTGCTTATTTTGATGAAAATCCAAAGAATACCAAACATTTTTATCTCCTAAATAAGAGTTTCTCACCTAATTGAGAGCAAGCGTAGGTCCGATCGGCTTACATGTTCTACGCTACTCGGATCCATCGGTTAACTCGAGGCAAACCACAACATTTTTTGACAGGGATTAAAACTGCAGACTGTAGGTAATAATTATTGTACCATAACAAATTATATACGTACATTCTTCTAAAACCTTATCCTAGACATAACAACAGTTGCATATATTTTTTGTTAGCAATCAAATGAGTCATCTATTACGACATTTACTGAAAGTGAACGGACAGAACAGTCAGGGTTACGATTATAAATAAACACGTGAAAGTTTCAATGTTAATGTGACATATTCACTGAATTTGCACTTTGATTTAGTTAAAATTATTTGGAATCCTATAGTAATTTATATAATAATATTGACGATATAGTAACGATTACAGATTGGCTTCTCTAAGAGCCTGATTTACGTTTAAGCTTTGAAATGTTTTCTCAGCTTAATACATACCTAACAAGAATAGGTATGAGAAAAAAAAACCTTTAATATTTTTTTTCAATATGTATTGTTATGGCGGCAACAAAAATACATAATTTGACAAAATTTCAGCTAACATCTAACTGTTAAGGTTTACGAGATACAGCCTGGTGACAGACGGACAGACATACAGCGGAGGCTTGAAACTTCTTCAAATATTATAAACGTCTTAATTTGCTGGAAAGAAACATGTTCTTTTTTATAAAAATAAATAAAACGCTGTAAATTTCTATAAGTACTGACATTAACAGGGAATTGAAATACCTCCATAGCCAAATTTTCTCCCGTTCTTTATATTTATTGACTAAAGAAACAGCTAAAAATGTCCTCGCTCTTAACCCAGACTGTTATCGATAGCAATGAATTTCACGCACATAATATTTCTAATCAAGTCGTTTACATAACCGCATACCTACAAATATTTCTCTATATGTATGTATGTATGTATGTACTAATGAAACGTTTTAATAAGTGAATACTTATAGTTTAATTGCTTCAGTAAACGTTTGATTATATTAACAAAACATGGTTTCATTTGAAGCTGTTCTTTTGGTGTAAATAACTTTGATTTTAATTGGTAGTAGTAATTAGTATTTCCAAACAATTAACTAGGTACTCATTGATGTTAATGATGAATTGCATGCATCGATATTAGGGAAAATACCAGTGTGATTTTGACAGTTGATTTAAGTCCCGTTTTTCGAGTTCGTAGTTTGTAAATTGTATTTCGGACGAATCTTTATATATATAATTCTTCTGTAAGTGTGTATGTCACTGAACTTCTATTAAACGACTGGACCGATTTTGATGAATTTTTTTGTGTGTGTTCAAGGGGATCTGAGTATGGTTTAGATTCACAATTTTGCCCGCCGGACAATGTTTTTTTATTTAATTTTTATGGCATAACAACGTTTGCCGGGTCAGCGAGTATATAAATATATCATGAAGTCATTGAAATAAGATAAAATTATGTATCTAATTCTACATATATATTGAAACTTTTTCAACTTTCGACCAATAATGGAGGGTTAACAAATAAACGTTTTGATTGTGTTTTCTTGGAAATAGAAACGCTTATGATTACTTGTTTTATGGCACGTATTTTCCATGAAACTAGCCCCCATGTGTACAGGAAAAAGTACAGGTTGTTTTTAAAAGTTTCCCTAAGGAAAAACACCTACAAAGCTTTATAAAGAATAGTTTAATAATTGTTTTTTTGTCTTGTTTCCAGGTACGGTCATCCTGTTTGTTAGAAAAATACATGTGTGTTGAAGTCATCACTGCTTACAAGTTTTCTTCGTTTTATTTTGTGGTAGGTAAGTTGTTACTTTTGCATGTTTTCCTCGTTTAAATCCTTGTCAATCTTCGTTAATGATATTTTATTTTTTAAATGTCAGTTGAGGATATTTACAGTACCTACCTGAGTGTTGCGTAACATGCCAGGTATGACTATACCCCTTGAAATAATATTCCTAATCTTATACCTTGTGGTAGATCAAGAATCGCGTTTTTATATACGTTGAATATATTATTACATAATACTGTTTTTGAATTTTGCATTTGTCGTTATTTTGTTTTTTTTTATTATTTCATAAATCACAAATAAACCATTTTAGAATGCCATAAAATGTCGAAATGAAGAAGGTCAACAAATTTGCTTCACTCGGAAATTAAACCACGAATTTCGCATTCAGTAATCACACGCCTACAATATTTAAACAATGTACCAGAAAATAATGACCAATAAATAATGTTATTTCCTTTATCATATTATCTTCCCAAACTGGCGATACGCCACTAATCCAGTGAGTCAAGTTCAAGGTCAGGCGTCAGTGTCAGGGGCGCCTCGTGGAACTTGTCTCGATCACTACTTGTTTTTGTAGCCAGTTTAGATGACCAATGTTTTGTTAGTCTTGCTAACTTATTGAGAAATTATTATGTGTTATACTTATTCTTTATTTAATGCTGCTCTGCTCCTATTGGTCGTAGCGTGATGATATATGTATAGCCTTCCTCGATAAATGAGCTATCTAACACTGAAAGAATTTTTTAAATCGGACCAGTAGTTCCTGAGATTAGCGCGTTCAAACAAACAAATAAACATACAAAGAAACAAAGAAACTCTTCAGCTTTATAATATTAGTATAGATTGAATTTTAGTTTCTAGTCTTGACATTTTTCTATTTAGATATGTAGTCTAGCTAGTGAATATGACTGCTGACTAAGAGGGGCTTTATTATCACCTCGTAAAACGATAAATAAAATACTCTGAAACACTATAGAGACTGCTGAAGATGATGATGATCTTACCTGTACTGGCCGAAGTCTGTGTATGTTGTACAGAAACATTTCTTTTTTCATCAATTTTGGAGAATTCAATCTAGAAATATAGCAAAAATATCCTCTTAAAAGTATTGTCTCTTCTTTTTCCGTATTTTTGTCGTTTCTTATATGTTGGTTAGTAGAAAACTACCTGCGGGGCTTTCCCGTTTATTTTGAGTTAAGGATAAACTATAAAATAAGTACGTATGAGCTTTTTATAATCACTGGAACTAGAATGTTTCATCTTTCCTCATACTTACGTAATTTACTGATTTGGACATCATTTGTTAATCATAGAATTAAGGAAAAATATATTCTACCCTATACGTCCTTTCATTCAAAACTTTCTGCTAAACAAACGGAGATTAGGGAAAGTGAAAAGACCTAAAATAACAATACTTTGGAATATTGGGACTGAAACTGTTGATTACGTATATTTTGTTGAAGTTTCCTAAATAATTGTCTTTTTAATAGAGGGGTTCATGATTTTTTCTGCATTTTTTGTTTTATCTCTTCTTTTAGGTTTTATCAATGAATAAAAATACCGACTATTTAATATCATGTATGCGATATTTTTTTTCACGCAATATTTACAAAACTAATTCGGAAGAAATCTGATTTACTTTTACTATCACTTTTTACTTGTAATATAAATAAATTTCCTATTAACAGATTGTCATAGTCGCACTAAATTTCGCTCGCCATTAAATAACACGTTGTCAAATAAACCTCACAAATATTCACCATATTTTTTCCTCCAACACCTACCAATTTAAAACCACATGAACAAAACAAGTGACAACAAAGGATAATTTCAGTCAAACTGTAACTGTGTAATTTATGCAAAAATGTCCGCGCCAAGTGTCGACCTTGCACTTGAGTGTTAGCGCAACTAATCATGTTTGAGCAGTTGATTTCAGCTGTGAATAAACGCTGTTTTTCATTTTAACACTGGTTAAATTGTTCGATAAATGTTAGAATATTATTTTGATTAAGCCTGAAAATTGTTGATGATAAAAGACTAAGATAGCTCTACATTTTGCAATAGCCTGTTTCGTGTCCTGTTACTGGGCAAAAGTTTCCTTCATGAAAACTCATATAGAAATTGCTGAGAGCTATCGGTAAATAAAAGGAATGTAAATTTAAGGACAATAATTTATATGTGTAAAATACTGTTAAAACCCTGTCATGCTATATATTACGATTTTTTCTTTTTACCAAAAATCGAAATGATGTTTCCAACACTGAGAAAATTTGGGGAAAATCTAACATACAAATGAATTTACGGCCTTAAATTAGTTGCTACAAGTTTTTTTGCCCCTGAAAACCAACAAATCCTTTTCTCTAAATCTTTTCATCTCCCCATCTTACACCAAATCAATCAAGTTCACCTGTCGTCACTTTGAATGACCCAAGATCTCTGCCTACCCCCAATTTCCTGTAACGACGCCAATATATCTGTAAGCTTTATAACCTTCATTTGAACTTGGACCCCAATTTGTGGGGGTAATGACGTGACTCGAGGATGCTTGGTTTGATTCCTGAGTGGTGAAATTTGATTTTTAAAAGGGCAAAGGTCTCATTTGCCTTTCTAAGATTCAATTCTTCAAGATGGTTAGGGTAAATTTATTTGAGTGTGTTTTCTTAGAATCAAAATGTTGCCTTTATTTTTTGTTTGAACCGCGAAGAGATGTTTTTAATGTACGACATTTGCCTGTTATATTTAAGAACCAGGGTTTTATAGTTATTATATGTAGGAGTACGAGTAGATTAAAGTTAAAGACAGGAATCTTTATGATAACATTTTTTTCAAATAGGTACAAAATTATTTTAGCACTATCAATTTGTCTTTGTCTTCTTTCTAACAGTATTTACTCAAAGACACCTTGATTATTTCCCGATTACTATTAAATATGACCTCCTATTTCTTACCGGATTGAAAAACTGCACAGCTACGCTTCGTCTGAATTTTCCCTACCGTTCAGCTGTAAAAAAACTACAAACAGACATAGTAACCTCAGCTTTAAAATAAATATTATAATAATAATATGAACTAGATTTTTACAACAAAATGTAAGTCTCAAAAACAAATTCTAAAGATATTAAATCAGACTAACAAAGTGGTACTTAAGACTAGTCCACATTTTGTACATTCAACCCCTATTTCAAACCCTCTGAGAATTGAATAATGGCGTCAAACTCAATTATTCAACCCCAAGACTTTTTCTTTAAAAAAAGGGTTTTTTTTACAAAGTTTCATATCAAATTAATTGCGGCTCGGTATAATCATTTTAAGATTTACATTGTCCTTTGTAGATGTAGATATTTGAAGTTCTAAGTTAATTTGCACATGATTTAAATATTGGCTGTGAGTGATCTCTTCTTTGCTTTGATATTTTTTTATTGAATTTCTAATGTTGAAAGGGATTTCGTTAAGTTTACACTGACACTGGCTATTAGCAAGTGTTTTTTTTAAGAATTTAGGATTTAATCTGTACTGAAGACAAACTAAAAACTGTGTACTCCCATTTAATTGCATGGAATGGTCTATTGCAGAAGGTCGTAAGTAGTTTCAAAGCTAAAAAAAAATTAAGTGTTTCTCTGAATAAGTACTTTCTTATAGCGTAACAAAATATATATCTCTCTACCCATCATAATTTATATAGTTATTGAGTGGCAACAGCAAATGTCATATGCAAATTTATCAGCGCCCCTAGCGTAAGTTTAAAGAACTAATTTTAGTCAAGAAACATATTTTAAAAACATTATAAAGACTTTCTTTACAGACATTTTGCGTCATACTTCTTGAGCTATTTAAAATAGACTCTACAATCAATTTTTCAAACTTTTCTCGTAAAAAAATTTCTGAAATTATTAAATGAAAGCCTCTGTCAAAGCCAGAATTGCATCAGCATGCCCACGTGCACGTGCACGTTAGCAATTATCTGTACGTAGATAATTCACTGGGCACAGATGACACCGGTCCATTTCCTATGAGATGCTGCGGACAGATCTCATGTGAGATTATACCGTTATTGTCTGGAATAGAGAGAGCTGAGTAATGAGATTCTATTTGTATCTTATTTTTGCTGAATAATAATAGTTTTGTTTTTTTTTACGGAAATATAAATTTATGTTTAATGTTTTTATGATCGGAATAGTACTAATCACTGGTTACTGTTTATTAAGTATTTTAATAGAAAGGGGTTGACGAGTTAACAGTTGCCTAACCAGGTATGTAAAAATACCTTTAGAACTAAATGGTCTTTTGCGCAGCATTAAAACCATGCGTGTATTCCACATCGTCTAGAGGTCTACTAAAGTAATTTGTACAATTTAATTTTACACCAGTACTTTATACTCGAACATTTTACCGTCAATATATTACTGTAACAATTACCAATATTTCAATGAGGCCGATCACAATCTGATTATCAATCATTATTACAACTTACTTTCAAATAATTGGTAACACTTTGTGTATTGGCCGCAACATTTATATCATATTAAACTAGATTATACCGCAGGTTTGTCTGTATTAATGAAAAATATTAGCGGACTGACTCGGTTTCGTCCGGTATAGTACAATTTTATTCCATTCCCATGGAAATTTTGATCCCATCGATGACATATTTAATATCTTATTTACGTAGTTTATTAGCTTAATAGATACTCATTTTTATGAATATAGATATTACTAATAAAACATATTTTATTTATATTTTTTTTTATTTTATTCCATCAATAAATTCACTGAAATCACCAACGTAAATTTCTTTTTTATAGTCAGAAACTTTCTTATTTCTTATTTTTAAAAAAAAAGACAACTCCCGCACTAAGAATTGCTCTTGTGTCGCGGGGACTTTTACAAACATACAAACAACGGACACAAAGCACAACCAGACCCGAAGCAATTATTTGTGGATCACACAAATAATTGCTCCGTGTGGGAATCGAACCCACGACCTCCCGTTGCAGTGGTATCGGCGTGGCGACCTAAACCACTGCGCCACGGAGGCAGTCATACTGATATATTGTTGTAATTGTAAGAACACTAACTAGTATCCGCGGGTTTGCGCGTTTTTCAGTGGTTTTCCAATCGTAGTACCCATATTTTTTTTTATAAAATCAGACTCAAATAATTTTTATCTTTAAAATAATGTTCAACAAACAAACCCTTTTTCCAAAGCAGCATAAATTATCGTATATCCATAGATCGGTATCGGGGTACGATCGCAATATTTCAGCCAAGCATATCAATATGGTGGCGAATGACAATAACTCAACTGCAGCGAACTGTCCGCAACACGCGGACCCGCGCACACAAACATGTATAGATTTAAGAAGAGACAACTAGAATATTCTTTATTTAGAAATATATATTGAACATCTAAGTTTTCAAATATTCTTAAAAGTTTCATTGATATTATACAATAATGCTGTTGGTTTGTTTTGTTTGAATTTTGCCACGCTTCTGTAGTGGTTACGCCTGCCGCGGGTTTGAATCCCGAATCGGGCAAAAATATAGTATTTTTGTTGGGTAATCTCATCTCAGTGGGAACTTGGCTTTAGGAAGTTGAGGTCACAAACCTTAGAAAATACGTAAAATCGTCGATTCTGCGCCTGACCTCTCATCGGGCTATGAGGGTGATGGAATAGAGTGTATGTACCTATATATTATTATGCACATACTTGGACACTATCAAACTCCTGTACAGAGGATTTTTTGTAAAAAGATAACCACCAAACTATAAATAAACATGTGTCACGTGTATAAGCCAGTTCAACATTAAGTACAGTTGTGTTGTAATATAAAAGTTTTGTCAAAATTTCTAGCGAAGAACGATTTGCATACAGCGAGTGTTTCAAACGTATATCGTAAACAGTTTTGCTAGAATTGTTCCTGTTCAATAATCGTATCTATATTGTGTGTACTTCGTTGTAGATGTTAGTTGCATCTGTAGCAGATTGATACCATGTTAGACACGGTGTTAATGCAGTTTTCTTAGAGCAGGTTTTTGTGGATAGTTCGTTCGGATGAAAGAAGTTACTTATGTGGTAACTGCGCTTATATTATCGTGTTTGTTCGCTTGTTTGTATGTCAATTTAAAAGAATCTCTCAGTCAGTAATGAGAATATGAGTACATAATCTCTGGACCCTGTACGTAATTATGTAGATTATGGTCCTTTTTTACATTCCGGCTACTTTCTAGCTAGTTCACCAGTTTATTTTTATCAGTTTCGGATTTCGAGTTCGAGTGACTTTCTTGATGATTATACAAAATTGTTTTTAGTCACACATTTTAGCACAGAATGCAGTGGGAATCGACGACTACAAAATACTCGAAACTCGTTCACCAGTTTATTTTTATCAGTTTCGGATTTCGAGTTAGAGTAACTTTCTTGATGATTATACAAATTGTTTTTAGTCACCCATTTTAGCACGGAATGTAGTGTGATCGACGACTACAAAATACTCGAAACTCCACACAGTTTACACTTGCATCTGACTGAATCGCTTAACTTCACACAACCTTTTTTGGGAAAAATAGTAGCCTTCGTTCAACCCCGAGTCTTTAACTACAGTTAATGAAAATCGGTTAAGTGCTTTAGCCGTGCAAACGGACAGACATTCGGTGTTTATTGGATGAGAATAGTTTCAGTTTCATAAAGTAAGTGTATTTGTAAATTTCGAAATAAAACGACGCGAAAGGTAACTTCAAACTAAGCAAATCTTTCTTACCCTTTATACTAGTTTTAAAAGCACTTGAAACATTGCTAATGTATTTCAATAAAACATCGCGACAGACATTAGCGGTTGTCTGCAAGTCAAATATTTTGTAGGAAGCAATTCTACGTCGCAGGCACTCGGCGGCGACAATTTTTAAAATTGCACACCGCACGCCGCATTTTGCTAACATTTTCTTCATGGATAGGTTTTAATATTCGTTCCTTGTACTTCGACGGGTTGGGGGTTTAGTATCACACGTATAGCGGGTAAAGGAAAACATTTAAATTAGATTAAACTTTTAAAATATTGGGACACAATAAAATGTGCTGCGGAACAATAATCTTTCTTATTATCCAGCGGTTACGCAGATACAAGTAGCTATAATTCAGGCGTAGAAGCAACAGATTTACTAGTAAATTCTAGATTTTATTATCCAAGAAATTGCAGACTTGGTGAAAAATCTGATGGAAATTAGTTTAGTCTTATTTGTAATCGAACGCGCTGCATTGCATGCATAGCATTCGCAATTACCATTGCTAGGTTATTATGACAGTCTACCAATAATATAAACGTTTTTTGACAAAAAGTCATGCTTGTCAACTTTCGTTAAGGACCTTGTCGTAATGCTCACGTGCAGTTACAGGAATAAGACTATAAGCCTTTATTCAAATTTAATACAGATGAAAGCCTTTATAGAAGGAAGGAAAATAAATCATTTGTTTTTCCTGTTCTACTAAAAACTGTTCGAAATAAAATCTCTTGCCTGTTTCACTCGAGTATATTTTTATATACATTTTTGGGTGAAATATTGAATAGTAACTAACGTTGCGGCTTAAAGTATGGCTTTTTATGTCTATGTCGATTTATGAAATACTTTCGAGACTTTTAAGTAGATTAAAATCATATTTATTGAGATATTGAGTACTGTAACTTTGATAAAAGAAAAATAAAAAAAAATATTATCCTACAAAGCCTTTAACGAGATATAAATATAACTTTTTTTATAACAGAATTACTGCCTTATCTCCTTTATATAAATAAAGAAAAATAAATCCAATTTTATGAAGATTTTTAGGAGAATATCCAACACACATTACATTTTCTTTGCTTCGAATTATACAGACAATACATATCTTGATATTTTTTTTTAAATGTTAAACGTTTTATTCGAGGTTGCGCGCAACCATCGTCCCACCACTGCGGCTCTATCGTATGTTTAGCAGGTCCCCACTATATCGCCACTGCGACCTTAGAGTATCTGTACCGCGTGCCAAACGCATCCTTTCAGCTTGCTAACCGCTTCCTTAAAAGTGGTGGTTCACAAGCAAGCCAAAACAGAAGACCGAGACAAGATACCACGAATCGAGACCTTTTACTTTACTTACGACCTGTCTTCTGTCTCGGTCTCACTTGCGAACTGTCTCATATGCATAACCTAACAATCAAGTAACAGCCGCAGACTCCGTCTCTCATGTTTTAGTCTGCTTTCTCCGTCGTGGCGTGAATCATCGCCTTAGCTCTCTATAGTTGACTAGAAATTCGCTGTTACTCACACCATACCTCAAGATCGCTGTCGTTCGTCACTATGTCGCCACGCGATGTCTTGTCGCGGTGAAGCCATTCCATTCAGCGGCGTTGCATTGTGCATTCTTTTGTCCCGTCATTCATTACCATGTCACCGTGCCACACGAATACGTAATGGGAAATTCCGAGCGGTTTTCTTACACCTATGCCTTAAAACTGGATTAATATTGGGAATTTTTTGGCCACGAACAGGAAAGATGAGGGGCGTGGGCATTCTTTAAAGCTTTCCTCAATGCTACTTTCTAGGTGCATAACTAACGTCTTCCCTTATTAGCTAGCACCAACGATAGCTTTTAATATTGACGAATAGATTTAAGGCTCAGCAGCGCAGCGTAAAATTTAATATTTAATTATTGAGTTTTATAGGCTTTACGTATTTCACCTGCTTAGTAATTATTATATCCAGTATGGTGACTAAGTAAGTTGACAAGCAGAATTTAGTTTTTTTAAACCGCCATCACCCTATCAATTCTTATTTCTACGGGTCACGTTGATGTTAGATTTTTTTTATTTCGCTCTTTGCGGGCTATTTTCTCCCCGCCAACAGTCAATGGCTATTACTATCAATATGTTACATCAATACTTTTAATCCGCTATCGCCTATGCTTTAAATCATTATTTCTTATAGTAAAGCCCGCTGTCTCCTATCACTAAGTGTTGTTTAGACATATTCGACGTAACGTCTGTGTTCCCCCCTCATTACCTTCACGTTTTAAACGACTGCTGAAGTAAGAAAATGGCTGAAATGGAAATTTCTTGGTAGTTATTTTAGGGATAGATGGGATGCTATGGGGATCTAGATAAAGTAGGACATGTGACTATATAATTTCTAGGTCCTGGTCTAGGTGGATTGTCTTCGAAAATTATTTGTGGGAATCGTGCAGATTTGTAAAGCATAGCTTCATCTTTGTGTAAAACCAAATTATCTAGCTTCTATTATTTCTTACCCCTATGAGAAAAAGACATGATTTCATGCATGTAGGTATGTGATCAAATTCATGCAAAACTTAAGCATTTGGTTGCTTTGTTCCTATGAGGATAGGCAGACAAAAAAATCCCATGCTACGATCCCAAAACAATCCTTTTGCAGAAATTGCTTCACTCGGCAATAGAACCCGTTTCAAGGTCAAGCGTTGACAAAGTGTTGTTTAACACGTCACGTAGTATAATAGTGATATTTATCGTGAATTTGCATCGTTACCAGCTTCCGGTGATGGCCGACAGATGGACACACTGATTCAACTCATTTCCTGTTTGTAATTGAGAAAGAAATTGGTTGCTTTTCTATTTTGAATGTGGTGGAAAATTTTCTGGTCAACGGAAAATTATTTGTTTATTATATGTTGATACGTTAAATTGTATTTGTCAGAAAATTATCATGAAACTATTATATTTTTGCTGAAATATTGAAAAAAAAATACAAAATTATACTCAATCGCAAAGCTACTAAACAGATTGTGATGAAAATTTTCAAAATGATAGTTTATAGCCTGGTTTGCATAGGATATTGTACCCAGGAAATCTTTTCTCGCGGACAACGTGTCGGACAAAATCTAGTTTAATACGATCTAAAAAGTAGACAATATTTTTAAAAAAGTTCAACTGACTATCCTAGGAAAAGCAACTGGACTTCCCAAATATAACCTTGTCTCTATAACTATTCAAACAAACAGACAGACAGACTGCAATAGAACCTGCAAGTTGCACCTTCATCTTCCGTCTTGTAATGAGTTGCTGAATTTCTAATGTCTCACCTAGACTTGTGTTTGAATTTAACCATGGTGTTATCTATGGGACTGTATATAAGATTGTGATTGTATTACTTGCACTACCTGAGTCTAGAAAAAAGTTTGATGTTCTAGGCTTCAACCTACAATTCTAGATGCTACTACTGTCGTAAATTTGCTTCGAAAATAACGTTTTGAGCTTTGTTTTTGGGGCTAAATATAATTCAACAACTCACACACAGTCATTTGATTCCAAACTAAACAGAACTTGTACTATGTTAACCAAATAACTGATAAAAATACCAAATGCAGTTGACAGCTGAAAAGAAAAAGTCACTTGATAAAACCTATTTGTAAATTAGTCATCATCTCAGCAATTTCTCTTCCAAGCCCTTACTGACTTTCTAATAACTTAGCAGTCGAATCTCCCACGGGAACCAAACCCACTGCCCTGTAATTCCACTTGTGATGTATCATCACGTTGTCAACCACAATCATCACTAATTTGAGTCCATTACATAGTTTATTATTTACCGTCACGGTCCAAGCACTTCAAGGACAGTACATTTTATATTTATATAACATACATACATTATGTGTTGTTTTCGTGGATAGGTATTAAAGAACGCTGATTTCTTTTGGTGATACTATGAATTCTAGAAATTTTCCTTTTTAATCTGCGGAGCATCGTTAAACGAGATGTATAAGAGGCATAAAACCTATCAAGTCTTTTTTGCGCTAGAATTAAGGCAACACACTCGACACAATTAAATCTTTGGGATCTCTGAAATTTTGCCGTAATGGGGATTCTCTGTACCTTTGTGCGACTATTGCCGGAGGATCACTTTATAATTTTAGCAGAAAGATTTTAACACGACTTGCAATACTATTGAAAATTAATTGTGGCTTTTCTAACCTTACAATATCAAGTCAATGATATAACATAACGTAACACACATTAGCAAAAGTTATAAACACTACATTTTCTCACCTCTAACTTCTTCTAAGTTACACGCTCATGATCCAGTAAAAGGGCCCACAAAAAGAGTACAGTAACAAAGTACCGTAGCACATAAACACAGTTAAATCATGTCGGCAACAAGGTGTTGCATTTATAAGAGCTGCTCACGTCGTGTGTATTGTCGCGTGTATTGAATAACGGGCAGAGACGGAGTAGGGACAGGTGTGGGGCCCGGGTGTGAGGGCCCGAGTGCGAGATACCGGGTGCTTAAAATAAGGTGATAGTTTTCAGGTGTAATGTAACAGGTGCTAATAAATTGTGTCATATTATTACGATAAGGAATCGACGAGGATTATATTAAACCTACTGGATTTTTAAATAAGGCACCTGTTTTTTTTTTAAATCAGTAAGTAATGTCGCTAATATTTTCTAATTAAGTATATTTTTGAAAAAAGAAACAGAAACGTAAATTCAACTCGTTTGTAGCTGTAGCAACCAGACTTAAAAATACGCTACCTACCTATAGGTCCATCCAAATTCACCACCCCATTTTTTATATCTCTCTATTTAATAACAAACTAAACCCAAAATGGGCCTGTACAAAACTGTACATCGTCCTCTCAATCACATACAATCCAAAACTAGTACCTCAAAAGCGTACACTCTTCGCACCCACTTACCTATTCCCAAGTCCCCCCCTGCACTCCTTTGTCCCACCACGACTGAGACGAATAGTAGTTATAAACTTATACTACAACACGTCGCCTTACTTTATTTGTTTGTTCTAAGATAAATATCCCACCACTTGTTGCGTGCCTCCGCGAATTACTACACAACTATTTGTTACTGGACAATGTAATTTCGAAACAGCGTAACTCACATTACGGAGATGTCGCATGGGCCCTTTTTGAATTCACTGATCGTGACATTGAATTTGAATTTGATGTGGGGCGAAGAATTTTGTAATTGATTTAGTTTGGAATAGTTATATGTTATTTATTGTTTGTTTATTGGATGTTACAAGGAAATGTTTAGGACATCTCGGGAAGAGATTCGGCAGGATTGAGGAGCGTGGGTAAATTTGAGCTGATCTTCTGCTTTATTTATTGGGATAATAAGTGATTTATGTCAGTTATAATTATTAACCACTTAAAATTACCATAATTAACCACATTTAAGACCCCTATAAATATCAAAACATAGACTAGGCGGCGTAGAGAAAAGAAGCTAAAGATTTTTCTAGTATAATTTTTTTCCGAAATTAACGTAACAGTAATATTTATATAAAAAGTTTTTATTATATAAGTCGTATCTAAAGTCTAGCTCGGGTATTAAAATTCTAGTCTAGTAATATTTTAATATATGTAGATTTCTACTACTATACATGCATTATGTTTAAGTGAAAACGCATAACTAGAGAGAAAACACTACAACAATAAATAATTAGTTTTACGCTCCACTGATCTTTAACAAATGTAATTAACAGTGAACGTTTACATGCTTATTAAATGTAAAATATGTTTAATAAACGATATCTTTAAGGCGAAAGGTAGGCAAAGCAATAATGGATTTGCGGGCACGAAACGAGCGAATATCGCAAGGAAAGGCTCCAACTAGAGGGTTGGATGACATCGTGATATGTAGAACTGCAATGGATAGGACAAGCGCAAGGTCAGGGTCAGGGTACTGGAGGGAGGTCTATGTACAACAGTGAGTTAACATGGGCTAAATAGATAGATAGAAATCTTTTAATTTCTTTAAACATTTGAATAAGGCATCCCTCAATCCGAGAGGAGACTTGCCCAGCTGTGGGACTGTGATATATTATTCATTTTTATTTTATGGCATAGGAATAAATAATACATTTATTTTGTTACTAATCACATTGCTAGGGAAAATGTTGCTTCCGAAACGAGGGACGAAAGAGACCATGAGTCCACCACGCTGGCCAAGTACGAATTGGGGACTTCCTTTCAAAAACTGCTGAAAATTTCAGGTATACAAGGTTTCGTCACAATATTTTCTTTCACACAAGTAACAAATATTTCTACACACACATAATTTAGAACACTATAGCTTAATTTCTCTAAATGTCAATATCCCCGATTTAATGAGAGCCGAATCCTGAAACCACTAAACTATAATTTACCATAAATATAATTTGAATACTGTAAAGGCTCAATATTAAATGATTCATCTTTATACTTGTAAACCGATAAAATCCAACCGTCCGAGTGAGATTTACATAGTAACTTAGTACAATGTAAAATAACTTTACAACTGAAATGTTGAAGTTTGTGAATTGTAAGAGATTCCGCCCATTGGATCAGATTTACAAATTGACGACAATTATTCAATGAAAGTCCATGGTTTAGAATTTGGAGAGAACATTTTCGGATCTTAGCAAATTTTACGAAATAAATTAATAAACTCAGGTAAATTGATTTACTGTATCTTAGTCTAAATTTAAATATTGATTATTTTATTATCTTAAATAATTAGTTCTATCAAGTAATGAATCCTATAGTCCTATGGTCAGTTAGAATATTGTTTCTGTATCAACAATATATGTATTATGAAGTGATTTTGTTGCCATTTTGGTGTTAATTAAATCATTTACTTATTATTTTTTCTATAGTGCCCTCAGCTTTATTCTTTGGCAAAATAACGTCATGTAAATATGACCAAATGAATAATAATTTTAAGTTTTTTTTATAGTAAATAAAGTCAACTCAAATAAACTCAAACTCATAATTTACATAAAAATGCAGATATAAGAAAATGCTGATAGCCGTCAAATATAAAATTCATGTGGACATTGATATTGAAAGATTTAAAACTTGAGACGTACATATTAATCAAGTCTGTTATATCCTACCCTTAGGTGTACTAGTCAATGTTTATAAAACCACAGTTTTCACCAGTCCAGGTTATATCTGCGGTATATAAAAGTAATTCATCCATTACTGGGGCGCAATAAAACGTGATGGGGTGAAGAGTGGAGACAAATACGTGTTGTAAGCTTGTACTGCAACATGAGTAACCAATGGCGACTTGTACGTGTAGTGTGTGTGTGTGTGTGTGTGTGAGTTGGAGGCAGGGCTGGTAGGAGCGGAGAGAAAATGCTCTTAATTTTGTAGTGGGTGTTGAATGTATTGATGCAAAAATATAGGTTGATTTTGGTTTTCTTTCTTAGACTTCTGATGTGAAGTTGGTCAGTGTGATATATAGTAGTCTAAGGGACAACGAAGTCCTTTAATTTAGATTAAGGACCTGTCTGTGCAAAAGGACAGTAAATAGTTCTTTATTAATATTTAATGCGGCTTAGCTTAAAAAAAAAAGGATTGTACTAGCCTGGTTTATACGAAACTTCTGATTATTTTGGAGGACTTGCAACCTCACAAGGGCTTCCTTATCTGAAAATAGTATCAAATAATAATAAAAAAAATTATTACAGACAAATTTTAAAATAACAAGTTTCACCGGAAACCGGCACTATTATCATGAATGATATCTGTAATTGAACAATAGTTTACCAAAAACTCATCTTCATATAACAATAATCAGTGAATATTATAATGCAACGGGTCTTGTACGCGATTGAAAATTTAAAGGATATAAAATTAAATAAAATTTTCAATCGCGTATAACACCCGTTGCATCATAATATTATGTGTACTAGTCGCAAAAGTTTAAAAACGTAAATAATCACTAAAGTCAACACACATAGCCTACTCCTATAAACTGCTAAAACAATTCCCTACAAAGTCAACCCATCTACAACTACACCTGCCAGCCCTGTCCCATCAAAGTGTGCTTGCACTACGTAGTAGCAAGTTCTAAATTTGTAGCGAATACAGTTAGAATAAGTGCAGCGTATTGTTTTACTTCACCCGTAGTTCTAGACTTAAGACCAACACTGACTTAAGACTTGTACTTTAGTTTTATGTGGATATATTAATATTATAAAGCTGAAGAGTTTGTTTGTTTGATTGTTTGTTTGTTTGAACGCGCTAATCTCAGGAACTACTGGTCCGATTTGAAAAATTTTTTCAGTGTTAGATAGACCATTCATCGAGGAAGGCTTTAGGTTATATAACATCACGCTACGGCCATTAGGAGCGGAGTAGCAACGAAAAATGTTACAAAAACGAGAAAAATTATGACCCATTCTTTCTCTCTTATGTGACGCAAGTGAAGTTGCGCGGGTCAGCTATACAACAATAATCACTAAAATCAACACACATCGACTCCTATAAACTGCTATTACAATTACAAAGTCAACCCATCCACATCTACACCTGCCAGCCCTGTCCTATCATAGTGTGCTATAATAGCACTATGTAGTAGCAAGTTCTAAATTTGTAGCGAATGCAGTTAGAATAAGTGCAGCGTATTGTTTTACTTCAACCTTAGTTCTAGACTTAAGACCAACACTGACTTAAGAGTTGTACTTTCGTTTTATGTGGATTTAATTGCTACCCCAGTGGCTTTAAGGTAACATAAGGTGTTTTAGAAACGAATTTTGTGGCCAGTTTATTAGTGTTTTACTGGCTCTACATGTCAATAGGCTCGCCCCCTATTACATGGAGCACAAGAGAAAATCTTAGTGCGGAAGTTGTCTTTTAAAAAAGAAAAGAAAAATAATAAAGGTGGCGAAATCTTGGTAAATTTTATATACCTCTGCCCACACTTTGGTGTATAACATATATCCACCAATAATTCTTTGGGTCTGGTTGTACTTTGTGTCCGTTGTTTGTATGTTTGTAAAAGTCCCCGCGACACAAGAGCAATTGTTAGTGCTGGTTTAAAAAAAAAAAAACTGGCAATTAACTAAGGCAATAACAAAATTTCTTATGCAATGTCAATACAAAAAAAAATGCTTAATTTATTCTCAATCTGATAATTTTTTCATCTAAAAACATAGCCAGCAAACCTTCTCAACTGTTGACCAGTCTCAGGCTGTATCTGCAACAGTATCTCAAGCGATATCCGTGCAGCATGCAAGCGGAAGTGGCGTGTCCATTGTACACTTCCGGTGCCGCCATTGTTCCGTCTCTAATTGAAACTAGCGCCTCGCGTTCATTTCTTGTGTAACTGGTTTATATTATACGTTATTTAACTAGCTTCTGTTTGTGGCTTCGTTCATAAGGAAAAAATCACTTCATGTAATTTTAATCATAAATCGCAGGGGCTGTTATGAATTTTGCTAATAATGGTTTTCCCAAGACTAAATTGGTGCGAAATACATAAATTTGTTCTGGGTGAGAATCAAACCAACAACAACCCCTATTTATTTCTTTTAAAAATACAACTCTCGCACTAAGAATCGAAATATTAATAACGGATACAAAGCACCTACAATCAGACCCGAAACAATTATTTGTGGATCGCACAAATTATATTGTTCTCAGTTGATTTATAAAACAATCGTAGTTTATGTCTAATCTCACATTCTTAAACTGTCTTCGTCCAAAATTTAATCTAAATTGGTTCAGTGGTTACTTATTTAATAACGTAATAATTCGAGGCAAATTTTTTAACGTTATAATAAAAACATAGCATTGTTCTTACTAAAACAATGTAGATAGCCAGTCACCTGCCACCGAGTAGGTCCACTAACTTGGTCCGGCTGCCACGCTCCGTTCAACTAAGTCTAACGAAATAGGCGACACCTGGCGTACTAACTAGTCTGCCTTCAGCTTTGTTATTAAATGTGTCTATGTAAGATTTTTGACAAAGTTAGTTAATGCTATAAAGCTTTTCTCGAATTTATTTGAATAAAGATGAAGGGATGTAGTGTTACTTGCTTTACAAACATATGAATGACATCCACGATTCTCATGATTTTTGTCTCAATTCTGACTTGTATACTTTTAGGACTGTGATTAAGTTTTGGTCTTGTTTTCTTAGTCTATAGAAAAAATACTAAAAATATGTATATACGTAATGGTATTACGTAATTCTCTCTTTTCGTAACTAGAGGCTTATTTTTAAGAATTAACAAGTTAGTCGTATTGGATATTATTCATATAATATGTATAATATATTAACCGTTGCGACAGTTTTCTTAAAAAATATTAAAGAAATTGATCGCGTAGTTTTTGGTTTGATAACACACAAATAAATAGCTTTGTTTCATACAACTCAATGATTAGTCACAACATTATTGAATAACCCAAGATCTGTTCTAAACGTGATTATGTTCAAGTTCTTTCGTATAACTTAATACCAGGTTAAGTTGAGTCTAAGTTTAAATTGGATAAAATTGAAGCGAGCTCGGGTTAGATAAAGTTAGTTTACTTTATACTACAGGTATTACATTGTTGCGACTTGGGACACGGCGTGTGTGTTATTTTATAGTAGAAACTTTAGTTTTGGTTGGTATTTGGAAGACATGATAATGAAAAATATGATTTAAATCGTATCATCGAAGTAGGGAATATGGTGGAATAAGTAGATGTAGAGATGCAGTGGTTAAGTTACTATGCATATTAGCACTGTACTAAATGTGTGGAGGTTCAATTCTATTTAAAAAAATGTATACAGTATACAAATATACAATGTTTCTAGTCTGGTTGTAGTTTTTATTCTTGATTTGTATTTAGTATAACTGCATACAACCACGGGACGGGAAGAAACTTACGAAAAAAAGTATCCTTCCCAATTAAGACTTAAAAAGAACAAATAAATGGTTACTTAAAGTGAAGCGAGATAAACCAAAGAAAATACCGATCCACATAACATAACATAACCTCACTCACAAAACTGCATAACTCATGCAAGATACCAAAGGTGACAAAATAAAAGCGAAATAAACTAACTACTCCCCACTAAGCTTACCTATCATAATCCTTAAAAACGTCGCATTCAAAATAGAACAAAGAACTGCACTCCCATTCTTTTCATATAATCTTTTAATCAATGCAATATAAACGCTTGGGGTGGTTGCACACATACTGCGGCATCGTTCTGGCTGTATTTGTCGAACAGCAAAGGCCTTTGGCCTTAGTATTAGTACACTAGTTTGATATCATTCGTGAATCGTGAACAATTGTACAAATGACAAAAGCCGATCGACATAGTTTAGTCAAACGGTTTTTAGAATCCGAAACCATCAAATATATTTAAACCTAATACCTTCTGCCACTAAGGACACCCACCCAGAGTTAAAGAAGGGAAATTGACTTAGCGCCCCTTCAAGAACTGTTTTTAAGAATGACATGCAAGGTTTCATCACGATATATGTCAATGATAACTCACATAGAAAAGAGTGGTGTCTTTTCGAATTGCTGTTGGTCTGTGCAGATTATTAACCGGTTACGTGAGCATCAAGCTTTACATCCATGGCTTTTTAAACCAGATATTTAGGTGGCGACAGCGAAGCTTAAAGTTAAATTACGAGCGGTGTGCTTTTGTTTCTGTACCAAATTTTTAATATCCTCCCGATCCCGTTGTTCCGTGGTTTTTCATGAAACGTATTATATTAAGTACGGATAAGTTATTGTGTTGTGATCTTAGATTATTTTTGGAAGGTATTGTAGTATTTTGTGGATTTTTAAGCCTGTTGTAGTTGGATAAATTATTAGGCTGTGGTATTGGATTACTGTGCTAGATTTTGTCTTACTGTGTGTAGTAACTGTAGTATTTTCTTTTGTAATAAATATAGAATCCGGGAGATATTAAAAATATAACTATAATCTATATTAGACGTGATCACTTTCACTAGTGTTCAAATTATTGCTTCGAGGGTGATTTTATATTGATTATTATTGAAACACAAAAACATTTTAATTAAAATTCAGAACATACTAACTAGTTCTAGCAAATTTTACTAGATGTCGTTATTACAAAAGTCCGAAAGACAATATGGCCGCGAAGTTTTTTCATAAAATTGTTTAGACATAGTTAAAAGCTTACGAAATAACGTACACACCTGCCGTTTAGTCGAATATTACCCTTACACGGTACATAACATTTTACCGTCGCCGGGAATCGAAGTTGGGGCGTCGTAAAATTTTAAGAGCTACCCGCTTATATCACGGTTATGACGGAAGTGAGATTTTCCGTTTTGTTCGAGAATCTGTTTCGATTTTGAATAAGGCAGTTAGTTTTAAAACGCGGTTTCCGTTATTCGGACATAGGCTTGAGTTTAAGAGCTTTTAAGAGTTCTATTAAACTACCGTTTTCTATTTAAAGTACATACATACGTACATGCATGTATATGTACACTGAAGTCGTGTAGCTAATTAGTCAAAAGTCATGGTGCAAGAAATAATCTAGGGCTTTTTACACCTAAGCAAGACATAATAAAAAAATGGTTTGCTGATCAGGGTACAGGGGCTCCGGTGCGCTGCACCACCTAGCCATACCGTCTCCGTCGCTATTTGGCTTATTCCGTTATATGTATTTTAATATAAAAATATATCGCTCTGAAACTACATTAACACAATTCTTTAAAAACTTCCAACAAACTCCAAATCGTAACTTCTTTTTTAAAAACTAAAACCGTGTTGTCATCACAAAACTTATAAACAGATACTTCTATACAGGTACAGAACTAAAACAATTGCGAACTTGGCGGTGCACGACCGTGCGACCATTATAATGATTGACGGTCGATACGCTCTGTCTGGGTTGAAGGTAGCTATGGGTAGTTTGTTCTAAGAAGTTCTGAGGTGTTTGTAAGTTTAGCTTGTGTTAGATAGTGAATGAAGTAGAATTTTACACTTATAATTTATGATTGATTTAAAGTAATTACTTTTAATTTTTAAAAACGTACTGTTATTTTTGAAATATTTATTTTCAATGTGTATTCCAATAAAATTAATGTATTGATAAAATCAATGTATTAAGCAGCTAGAAATATAAATTTCTTTTGATTGTTCCTTTTTGTAGTTTTACTTTAAGTCTCTCACAGTCTAATAGAAAATATATTCTTTAGCCAAAGTTTTAGTTCTTTTGTAATCTGGAACGATGATCCTCATTTTTAAGATACAGTTACTTGCAAATAATAACTGACATGCATTAACATTACAACAACATCGTGTATTGAAACTAATCACATATATAAAGCCCTTAATTTCCTTCAAATATATTCTCACAGCATCAAAAGTGTTCAAGTGCAATCACTCTTGAACAATACAAATTCAGCGGCAACAGTTAGCAATTCACAAGTTGTACGAGTGTACGACAATGTGACTGATCGGCACAAGTTTGTGAAACTTGGCGCTTGCACTACTGAACGACGCGCGACGTGACGACCGGAGAGGCTTGTGGTGCTATAGTAATGATAGTCATCTCGATGTTACTGTTGAAAGGAATCTTGTGGGTTCTAGTTATGTCCCTTTTAGACTTTAATAGTGTGGTTTTCTACTGTCGGTACGAACGAGTGTCGTTAGTTTGACATTTAAAATGTACTGGATAAATAGTTCCCACGATGACCGCTAGAGGCGCTGATCAGATACAAAATCTGTCGGTAACTAGCCGGTATCAATGATGTTTAGGTTAGTCTGTCAATATAGTGGTAGAGAATCGCGCTACAAATACTATGAAAGTTTGTGAATGAAGTGATTTTTTGGTCGACCTTACACAGATTATTGATAATTACACATATTTTTTTGCCATATTTTTTTTTTAATTAGCATGCTTGAGTATTTTCTAAATTTCACAGCTGTTAATCAAAGAGTATCTCACGAAGCAGAAGCGTTGAGTTCATATCAAACGAATCGTATTCAACCAACTGGCGAAAATGTGTGCATCTTAACAGACTTACACTAAATAAATTAGGTTATATACTTGCATTATGCCTAGGTACTTGCTTACGTTTTGGGACCTTTCGTAAAGTACTGGTTTGTTAGAGGAAAATAATTTTATTTATGTGATAGCCTATTTTTTGAGTATTTTTTTGTGGTATATGTTTTTTTACTTTAAAACGAAAGAAGAATAGTTTAGCAAATATTAAGCAAAACATGTACACCTGCGAAAGTTTGGATGGATGTTTGTTACTTAATCTTACAAAAACTATTGAAAGGATTTTGATGAAATTTGGTACACAGATAGTTTATATATGTATAACCTACATAAGCAAATAAGATTTTTGCCCCAAAAAAAATATTTTTCCACGTAAACAAAGTAGGAAACTTAAATAAGTCTACAGTTATTATGAAATATCGGCATTAAGTTAGTATTCTCTTTGATGTAGTATCTCACTGACAGGCAACGAATGAAAGCTTCAAAAATAAATATAATTATTAAAATGTTTAAGAGAAATATTATCATATTCAAATTATAGTATTAGTTCTTTATTTCATGATTTTTACACAGCAATCTATTTTAACAATAATAATTAAAACTAACGATTAAATTAATACATTAAATAATTATTTTATATGTACAAACGAAAAAAAATAATAATAAAGGAATTATTATAATAAAATATTTATTTCAATAAAAGTAATGTCTTTTAATGATTCATTGAATGCATTTTTTTGCGAATATTTTCGTGGTTCGTGGAAATCCCAATTAGCGCTTTTTTACATTTTCGTTTTCCAATGTTTCTTTGTACAATTTTATTTAATTTATTTGACAATGTCCTCGTAGCGCCATTGTTGCGCTAAGGGTTTGATTTTGATTCTTAGACGACAAAAATATTCATTTGATAGCTGATTTAGGTTGTGTCCGTTGTTTAAAAAACAACAAAAGATTATTGGCGTTTTCTGGTCTCTGCTTACCCCTATGAGTGAATGAGGAGGAGAGATTTTATGTATGGATGTATTTGTATTGATAAAAAACTTTTAAAAACAGCATTATATTTTCGTAGAAAACTGACGTACGAAATAAACTTATCTTCTTTATATTCAATACTCTCTTATACAAGAAACACTTTTCAAAAATACACCTTAGGGTGTCAGTCTAGTGTGTAGCATCTAAACCAATGCAATTTAAACTTGGTAGCAAGTAATTTTCAGCGGCTTAGCGTGTCTGTCGGCGGCTTACAGCGCGTGTAGGGATCGGTCGGGATTCGATGCTCGGGCGAAACTGTTTGTTGGCTACAAACGACTGGGAAGATACGTGTCTTAGAGTGTTTTCGTTGGTTTTATTTTAAAGATTTTTTTACTTAGTTAAAGTGAAAAAAAAATGTTAGTTCTCTATGCTTTGGATCTACGAAGTTTCGCTTGTATTGAAATTCTTTTTAACAGTTCAAATGCTTGAATTAACACGTCTTTTAAGGTCTTGTTTCTCTAAATTAAAGTATACTTGGAATTTTGTAATTTAATCGCTCTACAATCGTCATAATTAGACAAAACCACGTGAACGCAGATTTTTCTCAGGGCATTTGCCCTGAATGAGCTTTGAAGCTTAATTCCATGTAAATGAAACCCTTTTCTTTATTTTCTTTCCTATCGACTAGTAGCGTCTATTTCTATTGATATCCTTAAATATTTTGCACCTAATTCTGCTTTTATTAATAACACTAGCTGACCCGCGCAACTTCGCTTGCGTCACATAAAAGAGAATGGGTCAAAATTTTCCCCGTTTTCGTAACATTTTTTACTGGTACTCTGCTCCTATTAGTCGTAGCGTGATGATATATAGCCTATAGCCTTCTTCGATAATTGGGCTATCTAACACTGAAATATTTTTTCAAATCGGATCAGTAGTTCCTGAGATTAACGCGTTCAAACAAACAAACTTTTTAGCTTTATAATTTTAGTATAGATAACATAGTAGAGGGGTAATACCCCAATATAACCCCTAAAATATTCTAAACTTCCTAAAACTTAACCGTTTGTGTAACAACATATCATAAATAACAACACGATACACTTCAATTAAGCTCAAATTAAAGTTAAGCCAGACTTAGCGGGTACATAGCTAAGTTAAACACAATCGAGCTATTATCTGCAATTACTAGACTTACACTAACTATAACTTGCATAACTTGGCCTGGGCTTCATCGAATAGAGATTCAAACTTATGTAGGATGATAATAGCTTTTATATCTATGAACTATAGAAATTCGTACTTTACATCTATAATACAAATGTAATGTTTTAAGAGTGTGTATGATTGACCTTCTTTAACATCAAAACAGTTGCACCTATTTGGGAAATATTGGACACGGTGATATACTATATTCCTGGCAAGAAATAGACTTTAGATTTAGTTCTGATAAATACACATGGTTCTGCGGGCATAAGATAGTATTATTTACTGCTTAATAGTTTTTTGATTGATTGAACGCTCTTATCTCTGTAGCTGTTTACGTATTTTGAGAAATCTTTTTGTACGGTAACCATATTTATATGTAACAGTATTATTTATAAGCTTAAGCTACTGTATATAAAAATAGTATACATTATTGCGAGTGAAACTTGAGTACAACTTCTAATTTAGAAACAAACTATAGCCCAACTATAACTAACCAATTTGATACTACAAACTGACTTCGAAATGGCCATCTGCAATCCGTTTCCTAACACAGTCGACAATTAAATGCTAATTTAGACTATCCTCCCTCCTCTCAGAGGGAAGGTGCTCACTGCTTGCCCACAGTAGTAGGTACTACTGCTACTCTCCATCTTCGAAACGAAATTTTCTCTTTCACGGCTATACCAACTTTAATAGATAGTTTCAGGTCAGACATTGAATGTAGACGTTTGTATTTACCTTTAAAGTGCATGAAATAGAGTTCGTTCCCTTATATTCTTATAACATCATTTGAACTTACTAATTTATACTTAGAAAAAGCAAGATATTTCTTCGAATATCTGTGGACTCGAGGCCTAATCCTTCCCTCAATCCGGTAGGAATCATTTGCTCTACAGTATTACAATAATAGGTTAAAATTATTTCGTACTACAATTTTTTGTGGTTAATTGACTCAAGGCAATATTTCCATACACACATTCATCCTCTCTTCTAATCCCCTCCACTCCGTATCTCGCGATAAAAAGTACTCAATGTAAATTCTCAAAGTCAATTCTATCCTGGGACCAACTTTCATTGAAATCAATTGAGTGGTTTAGACGTGAAAGCGTAACAGACAAACAGACAGACATACAGAGCTACTTTCGCATTTATAACAGTAAATGCAATAAGTAGAGATTTGTTTTTCATAGAATTAAAGTAGACTAGTACTGTAGACAGTCGGTTGCAGTGCAAGCCTGCAACCTTATTACTTTCATGGTGAGTTAGTGAGTGCAGCCGTCGGTTGTCGGATCAGTCGACTTGCGTTCGAGTTTGTTAGACGTTAAGCTCTTTGAACTGGGTACTAAGACTGTTTTGTGATGTATACGGTTATTAGCTTTGTGTGTGTTTTATTTTTTTAAACGCTAAATTTTAGAATAAAATAAATAGAAATCAAATTCTAGGAACTTTTAGTAAAAAATACAGATATTCTTGTAGCGGCTCGCTACATACAGCGACATATTCTACTGGGACCAGCGCGCAACCAACCACCACGCGCAGTGTGACTGACGTCACAAGTCCTAGATCGCGCTATCGAAGTTTGCACTGCAACTGACTATATATACAAGTTCCCGACTACAACAGTCGGGCAGCCTAGGCCCACCAGGCACGATCACCTCGCCTGGTCGGAGGATCCTCCCTTTGTGTTGGAGGAACATTATCATCTCGTTCCTCCACAGTGGTGACCCCGACGTGATTGGAAGCAGCCTTCACGAAGATCAGACCAGCAGCAGCAGCAAACCTTCGCACCCTCATCACTCCTCACTCCTACAGCAGCAGTCGTACAACTCCAGCCAGCATCTTCGGCCACACCAGGGCACTCCACGAACATGTCGCTCATGCACATGACTGGCATACTCTACGGCCTCAGCGGCATCCAACCTGGGCATCATCGTCACGCTACTCTGACGCACCCAGGGCACCGCAACGCTTCGTCTCGACTCACCGCAGACAACAAGCACCTCGCCCCGACTCACTGGGGACACTTCACCGCACACCGCACACCGCACACCGCACCTCTCCGACTCACTGGAGTTAGCGGCATACAGTTCCGACTCACTGGGACTAGCGGCATACAGTTCCGACTCACTGGGACTAGCGGCATACAGTTCCGACTCACTGGGACTAGCGGCATACAGTTCCGACTCACTGGAACTCATCAATGGCACTGGAGAGACTGACTGACATGAAGAGAAGATCGACCTACGGTCTGAGGGGGAGTAATGTAGCGGCTCGCTACATACAGCGACATATTCTACTGGGACCAGCGCGCAACCAACCACCACGCGCAGTGTGACTGACGTCACAAGTCCTAGATCGCGCTATCGAAGTTTGCACTGCAACTGACTATATATACAAGTTCCCGACTACAACAGTCGGGCAGCCTAGGCCCACCAGGCACGATCACCTCGCCTGGTCGGAGGATCCTCCCTTTGTGTTGGAGGAACATGCTCATCTCGTTCCTCCACATTCTTAATCGTAGTGTTTCTCTGCTCATTGCTTGAAAGTCTGTAGCCTTATTCTAACTCCCTTTTCAGACACTACATTTTGTGACTTGGGTACTACCGTTTTAGAATTTTGTATGTTTTTGTAAGGAACGAATTTCCCCTTAAACCGATTTCGAAAATCATGAACCAAAAACGTCAATCAAGTGGATACAATTTGAGTTTCATTTTCTGATCCTTATCCCACGTTACGACAATTGATACTGGCATCGATTGATAATTAATGTACTCAAAGTACTCTACACAAGAACGAATCCTTAAAAACCTTTTTTAGTTTTGAATGTTATTTCCGTATATTTATAAACTAGTAAGTAATCAGCATGCAGATCTCTCTCCATGCATTTTAATATCGTTAATTATTTGTAGAGGGCGCCTCTGTTTACCATTGTAAATGAAGATATTTGCGTATTGAATGAGAATGTGGTCGACGTCTATGTTAAATAAGTGTGATAGTAATCGGAGATTGCCATGAATAGGTAGAATTTTTGTAAAGGTTTTTATAGTTTCACGCAATGCCTTAATTATATTATTAAAGGAAAATATGTCATGATCCTGTGTTAGTTAAATTTAAAGGATGTTGAAAATGATATCTGTTTTCCTTGAACTCTACACTACTTGAGAATAAAGTGGGGCAAAAAGATCCCAATATCATTTAAACGAAAATTGCTTTATCATTATACTAAGTTTTGATTTTAAAACACCAGAAGTTTTGTGTTTTGCTGTAATACTGTTGAATCACATAAACCATTGCCCAATAGCCACCGATACATTCATTTAAATTACGTGCACAATTACACATACATTTCCCATAGTAGCAGGCGGACTAAAGAACCAACAAGTTTTGGTACCATCCTTACAAACTTTCCTTGTTTCAATCAGATTCGAATACATCTTTTAGTATTACGTCTTTCATTTTAACTATTATAAAAAGGCGTCTTTATAATATTGAACCTGTAAATCTCTCTTTAGTATTAAACATCACGTTTCTAATAAAGCTATAAAGCAGCGACGGTAACCCTCTACCTGTAAATATGATCACTTCATTACTCGCGGGCTATGTGGCTCTTATTACGTGGAGCTACTCCTAGTATCATTATTACTCAGCTTACCTATATGCTAGACTAGCTGACCCGCGCAACTTCGCTTGCGTCACATAAGAGAGAATGGCTCATAATTTTTTCCCGTTCTGGTAACATTTTTTATTGCTACTCTGCTCCTGTTGGTCGTAGCGTAATATAGCCTATAGCCTTCCTCGATAGAAGGGCTATCTAACACTGAAAGATTTTTTTCAAATCGGAACAGTGGTTCTTGAGATTAGCTCGTTCAAACAAACAAACAAACAAACTCTTCAGCTTTATAATATGTATTAGTATAGATTTGTATTCTTCTTCTTAGCGTGTCGATGGCAAACAAATTGTATAGTATTAAAACTGAAAATAGTATATGACACTTTCTGTCTTGCTATACACTGCCAGCCCAGTATTCAGCTACGTGTACGGCGTTTTCTGTACAGCTCATAAGGTTCAGGTATGAGCATGAGTCAGGGCACTCCGGGCATGACAATATGTGGGCCATGTCCTGTGTGGCTCCACATCTACAAGAAATATTTGACCTGTCGAGGAAACCCCACCTGGCCATGTTCTCCTTACTTGTATTGTAGAAATGACTGCCTCTGTGGCGCGGACGATAGTGTATGCGACTGCCGCGCTAGTCTCGGGTTCGAATCCTGGGTCGAGCCGAAAAGTCTTTTCTGATATTTTCTGTTTAGAATTTCTCAGAGATTGCTCGGAGTTAGGAAGTTGAGATCGTGCCTCGGAGAGCACGTAAATCCGTCGGTCCTGCGCCTGACCTCTCACTGATCGTGTCGGTTATCCGTCCCACGGCTATAAGACTGATGGAATAGAGAGTGTACCTGTGTATTGTGCACACATTTAGACACTATAAACCAAGTCCTGCACCGTTGGCCAGTTTAACTCAAACTGACCGCTTTAGCCGGATACCGGCTAAGACAATATTATTGTTACATGATATATACTGTACGTATATTGAAAATACGGCGGTAGTCTTAAAGTACACTGGTTTTTCTTAGGTTTCTTACAAGCTAAGCTTTTTTATTCATATTATGTTTAATATATAGTTAAAATAATTAACATAGTAACTTGCTTGCGGCGCTCGCGCGTGTTATTGACGTCTCATACAAAGCCTTATAAAAATATAACAAAGCCTTTCAGATCTTTTACAAGAATAATTAGTGTTTATACTTTTAATTAGATTAGCCTTTAGGGTATAGTAATATAATTATGTATAAAAAAATGAGTACATCAGTAATTTGAATTAACGTTATACAATCTTATTATAAGTTCTAGTTTGTAATTACCACATAATTTTAAATAGAAACCGACATCTTTCCTGAATTAACTAATGTACAAACTTATTGCCAAAAATTGATCTTAGATTCAGAAATTTTTTTCATCGCATGAGAATCGAATACAGCACACCATACCCGAGTTAATATGATTACTTCCCAACAAAAAAAAAATATTCAGAAAACCACATCACTATTACCAATTCAATATAATAAAAAAATACGAACTTATCTTTAAAAAATACGTACGAAAAAGTCTCTTAAAACTTTTATAGTAGGCTTGAAACAAATCCGCACATGGAATGGATTAAAGGCTCGCATTGTGGCCGCAAAAAGCCTCAAAATGCTTTAAAATTGACGAATTTTGTTAAAACTCTCGCCGCAGAAGCCTCTATCAATATTAGGAGAAACTTTTTGATTAATATTCATTATTATAATGAGCTGAGAAATGCTTAATTGATAAGTAAGATCTGACTGGTAATTAAATAATATTTTGCTTCTGTTATAGTCAACTAATAACGGGTGTTTCTTATTGTTTAATAAGTCAGTATTGACATCGACAGTTTATCAATCTTAAGTAGACAAAGTAAGCTATAGATCTTGTAATAATATTAGCTGAAAATAATAATGTAATTATAAATAAAATTAAAAGAAAAAACCCACCATAATATACCAAATAGAGGAAATAATAATATAATATGCTCGATGATAGATTCTCTACAGTCGGTACTATGTGTAGACTAACAAGCGATTGACATTCAAAATTCCTTTAAAAAAATCCTTGATATTCGTAGTTACTTGGTTGGTGATAGTCGATAGTGGTAGGAAATCGTTATTCTGTTCTTTACAGTAACTCGAGTTTGTCAATTGTGCGTAAAACCAAACAGAGGACTTCTTCCTTTTAGATAACGAGTTCATTGACACCTTTTCAACCCTTAATTTAAAACAAAAAAGGTAAAGACGTACCTAAATAAAGTGTCAATGAACCTTTTACAAAATAGGACGGATTTACAGTATTAAATCCGCTATAGATCGTGAAAATCCGCGAAATTCCGCTCCGCTAATCCAGGCTAAACGTTTCATTATATCTCATCTATTGTTTCAGGTAATTACTATCATTTCGAGACCAGTTCCGGCTGTATTGTGTAAGTTTGTGATTATCCTTATTTAAAGAAGATTATTTACTTATAGAAGTTTTGAAGAAGACTTAAGTAAGTAGTGTTTCGAAAGTTGGTCTTAATCGCGAGATGAACTGAAATAGTATCTTAAAGTTTATTTTTTGCAGGAAAGGATTACGTAGTTTAAAATAAATTTTGACGCGGATATTTATTATTTTCTTCTATGCTAATTTTGGTTTCAATATAGACAATACTAAAAGCATATTATTTGTCAGGCTGACGTCACATATGCTGTAGATCGGGTTTGATTCCTATACGTAACAAAATAATCTTGTGTTCTAAAAATAGTTTTATATTCGGATCTTCTCAACTTGTTTGTTGTTTGTCAAAAATCCTCGCGACATTAGTCATTATTAGTACACAATTTAACAAAAAATGTGTTATGCTCATTATTAGGCGATTACAAAGCCAAAAATTTTAAATATTCCCCAAAAATTATCGTATTTATAAATACAACACACGAAACAAAGAACGCAATGATCCACACATCACCATAAAGTAACACAATCACAAAGTCTCTCCACAAATTGGTTTATTACCCTAAATGCTTTGAAAACCCTCAATCAACATACAGGAGGTTCAAAAGAGAGGGCTGCTCTGATCACTCACATCCCTCGCAAATTGCTCAAAGTGTTCACAATCACCTGCCATTTTGTTCCCTCCCCCCTCTCTGGTGGGTAAAACTGGTACTTTGACTTTCAGTTATCATAATATTAGGAAATAGTCCTGTGTTTGTGAACACTTTTTTATTGGAAGAAATGTATGAATTTCTATAGTAATATGAAAATTTTTGATGTATAAAATAATGAGCCCATTTTTTATTCCGGATCTTCAAGTTTCAGTTTCAGGATTGGTTCAGACTCACAGACAAACAACCTCTCATATTTAAAACGTAAGTTTTAACCCAGGGTAAAGTATTTTTAAACCCAGGTACTTTTTTCGGCCAAAACGGTAAGATAAAAGCATATTTTTATTATTTTAAATTTATTATGTGTGTTTGTATTATTAATCGAAAAAATATACGCCCGAACTAAAAGTTGATTATAGTTATTTAGGGTTTAAAAAAGGAATTAACCGACTCAATTAAAAAAACAGTTACTAATATCGGAAAAAGTACATGTTTTTCGTTTACATATTAGAACATATTCCCTACTAAATGGTTCAAGTGATTACTTTTTATTTATAAAAGTATTTACAATATTAGTTTTTAAATACTTACATAACTCAGATAAATAGACTTCTTTATGAAAGGCAATTTTCGTGAACTATGTGTGACGCTAAACTAGCCTTCAGATATTCCAGCCCATTAGGGGATAGTTTTTAAACACGTAGGACCCTGAATCACTATCCCGATAATAAATTTCATCAAATTCGGTTCGCTAATTTATTCTTGAAAGTATGACTGACAAACAGACGTGTAGACTTTCGCAATTATAATACTATTGCAATTATTAACTTTGTCAAAATATGTTTTACCCAACAATATCATGTACCTATAACTTATTTAACATATAAATTGTAAAGCGTTAGACTAAAACCACTCGGACACGTTAACTTGAGTACCTCCATTAGCACATTTACATAGAAAAGGATGGAAATGTATGAAAATGGATGAAATCCACAATAATCGTGATTGCAGATAATTCCAGACCACTCGCTAGAGGTGGATACTCATTAGAGTACCTTATTTGCTTATCCTGTTACACAGAAAATAGAAGAAAACTAAATTTTTAACCATTTTTATTGTAATAAGAATATTAATAAATACAAACTAGGTAGATCCTACAAAAATTTGAGAATGCACATGCATTTTTAAGTCTATCAACAATTTTCATCGTTGAAATTATAGGTATTTCACTTACAGACTGGTACAGGTATATTTTCTTTATTAATAAATTTTGGCATGAATGTATTAAGCTTTGTTCAGGTTTTCTTCTTTTTAACCGACTTTAAAAAAGGTGGAGGATTTGTCTGTTTTTAAAATTACCGTCACATAGCTACCACTTAGTCAATTTGAACATACTTAGGTTAATTTTTAGAATAGGACATATAATTTCATATCCACAGACATTTCATTGACAAGACGTTAAATGTTCTCATATGTAGTGAACTTTATACAGCTCCTAGCTACTCAGATGAAAGTGACTTGAAAGGATCTAGCCCAATCTTTCAATCGTTTCACTCGAACGCTAATGGAACGTTTGATAGAAATATACTTCATATTTCTGCTGATTAATATAAAACGGAATAAGTGTAAGAACTAGTTTTTGATCGAAGATTTCTTCTGCATAAGCTTTTTTGTATAATATTCGGATTGTGCCTAACTATGAACCTATATGCCAAGTTTTTCCTGTCTGTAAAGTTGTTTTGAGGTTGAGCAAACTTCTATGCTTTAATAGAGGTCAAATCAGTAGTAAGGAATTTAATATCGAGTTTATTTGTTATTTCTTGCTATGTTAAGTTAAATTTGTTAGTTTGGTTTCTTTGAAACATACCATTATTGCATTGAGAGTATTGAGACTAAGCACTGACATTAAACGACAATTGATGAGACCTTCATTTTTACCTTGGCTTGCATGACGTTTCGGCATCGATTACAAACAGTTTACGTACTATTTATTCACTAAAAGTCTTCTTTGATCAAAATCCTAATAAACGAAAGCAAACTTTTACCCGGAACACAAATTCCCCGGTGACGTCATAAAATCTAAATTTTCCACATTAATACATGATTTACTCTGCCGAGCGACAAATTACTTAAAATATATAACGCTCCAGGGACATGTGATAACGTGAACCTATACAATATAATATAGAGCTGATATTAGGATAACAGTGATAGCAGAGTGGTATAAATATTTTCTTCGCAACCAAAATGTTCGAGGGTTCAATCTGGGCAACACAATTTCTATAGTTATAATTATAGAATTAATTATCATTTGTGTTACAACTGTAAGGGTCGCGAATTCGATGCCCGGCAGGTGTACTTGTAAGTTAATTAGTTCCCTGACTAGTATTAATCGTATCAATGAAAAGTTATTCTTGTGTGTAAGTTATTCTTTATGACCAATGGAATGGATTTTGGAAAGAAAGAACATTTATTAGTCTAAAGACAGCTTACGGCTCAACTACTGAACCGACTTAAACATAATTCTCTAATTTTGTGCCTCAAACAAAATAATCAAAGGAAAAAAAAAATCTAGCTAAAAAAATTTGCAAAAAGGGTTAACATATCAATTGTACAAATAACCCCTTGCTATAACGTAGGGTCCCAAATCGATGTAACATAGAAACGCCATCGATTTATGGTGATTGATTACTGGACCCTAACCCTGGGGAGACAGACCCATGTCGAAGAGGTCATGAGCATTCGATTATAGGAAAGATTGACACAACTCATACTTATGAGAATTTCTGATTTCACTGTTTAAATAGAAGTCAAAATTTGAGCTGTAATTGACTAATTACAGCTTAAATTTTGACTCCTATTGACTTGACTAGCTTATATAGTCTAGTAAATAGTTTGTGGTTATAAAGTCTGGGGTTCGATTCCCGAGTGGGGCAAAGAACTGTCTGATTTTTCGTATTTTTTTTTAGAATGTTATCAAAAATTATTCGTAGCTTCGATACGTCCCTGGAAATAGGCCGTAGACAATAGAATTAAGATTGTATAAATATGCCGTTTGGTGTACATTATGTACATACAAGTGATTTTATATGACTTTCACTTTTCAGTATACCAAAAGTGCTTTTAAATAAAAACCTCGCTTTTAAAACCTTTTGTTCAATTGTTTGGTTCAACCTGAATTTTTCAGGTGGTTAAGACTTCAACCAAAGTTAGAGCCGTTGATTAAGTTTTAAGCACCAGGTACGAAACAAAAACTAATCAGTTGTGGACTAAAACTATTAATTTGTTCTAAGTTAGTTTTAAGTTGGGTTTTCTATTAGAAATGGGTTGCAATGGGACTTGGAATTTAGCGATTGGGAATCTTATATTTTATTTATACGACTGTTTGAAAGATAGTGTGTAAAATTGTCGAACATAAGGTTTCAGAATTGATTCTCGGAGACGGCTAAAGTGTTGACATTGTATAGGTCCTTTGGAATATTCTTAAAAGCCACAGCTTGTTTCTTAAGCAGTTTTGAGGCCTGCAAAATAACCCAACCTCCAATGAATAACAATATCAGATGTGTTTGCCTTTTGGGCGGCTTGAACAACTTTAACACTAGGTTGACCACTGACCATGCGATAAGAAGAAGGAGATTATGATCATAATCGTACGCATCTGACATTCCGAGATGACTCTTTTGCTATAAAATGCTATTAAACTATTGTGACACGCTATACTTTTCTCTTAACTTAATCTCGATTCAGTAGTGCAATTGTGTACAGTTGGTACTTTCGAATATCGAGAGTTTGATATTTAAAATGTACTGCAAAATAGTTTCTACGACGTCGACTACGTTGTCAGACAATTTTTAGCGAAGAATAGAGTATAGCGGTATAGGGCCCTGCAGCGACCTAGCTACCTGCAGCCAAATCTATCTTTAATTCCGAGAAGAAATTTAACCCAGCAGTGGTTTTGAGTTAAACCGAACCAATGTGGTCTGAGTTAGGTTAGGTTAGAACCACACAAAGGAGAAAAATACTAGACTCGCTATACTTCTCTCTAACCTTAATCTCGATGCTGCATTCAGTGTTAGTAGCCAAAAGGCATAAGTAAACAGTATTAGTCGTCAATCGGCTGTAATTCGAGCTGTGATCGCCGGTGGCATAAATCTCGTCGAAACGGCTCCCGAAACACTCGCATGTGCCAATGTGCGTTCAGTATCTACTTGCTAGCCAGTTAGGAAAAGAGTTGGATAAAAAATTTACTCGAAAGAAAAAATGTGTGATGTTAATAGCAAATAAGTTTTATAATTTTAAAGGCTTAGCCAATTGTGTTCACCAGTTAGTAAGCGATCAGTTTGCTCAGCGAAATTGTACGTGGATTGTAGACTTCATCCATTGTTTAATAGCATTTATCCTACAATGGCCAACTCGTGGTCTTGGTTTCTTTGGATTTCGAAGCGTATGAATAGTCAAAGGTCTGAGAGTGGTTTGAACAACTTAAAACTATACTTACGTAAACATCATACAGAACATCAATTTTTTTATTATATCGCTTTTACTTCGATTCACGAATACACTATCTTTATACTTTTAAAACCCTACAAAATCATTTGCGAAACCAAACCTTAAACAGTTATAAAACCACAGTTACATTTAACAACATACCACTTACCAACTATTAATAGAAGCTTACTAATCCACTGTCTCACCGACTGGCACGTTCAAACGCAGCACAGTAGAATTTCAATGAGGAAGGATGGAAGGAACCCTCAGCTCTCTTGGGCCGACATCGTATGGGCTCAGAATTGTAATGAGAAGAGTTCAGTATGTTGGTTTTTTGCTTTTGTTAAAACGCTGATAGAGATATCAAGATCAATGGTTGATTGTAATTCTATTTTGATCTTTTGTTTTAAGGAATTATTGTATAGTTTGATATATTACTGCGAAAAAAAATGTGCAAAATAGAAAACCTTTACTATATCTTTGTTTTTCAGAAGGCCTGGTTTAATAGAGTATTTGATATAAATCATTGAGTTTAATTTAAACCAGGCGGTAACTTTCTTGTGTTCAAATTAGGAGCTGAATTACGTAGCTATATTTTTTGGACATCTTAAACTAACACTATTCTATTTCAGGTAATTTATATAAAATATTAATTCCCTTGACACCAGTAGGTTAAATTTTTAAATTTTCATTTTCAATTATCAAGAAACAAAGGTATCACAAAATACTATCACAATTCAACTCTCGTACTCGCCTAATCACTCTCCCAATGTAAACGAAGCACAAGAAATCTCGATACTTTACCCTTTTCGCCCAGCAGTGGGTACGGCTCGCGAATCCTAATGAAAGCTATTGTTGTTTATTGTGCCCCTATCGTATGTATCAAGGTTCGATGCCGGGTTCGTGAATTACTACCCTCCCTGTTAAACGGTTCGACGTTTTACCCCCTATTTTTGGGAATGGTCTTTAAGGAAATTTAGTGGGTGCTGTCTTTTTTGGTTTATGGCTTAATTTTCAGTGGGATTGTGGCATATGCTATTTGTTTTTCTATAGAAATGTAACATGGAATTTCAAGATATTCTGAAAAATATGTTTAGTGCTTTTTTATAATCGGTTTAATTTCAGGTTTTTACACTTACTTACAAACTTGACGACCGGTGGCATTATAGTTACGGTAGGCACTGTGCGAATGTCTTAGGTTCGATTACCATAACTAATGTTTTTGCAATCCACAATTAGTCGTAATGTGTCGGGTTTTACTTTATCTCGGTTGTGTGTATGTATGTAAAAGTCCCCCCCACAAAAACAAAAAAAAGATCTCTAACTATACTATAAATGTGACTATAATAAAACTCACACTTGACAATAACATCAAGTAGACTTGAAAATAAATGGCAGTTCAATAAAATAAATGTGCCGTTTCAATCTTTTGAAGTCAAACGCATTAAAATAAATTGCTTGCTTGTATAAACAGTTTGAAACTTTCAAGAATTCTTTCCAAAGAAATCTTGCATTTAGAAAATAGTGGAAAAGCGATAGTTTAAGAATACTTTCAGTAGATAGCACAAATATTTTAAATCGGAACTTTTCAACTCGTTTCGGAAGTGTACCGAAGTTTACCGAACTTGTACGAAGTTTGCCGAAGTATGTTCAATGGAGCACACTTAATTCTTAACAGGGGAAGCAATTAGAGTGTTTTTAAAGACAAATATTATGGCTTTTTCATGTTGTGTTCTAGTAATTTTTGATACTTGTGTGTAAAGATCCTGTGACCCAAATTTGGACAGCGTGGTAGTGTCCCAGCAGTGGGGCAGTAATTTTTTTTTTTAACACTTGCGTGGTCAGGTGGCAGTACTTATGGCATTCGACTAATACATCCTCTACCCTTTTTTATGAACTGTGTTAATTTATTTATAAATATGAAATGATTAAGAAAAAAATTTCATAAATCTTCAAAAAAGTATAAGTTATTAGTTTTTGCCACACAACATATTAATTTCATTAAATTAGATCTTATATAAATACCCTTGCAAAAAGCGTTTTACTGATTAAAACTGAAACATAAATAAACCTGCCTAGACCTGAACAAAAACAAAAGAACGGGTAGAAAACATGTATTTTGTACTTAATAACTCCATGTCAACTAGTGTGTATTTTTTGCTATACCTAGAATAGAGGCAGTCAGGTGATTCATTTTGGCCAACAATCGCATTAATATTTTCTTTCTTATTTTTTATTAATATACCTGCTCGTTATATCCGTATGTGTATGCAAATCTGTATGAAATAGATTCATTAGAAAAACCGGCACTTTGATCGATCCGGGAATCCAATCCGAGACCTCTTGCAAACAAATGGCAATAAGCAACTCGTTTTTTGATTTAGAACTCTCATTTTTTTTTTGTTGGCGTTGATTGAACGTCTGTTAGTCAATTTAGTTTTCCCTATAACAACATAGGGAAAACACACTCAATTTTAAAAGTTAGGACCCACAAATATTTATATTACCTAAAATGTTTATGCTCTTATGGATAGCACTCAGTCCTGTTTTGAATGGACTAAAAGGTTCGGACTACCTTGAAGTTTTGTGTCAACTTATGTCACTTTCGATTGTACAATCACTTATTTATGAGAATCTTCTGTCAGTCTTGAATTAGAATAGAGAAATCTCCACAAGTATGTATTTTTCGGGAAAAAATCTTACCCACCTTCGGTCGATCCACAATGTATAACCTATACAATATGCCAAAATTCATCTTAAAAGATTCAGCAATTTAGCCGTAGCACAGCAAGAAAAACGTGCAGGCAATCAAAGATACTTTTTCCCTCTTTAAGCTTTCGCATCTATGCGTATATAAATATCTAAATATTTATAACCATCCATACTTTAATAAAATGAAATTATGTCAAAAGAAATCACACAGAAAAAAATCGTTAGCCATGTTCCCGGTAAACTAGGGTGTAAATCCATTAGCATACATCGTGGCCACTATACCCATAAGTCTTTACCACCATAACTCACAAATAACACATTTTCCTCCCCATAGCGTTGATGGCGTATGTTAAACACCATCTACAGCTATAAATATTTACTTTATCTGTTCTACACATGAAGTAGCATTTAGTTTGAGTATTAAGGGCTTTTGTATATAAAAAAACTAGCCTAATATGATTGTGTTCCGCTGAAAATATCGGTCAGCCAAATTTTGCCAAAGTCGGTTCAGCTACTTGAAATTGAATGAATAAAAAACAGTACTCTCTGTTTTTTTTTTTGATTATCCGTCCAATCGTAATTTTTTTACGAGAAACCAGCTAAGCTTGATTGCTAGTCGCGAGAGTAAGTTTTTTTATAAGATTGAAGAAAAAAATATTTGATAAGATTCCGATTTTCTTTGTTTCTCTTTATTTTAAGGTTATATAGGATTAGATTATGCAAAGGTACATAGCAAACTAAATGCAAAGAGCATAATAATAGTTAGCCAGTAGACCAGTAGTAAGAGAATAATCATTTCCGTTTTTACCTTCAATTCCAATCAGCTGCGAGAAAATACTCAAAAACGACACACTAATAAGTCTCACGTTCTGTCAGATATTAGACGTTCATCTGTCTATGAAGTAATACAAGTAACTCAATCACGTGTACGTGCCTTTATCTGCTGCGTTTTACCCCATTTTCCTCTTTTTGATAACTGTCAGTCTCGTAATATGGTTTTGTTTAGCTTTTATTTCCTTCAAGGGGTGAGCACAATACATAGCTATACAATATCAGAATTGTTATTCTCGAAGGTGTAGGCAGAGGTTTATAAAACGAACCTAGTCTTGCTATTTTTATTGTCCCATATAACAGAGGCTGAGCTTCTTGCCACGAACGTTATCAAACTCTGGGCTCTATTTAGCATACTAGCCTTCATCAGTGACTTCCCGAGTGACCACACAAAAGGACGGTCTTTTACTTTGCCAATTTTCATCCTAATTTGATTAACCATTTACCCAAAAAAGGGGTAACGTTCGATTTTATAATATTAGTAGATATTATTTAACCAAAACATTTCATCATTATTACCCGACTGGGGAATCAAACCTAAGACTTCACGACTCGATTATTACATAGGTCATACATTTCCATAAAACAATCATAATTCAATTCACGTTAAAAGCAAAAGTGAACATGATACCAATTTCAAAAGTCATTACATCTCGTATCACCGTTAAAGGTGATAACGACCTCTTTACTTTGACAATATGGCGGCGTGACGTCATACAATCTCCTTTATACTCGGGGAATACCCCATAATGATATTACTACTAAGTGGATGAGTGTGTTTTTATGAAAATGTTTTTTTCGTGTTGAATTGATTTTTCTTTTGTTACGAACAATGTACTTTGAGTGTCTTAAAGGGGTGGTCTTATACGTGATGAAGATTTAAAGTTTGTATCTTATTGGTTACTGGACGTTTCGGCCGATTTACCTTTTCGGTCAGTCTGTGACCAAAACCGGTTAAGTGTATCTCAATAGTTTATAATCGATAATACTAAGATGATATTAATATATCTTATTTATTTTTATCTTATTTTTTTAAAAGACAACTCCCGCACTAAGAATTGGTCTTGTGTCGCGGGGACTTTTACAAACATACAAACAACGGACACAAAGCACAACCAGACCCGAAGCAATTATTTGTGGATCGCACAAATAATTGCTCCGTGTGGGAATCGAACCCACGACCTCCCGTTGCAGTGGTATCGGCGTGGCGACTTAAACCACTGCGCCACGGAGGCAGTCATTTACTTTGCCAGTCTAAAATAAATAAGAAAGTTGTGCGTTATTTTTATGTAATTGTTTTTTATAGCATAAAGTTTAAAAACGCATTTCAAAACCCCATTACTTACAGCCGATCTATTGCCAAGACTTGAGTAGAAACGGTTCAATTATAGACGTCTTTTGGCCCACGGCTTCTTTCGGCTTGCATCGGCTTGCTCCGGCTTGCTCCGACTTGCTCCGGCTTGCGTCGGCTTGCTTCAGCGTGTCTCGGCATGCTCTTGCCTCACGGGACTCTTGTCTGATTGCTTTCAACGAGGCTTATCGGAAAAAACCTATTTGTACCGTTCCAAGGGAAGGATTGGACGAATGCAGCGGTAAATTTTCTTTTACCCCTTTTTTATTGGGGAAATATGTTTGCTTTTGTATATTTCTGGGGTAGATTCTTTTGAAAAATATTTTTATAAAAAATGCTATTGCGTTGAAGGTATTTTTTCTGTTATTTCATACGTCGATACGACACTAGTTTTTGCTTCAAAAATTAACAGACTTACATCCATACATCCCTAGCTTTCACACCATAATAGGAAGTAATAGCATTAGTATTTATCTGCCAAATTTCAAAGATGGTCACAGATTTTCGTTAATTTGCTTGTTTAATCTAAATAAACATTTTATCTGATGTTTATTCTCCTCTAAAACGTTCCCTAGAGGGCTATTCTAATAAGCTGAAGCGTATTACGTTTTATTTAGGTTTTTCTTTGTCCATCGCTGCGTTTAATTTAGATGGCGTTCGGTGCACTCTCATAAAAATGTAAATATCTCTCTACCGAGGCCGGAGCCACGAGCAGCGAGCGATGTGCGATTCCATAGAAATTAGACTCACTTTCCACTACTGACTATGAGAGATAAACCTAAATATCTAATAGACTGCTGAAGTGTTAAGTGCCCTTTTGACAAGCAGATGTCATAGTAACTTACTTTACTACTACTACTTTGATAACATGGCGGTGTCAAATTCGACCATTTTTTTAAATCAGCCCATATTACACACTAAGTAAGCTGCGTTATACAGCTAGTGTGTATTAAAACTATTCAAGATAGATTATTTGTATAAAGCAATTGGTCTGTAACATTTTAACGTTATATTGGCGCCCAACGTGGGGTATGGATAATGAATGTTTTGCCTTTGAAAACTTAAATTTAAGCACCACTATTTGATGTTATAAGTCGCCTAAGTCAAACCTAAGGTATTTAATTAAAAAGAGCAAGCCGTGACATTTTTGCCGTTTCTACTCACGAGCAACAGCGATTCCAAAATAGTAATAGATAAAAAAAATAAAACTATTTTGAATACTTTAACAAGTGTATGGAATAAGCATATTTGAATTTGAACTAAATACCAAACATCAAACGAAATAAAAATTCAAGTTTACGCACATGTTAATAGATGTTTTCGTAGAAACAGTCACATTATTTAGCTTCGCCCTCGTCTAGTTTATCTCCCGCCTGTCCCTAGTGGTCTACCATCCTAATTACAGCGATACCCTCATTTTATCTTTTTGAAAGTCGTCATTTTGCGTCTGTATACACAAAGCTGAGTTTATTATATTTTTGTAGTAATTACAATACATGTCACCAACATTTCAGTTGAGTCCAATTTGTTAGTCTGATTAGTTTGAAATTAACTGTTTGAAAATTATTTGAATATTTTGCATGGCGTTGTTAGTTTAAATTATATTTCGGTTCGTAAATGTGATTGTGGACTCTTTTTTTACTGAAATAGAACTGATTATGATTTGATAGTCATGCCTCTCGGAAAGAAATGAGAAACTAATGGTAGTGTTTAGGATATATTTTCTTCATAGAAAGGATTTATTTTTTAGAAAGGTTCCCTTTGTTAAAGATTTCTGGGGTTAGAAGATATTTTTTTGTGTTCCGTCCACAGACATTTTTTTGAGACACAGACACAGAGATTTTAAAATAAAGTGCCTCAAATAAGCTTATTTGGCTGACTAAGAAAAATCAGTACTTAATCGTAATCTTCCAACGAAATAAGAAACTTTCTCATGCCACGGTTAAAATATAAAAGTGTCAACAAAGTCTGTAATGAGTCGTCAGAGGGCGTGCTCGCGCGCCGTGAAACAAGCGCGCACGTAATTGCATGTGATGGCGTGACGTCACACTCGGGAACACTCGGCACTTACTCGGCTCGACACCAGACCGCCTCGGGCCATGGTCTTATTTTAAAAACTACCACCAAATGCAGTTTGGCAGCCATTTTGATTGACGTTAGCAACTTTATTTATCGACAAACTTCAGTAGCGCGATTCTGAACAGTCTATACTGTCGTGTATCGTAAGTTAGACATTTAGAATTTACTGCCAAAATAGTTCCTACGACGCCCGTCAGAGGCGCTGATCAGATTTTTATACATTTCTGGATGACAAGCCGGTTGTCGGTAGTCGATAGTAGTAGAAAATCGAGCTACAGTTTAGTGTAAAGATTAGAATAGAGTTTTAGTTTTAAGTCAGGTTAATAGGTAAAAGAAGTTTCGTAATAAAGTGTCAGTCTAGTCGTTTATTTTTTAATATGTTTGAAAGGGATATGACATCACGAAATCAGATTTTTGGGATGAAATGTCGGATGTTAGATAAATCTGAGTAGTTTTGTTCGTAATACTGTTGAAAGCATGCATTAAGATATGGCGACATTCAGTTTGCTTAATGAAAGGGAAAGAACCTCGAAAAATAAAATACAAAAACAAGTTTTAGTGAAAATTCATGACGGAAAAGTCTTCAGGCAGTTGCATATTAAACTGTGCGAAAAGAAAAAAAAGCGATTAGTCGTTCTCCCCGGTAACCGCTAGTGCGTAAGAGGACTTATATTTAATTGAATCAGAAATGAATAGCACCTATAAAGAAACTGAAAATAGGCCGCAGAATTTTATATGGCTAGATTTTCGAAACCCGAAAAAGGCAGCCTCAAATCCCAATCACTAATCTACATACGAAAATTTCTCCCACAAATTTCAACTCAGCAGAACCCGTATGATAAACTAATTGAAAAACCCCAGTGTTAAGGGTTCAAAAATAGATCGAAAACGGTTCAAATTGACAGGTAAGGTCCCCACGCAGGGGTCCAATCTACATAATATAATTAAAACGCTTCGCCAGACCCCAATTGATAAAACGTACCCTTTTTTAAAGGAAAAAAAACTGGGAAATCTGAACACGCTTTTTCGAATAGAATTTAAAAGTGGATTTCGTTACCCAATTCATTAAGGGCTGGACCTTTGGAGAGTACTTGAAGGTAGTTTTGTTTTTTGTCCTTTTTTATTTTTATTTGTAATATACATGGAAATTAGTTCCGGTGTTTGGGAGGATGAGGTGTTTGATGTTTTCATCAGGTTTTTTAGTAAAACAATGTGGTTTTATTTTTTCGAAAATAATAAGAGTAACCAAAATGAAGAGTATGCAACTTTATTTTTTGACCAAGAACAACTCCTAGCAGGCATCCTTTGGAGATTTCTACGCTTATGTATCGAACAGTAGTTTTGCATAAAGGCTATATGGACAAATTCCTAGTTTTATATTCACAATATACGTGTGTACAAAAAGTAAATATTATTACCATAAAAATGTTTTGCATACAAAAACATTATTTACATATTTGTAAACAAATAAGTTTGACCTGAAACTCAATATTCTCAAAGAAAATATCTCTATTTACAAGAAACCTATGTAAAACAACATTTAAATGGTAAACCTAACACCATATTTAGGAAACAGCCGTAATATTTGCGTTCAACGCGATTGCTTCTATAAAAGGTCGTTTAGACCCTGAAGGTCACACTTAGCAGTTACACCCCGCACTTAGTACTTGTCGGTATATTTGACCTTTAGGTACTATCGAGGTTATAATACGTAGAAACCTAAAATTGTTTAAATTTCAAGTCTCAATAATGTTTGTAAAAAGAAGAAAGAACGAAGAAAAATCCATACTAATATTATAAATGCGAAAGTAACTCTGTCTGTCTGTCTGTCTGTCTGTCTGCTACTCAATCACGTCTAAACTACTCAACCAATTTGCATGAAATTTGGTATGGAGATATTTTGATACCCGAGAAAGGACATAGGCTACTTTTTACCGCGGGAAAATGACGCATTTCCCGGGAAAATTCAGAAAATTCAACGAAGTCGCGAAAAATAAATATTATAATGACATTGAATTAACAGAATTCCGTTGCCATGGCAACTGTTTTAATGGCGGATATGCCTTAGCGCGACTTCGTTATATTAAGAGATATAAATAATTTTGAGAATATTTTTCGTGAAAGAAAGCATATTTTATATCATCACGCTACGACCAATAGGAGCAGAGTAGGTAACAGTAAAAAGTGTTACAAAAATATGGAAAATTCTGACCCATTCTCTCTTATATGACGCAAGCGAAGTTGCGCGGGTCAGCTAGTATACAAATATATTAACAACGAACGTAAAATACCTACAACAACCTAGGTAATAAAAGAAAGATTCATAGAGCACGTTTTTTCATGCGATAATTGAACACACGTCTTCGGTGGGTTCTAATATCCACTATACAGGGGTTTAAATCTAATTCATGTCAATTAAAGGCTAATATTAATGATGCGTTAGCCATTCTACTTGTCTGCATTTCATGACTTAGTTATTAAACTGCTTGACACGCAATTTGACCACGTGAAAACTTATTTCTCGAAGGAGAAATAAGTTTTCGTAAGGAATAAGGTGTCGCAAAACACCTAAATCAAAGAATGATATACTACAAATACATACAAATCCAAGCCTTTTCTATACTCCTCACAAAACATCATCGTTTCACCCATTATCTTACAGTTATTTGTTTTTGAACGGTTCTCAGAAGGAATGCTAGGCCGGGTTAATGTAGTGGAAATATCGAGCGGTTAGTGATCTGTTCGCCTTTATCTGAGGGTTTTATCTGCCGGTTTGTGTTTATGAGGTCACAGTTAATGAGATGAGACTGAGGTTTAGAATTTATTTTGAGGTTTTAGGTCACTTTGACTTGAAATAACTTTTATTTAGAAGTCAAAGAGGTAAAACAATGGAAAAGTACAAAATTAATAGCAATAAACACAACAAAACTAAACTATTACCTGCTCCCACCACTCAAAAAAACAACGCATAACATTATAACAAATCAACTTAGAAAATATTTCGAAAGAGCGGCGACATTTTTGCGAACACGAAATGTCTCGTCTGAAGAATTACAAGCCACCGCGGTTGTTCGAGTGTGCTTCAAAGTATTGCCGGCTGCTTGTACCCTTTCTTGTTCAGTAATAACTTGTGCGGAGATGTCGTTAAAATCCAAAGCAAGAACTGTCTACAGTTCTTGCTTTGGATTTTTATGGTGGTAGAATAATTCTTAAAACATTGTTTTAATAGTGTTGATGGTTGTTAGAAGTTAACTGTTGATAGATGTTTTATCGCTTCACGGTTTTAAATGAGCGAATATTACCAAAAATTTTATTTAAATATTCTAGAATAAAAGTAGTTTTACTTTCACAGTGTTTTGTTTTCTCTTCGCGAATTTTATAAGAAAATATAGTTTTGAAAATCACATCATAAAGCATGTAATGAAATTATACCCGAAAACATTGTAATAAATAGTTATCTAATCTACTCTTCCGACCCTCTTGGAAAATGGTGTGATTAAGTGTATGTATGTACCTGAAAAAAAAACAATACTTTTGTATGTAGCCACTTATGTAATAGATAAATTAAAAATAATTCTGTTTTTACACACTATGACTTTTAAATAATAACATTCTATGTCTCGAGGTTCAATTGATGTATCAAAGTTGACCATTATTTACTCACATGCACAAAATAACTCCAGACTTTTATACATATACAAAAACCACAGTAATTTATCTCCACGACTATAACATAAATCTACAGATCACAGAAAATGTCTAACATTCTGTAATTAAGTGACCACACCAACTTTATTTTGTTTACAACTAGAAAATATACACGAATGTGAATTAACTCTGGTGTCAATTTTGTTGCAGGTACGTTTGATGCAAATATTCAAAGGATGGCCCCTGGATATGTAAATAAATTAAGGTTTTATATACATTTTATTTATTATTACTGTCATTAAGGTAAATTAACTTTGAGTTGAGTACTCACTGCATATACATACAATACATACATGCATTGTATGTATTAACAAAAATACTATTAGATTTCACTCAGCTCCAGTGAATAACAAAGGTAATTGCGCCACCCTTCGCAGGAACAGCGCTATTTAAAAATGACTTTAGAGGCAGTTACTTTGCAAACTATAGCGATATTAAAAAACTGCGGTAATTAATCTAATGCGGTATCAAATACAAGCTTAAAGGAAACTCTTCATAGAGTTTGGCGACAATTTTGATCCGTACACAAAACATATGTGTAGTAGCTTGAACGCTTTATACTACGTCATGATACGTAGCAAAGTGAGTACCCAGCCTTAGGAACGTTCCTAAATGGACAGCGTTTAAGTCGCCCCTAGGTATTTAGAGCAGACTCAAATAAGCACACTTATTTACTTACTTGTTTTGGCAAATATTCGCCTCGCCATATTTAGACTCCAATTTCTACTATATTTTAAAGCACATAGTTTAAAGTTACATGTGAGAAATGCTCTAAAATTTAAGGAATAAGGCAGAATACGAAATCCTTGTAGGAATGTCCTCGAAAATATTCATAATTAGCATTGCGAATTTGAACACGGAGCGGTGGACAGCTCATTTAAATATTTCACGTATCTGCAGCGAACAAAATTCGGAAGAAAACTAATTATTTAGAATACTCTCGAATAAAATACGAAATTTCAGCTTGAAAGGGGTTTCAGTCATGACAATTGTTATATTAGCGATTTAAATCCCTTCGGTTTAAGATATAAAGAAGCGACTTGCGGCTGATTCGACGACGTTTAATATTGAACGACATAATACAGGCTTAACGAAAGGATTTGAATGTTTAATTATTTGCTTATTAATGAAACAGTAGGCATTTCTCTCCCTTAATCTTAAGCTTTTGTTAACAAAGTTCTATGTAAAAAGTTGTTCATTATAAAGTAGTATTTGATTTCATTTCGGTGTTCAATGCAGAACAATGAGCGTGAGTACGGAGTTTCGGTACTTGTTTAAGTTAGTGTGTGTCAACAGGGGGAAGTTTGTAAACCATTTCGCTTGCGTTGCAATCGAGTGTTACTAAGAAGGATTTTGTTATTAAAGAATAATGTTACGGTACGAGCGCTTATAAATTCAAAGTGTATTATTGAATATATGGGTTTGTTTACACCATTTTCAATACAGTATTCTGCATTTTTAGGTTTTTTAGTGTTTAAAAGGTTTTTCACTGAGTTAAATGAATTTTAAAGATAGTTTTTGACGTTTAAATTAGTGAGACAAAGCAACATGAAAGATATAGATTGGGAGAGAAAAAGATACAAATAAAGTAGATATGATAATATCATTTTTTTATCATAATTTTATCCGTATTATATCAAAGGCTTTGGTTATTAGTTAATCAACGTTGTCTCCAAAAAAATACAGGTTTGAAACACGAAAATTGTAAAGTAACGTCGACGTAGCAAAAATAAATTTAATTTTCACGAGGAAATTGCTTATGAAATTGTGTAATTATATTAAAATTTGTCGTGGCACGTCCTTCGGTGCGTGCTAACACTCGCCCCTTCAATATTAAGTGGGATCAGCTGAATTATCTAAAACTAGGTATTGTTCGAAATAACTTTGATTAATGTTTATTTTGTAAAGGGTCAATCATTATGTTATTTTTAGCGTACTCTTTACTAAATTGTTAAAGATTTATGAAATTAAACGTTTATTTTACTAAAATTATAAACCTACTTACTTAATTAATAGGAAATATTATGGGCACAATTATTTTGAAAGGATTATTTTTTAGGTAAATATTCCTACCTAACGCTTTCTCTGCACAACCTTTATAATCGAAAAAATAATAAAAATAAAAAGTTACCTAGGAATATATTTTATTATTTTATCTGTTATTGAAATCATACACGTATATCCACACGCAATTGAATATGTCACAAACAGCCCATTTCAATTGACAAAACGTCACAAGTGACATTGATACTTTCTTCCGCGAAATAATGCCTTATGAAAAAGCAATATCAAATCATTTCATCAAGTCAGCGCGAGACGTGAGCCTTAAGTCCCGGATTAAGTCCCATTCGATCCGGGGACTAAAATTAAATTGTCTTCCGATTCCCGGGGTAAGACTTTAATCTTTAACAGTTGACGTCTTAATTCTGGCGCCATTTTGTATATTAATACCCTCATTGTTTTTACATACGTGTTTAAGGTGAATACTGATTGGCGAAGACAAATGTGAGCAGTAGTGTCCCATAGAACATTGTGTATGCTTGTTTGCCCGATTGAGGTCAGCGTTGAAAGAAAATTAGCAAGAAGTTGTAATAAGCTTATAATTTTCTCGCACTGCCGCTTATAGAGACGTTTAGAGATATTATTTAGTGTAACTTTATTGAAAAATTCAAATGTACTGTTTAGGCAGAGTGATTTCTCGCGAAGAATATATATATTACAGTTTAATGACAGAAGTTTTAAAGGATATGAGTGTCGCAATAAATGTTTGTACGTGGATGTACAAAAAACAAATGCAAGTAGGAGCTCGTAAAATAGTTACGTGTGAGTGCGAGCATGTGATTGAAATAAGCGACGAGCATAACAAAAATATTTTCAATTGAATTTTCCTTTATCATACGGCAAAACGTTATATTATAAAATTATCTAATTCTAATGTGTATTCACCTTAATTTCGTGTCTGTTTGCAAAAGGATATATTTTGACATTTTCTTTTTTCTAAATGTGTCTGGCAACGTAATGTTGTTGACAGCCTCAAATTGTAGCTTCACAAATATATTTAAGAGGTTGAATAGCTAAATAAAAAACGATTAATGGAAAACGGTTCAGTTACAGGAAATACTGAATTCAGTCTTCGAGATAAGTGTTAAAAACAAATTAAATATAATGTTAAAATTATATTACAAAAAACTTGAGTTTGAAGTTTAATTTTTAATGACCTCGAAACTGGTTTCTTTAGTGCATATATTATTATGTATATTTGCGCTAAAATAGGAATTAAGTACATACTCTTACAGTATATAATATTGTTATTATAAACGTAGATTTAAGTTAAAATAAAATGAATTAGGCCGTTTATATCCTAACCAACTATAAAAATCCCAATAGAAATGCCTTTTCAACAGCCCAGAAGCCTAACAAACAATTGTATCTCAATATTTCAGTGAAACATATATTTTCAGGACGAACAGGACGCATGAAGCCGCGTCTGCCAAAGCAATTCCTAAAAAAGATACGCTTCAAAGGTACGTCAGTAGAGGGCGCTACTAGTGTTGACCGTTGTGTGTTTTTACATCTACCCTCCTTTTATAGTAGAATTTCGGGATGTCTTGTTTTTCATTGTGTTTGTAGTTTTGACTTGTTTTTTTATTATTGTTGTGATTTTAGATAAACGTAAGTACTTTTTGATTTTTTTGTTTCTTAATATAAGATTGCAATTGATGTTTTATTTTTGTAATTATGCGTTTTGTAGTTTACGATTAAACGTTACGTAATGATAAACTTTCTGCTCTTAATAATAACCTCGTAAAATATTGTTAAGTAATTCATATTCTTAGCTAAATGATCTTTAATCTTTTTACTTTTCATATTTGGGATGCACTTAACTATTTAAGTGATTTATAAACATGCACTCATTTTAATTATAAATTACTTCCTAGAAATGTAACTTACATTAAAGTACCTATATAACTTTAACATTAACTAGAGATAACGAAATTACCTGAAATTATAAATTTAATTTTCAGTGAAGCCACAAGGCTTTGAAATAACACATTCAGTAACCGATATATTCGGTAACTATAAAAGTGATCTATTGAATAATTCATACAAAACATACATACAGAGGCACGTGGCTTCGCTCGCTGCGCCTGTTAGTTTTATATCTGCATCTTGATGAAACACTCCTTTAGTTTGGGATGCTGTAGTTTATCTAGTTTTTTTGTGTGTTTGTTCGTTTGTGTGTAGTTTTAATGTTATAGATCGATGTTTTTATTGTTAGTTAATTTTAGATGCTCAATTTCATGATCTTATTCATCAACGGGTCTTAACTTTCCGGTCCAAATCTAAGGGTATATTTACAACTAAATTTAAAGTTACAAAACTTACTTGTTAATTTCTTTAAATGACTTAAGACTATTCAGTCAATTGTCATAGAATTTAGTACAAAGACAGTTTGAGTTCCGATAAATGAAATGAATCGTTTTCAAATTTTACTTCTATACGGCTTGTTACGAACCCAGAGTTAGACAATTGAGTATTGAGTAATATCTTGCGAACATTTTTGTTATATAATTCCAAATAATACATGGGTTTTTAAAAAGTATTGTTAAAATATAAACATGCCAACTATTTTTTTTATAAATTGAAATATTCTTGAAAAAACTCTTACCCCCACGTTTCTGAGTTACATTTAGCGGTAGTTTATCTATTCAATAACATTAAAACTCATATAAAAAAACGTTATTGAATAGATAAACTATGATAAATGTATTTAGAAACCGGAGGTTAGTCTTTTCCATTGTTTATCTCAAACGTCAATGTGATTCGACAAATCTATACACGTAAAATTACTTGTAAATTTATATGAAGACGGATAGATAGCATTTTACCTAACCATAGAATAACAACTTTATCTACAAAAAAAAACCAGACAATTTATCAAAAAGTATTCCCAAAGACCTTTTAGATTTATTTAGAGAGAAAAACTGTATAATTTATGCAGACCTGGGGGTATAAAGCAGGCTTATCTTTGGGTCCGAAGTAATCGCCACATAATAAAGGTTACTTTCGCGAGCTCTTATTGTTCCTTATCGCTTATCATGAGTCTGCTTGCGTATTGTTCAGCTGTTTTTGAGATTAAGACGAAGGTATATATTTAGTTGTGTTTGTTTGGGTGTTGCGATGTTTATTTCTATTTAGCTTAGTTTAGTTTGATTCCTGAATGTGCCACGACGATTATGCTGAAAAGTTGTAGCAAAAAAGTGAAACATCAAGTATTTATATTGTTTATATTTACATTCTGGGCTATTTTACTATAGTCGACCGTACGATTATGAAACTTATGCGGGATTCGAACCGCATAACAGACAATATCTTTAAGGTTTAACCTAACATTCTTATCGAAATCGAACCTGGAACATTACGAAAATCTCCCTCATAACGGGAGGATATCGCGATCAACAATAGTATAGTGCAAAATATATATAAGATTTTATACTTATTCAAATTGAAATGAGAATCACACCATTAAACTTCTATAAAGAATCTAACTAATAAGAACGAGACAGCAATATTAAAAGTTAAAAGAAAGAAAAGGACAAAATCAAAGGTCGCTGATGCAATCACGATAACGCTCTGCACCGACACAAAGAGTAAGGAATCGATCTCCAATACTCACACAATGGATGCTGACCTTTTACTTACTGTGCTATACGTTTATATTGAAAGACATTATGACTCAGCTGTAGGAAGTTTGAAAGGAAAGGATTTGATGATTCGCAGGTTTGATTTCTCGGTGTTGATTTACTTACAGTAAATGATAACTTAATGATACGATCTATAACCTCACGCTCGGTATTTGGGTTCAAGGAGACTAGACTTAATTTTTAAACTAAAGTCGGGGTTATTTTGCGGCAACACTTGCATTTATTATGGAAAAATATCATTCCGGTCTCTGCGATATTATCCACGACACAGCCAATTGAATCAAAATCTGTAAGCTGTTTTGTCGTACAACGGAACATTTATACATATTAAAGCTCATTTTCTTATTTATTTATAAAGCATTTCAACATAATAGTATCGCATTATTAATAATAGCAGCGAAAGAATTTAGAAAGAAGAAAAATGGGCATCTTTTAATTTCTATTATAAGACTATATTTATGTAAAAAAAACCCTCGAAAAAGTCCCATACATTTTAAACTACCCTCAAACACGACCACTAGCATACATTAATATACAGGGTGGACAAAATCAATTAGCGGGCAGGTTGACTCCAGCGCCAATATTGACTGTCCCATCCACGTCGGGGGCTCGGCAGACTTGTCACTTTTACCTGATATACTTTGATAGTGGATATTTTGAAGTTTATAGCTAAGTGATCATATTTACTAGTTTGCTTACAATGAAATTGAGTTTTCTTTAACTTAGTACCTGTCTTTTAGTTGCAGTTTCATCTGAATAGTAAAAATGTGTTGCTGAGGATGCGGTTTTGGTCAAAGCTTTTGTCGGACAAATATTTAAAAAAATCTATTTTACAGCTCCTCGGTGATGTCTAGCTATAGTATAGTATCGTGGGTTCGATTTCCAAGCCTAATTTGCAGATTATCTTCGATTGCAGATAATTATTATTCGGTCTGAGTTTCTTGTTGTTTTTCTTATTTACAATATCCTTTTAACTTCCACGCATCTCAGTTGACAGCCAGTGTACGTCAAATTGATTAATATTATTATAAATAACCGTTTTAATCACTATAATCTAAACGAGAAAACAATCTATAACAATGGCTTTCAAATAGTTGAAAACTGAAATACGCGATAGCTCGGATTAAGGAGAAAAAGTTTAATCTCATAAAAAATTTAAATATTCAATCACGCAAAGAATTTTATACGTTAATTTATGCGTATTTATTCAGTTCCTCAAAAACACATACGTTATTTATCTTTAATCCGGCAGAACTAACATTTCGTTCTGCATTACGAGTTGGCGGAAATAAATAGAGCATGTATAATTTATGCGGCGAAAGGGCTCGCCAGATGCACTCTGTGTGCCTTAAGATGTAAACTATGTGCGATAATGAAATAAGTAGAAAAACAATATTTATACGTACATACATAAAATCACGCCTTCGCCCTATAGAGGTAGGCAGAGACCAGAAAACAACGTAAAAATATTTGTTATTTTATTCTTCCGAATGCGCTAATTGTTATGTCCCGTAAAACTACGGTTCTATCGTATTTTTGCTGAAATTAATAAATATTGATTTCATGAAATTTCTCTCAGATTTTGTCACAAATATCCTTTCTGTGTCTATAGGTAATAGGTACGGTAAAAATATTTCAAATAAAATATTTTTTTCTCTGTTCATTAAGCTACATTTAAATTATAAGCATTATGTCACAAACGTTTAAACCTAAATAAAGAATATATTTCCCAAAATAAATAAAATATATTCCGTTTTCAACTCGTTCCCCCATGGTCCATAATTCACAGCATCCTAAGATATACGGCGGGTGATCTAAATACTTTTTATGGGAATTTTCTCCACTTAATATACGACGTTGGGCCCCTATTTATGGGCCAGAGAGGGCCCTAATAGATAGAAATTGTCACTTTTATTGATGGGCCGCTTTTCAATTTTACATTACACTCGAATCACCGGCTTAAGGGCAGGTAATAGGGGTCAATGGCTAGTAATCATTATTTATTGAGATGCCGTTATAGGCTTGTTAAGTAGTCTGTGGCCGTTTCATTATGGATTCATTTTGGCACTTGATTTTAAGTACCATTGCTTTAAGTCTTGTTTTAATTGAGTGTGTGGCATCAAAAGGGGATTTTTCAATTATGTGTTGAAGTTTGGAGTCTTCTTCTTCTTATCGTATGGTTAGTGGTCAACCTAGTGTCAAAGTTGTTCAAGCCGCCCGAAGGCCTTTGACATGGCTTAACGACTGTTGCCTTAGTATATAACAGCCGGGACCGACTTTTTACGTGCCCTCCGAAGCACGGAGACGCCCAGCTCAAATACCACTATGCGGTCACCCATCTATGGAATGACCGCGCCAACGGTTGCTTAACCTACAGATCGTTTACCGACCGATGAGCACAACTGGCTATGGGCGTCTCAAGTTTGGAGTTTGGAGTGTAAATATGTATTATTATGTGATATATAACCAAAAATTTGTAAGTGATGAAATCGAACGTAACAATGAACTGTTGAAATGCCCTCTTAACTTTTATAAAAAGGAATGATGCTTATAAAGTACCTATATTTATCACAATTATTGCTTAAAAGTTTTGACATGAGTTGCAATCATATTGGTACGTGTTTATAAGACGGAAATAATGAATAGAAATATTACTGTCAGTTGAAAAAATCTTCCTATAATCTTACAGAAGAATAAATAAAATGACCCAACATGAGTGTAATCTGTTCACTTCAATTATTTCATTCGTCGATGGCTTCTCTCGTTCTTTTGTCGTCCAATCGCCATTTTCATATTGCCTTTTATTTTACGTTTCAAGTGTCCCTGTTTATTTTGTAAAAAACGATGATTGAGACTAAATTGCAATAATTCTATTGCGTTATACAATAAGTAAATCTTGCTAATTGGAATCAAATTATAACAATTATGTATGCCTACTTTTCGCTGAATATCCGCTAACTTTCTGCTACTCTACTTTACTGTATAATTAATGAATCTAAGTACTACTTAGATTTAATACAAGATTTCATTAATATATTTGAAAAAGATCTATTTTCTATTGCTGCAATTGGATATTAAGCAATATAGTTGTATCATTGAATGAATACCTTTAGTACGTTTTACTAGCAGGCATCTTTAGACGCATGTTTTGAGAAGATTGTAAAATATCTCCTATCAAACGTATAAAACATAAGAATTATGAAGCTGTCCTGTGTGTAGAATATCTTATTTTCCACCTAGGTCTAGTTAAAATACCACCTCACTACTTCCAATCAACGCAAAGCTAGCAAAAAAGTTTCAAAACACATAAATTCCGGTATCTCAATCTTCAAAAACTGCTTCTCATTTCACCTTCTGCTGTAAAAATAACTGACTAAAGCAAGATACGCGCTCGCCAACTTGTCGTCCGATGAGTTGGATCCAGTTGGATGGCACAGAACTTAGTGCAGTCGGTTTTTTAGGAGTTCTTCATCAAAAGTTTGGCACTCGCGATATGTCGTGAAGAATGTTCAGCATAAAGTTAAGATAGCAGAAGTATCACTAAAATACTCTGTTTTGAGTTGATTTGATGCTTCGATTTATTGATATTAAGAGGTATAAAGTGTTTGGTGTTATCTAATCATTTGCTCTTATTTTGGAGCGAAAATTAGTTTTGTAGGTTGATCAATTCACTGGTTTTAGTGTGGGCAGATTTCTCTGTACACGAAATACTTACAATTTGAGGCACTATTTGAATATCGGTGTCCTTGAAACCTTATCTGTAAAATAACATAATTATTGTTTGATAATGAACCTTAAAAATTCATGTTCATATAAAACAGGTAGATTAGTAAACTAAAGGAACAGTGGTTTTAGAAACCCATCAATTTTGCTAAAAATTGTCTCAAAAAACACATTAACACCATGTCTTGAAACACGATCCTTTTAAAAATATCCAATCAATCTTGTCCGAACTTAACCTACTGTGTTCCACACATAGTGTCGTGGGGCCATTAAACGAGCGATTCAATTTATGATCGATGAACTCGACGTCAGATCAAATTACCGCGAGCTGACGTCATTAACGCTAATTATATTATATTTGCGACGCGTTTCATTTTAATATCGCCCCATTTTATGATAATTTTAAATAGCTACTTTGAAGTAATATGGATTATGGTTAAAAATGTTTTTGGTTTTATTAACGTAATAAATGACAATAATGTATATGTATTTAATGAAAACCTGAGACAATTATAGTATAACAGTTAATTAACACTAAAGTAAAATACTAAAAGTAGTCCATTGAAGTATTATTTCGGGTTGCGTCCTCTGAAAAACTCAGGATAAGGCCTAAAAATGTAACATTTCAATGGAATCAAGATGGCTTCTTAACCATGTTCCAAGTGTCCTGAGTTCGATTCCTTTACCCAAATTTATTTGTGTGATCCATAACCGTTGTGCTTAGTGTGTCATCAATTTTCTAGTTTAAAGTAGCGTGTGTTACAAAATTTGTACGACTTTTTAACATGAAATCTACCCTTATAAAGTCAAAGCCAACTTTACATAAAGCATAATTCAATACGAAATTATACAAAAGTACAAATACAAGCAAACATCAAATTCAAAACCAAAATTTTCAAAAGCAACCCTCATTTGCCTTCAAACCGGAAATACACGAATCAAAAACTCAAAATTCAAAGAGTAAACACGAATTACAAAAGTTGTCCTCTCTTTCTTACATGCAGAGTTGTATATGTCTGTCTCTTTCATAAGCATGTGAGTTGTTCTGTAACGAAATTTAAAAACAATCCCGGGAGATGCGAGCGCCAATTTATTCTGTTGCCTGTTGAGATTGTTTCAACTGTCTGAAAGGTAGAGGGCTCTGTGGTCGAGAGAGCGGGATTTGTAATATCGTAACTGAAATTTTCATGTTGAAATATTAATCCATACATCTTAAGAACTTACTATGTAGTTGTCTGTCTTAGAGAGAACAGAAATCATTTTGAAATGTGCAAATACCATTTCAGAGTTAGAATGTTAAAAGTTAGTAAGCTGGTAAAATTGAAATGGAAAGTTAATTATCCTAGGGACAAATAACTATATGCTATTAATCGTAAAATATACTAAAACAGAAAGATAGCCAATTTATAAACCTTTATGAATTGTTTGATTTTTGGAAATGGTTTTAAATGTCGTTTGAGACAAAAAAAATTGTTTATGAAAAAATAATTTAATTTTATTTGATGATACAACACTCATTAAAAATACAAGTACCAAATATTCCAAAACAACAAAAACGTCCAATCAAATATTCGTTTACGAAACCTCACCCGCCATATTGTCTACGTCACAGCCGCTATCACAATCATAACTCGGCGACGAGAGCTCAGATAACGGTGACTTCCTGACACTCTCAACACCTGATAAAAAGTATTACACAAGCGTTGCTCTGTTTCTGAATATTTTTATTCTAGAACCTTTTGTCTAACCGAATATTTTCACCTAAAGAATTAGCGAGAGCATTTCCAATTGGAATGGAAGCATTTTTTTGTGTAATTGCAAACATATGGGACTCGTCAATTTTATACAAGGTTTTATATAAGATAGGGAGTATTAGAAAGCAAATTTTAATTTTTGATTGATAGTTTCTCGAAATTAATTGAGTATTCAACCAACATTTTCCTATGTAGGTACATCATTTAAGTAAGACTCTGACATTAAAGTAGTGATGGAAAAATTGTGCTTATTTGCAGCGATTTTTATAAAATTTGTATCGAAGATGATTATCGAAAAATAGGTTTGAAAGTGTGGTGTTATGTGAGCACTCCTTTACACTGCTTATAAATGTAGCATTTTTGTCTCACTTCTGTCCAAAATATCGGACATATCAAATTGGTAATGAGATTGGCAATCTGTCCCTGAATTGAAAGTAGGTTTCTACTAGTTTTCGTAAATTAGGGGACGACGGCATTCACTGACCTACCCCTATTTAGATGAAAATTGTATTGAGAATCGGCCTATATACGGTCCGATTGTCAATCTCCTCTAAATTCCAATTGGTATTAGGTAGCAGAAAAAATAACCCAAATTATTTAGGTTTCATTTGCTGCCTCGGTGATCTAAACAAATACGAAAATTGACGAAAATAGTCCCAATTCTATTCCCGACCTAGGTACCTATTTATTTCTTACTAGACAGCAGTCGTCTTCTGTAACTTAAATTATTTTGTTTTATTGTTACGTAACAACGTTTTTGTCAAGTTCAATTAAGATATTTTTGGTAGTTTTAAAGTTAATGGCCAAAACAATCTACGGTCACAAGTTTTCGTTTTAATACTCAAAAAGATTTACCAGCAAACATTCAATGGTTCTCTATAAAAAACTAACTAACTAACTAACTTAAACTCAAACAGTCTTATTAATCGATACCTCCTAAGTATAATAAGTTAAAGCATAAAAAGTTTATTATGTACGTTTATGTAATAATAATAAAATACCTAAATCTGTTAGAGAACTCTTTTTCATATAAATACAGTTTCAACATTCATTGAAAGCGACAAAACTCTATATAACTAATCAAAGCTTATAAGACGGTTTAGTAAAACAGTAAACTTATATAGCACGACAGTATCAAACAAACCTTCGAACGTGCTTTGAAAATAACATAATTTAATAAATAAGACCTTAATATGGGAATAATGAGAGCGTATATAAAAGTCCCTGTCTGGGCGCCATTACTCCTCGTTCAAACGTTATTAGACTTGCAATATGAGTAACAGATACTTACTTCTCGTTTACAAGAATGAGTTTTATTTCTTTTCTTATTGTCTTTTGTTATAACTAGATGTTGTTTCTGACTTCGCTTGGGTGAAGATTGTATTGAGAAAACTTATTTTTGTAGGTAATTTTTTTATGAGGACTAAAAACGGTTTCTTAATTTATTCGTTACTAGCTGACCCGCGCAACTTAGCTTGCGTCACATAAGAGAGAATGGATCAAAATTTTCCCCGCTTTTGTAACATATTTTATTGCTACTCTGCTGCTATTGGTTGTAGCGTGATGATATATAGCCTATAACCTTCCTCGATAAATGGGCAATCTAACACTGAAAGAATTTTTCAAATCGGACCAGTAGTTGCTGAGATTAGCGCGTTCAAACAAACAAACAAACAAACAAACTCTTCAGCTTTATAATATTAGTACAGATTCGTTGTTTATATTTGTAAGCAATATTTTAAGATCCCTCAATTAATCGTTTTTTTTTTTTTTTTTTTTTTTTTTTCGTTTTTTAAAAAAGACAACTCCCGTACTAAGAATTGCTCTTGTGTCGCGGGGACTTTTACAAACATACAAACAACGGACACAAAGCACAACCAGACCCGAAACAATTATTTGTGGATCGCACAAATAATTGTCCCGTGTGGGAATCGAACCCAGGACCTCCCGTTGCAGTGGTATCGGCGTGGCGACCTAAACCACTGCGCCACGGAGGCAGTCAAAATCGAGTTTAGTTACACTGTTTAGTTTAGTTATATGCGTAGGTTTAGCTGTTTGCAGAAACGTGTTATTTCCCTCAAAAAAGTATTTAAAATCATCTTATATGTCCACAAAAACTTACAAAATCTTCCCTTATGATTACGCTTTTTACTGGTAACACAACTTTGAAGTGGCAACCGTTTCAAATATTAACAGCAGTTTCGGAGATTACTAGAAATAGACAAACATACAAAATTGTCGTTCTTTCTTTATAATAAGTACTAAAGATACAGCCTTCAAGTGATATAGATTGAAGTAATTTTACGACTAGTATTCTTTTGTAGAATGCTCTTAATGAAATGTTCTTGTACAGAGCAATTTCATTTAATAAGTACTTTTTTATGAGCCTGACTTGCAATTATTGTCGTTTGTATGTTGCTTTCTTTAGCAGAGGAATTTGCAAATATATTTGAAAACATTTTATTGTTTGTTGAAATTGGTTCTGTATGTATGTACGAAATATAGAATGTAATTTAGAACAGTAACTTGTCTAGTATATTATAAAATCTATACGTATTATTTATTTAATTGTGCGTGATTTTAAGATATGTTTTTTTTTTATTCTTTTAATCTTTAAGCTATGTGAAAATCCTAAGAGTGCATTAAACAATAACGTCACAAGAGCCACTCTCTGAAGGAATTCTGAGATAGTGATGATGATGATGATGACTTTCCACATATACGCATTGGGAACATGCCTAATAATTGAAACTGTACCATAACAAAACCATGCTTTATTTCCTCCCAAATATCTGTCAATTACATATAACATATACTTACCGCACCCGCACACACTCGCGAAACGGCACTCGGATATTACCTTCCATAAACCTTATCTCGCCTGGAATAGAACCGTGTTACTGCAGCTGAAGATAACTGCTTTATGTGAACACTAGGAAGACTAACGTGAAGTATTTATAATACAGGGTGTTAGACAGACGGTAGTCCAAACACATGAGACATCTGTAGCGCGTTTCTCTACATTTTTTACTAGCGAGTATCGAGAGTTTGACATTTAAAATGTACTGCAAAAAATAGTTGCTACGATATCCGATAGAGGCGCTGATCAAATTTTTATGCAAAATTTCTTTATAGCTTGCCGGTTGTCGATAGTCGTAGAGAATTCAATTATTGGTCTGACCGCTACTCGGCACTTTCGTTATCGTATTATTAACCTTAAATTACAAAAAAAAACAGTTTTGTAGATATGTTGCTTTAAAATCTAGAAATTGGAATTGTTTGTTCAAGAACAAAATTAGTGATTTTTACATATTTACTCAAAGTCTTGTAATGCCTATGATACATCGTTTCAAAGGGCATGAACTAAAGATGTTTTCAAAAAAGTTCAGTAATTCTATCTATTAAAATAATAGAGAAAAAGGCCTTAAAATGATTAATAAATGTGATAATTACTTCTAGTTGTAAATGTCTCTTAGCTAGTGGTCACTGCGGTCAGGTAATTATCTTGTTATGTGTATATCAGGTTACTAATATAAATGCAATTGAAACTCCTACTAATTGCAATTATAGTATTGAACTTAATTTGTTATTCAATAGTTTAGTAATGTAAGAATTAATTTTAATTGTTAAGTCATTATAAAATAACTAGGTATCATTGATCGGACACTATATTTAATTTGCCTTTTTATTTTACCCCGTCTCTGTCCAAATGCTGGGCAAGCGTCTTTTCCTGACCTAGGGACGGGTTAGGTCTTGAGTCTTGGGTCTCAAGAAATGTGTTAATCCATTCTTAACCATGCAAAATTTCGTTATAATTCTAATACACGCAAAATTATGTAACTTCGAAAGTTGTTTAATATTACTTACTAGTTAATATCTAGTATGTCTAAACGAAAGCATATTTTCCATTTCACCCTAGTCATTTACTTTATAGCTTTAACAAGCATAAAAAACTACCTATTTAAACCGTTTCCAAAACTCCAACACAAGTAAAATCAAAAGAATAAATAAACAAACCTTCCCTCCCATTAAAAATACAGGCAAAAGTATTTACTTAAAGCAAGGTTTTAAATCCGCGCAAACGTGCATAAATTAAAAGGAATGAACTCTTTAACCGCGCGGTGTTTATTTGCGCGGCTCGTAACCGCTGTATCGCGCGGTGGCGCGGGGGACAATCGTACATAAATTAGCGCCCTAGAACATGCGACGCGGTATAAGGTATGAGCGAAAGGTTTTTTTGTTATTTTATGATTTTTTATATGAACTTTTCAAGTAAATTATATTTATCAGTGGAATAGAGCACATAGGGTGTGATTTATCCTATGGTGGTATGTTATTAAAATAAATGTGTAGTTTGCTTGAAAAGTTATGACGTCATCGGTATTTTACGATTTTTGTACTGTTGAAGTGTTGTTCTTAACCTGAAAATATAAACAATTCTTAAATCTGGCTTTTCTCCAATCGGTATACGGAAAGTCTAAAAACGCTACTAGCTACGATCCCTACACAAACTTTTTATTTTGTCATACATATTCGTAAAATATGACTATTTGAAGGTAGGTACAGAAAATAGAGGTCTACCCCTAAAAGTAAAGAAATAACACCACCTGCTTGTACCATGGGAACATAACGAGTGCAACCGGAAGTGCGTCGACGCGGAAGTCGGTAACGCTTCCCGCGCTTCCTGACACTTCCGGCGTCATGGCCGCCCGCCCTACAGGGCTTGAAGTTTTGCTCGAATACCACAATACAGTATTCCGCGGGTGTACTTGCATATATTTTTGTAAGAGAATTCTATGAAAATAGGCGTAAAATGAAAATTTATGGGGTCTAATCGAAACACACTGTGGTTTATTTGAAGGACAAAATTCCTGAATCTTTAATTTTCAATTTCTCGATTCTCGTTGATTGTTAGTTGTTTTTAGGAGGGAAGATGTAGGAAATGCAAATGAGGTAGTATTAAAAATATATAAATTAGAAAACAAATAACGCTATTCTCCGACCCGGCAATCGAAGCCAAGACCTTATAATCAGCAACTGCATTCCACCCAGACCACAGGAGCTGTCATCAGTTTAATAACAGGCATAAAATGGTAAAAGTTTATAATTCCAAATAGTCTTAATAATAACTCCAATTCAATCTCCAATAACTTCTATAATAAATCTATCTACCCTCACATATATTTCAAAACATCTTCATACAAAATATTCCCTCTACCCTACATTCCTAACATCGGTCTCAAAGTGATTCACACACCTGTGGCGCCATCTTAATGTTGACAGCGTCATTTATCATGGAGTGTGACGTCATACATACATATTTGGATCTACCCACGGGTGTTCAAGTGTGTCGCCGGGGTAAAATGGATTCAAGGTTTTGATGAGAAGTCTAGATATTTTGTTTAAGAGATGAAAGAAAATGATTCGGAACTATGTTTTTATTTTTTAATATGGTGGAAGCCTTTCTTTGTAATTAAATTCTAGATGTGATTATAATAGTTAAAAATATGTATAAAGTATGAAAGCATTTTGTATTGGAGGAGCAATTAAAATCGCGTGGCTGTAGCAACACCCTTGAAGGCTTTTCTTATCATATCATGTAGAATCATATTCATATCATGTAGAAAGCTTGGTATTGAATTTTGAAACATCGCTGGGCAAAAAACAATCACCGTAGATTATATATTTTATTTTTAATTGTATTTTTTTGTATACAAGTGTGCTACGGCAATATTACCAGTCGTAATAATCTAAAATCTTAGCTCTCCATCATCACGAATTTCAACAAACCCTCCTATTCCACCCCATTCTACAGCATAAATAACCAAAACTTTAACATAAAATATTTACGTTTTAAAACAAAAGTTTTGCAGAACTTTCTTCAGAAATGATTTACTCGACGAATATCCAATACTTTCAGATTGTATCAGTCTTTTAGCACAATATGTTGGAAAAGGAGTGGAAAAGTAGTGGAAAAGGGGTAGAAAATCGAGATACAAGTGTGGCCTGAGGCCTCGTAGCAATCTCGGTTCTTGTCTTACGACTTTCTACGTATGGATGCAATTCGGGAACATTTTGAGAATATTGTATTGTAGGATCAGAAAATGGAACTGTACGTGTGAAATTTATTCGGATTGTGATAGGTTTGTTGGCAACTGGGTACCTTTAGTTTGCCCTGCCAGTATATTATTCGAAGTGCTACAAAATCGTTTTGCATTGATAAATCAGTAGCAGTCTAAAGTACTTAGTAAAGTACATTCCTGTGCTGTTGCATTGCATTTTTATGCATTTAATGAGATCCATATTAAGGAATTATAGTAGTTATCAGATATTCATTTAACTGCACACGTAGTAATAAAAAGCTAATTGTAAAGAGTGGCTTATGTCCCTTCTTCAACAATCTTCCGTTCATTAGTTTAACCGCAAACGCGTTGGTATGAATTCCTATGAAGACTTTTAGGTAAGCTATGCAGTCAAGGTACAAAGGTAGACCTTTTCTTTACGAAATGTTGTAGAATCTAACCTCAAAGAAAACCATCGTAAGTTCCATTGTTGTCTTACAATAGTTCAATGACCCGTTGAAACAATACCAAATTACCGTTCAAAAGAAACCAAAGAACTTAGCACCTTTGTGGTCAAATAAAAGGACTAAATCGTTGAAGATGTGCTTTTTCTCGAAGCTTCCATTTTAAACTAAGTGCTAATTAGCGCGTTGATTGTTATCCGACCTTTGCAGGTTTTAATGAACGGTTTAATCATTAATTAAGAGGTTTGAAACTTTCAACTTTGAATTCAGTTCTGGCGAAAGTCCAAACATTGATATCTTATGATATTTTTAAGAAAAGTCAGCTAACTTGAAGGGTTTTGTTAGCATGTTAAAAAACAGTTACGGATTGATGTATGATGTATGTAGTTGGTTAGCAAACATTGTTTTGAAAGATTTTGTTAAGAATAATAAGGAATTCTTTAGCTATACAATATTATGTAACTTTACCTTAAATCATAAGGCAAGCACGTGGAAAGTTATCGAACTATGGAATCTATCAAGTAATAATAAAATGATATCCTAAAGTTTTCTTCCTACAGAGCTCTTCAATAACTAAAACAAAATGAAGGTATTTTCTCACTTTCCACGTCTATTTTTATTTATCTTGAAACTTAGTATTAATTGTTGCTTCATATAAGTTTTTAATGAAGACACCCACGTTTTGACCTATACCTGTTTATTTCATGTTTTAAACATTAGTTTTTCAAGAATTTTGTATTAGAATTCGTCACCTTAGACGAAACCCACACTGAAAATATGTTTCGATTACCATTCCTTTCATCTAGAGGTATAACATAACTTAACTTGGATTACTATAATAATGTCCTCCTAGCCGATATACGGCTACGGCGGTCAGTTTCATTGAAACTAGCCACCTATGCAGGACTTTGTTTATAGTGTCCAAGTGTGTGCACAATACACAGGTACACTCTCTATTCCATCACTCTCATAGTCCGGTGGGACGGATAACCGACACGACCAGTGAGAGGTCAGGCGCAGGACCGCCGGCTTTACGTGCTCTCCGAGGCACGGAGGTCTTCGACCTCAACTTCCCAACTCCGGGCAATTTCTAAGAAATTCTTAACAGAAAAGACTTTTTGGCCCGACCCAGGATTCGAACCCGAGACCTCTCGCACGGCAGCCGCATACACTACCGACCGCGCCACAGAGGAATCTTGAATCATAAAAAAAACTTTACCAATATTTTATGTCCCCTTTTTCCTTCTAAATTTGTCTGTCCTGTGTTGTATACCCAAACATGATGACCACTCAAACGCCCTTGCCCAGCAGTGGGACACGACATAATAGCTAATAAAAATATTTCTTCATCATAAAACTGAAATTAATAGTTTAATTATTTAAGTTTTACTTTGTTAAAAGTTTAAGTAATATTCAAACGAATCACACACAATCAGTACCTCGATTCTCTACCACTATCGACTACCGACAACCGGCTAGCTATCGAAATTTTGACATTTAGAATGTACTGCCAAAATGTTTCCTACGACACCCGTCAGTGGCGCTGATCAGATTTTCATACAAAATTTCTCGATGACAGTTCGGTTGTCGGTAGTCGATAGTAGTAGAGAATCGAGGCACATATTGTTTGTGATTCCTTTAAATACATTTTATGATTTTCACCCACCATACTTAACCATTGATTAAGGTGCAAACATATTCCCAATATTTACTAACTACTTGTGTAGTTGTTCAAGTAAATCATGTCGACAGATTGATCGAGAACGTAGTGGAATAGTTCAAAAGTGCAGTACGTATTGATAGTACTCGTATGTAACGGGAGCCAGAACAAACTGTGTTCCTGAAACTTTGTGTTGAATATCTGTTGAAGGAATGTGCTTAACAGTTTGTGGAGAAGATGACGCATTTTCGGTTTATATGGAGATTAGTTCATTGGTGTGAGTCAGATTTTTTTTTTGAGTTCATAGGTGAATTTGTTTTGTAAATGAGTTTTACACGTGTAATGCATTAATTAGTGTTGTTGTTAATTTACCCTGGCGCTTAACGTCGTAGATTCGATATTAACACACCAAAAATGACGTGATATATGATAAATTTACAGGTTTTTCGAGACTGGTCGCATATGCCTAAGGAACTTTATTGGAGAAATAGACCATCTGCCTTTCTAGCTTTTGGGAAAGCAGACATAAAATTGTGAATCTCAGAGAAATGAACTGAATCATAAACCTTACCCATTTACTAAAATCAACAGTAACAAATCAAATTTTCGTCACCGACTTCCCAGCCGTAGTTAGAGTCGTCCAATTAACGCCAGTTCATTCAATAAACAGTATCAGTGTATAAGTAGTGTATTTACACCAACATTTTCCCTCGTTACCAGCCCGCTGCCATCTTTTATTCATCAGATGAACGACTCAATGCGAACGAATGAACGGACTCCGATTGTCGCGCGTCACAACCCTAGCAAAACACACAAGGTGAAATCAACCTTATCCTTAAACCTTAAGGTTGATTTTCCTCTGTGTTGTTTCCCGGATTAAGGTTGTCAATTTTGATGAGCAAGAAGTCTAGTTTTATTTATGTTTAAAGCGGGCATGAATGGCTTAGTTGACTATACATTTGGTCCTATTGCATTCGGGCAAGGCGGTAAATCACATTGGAATTTCAGAATTCAGATGTGTACGGTATAAATCATGCAATTTGCATCTGAATATAGTAGTCGGATACTGAGGGGTAGCTGAAATATCGGTTTTGGGAACAAAATTGCGCGTTGAAGGCACTTTTTTGGGTTATAAACTGGAAGGATGACATTGCAGTGTTTTTTTTTCAATGATCCTTTGTTGATTCTTTTGATTTATGCAGCAAAGGAAGCTTTATCTGACGTTTATCTAAAGAATTTATTTCATCATTGTAGCACATACCTTCTAACATGTAACATGGCGAGTCTATACTTTTTACTCCTACAGCAAAACTCAACTGGATGCACATTCGATTAAACCGCATCTATGCTTCAAACGATGCTCACGATGTGACTGTCGAGCTCGCGAGTTCGTTTAGCTTAAACGGGTGGTATCAAGTATAATGTTCAATAAATTGATTTTGGACTAAAGTTTTTAAACCATCGCAATTTTTACTCATGATACTAATTTGCTAAACAGGTCTTTAACGGGATGAGAATTATAAGGTTTACTATGCCTTATAAGCTGCTCGAATTTTCGATGGCCATGCTCTGACTGATGTAGCTGCTAAGCGTCGTCTCTTTGTTGTGCGAGTTTCCACACCTACCCTCACTTGGTGTTCACTATTGTAGACTTATTGATGCACTTTTTCAGGCTATCAAACAGACAGAGGAGAAATAAAATTATAACCTAAAAAGATTAATCATATTCTCTAGGTGCTTCCTGGAGTGGGAAAAGTTATTAAAACATCACGTAGCAACACGAAGAAAACTTAAAATAAACTTCTTGAAACATTTATCGTCCCCTCAGCCATTTTTCATCAGCGTGATTTGGGGAGTGAGCCATTAAAATGACTGGCAACAAATGTTGATATCGTGAAGTTTACGAGTCGACATCAAAACTTTTACTACGTGTTAACGTCACGTTAACACCGGTTTATTGGTAAAACGATGTAATACTATAGCAACTTGTGTGGACCTATTAAAGTTTCAGTTTTATTTAGTCACCTTTTATATTTTGTAATTGCTGTTATTTGTAGTGCTGAGAAAACCTTGCTACTGTTTCTGATGCAGAATGCCAACTTCGCAAAATATCATCAAAATTTATTCAGTTATATTGGAAATTTAAACCAATCACGTTACTTTCACTGAGAAAGAGTCTCCTATGGGGTGTGTTGGGGTTTAAGTCCAACATTAAGCTAGGGAAAGAAAATTATACTAAGAAAAAATTTTTTCGGTCTGTAAAATAAAACCCCGTTCATAATTTTAAAAGCTATTCAAGCTGGAAACTACCTTGGGACCACTACTTCAGAGAAAAAAGTTAAGTTATATCAACTATAACATACATACCGAAACATCTAGAAATATATCTCACAATTCCCAAAATATATTCCAGACCTTTGCTCCATATATTGTTAGAAGGAAAACAGAACTATATAAGCTAGTAATTTATTTAGTACAAATAAACTTGTTGGTCACAAACAGCAATTTTAGGCGCCATATGTCATAATTGTGTTGAACGTTACTACGTTTATTGGCCGCGCGCACGTGACCGGAAATACCGACATTTTGTGAAGGCTTCTTTTTGTAAGGGACTTTTACATTGAGGTAGGAAGTAACTAGAGAGATATTGGTCTTATTTTCAGTTCTACTTAGGTGCTGTAATCCGCTCAAACTGTCAGTTACGAGTACCTTGCCTTCCAAAGATACTTTTTTCAATCAGTGGAAACCACCTAGACCCCCTGGTCTAGGTGGTTTCCACTGATTACAACCCTTTTCCAGGGAAACCCTTTCCAAGCGCATCGCAATAGCAATCTCAAATAAATAATCCCTAAAAATTAGTTTTTAACATGAAATTAATTGATTTTAATTTTTGACGCATATGTTAACCCTAAAACACCAAACGAAATAAAATACAACGAAGAAATTTGGGAATACACAAGGAAGATTCCATGATTACAGAGAATAAGTGGGAAAGCGCCTTTACGGCAGGCACCTTTGATATGTGTAATTGCGTACAATAAGGTTTTATGTCAGTTTTTTCTTACAAAAGTAGGATATTACCCACTGTCAACCGAATTAGTACAGCAATATTTTTCCTTATACCTTCATTTGAGCCAAAATTCTGACACGTAATTAACTCTTTACTTTATTTACTGTAGAAAAAAGCTACAGAAATTATAATTCTTAGTATTTTTGCAATAATCGTAATATTTCTAATTACATTTTATTTTTTGCGTCATTGAAAACGAAGTCGGCCCCACGTTAGGGCGCCATTATGAAAAAGAAAAACCGTTAAGAAATTCCAAATTTAAAAATTAAATCACCGCAACGTTCCGTTTTAAGTAAAAGACAACTCTTGGACGGTAACGAAGTTAATTATTTATAACGTGACGGCTATTTTCCTCGAAAGACTCTGAACCAGATCATTTTCAATTTTTTTTATTTTCATTTTACACATTTTTAGTAAAATATGTATTTTACTAAAAATAACTGCACGTTTGGCGCAGTGGTTATAGTGGTCACCTCATCGCAATAACCATAGCCGCATGTGGTCGGTTCGAATCCCACCCGGGACAAGTCTTTGTGTGATGAGCACGAGCATTTGTTCAGAGCCTGGATGTTAATTTATCTATATAAGTATGTATTTAGAAGTATATAAGTATGTTTATCGGTTGTCTGGTTACCATAGTACAAGCTCTGCTTAGTTTGGAATCCGATGACCCTGTGCGAGAAAAAAATATTTATTATTGATTATTATTACTAAAAATGTTGTATGTACAAAATAGACTAAAAATACAGCAAAAAAACGTTGACAGTAAGTTGTTCTCATACATTTGCTGCCATTTTATATTTATCAGATAGGTTATCTCCAACTTAAATATAAATCATAAAACTGGCCACTTATTATCTAACTTAAGTAAATTGCGAACAAAATGGCCGTCTCAAATTTGACCCAAGAGTTGTAACAGCTCAGTTAACTGAGACTTAATAAAGATATTTTCCATGTTATTTTACAATAATGATCCTGGGAGGGTATTTGTGTTTATATTTACACTCTACTGCGGCAAAACAACCGTTTGAGATTTAAATAATTAATCTAACGAAGATTTCCTTCCTAATATTTATTAAAACGTTCAATATTTAAGTTTACAGCTGAAATTACGAAATGTTTACAGCGTTATCGAGATACTTACATAAATATGACATGATATTAAAATTGTTTTGCACGTTTCCGCGAAGGATTATGGGCCTTTGTTTGTTAAAGCTATATTTTTGGGATTAATTCTCGATAATTGGTCGTTTTCATTGCTATAAGAGTTCACATAGAAGTTGTCAGAACTTACAAAATATGGAATAACAATCAATAATAGATGTTAATGTAAAAATTTCGACTCAATTTGTAAGATTGAAATAATTTAATTGAAAATAAATAGGAAGAAATAAATATCAAATATCCCGAACCTGGGACTTTTCAGTTAAACAACCAACGTACCATATATACCATAAATCATAATCCTAAGCCTAAAATACGACATCCTGTATCTTTTAATACATGCGTTTAAAAAAAGTAGAAAATGTAACTGGCAGTAAATCAATCGGTGTTTTCTACGTTCTAAATTCAAATGTGCGAGGCGCGCGAACAGCACGAGATTGGCGCCATTTTTCACCTCGGCGGCCATTGCTGAGTCGACCTTTCACCTTTGCCAACGTGTGCCACGGGAGATTTGCATTTTGTCCTTATATTTGACTGTTTTACGACCACCGTTTAATACTAGAGATTAGATAATATTTAGTTCTCAGAGATTAAGTTAAGGAAAATACTCTAAAAAGTACAGGATAAGAAATTCATAGTTGACAGGCATGAGTCTTAGCCCCCTTACGCACTAGCGGTTAACCGCGGGAGCGGCTAGCCGCGCGGTTACAGTTGCCTGACAAAATTGTTGGCGGTTATGTTGCGGTTCACAGGCGGTTGTATATTAAACTATAACCGCGCGGCTAGCCGCTCCCGCGGTTAACCGCTAGTGCGTAAGGGGGCTTATAGTTTGTTTGTCGTATGGTTAGTGGTTAGTTAGTCTTATACAAATCTTATAACGTGTAACCATGGCGATTTTTTATACTCAGGTATATTTAATGGCGAACTTTTACATTGAAAATAGTTTGAAAATTTTAAAAAATACGTTCATACTAAACTTGTCTAAAGCTATATTTAGTATCTTGCGTCACCTTGCAGGAACCTAGTTAATACTTTAAAATACTAGAGATTTATTTTGAATATTCAACTGAAAAATGGTCATACACCAAAACTTTTTGTCTGTATTCCAGACATTTGACACGTTAAGAACAGTTACTGCTGAATAACATGCATTAAAATAAAAAATATATATTTACTCCAAAATTCAACAGGAATACAATTATTTTTGCCCTACTTTTGCTCCTAAGACTCTCAATTTACCGTCACCTAACTCGCAAGACACGCTCACCACAAGACGCAGCGAGTGTAGTGACCTACCTCACATGACGTCAGCGGTCGCCATTAACATGCTCGCAGCGCCCTCTAGTTTACACTAACAGTATCTCGGTACAGATAAATACAACAGTAGCTTGGTGATATAATGTTATGTACTGTATAAAGTGATAATGTGACTGCCTACTGACCCACTGCTGAGCAAGGGTCTCCTTATGTAATCAGGCAGGAGAATAAATAATTATGTTGGAATTAGAATTGTTAGAGACTGAAATATTATGCACTTGTTTGATCCTTACGAAAAAGCAAGCTTGTGACGTCACAATGTCGTATTTCTGTACCAAAATAAGTTTGTATTTATGTTTTTCCCCAAATAGGCTTCTGAAGTATATTTTTCTTCAGCGTTATTTATTTCAAGCGCATAATTTTAATTAAAGCTATCAAATATACAGCTCACGAAATAACAATGAAAAATAAAAATGTTCTCAGAAATAACATATCGAAAAATTTATTAATTGTACATTTATATGGTTTGAAATATAAATACCAGGCTTTAGTTTACACAGTTGTATTAACAACAGCTGCGAAGAAATAATAATATTTGATTAAGTTAACAAAAGATATAGAAATAATAAATTGGGTCAGAATATGATTTATTGAAAAACAAACTAAGTATTTTACTTTAAACAAAATTTAAAAAAAATTGTAACTCGTTAAAATTGACGATATTTATTAACAGTAATTATTAAGTGGTATAGATAAGTATTCGATTGCCACGCGCGTCGGGAAATTGAAACCATGGCAACTCACCAATGACATTTCAAAGTTATGTCTACAATAGCAATTTTTATCAATTGTACTAACGGAAGAGAAAAATAAATGCTGAAATTTCACATACCTTCAAGTATAGGCCTAGTTTTTGAAGGAATATAATGTTACCGATTCGCACTTGACCAGCGTGGTTTATTCAAACCCATACCCTTTATCAATCAAGGAGGAAAACCTTACCCAATAGTGTGACGATAATAGATTAATTATATAGGCCACATAGACTAGGCCTGTGGCATATGTATCTTAATAAATTACATAACCAGGTACCGAACCCACACTCGCATTACAATCCGTTAATCCTAACACGGGAAACTAGCCTATGCGTATTCCCAGCCAGGTGGAACAAATCTCGGGGCCGCAAGCGAACACTGCGGGCCTTAAATTAGTGGCGTTGGTAATCGGCTTATATCTAGATATATTTGAACAACTGACCAACAGATTAATTGATAATTTTAATGGTTATTTGGTTTATATTATTAAGTAACATAAAAACATAAAACGCGTTTTTATCCCCAATAGTGATAGGAGACCAAAGAACGGTACATCCTTACTAATTTCCTTCTTACAAACTATCATGTCATACAGAATTATTGTTTACTTCTGAATATAAGTTTTCGAAAATAATGTAATTTACTTAAATGAATTTAATTTTGTGACTAACTTGGTATGGGTCCAACCCCATCATAAAAGAGAGATTAGGTTTTGAGTTCGCCGGGGTCAAGTGTGGATTGGATACTTTACTAATGTTTGTAAAAATATTATTAAATTTTTCATGAGAAAATTAGATATTTGTCTATAGCTGCATATATTCTACTATTTGGATTATGACTTAGAACGCCAATACAAGTTTAATTGATAGCTTTCCGATACATTATATTTTCTAGAAAATTAGTTCAGAGTAAAATTTTATTATCTTTAACAATAAGGCAATTAAACATAAAATAAATTTAAACACCCTTCATAAACGTCAGTTGGTCATAATTAAATCCAAGATGGTTGTCAGATGACGTCACAATAAGTGTCATGGCGGCTAAAGGTTTATTAACGTTGACATCGTAAGTAATCGAATCTTACTGCAGGGAATTTGTGTATTTTAATATTAATTCGTTTATAATTACATCTGTTTTAGATGAAAATATGAAGGGTTAGTTTTAAGAAAATTATGTTGGATCTTACTAGAATTAAATTTAAGTGGACTTCTCTAAAGCTATTATTTTATATTCTTAAAATTATAAGCTTACTTTGAATCATACTATGTTTTGAAATAAATCAAGAGAAAAAAATTAAATACTTTGAAAATATTTCTTATAAAACGACATAGGGTATAATTTATTTAAGTATTCATTATTTATTCTAGTTAATCTAAGTACTAATTACATCGATAAACCATAATTTATTTTATAGGCTCGATTTGAATATATCGATATCGATTTACTTACGGAAGCAATATTACGGCAAAAATCATTCACCGGAACTAAAACACCATATTTCGTAATTTACATTAGGTACTAAAAAGCACTCACGTCAAATGGACTCTAAACCACCACTCCACAATAAAGTCCGATCACAAAAGCAGCAATTCAAAATTTTCCCAAATACCCATCATCAATGATCATCATGCACCCATATTTGACCTCAAAAACCTTCAGCCCTCGTGCTATTCGGTTGAGCACGCATAAACCGACACTCGCACCCATTACACGGCGCATTGTAGGCACATGAGCGCGAATTATCTGCGTGGGGAATTTGCCTAGCGTATTTCAGTACTGTACGGTTAAACCTAGGCTGAAATGTGGGGAAAATTGAAGGTGGCTTTTGTACCAGCGTTGTCCTTCACTAAAGTAGGTGTGTACGTTCTTTGTGATTTTAAAAAGATATAATTGATTGGTAAATATCGGGTGGCACTTTTTTCATATTATAAATAGTTTTTTGTAAAATGTATTAGCTGCATCGCGAATGAGAGGACTAATTTTCAGCTGTGAACGAGCTATAGCAACAACCTAAAAAGCTATTTCGCTACCACTTGATGAAAAATTTTAGGCCCGATTGTAAAGAATTGGACGGCTATCGCACTTTGCATGACCGATAATAGATCAGTCAACTCTGCACTGCGTCTTCTTCGTTCTGTTCGCTTTCTACTACAGCAATTTTGTGTTTAAGTGGTTCGACGGCACATATCTTTTTAAAATCAAATCATGACCAACTGACAAAACTTCTTAAAACTTAACAAACTCAAAAATGCATACAATCTTAATACAATTAATTTATTATTTCATCACAGAAAAAGATTTGATTTTTTTGGTATTAATAATATAAACTCAATACCTACAAAAGTAAAAAACAATAAATTCACCAAATACTCAACAACGTCTCAACCAAAACCGACTCAAAACTCACCAAGAACCGACTTAACTCGTCAGATTCAATTCGCAAAATTTGACCACAATTAAGTTTGATTCAACATCTTGAAGTTGTCACAAGTTTGAGTCCATTGCCGATTAATAATGGAAGATAAGCGATCGACAAGATTTATAGGGGAAAGGATAATTTATTGACGAATAACTTTTGCTGGTTTTGATTTACTTTGCCTGTGATAGTGACGGTTGAACTCTTGACCTCTTTTGAAGAAGTTTTGAGTTTGAATCCTATACTAGTAAGTGGCGTTGTTTGGTCTCTGCCTACTTTTAAGGAAAAAAAGCGTGATTTTATGTATGTATTCAAAGCTACATATAAAAACATGCATGCAAAACCAAATAAGTAAAGATTGAATGATTACATTATTGTGACGTCCTCTTGCTGCACTTGTTCGTGATAAATTTAAAATCTTCTAAACAGATTTATGCCGCTTTATGCCACTAGATCGAGTGATTATCGAAGGTTTTGAGTACATAATTAGAAGGGTAAAACTTTGGTATTTGACATTTTTTTTTATATAATCACGGATTTTGCTTTTGAATTTAATAAGTGTCTTGTCTATAGTTTGCCCCATGTCGAAAGAAGTAGCGCATTTTTACTTCCTCTCAAGTAAATAGCAAAATGTCAAAATGTACATGTGAAGGTTTCCTAGTATCCTTTTACTGAACTGTCTGTTTCATAAAAGGACAAACTGAATTAACTAGAGAGGTAGCAGAATCCGCGGAGAGCTGGTGCATTCTTTACCACTTCTCAGAATGGAAACTTTTCAATCAATGCGGCAATCAATCATACAATTGACGCGACAGATATTTTCGTGCGAGTTCAACGTCCGCGTATAGTTTTAATATCTATTATATTATTAATCTATTATTATTCATCATAAGATGATTTATCAAGAAGTTACATCTGAAACTTTCACTAGACACAATTTTAATATCTTATTGTGACTATTTAAGCGGGTCCTAAATGAGATTGAAGAGCGTGAATTAGTATTATAGCTCAAAAAAAAATTGTATGGATTGTTTAGTTTTAGAATTATGTCTCTATTTACCTGTAATAGTTTGCATCTAAACCACTAATTCATATCCGTTGAAAGTAACGTGCATACGGTATTTTAAACGAAAAGTTACTACGAAACACATTTTATTTCTAAACTTTATGAAGTTTGCAGACCATATACACACACATATGTACGAACAAAATTAACGATTTTTCTACATAATTAAAAGAGAATAAAATTCTAAACTTACGGTAAGTCAATTAGATAAAAAAAACAATTTTTCAATAACCTACAGAGGTTATTGAAAAATCATCAAATTGTTTTTTTCGATTCTAAGAATATCTACGCAGCGTTACTTTAATCCTTTTTCTTGAAAATGCTTGCCTTAAAGCACCATAACAAAACCCAATATTTATATTCCTCCCTCACTCCAACACGGCATGAAACATTTTATTGGTAAATATTCAGGGGTTTAGGAAATATTCAGTTGTCCCTCATCAGGGCACGTCATGCGCACGGCGCGTAACTCCATTTTACCTGTAACGCGATAAATTGACATAAGCTGATTATATTACCGCAACGATGGATGGAAGAGCTGCGACTAGTTGCGCGATTTGTCGCGCGATTTGTGAGTAGTTTATTTGAAAACGTTTATTGTAATGTAGATTGTAGTACGTGTGTGTATTTAGAATACTTTAGGAAGCCGTTAATTTTATTTTTGCTAAGAAATTACCTATATTGTAGTTTTGGGTTTTCTTCGTAGATTTTTTTTATTTTTTTGTGTGTAATAATTATACACCGTGTTCCTGCTACTTATTGATTTGAATGTGTTGTTAACATTTTTAATAATGTCTTAGACTAATGATTTCTAATTCAAATTCCTTCTAAAATCTAATCTGAAAATACATGGTTTGATTCGTGTTTGTAATTTCCTATTGACTATTTTTAATTGCCTTAAAAAAGAAGGGGGATATGTAAACTATACTGTTTTAACGTTTATTCGTCGATTTCTATATCAACTTTGAACCGACTTCCAAAATATTTTTTTCTTTGTTCAGCAACTAATATGTATTTTTTTTCCCAGGCGACACAATATGTCCAAGCGGCATGTTCAGATGTCCAGAGGGCAAGTGCATCCCTGCGCTTTGGGTGTGCAACTACCAGAGCGACTGCGAGAAGGGCGAGGACGAGTTCCAGTCGTGCCGTGAGTAGCCAGCTTTATTTATATACAGCGTGTCTTTTTATTACAAATTTAGTTTTATGAAAATATGTTAAAGAATATTGTGTTTTAGTTTGTCGTTGGTAATAAGGTGAGATTAGGTTATAGAAAGGTTTAAATTGTAAAAAAACTAAACTTAGTTATTGTTACATAGACTATTTTAAACCTGAGAACAGATTGGCTTAACCAAGACTTCATCTCTAGGTCTAGGCAAGTTGCTAGAATTTTGAAGATAAACATAGTATTACTGTGTTAAGGAAAATATGGCTGTTCGAGATATAAGATATCATCCAATCAAATCTGTGGAAATTAGGTTCTAGAATTTAGTCTTACAAAAATAAAATAAGATAATATGATCGGAGAGATGTTGCGTCTTATTTTAATTATATAAGATTTTTTTGCAAACATTTAGCTTTTAAATGATTTTTTTAATAATCCGACTTAATTCTTCATTAATAATTATTAGAAATTGTCTTTTACAATAGACAGAGTTACTAACAATGACATAAATCTTAATCATTCGATCTTTACTACCAAAAACAATACCCCTCTTTCTTAGAACCTACACCATAATTCCCCATAAACCTCCAATTACTCCCTACCAATTATCCCATAGTGCGTATATCTCTATTACTTACTCTTCCCTCACGTCCTGACCTCCGTATTGACCCTCATGCCGTCACGTCCTCCAGAAGGCGTTAGGTACAGTCAGCTCCAAAAGTCGCTGAACATACTTATTCAAGCTTTCGGAACCCTATATTTGTAGTATTGTATATTATTCCCTCGAGAAAACATCTGACCGTGATCGAAATGATTAATTCCAACAAATTTTACCTGATTTTAATCATGTATTTATTGTTTGTTTGTCGTATGGTTAACCTAGTGTCAAAGTTGTTCAAGCCGCCCAAGACGCCTTTGACTTGGCTTAACGACTGTTATCTTGGTAGGCAACAGTCGGGGCCGACATTTTACGTGCCCCCAAAGCACAGAGACGCCCAGCTTATATACCACTATGCGATCACCCATCTATAGAATGACCGTTTATAACGGACCGGTGAGCGCAACTGGCTATAACATTTGGTAATAAAGAGGTTTTGAAAATATGAAGGTGTAAAGCGACTTATGGGCCTGACTGTACGAATGATTTTAAAACGTGACGGAGATTGTACAAGTTACCTTTGATTTTAAAAGATGTTATGAAGATAGGAGTTAGTTTTATGCCGTTGGGAAGCATACACGCATATATTTTTTTGTTAAATGTAAGTAAAAGGTTTGTTTATATATAATATAAACCTTCGTTGAGTTCCAATTATCAATTAAAGTCTAGTACTAGGCAAACATTACAAGAAGTTTGTAATGGATGTTTCTTACTATTTTATGCCAAACTACTGGATGTATTAATGAAAATTGGCACACATTTAGTTTTAAACGACGCTGCATGTCTCTTAAAGACTGTTAATCTGTAAAACGAAGTACTCAGGCTGTTAAAAAGCGACCAACTCATTTTTAAATTGGTTCCGAAAATGCTCAGTCTTAATCGTATATTATTTGGAATACAAAAACCTACTTCAATATTAATATTACTTCATTACACAAATAACAAACACACAAACAAACCATTTAACTTCACAATTTCCTTGCAAAATACAACTATATTTTAATCAATCTCGAAGCTCCATCTTTTGCACGGCACCACTAAAAAGCCGCCGGCTGCATCGAACCCTCGCCCCCTACCCCCTACCACCCCCTTCCACCCTCTGACACCCTTTACTGCAGCCCTTTGACTAGCGGCGGTGGAATTTTATTAAAATACGACAACGTTCAAAATACATTCATTATGCATAGATGATTTAAAACTGGATGGAGTCATTCTGAATTCTCTTTTGAAGTAAATTGATATCAGACTATTTTATTTTAAATAGTTTTTAGTATAGTATTTGTATTGTCTTTGTAGTTAATGATATAATGAATAATTAATGTCGCTAGAACTAGGATTATAGGACACTAGTCAAGGATTGGATTTTCCAAACTAATGATAGTTAAATTGGTATGTTTTTCGAAATTTGTTTTGTAAAAAACAACTGTTATAACTGTTATGAAGGATGAAGAATGCTGAGTGTTAATAACAGCGTTTACATTTAAATTTGGTCTCGGGTAATAACAGGCACATGCAGATTGATTGATTACATATAACGTGAACTCTTTTATCCTGTACAAAGCACTATTCTTAGCATCTAAAACCTCCAAGCAGGAAAACATTACTCATAATATTACAAAATAATTTAATTTCCCAAAAACACCACTAAATTCTCTATTTACACATGCCTAATCGCTAATTGAAACATAACAATGAAACACGTCATACATGTACAGTGAACAGCGCGGTATTTTGACCGCGACAATAAACACGCTGTCGGCACAATCACGCTGTCGGTCAATTACTCGCTTCACGCTCGCAGTGTACGGTGAAACAAGCTATTGGACGGCTTAGTGCGTTTTGTAAAATTTACATATAATTATGTGGTTAATCATCGTTTTGTTGTGGATTAGGTCGGCAATGTTTTTGGATTTTGTCGCTTGTCATATTAATTTTTATGGCTAGTATTTTTTTTGTTGAATTTGCGAAACGAGAATAAATTATTTTATTATCAACTTTGGTTAGTCTGTAATATGTAGCATTTTGGCTATACAAATTGCAGTGTGGCAGAAAATACCCAGTTTAAATAAAAATATTAGCTTTGTTAACATACTGAAACCTTATATCGGTTTACCAGTTGCACGATACCTACTATTCATTTGAGACCATCAAGTATCGAGAGTTTGACAATTATATTGTTCTGCCAAAATAGTTTTAAGACGTTCGCAAAAGGCGCTGAACCAATTGTCATAAATAATTTTTCGATAGCTACCCAGTTGTCGGCGGTCGCTAGTGGCAGAGAATCGCGGTACAGAAGCGTCTATTTCGAACTTACTCGTAATAATCGTAGATACAGTTTCAAAACTATAGACTTCCTGTAAGATTATAACCACATTCAATACTGCCCACATCACATGAACAAAAGCACAAACAATCATTCACAACAACTTATTAAACCATGCACGGGACTCAAACACGCTGTCGGCAACTATCAATAGTCGCGCCGTGAATAATTCCCGCGTCACGCTGCCCGCTATTAATTCACATCACGCTTTGTGCTACACACGTGATAGAACTGGTGTTAGTACGCCGCTTAGGATTTGATTTTGCAAACAGTTGCGCATTTATACAGGGATTTTGGTTAATGCATTTTAGGCACATATTTATAGCGTGTTTTATAGTGACTGTATTGGGTTTTGGTTCGTACCCGTATTAATTAATATTGCCTTTTAGAGATTAGGTACTTACATTGTTGGTTTTGAAGTTTGATATACTTGTCTCTAACTTGGATCAAATTTATATTTGAATATTTTTTTAATTCTATTATAAGACCACATTATTGCCAATTAATGAATCTTATGTTACTAACATTATGAATGTAAAAGTTAGAATATTTGTTACTCAATCATGCCAAAACTGCTGATCGAATTTCGATTAAATATGGTACACTAATAGCTTTATTACCTTACTGAAAAACTATAGGATACTTTTTACCTCAGTAAACCTATTGATGCGGACATAGTCACGGGCAATAGTACTTTATAAAGCTGAAAAAATTGCCTTCTATAAAACATATAAAAATGTAGTATTCCCATGCTACCAGTATAACTAACAAACGTATAAATATTTGTTACAACGAACTAACATTTTTAAAAGGTTTTGTTAGATAGATGATACCTTTTAAAAATCGATCTGTTTTTCATACTAGTATGGCACGTATAGTGTAATTTTAAGGTAATAACTGCAACACCAAGTGTTGTGTAATACGGTAATTAATTTGATTCGCAGAATGTAGTAGTTACTATTGACCTACATAATTAAAATAAGTTTTTTGGACAATACATACTGTCATCTGAATCCAAACTAAGCAGAGCTTGTACAGACACTCCTTTTCATTATAAAACTATTTGTTCTGGGTGGGATTCGAACCCAAATAATTTGATTATTGACAGTTCTTTTGGACATTTTGCATCTTCATATTAAAGTGTTCCTAAACTCTATTCATTCTTAGTACTTTTTCTCTCTTCGTCTCAAAATACCTGCAATACAAAACTCGAGAACAACAGAACCGATTCACCTATATCTTTCTTTCGCCATGTATTACAAAACACAGGCGTCGCCGGGCGCTGTAATATATCGCTGCAGTTCCACGTCCCGTGCTATCGTTCACTGCAATAGATGACTCGCGTTTAGGCTTCCCTCACACTATGCGACACTTTGTAGTGTTGAAAATATATAGCTTAATTTATTGTATAAAGACTTAACATTATAAATCTCTGATGCGCACTGCCCAGTCAGCCTGCGACCACAGCGAGTGCAACCTGCGCCGAAACGTTAGGCATTTTAAGGTAAAATGCGTGTTCGCGTTAATTCCCATATTCTATTATACATTAAACATGCAACGCGAGAGTTTAAAAGTTATAATTATAAATCTCATTTAAAGACACTAGCGGCTGTAGTACTGAGTGCTCTATTGACTGTAGTGTAAGTACTTAGTTCGATTTCCAGGATAAGTAGTGACGGTTTCCCCGTGGGTCTTTCTCCGCAGTAGCCCGGAGTAACAGACTTCGATAATAAATAAATAAATAAATTTAACCCATTAATGTCCCACTGCTGGGCAAGGGTCTCCTCCCGTAATGAGGGAGGGGTTAGGCCTTGAGTCCACCACGCTGGCCAAGTGCGGGTTGGGGACTTTGCATGCCTTCAATTAATGTATTAAACAAATTTTAGGCATGCAAGGTTTCCTCACGATGTTTTCCTTCACCGTTGGAGCATGTGATAATTATTTCTAATACACACATAACTTCGAAAAGTCATTGGTGTGTTGCCTCGGGTTCGAACCAGCGACCACTGGCGTGGGAGGTGTCAACTTATACCACTCGGCTATCACTGCTCCTAGACTTAGATAAAATTTTGAAAAAAAAATATGTTGGTGTTTGAGTTGAATCCACCGCGTTTCATATTTATTTGTTTAGCTTCAGACACATAATAGTTGTCGAACACTGAAATTGTAACAAAACTTAAGGGCCCACTGGTCTTACAGAGTTAACAAAACCAATAAAAAAACCGATAAATACCTAAATTTGATACACACCGTTAAAGAAAAGTTTTGCAAATAAACTTTAAAGTGTGTAGTGCAATTATTAAGGCTTCTGTACACTGCAGGCCAATTGCAAGTGGCCAGTATTTGGCATATAAGACGTGGCTTAGAGCCAGTGATCTTATCTTACGCAATATAACATTAGTCACAGCTGTACGACTTTTAAGATAACTACCTATTTATAGACTATTTTTGTATATCGAAAGACTAGTGTAAGAACCAAAAGATATTAGGTATAACATAGTCTAATTCAATCTAGCTATTCGGTATTAATGATTTCAACGAATTAACGAAAAGTCATTGGTGTGTTGCCTCGGGTTCGAACCTGCGACCACTTGGTGGGAGGTGCCAACTTAATCCACTCGGCTATCACGGCTATGGTTAAAATAGAAAAGATAAAATATACATATTTTTAGGATACCAGAAGTTGAAGCAATTAAAAGGAAATCACATTGAACTTATTTACTATTTCACAAACTCTTATACGAAATGACAAGCTCTTGAATCATACAGCTGAATCAATTCAACGATAAGTTACAGACAAATTAATAGTAAAAAGAATACAGTTTGACCATTCAAACGGACAGAAGTTATCACCAATCGAGCTGCACCACATTATGCTCCCATTATTATTTGGTTTTTAAATACATTTAAGTCGTCATTTTAAAATGCAGTTTCATAACTCTAGAAAATGCTAGAAAAAACTTGCAACGAAAAAAAACATTATAACAAAACTTACATACACCTGTGACGATCCTACTAGGCGCAGCCTGTAGCGGGGTTATTTAAACCAGCAAAAACAAATACATTTAATGTTAAGAACCGCCTTAAATAAAACGTTAATTAATTAAAACCCTTCACAAAATTCTGTGGCGGGTTAATAATTGTCAATTTTGTCGCACAGTCGCGTCGCGTCGCAATAATCGCGTCGCTAATTGTCGGCGCGCAATCAATCAGCGCTGTAAAGCGGGCGGCACCGACGGAAATAATTGTATGCACTTCAGTGTACGAATTTTTATTTCTGTTGGGAATAAGTTATAATATAAAGAGCAAGGTTTTTTTAACTACATTAAATTTTTGTGATTTATTTTGCGTTTGGCGAAAGATACTGTCTATTTTGTAAGACTAGCAAGAGTATTTACTCAATCAGTTTTGATGTAAATTAAATTTACGAATTAGGTGAAGATAAAAATATTTGCCTTAAACTTACTTATTTCACGGAACCACCAAATTGAAAGAATATGTTATATGGTACACAGTATAATATAAATAATTTAGGCCTATATTTCCTTAGTGTATGGCTTAAAAATTCCCCACCACAAGATTGTTTATTATATTTTATCATTATTATTTTCTTATAACACGAATACTTCTTTGATAGCTTATTCAAACACAAATTATATTATGTTTACCTACTATATTTATTTATTTTACTATTTTTTTATTTACTATATTTTTCTTCTATTTGTATATATAGTAAGATTATTGTTGCTGTAAATAATTTAAAATGTTATTGTCAATATTATACCAACTTCAATTAATAACTATATTATACTAAAATATAATATCAACATTTCACAATAACTTTCAGTACATCGGAGTGCAATTTTTGGCATTACTCGTAGATTCCCGGGCGGCGCCCTCTCGCGGCCAGTGAGGGAAACTAGCTAACTAGACTCAACATAACTTTTGTACTAAAGTTCACTGCAACTACTGAATTTTCCTTGTTAGTTACATACTTTTGGAAGTGTATAACGAAGGGAATCGATGTGAGCTTGAGTGTTATTATCCCGGATTTTAAAACAAAATATGTAGTAAAATTCATAATTATCTGACCCTCATACAAGGAGTAGTTGAAATGGCATGGGAATTAGTTGAGTAGTTATAAAACACAAAGAGCTTTCAGAAATGTTGACCAAACAAAATATTTGTGCATAAGATTGTAATATGTAACGTAATTTTTATGATTAATTATTCATGAACATACACAAAACAAAACCCAGTACATAATTGGATAAAAGTTATAATTAGAATTGTTTTACATAAACCATAATAGTAAAAATATTCGAGGAGTTAAGCAAGGATTCAATGAGTAAAATAATTTCCTTTTTACGTGAAGTTTCAAAACTCTCACAATGTCTACGAAAAGCGCTACGCCAACGAAACAAGAGAGCGCGTACAAAGACTGCGTAGCATTATCGTAGCGGCGTAGCGTCTCGTAGCCGCTGCTATTTTGTGATGAATATGAAAATGAATGCATGCATGCGCATTATGCGTAATATGCGTATGTTCTGGTTATATTACATTTGTAAAATATTATGAGGGATCCTGGAAAATGCTATAAATATTCATTAGATCATTTTAATTTAATATTGACTAAACAATATTTTTGTTAAATGAACCCTGTGCATACAATATTTAACACAAAATACACAAACAAAAACCAGTTAAGCAACCGTTGACGCGGTCGTCCCTTAGATGAGTGACCGCAGAGTGGTATTTGAACTGGGCGTCTCAGTGCTTCGGAGGGCACGTAAAAAGTCGTTCCCGATTGTTGTTAATTAAGATAACAGTCGTTAAGCCACGTCAAAGGCCTTCGGGCGGCTTGAACAACTTTGACACCAGGTTGACCACTAACCATACGATAAAAAGAAGATTGTAATCAAAACACCTAAAATTCCGTGCTCAAATAAAACATAACGGGTGTGCCCGCGGTTCTGTATAATCTGGTTAAAAACGCGCTCTGTTGTGTATGACGGGATTTCAGGCGATGTCGGGCCATGTCAGGTGGACAACTGATGTTTGTATGCATACGAGTTATGGACCACTACTATTTGATGTATCGTTTTGGTTAACTATAGAGACTGTAGTAAGAATATTGTCCAAGGTAGAGATTAGAAGGAATAATACGTAGGCAATAGGTAGTACATATATCTGCTGAATTTTCAATAGTTAAATAAAGCATTATATAAATATATAAATACTTACGAGCCTTGTACGAAAAGCAATCGATTCAAATAACGACGAATGAATGAAGGTATAATCCAAATTATAATTCCTTTTATCGAAAAAGAGCTTTCTTATCTTCAAAAAACTACTAGGCGAGTAGCTTCTGGCCTAGTTGTTTATTATATCAGCTTTTTTTTATCAGCTTAATAAAAAACGAAATACAAATTTGCCTTGTGTCATTTTATTTTATTGTAACGCTCGTAACTCATTTCGTTATCGCTATCGACAACTACAGCAGTAACACCAAACCCTTAGTAGTTCCCACGTACACTAGAGTTGATTATTTCACCGCTAATCCCGGGGTTTTCACCCCTAATCCCGGGCGCTGACGTCACTGGCGCTGACGTCACCGTGCTCATGCCGTACTGCGGCGTTACTCGTGCACTGTCATCAGTTATTCTCTTATACTGTAATTGTGTTACATACATTATTTGTGGAGTCAGTATATACTAGAATTTAATATACTTTTGAGTATAGAAATCTAGTCTTTTCATTGTGTAAATCGATTTTTATCATTAACATTTAAGTTGGGCAGTGATAGCCGAGTGGTATAAGTTGACACCTCCCACGCAAGTGGTTGCAGATTCGAACCCGAGGCAATACACCAATGACTTTTCGAAGTTATGTGTGTATTAGAAATAATTATCACTTGCTCTAACGGTGAAGGAAAACATCGTGAGGAAACCTTACATGCCTAAAATTTGTTTAATACATTTATTGAGGGCATGCAAAGTCCCCAACCCTCACTTGGCCAGCGTGGTGGACTCAAAGCCTAACCCCTCCGCCTCGTTTGGGAGGAGACCTTTGCCCTGCAGTGGGACAGTAAGGGTTAAAAAAACATTTAAGTTATAATTCCCTTAAAAAATCTTGTCCACTTATATGACCCTTTTATAGCCAAGTCAAAGTGCTACTTGGTTTTCTAATCTCTATTGAAATATTCTCAATAATAGTGTGTAGTTTATCAAAGCGTCCGGGATGAGTTCTACTCTATTACATGTGACTTACAGAATAAAGGCAAAATATGGGTATATTTAGAAAGAAAGATAGAATAAAGTTTATTTAGTAAACCAGCACAGAGACACACAAAAAAGATACATAGTACATCACAATATGAAATGGTTGAGGATGTGTCTCACGGCTGTACCAAATAGGTACCCAGATCAGCTTAATGTCAAGCACAATAAGTGCTTTACTTAATTACATTTACAAACATTTCTATCTACCCTAAGTTATAACAAGCGTGATGGTATACCAAAAACCAGAGTTATAATGTATACCTTAAAATGCCTAACGTTTCGGCGCAGGTTGCACTCGCCGTGGTCGCAGGCTAAAATGCGTGTTCGCGTTAATTCCCGTATTCTATTATACATTAAACATGCAACGCGAGAGTTCAAAAGTTATAATCATAGTTATTTTAATAACTAACACTGTATGAGTGACAAATTCACTTAAAACTTTGAACGAACATAATCAAGTGAATGAGATTGACCACTCGGTCTCCATTCAATCGTTCCCACTCAAATTCGATTCCAATTCAATAAATTGGCAAATAGCAATCTGACATAGTTATTAAGGGTCTATTTGGCTGCAAATATTTTCAATTAGCTTTTGCACATGACTTCGTTTGGTAGGCGGAATTTAGCTATAGGTCATATTCGAAGTAAAACATCGCCCAAGCTTTACAAGTGAAACAATATGAAATATGGGAAAAATAAATAAAAAAAAATATTTTGTTGTATTAATCCAAAGGAAATATTGTAAAGTATACATACATTAAAACCACACCCTTTCCCACTTGGGTAGGGAGACACCAAAGAACGCCACTTAGGTATTTTTTAACCAATACTATTTAAGGTTTAAAGAATTAAAAGTAGAAAATATGTATAAGAAGTTATCTTAACAATACGAATTACTAGCTTTAGTAGCAGTAGATTATCAATAACGAATCTCTTTTTGAATGAAAAATATACCACTTGTTACTCAAGGAATATAATTATTCTAAGCGCCTACAATTGAATAGTCTATTCACTTATTTATGTAAGCAACTCTCACCTATCCAAAAATCTACTCATACATACAAACACCCCAACATTTCACATCACATTAGTAGGAATTTCCATTTAACGGAGCAATCGCATGTTAAGTCGATTTGCACCTCGGCGCAATTATAAGCGAGGTACACACTCGCGCCTCGGCCGAGCGGGCCGAGCGCCTCGAGGGCCGAGAGCCGAGAGTGGAGGGCTCTCGGCTCGCTGTACTGATTGATGGCACTGTTGATTGCGCTCCGAAGACTTTTTTGTACTAATGACTGGATAGATTTCGATTGTTACCTTTGTAGGCTTTTAGTTTGCGTCGTCTAGGTTGTTAAGAATACGTTTAGTATAAGCTTGAGGTTTTGAGTGAAGTTTAATTATATCTAAAGTTTTTGGCGACACAAAAAAATGTTGTATTACATATATTTCACTCGACGGCGTCGGTAGAGGTTAATTTAATATACTCAATTTCTACTTTTCATAATTTTTGGTTTGATTTAAATCCATTTCGATATTGAAACCAATGTGTATTCTAGAAAATAAGGAATAATAATCAAAAGATATTTAATACTGCAAAACATACGTATTTTGGTTTATTTTTGGACACTAATACATACATTTGTATAATAATTTATAGCACTACATCCAATAATAGCCCTTCCCCTTCGTTATTTTTTATACTCAACTAACACACACTAACATTATATTTTTTTTCTACAGCGCCGCCAGAATGCGAGGCGGGCCAGCTCACATGCGGCCAGTACGTATGGAACAAGACGTACTGTATACCGCCGCACTACCGCTGTGATATGCAGGTGGACTGCGTCGATGGAACCGACGAGGCGGACTGCAGTGAGTATATAGCTTTATTATGTTATATTTATCAACATTTTGTTTTTGACCAAACCGAAACATATATTATAGTATAGTATACTTAATTCTTTTATGTGATATGAAGAGTCACATTTTCAACCAGCGAACGACAACCATTTTTTGTCGCTATATATAGGTATTTTAAGTGTGTGTAGTGGATGTCTGTAACCGAATTGCAGCGTCATGCGTAGATTTTTGACAGTGGATCGTAAGGCAACTCATTCAAGACTCTATTTCATTAAATATTATTTATGCTTCTTCTTTTGAAAATTATACTGGGTCTAATGGAACAAAGTCAAAATGCCTGCAAAAGCACTGAAATGTTTTGACTAAACATTCACCTAAACATTAAATTTTCTAAAGATGCTCATTAATCGATCGGAGTAATATTCAAAAACATATTTTTACAAGCCTTTTAGAGACAAAAGCCTTAAAAATATTAACTCACTGTTCTTTTACCGACTCATCAATGCAACAAGCTATAACCTCTTACAAACAAAACATGAATATCCACAAACACTACACACATTGATAGATACTGACAAGAACATCCCCTATCCAAGGGTGTAATCGTGCGGTCACGGGGAAGCAATGAGTGAAAGATTAACGCACTGTCGGCGCGAGTGCTCGGAAGAGCGGAAATACATCGGAAACATTATATGACGAGTAATAGATTGTATGAGTTTTTGTAGATACTGTACTGACAATGCTCGTGTTTAGTAGTTATTTTTGCACGTACAGACAAAATAATTTACGAATTTGAATAATAAAGCCTGTTAACTAGCTTAGCATTTGTACAGGATAAGGTACGAGGCCAAACATGACCTACATTTTTCATATTAATTAGTCAAGGTCCCACTGCTCAGCAGGGGGATGAGAGAGTAGCCCGTGAGTCCATCGCGCTGGTTTAAAATGTGTTGGGAACTTTGCTTTCCTTCAAAAACTGTTTAAAAGAACTCAAGAATCCAGAGTATTATAATGATGTTTTTCTTTCACTACTAAAGCAATTGTAGCAAGTGGTAAATATTAAATACATACGATATATAAAGCCAACTAACTGTTAGACGCTGTTCAAGTGTGGGCTTTGCATTCCTTCATGACTTGTTTTAAGCAACTCTCAGGAATTAAAACTTTCGTGTTGCAATGTTTTCTTTAAACATTAAAGCAAGTGATGGTTACTTCTAATACACAAATTACTTAACGAAGGCATTAGTGTGATACCTTGAGTTCAATCACTTTCGAGAGGCATACTTAGACCACTCGGCTCTTAAAAAAATATTTAATTTACTTTCGAACGTGAATTCGTCAAGCGTTTCTTCAAGTAATATGCATTAATTTCTCACTTGACTTCTTAAAGGACATAGCTGTTAAATTCTATGCATATCTATTGTGACCTAAGCCTCACATAATTAAATTCCCAAAACTTTTGACTTATTGTTCGAATAAACTTATTTAATATTAAAGTTAGTGCTAAGGCTTTATGCAGACAGCTGATGATCGGTCAAAAATGTTTTTGGAATAAGTTATTTTTAACATTAGCTGGTCTCAAGGTCTAGGGTTCGAATTCGAAAACATATTCAGCTTCTTATTTTTGTTGACGAAATCTTTTGAAATTGTGGTACTTGGTATTCGTAATGCAAATTAACGGCAAATTGTTGGGGTATTTGTGATAACTGGCTATATATCTAAGAGTTACAGGTGTAATGTCACTAAAAGAACCTATCAGCCTTTAATATAAAAGTGTAAGCACCCCAAAATAAACTATAATAGAAGTATTAATCTAATCTATCGTATGGTTAGTGGACAACCTAGTGTCAAAGTTGTTCAAGCCGTGGCTTAACGACTGTTATCTTAATTGATAACAACCGGGACCGACTTTTTACGTGCCCTCCGAAACACGGACACGCTCAGTTCAAATACCACTATGCGGTCACCCATCTACAGAATGACCGCGCCAACGGTTGCTTAACCTACAGATCGTTTACCGACCGGTGAACACAACAGGCTATGAGAGTATTAATAAAAAATACCGTGTTAAAGTCGGTAACCGACTTCCACCGACTTCAAATTTCTGTCTGTACTTCACCTAAATTTATGGTCATCTAGTCAATATTCAAATCGTAGTGAAACTCGTGAGATTGTTTAGGACAGAGACAGCTTCGTAATGCAGTTATCAGTGAGCCGGAGCACACAGATAATTGAATCAGTATCAGTGACTCTATAATTGAATCACATTAGTCTGATATAAGCTCTAGTGTAATCTTACTAGTATTATGCTAGTAATATGATATTGAAAGCTTAGTGTTTGTAGAGTCGTATCATTGCGAAATGGACGTTTAATAGTTATAAAAAAATGTGCTATGTGTGAAACCACCAAACCGACTCTAAAAATTGTTTGTACAAGCATTTTTTTTAACCATTTACTTTCCCGTTGCCAATCAAGGGTCTTCTCCCGAAAGAAGGAGAGGTTAGGCTTTTAGTCCATCACGCTGGTCAAGTGCGGGTTGAGGACTCCTCTCAAGAAAGGCCCAAATTTAAGGCATATTTCGAAAGGCAAAATTTCGAAAAGTCATGTATCGCCTCAGGTTCGTACTTTCCACCATTTAACTGGGAAATGAATGTGAAAAAAAAACGAACAAAAAAGTTTCTTAAACTAATCAATTTCACAAACTTAAAGATAATATACTTTAGTGTTAAAAGGTAACCTTAATTCCGAGGGAACGTTAGCGCTTCTAGATTCTAGTTGGCAACATAAAATATCTGATAAACATCTATGGCTGTAGATTTTCTGAAATCGTTTAGCGAACTATAAAATTCAGGAATCGAATTTATATATCTAAAGCTTGAGTAAAATGTTAAGACCATAAAAAGTGTAATATAGTTTTTGACCCTTTATAAGAGATTAATCAATCAGATCGTATGTTTTTCGTATTTTGATATGCGACAAAACGACTTTATTTTCGTATGTTAAAAAATTTACTATTTGTAGTAAGTACATTATTAATAGGGTCATGCGAAATTCAGGAGATGTATTTTCTATATGTACCTACTATTGTTAAAGATAGTTATTTAGTTTTCTTATCTGATGAGACCTTTGATTTCGAATGATGGATCACACACCCTTTGTGTCTCCCCTTCCGAACTTGGGGGACACAGTCATTTATAATAATATAACACATTACGACTACATATCACTATTAGGATAGTCAGAGTGCACAATTTCGTTATTTAGTTAAATATCTTCTAATCTGTGATCTACAACAGCAAAAGTAAGTGATAATAATAAATAAATAATAAATATTATTGGACAACTCACACACGGTCATTTGATTCCAAACTAAGCAGAGCTTGTACTATGGTAACCAAATAACTGATAAACATACTTATATACTTTTACATACATACTTATATAGATACATTAACATCCAATAATAAGTGATCGAAGTAAGTAAGTAAATAATTATAACTTAATGGACAAGTAATCAAACCTAAAGAAAGTATGTACTGTGGATAAAGGTGCTTTGAGTTCTGTTCAACGGCAAAAGTTTCAAACTAGGGCTTAACTGTATACTACTACTACTATCAAACATATTATTATGCTTGTCCTCAAAATAAACGTAAAAAGAGGAAAAATCTTTACCAAGATACAGCTTATCATACCTGAAAATCAAACCATGAACACCCCAATTTTAAGCCATTGCAAATAACAAGCATAAAATTTCTAAGAAATGACTCTAAACTAAAGCACTACTCAAACGCTATTAAAATTAAATCAATAAACTTAACACCCAATAAATCGAAGCAACTTTAAAGCTGACAATACGTCGCGTGGCCGTCGCGTCCCCGCCACGTTCCCGGCACGTCCCCGTCTCGCTCCCGCCGCGACCACGGACCGGAACGCATTAAAAGTTAGAACTAGTTTGCTCTAAGCTTCGACACGCCACACCTTGGGGTATACTAGTTGTGTACGAAATGATATGACTTGTTTCTCGATGCAGTTGCGAGGGTGTATCGACTGGTTTTACAATTTTGGCTTATGTTTGGCTTGATTTTGAATTGTAGATTATGAAAATGAGCCTGTGGGCAATTATTTTATTTAACGCAAATGTTTATGTACCATTAGTTCAATAACTTGTTCCTTATGTATTATTATATGTGTGGAAGGACAACGGAAACAAAAAGATTGTTTTCTGTAGGCCTTGTTCGTGTTTCAATCACAGTGAAAACAAAAACTTAGTGTGATTTGGCCATTCTATAAAATAATATTAAATTTATCTATTCAAAATTGATATCTGATTCATATCATGAGCCCTTAAACTTAAAATTTCGACTGGACATCAGCTAAAAGAAATGCTATACTTGAACAACTTGTTCCATGGTAGACCTCTAAGAAAATCTTGTGTGATTCCGTCACCTATTGTAAGGGCAGCGATATAAAACTTATTTAAACTTCCATACCGAACAAAATTCGATATATTAAAGTTGCTACGAGCTTCTGGGACCCGGAGGTGTTTACAAACGATTTAGATTTTATATTTTTGATAGTTATAGTGGTATGGAAATATAGTGAAAGTTTGGTTAGATTAGATTCATTAGTTTATAGTCATTCGACTTTAATAAATAAATGCTTTTATTTGATATTAAAAGTGTTATTTTAAGAGAAATAATGAGAGATGAGTATGAGATTGTTTATCGCAAATCAGATATGGTAATCTAAAAAGAGTTTCTTGTGATTTCTTAAAGCAGTCTGGAGTCAAATAACATATTTCATAGGCTAGAAGTCATAGGCCTAACTAAGCTAAGTAAAAACTATTAAGTTTAAATAATTTAAACTATGTACTCAAGTAGTAAATGTTTCTGTAACAATTTTTAAGGTACAGAATTTTTACACATTTTAATTTATCTTGCTCCCTATACTACTACTACTAAATTTATTGTCAGTAAAAGTATCAATTACAATAATAAATTTAACCAATTAATGTTTTACTGCTGGGCAAGGCTCTCCTCCCGTAATGAGGGAGGGGTTAGGCCTTGAGTCCACCACGCTGGCCAAGTGCGGGTTGGGGATTTTGCATGCCCTCAATAAATGTATTAAACAAATTTTAGGCATTCAAGGTTTCCTCGTGATGTTTTCCTTCACCGTTGGAACATGTGATTATTATTTCTAATACACACATAACTTCGAAAAGTCATTGGTGTGTTGCCTCGGGCTCGGACCTGCGACCACTTGCGTGGGAGGTGTCAACTTATACCTCGCGGCTATCACTGCTCAATTACAATAATAATTATTATTGTCTTTCTCATGCGTCTAAACTATTAATTTATCAAACCTAACATACCACACAGTTGTATTAATAAGATTGAGGATTATATCTTAGAACCGATTATTCCGATTATACAGTATAATCGGACTCGGTTCGGACAGACCAATTTAGAGTTAATTCGATTGTACGGTCAGTTTACACGCTGTACATGACACACGAGATTAATACTAATATATAGAGTTATGTATTATATAGTATAGTGTATTAATGAGTAATTGATTGGGTGTTGAATGTAAATTGAATGTATTAAGTATAGCGCATATATAAGAGCACTTGACTGAAGGGAAGATTTCTGTACCGAGAAACTATCGAGTGGAATATGGAGAATAGTATATATAAAATATAGTCCTCTTCACCGTATCCGATGATAGTGACCCGGACTATGTTTGTTGCCTGGCGTGAGCTCGTTGATGACTAGCAAAACCAAACTTAGTTTTGAATACAAAGTTATGTTGACCGTTGTCATCATAGGTGTAGACGTAAGTAGGCTTTGGAAAATAGTAGGTCAGAGTTCGTACGTATATTAAAGAGATGATACTAATTTTAAAATCCAAGTTATTAATCGTATTTCAGCATACACATAAAATTACGGCCCTTTAGGTTCTCCTGCCCTGATGCGGCTGATACGAAACAAAACCTCATAAAATGTGGATTGATCTTAACGAAATTCGTCCAAATTTTATTTTTATCTATAGATAAAGTTAAGTTTCAAAACAAAAGATGAACAAAGACGTACACAGTTAAGTTCTGTACCAAATTTCAGTCAAAATAAAGTTACATTTTCCTAGCAAAGAATCCAAAAATGGACCCCATCACCGCAATTGAGGTTCACATTTACCCAGCAACATTCACTTGAAGTCTTCAACAAAAATATTATCATTTCAACCTATTACAAGGCAATACTTAAATAAACATAGCGCCGAAATAACACCACCCTATTTCTTTTAAAAGAGGGAACTTCACGAAATACTTCAGCCAGACAACTTTGACCTCCCACGCTTCCTTCTGCGAGAGACTTTTAGTACATTATGCAGTAGAATGTTCTGGAGTCAGAGGTCTTGTTAAACTGGTCGGTGTAGCGGCAAGTTTTAATGGTGTGGAAATTGCGTTTTTGTTTGGTGTTCGTATCTGCGATGTGCCTGTTTCATGTAAATCTGTTGTTTCACAAGTTTTCTGATGATGTCGACATATTATACAAGCTTACGCTAATTAATGTTCGCTGGATTTATAATTTCCGGGAATTGAACTGGTATGGCTATAAACTTGAACCGTATAATACTTGTGAACTATTTTTCTGCCACTGAAGATCTTTATTCGAGGGAAAACTTATTGACAGATTCTCTGTTGAATAAATTTATCTGACGATCAGAAAGTAATGCTTTTTTCCTATAGCTAAATTGACTAACTCTGATTTTTTAAATAGAAGACACAGTATCTACATTCCTTGGTCAGTGCTATGAGGACTGTATATAATAGCGATAACAGAAACTTAACTATTAAAAACTGACTTTCGTCCATACGATGGTTATAGCTACTAACACAAATAATAATTAATTACATTACTGTAGTTAAATACATTTTTAAACGTAAATTAACACTACTAAACTTGAAAATCAAAACCATCGAGAGCAGTTTTTCCATTCACTTAAAAACCAAAGTTTCTCAACGTTTTAAAACTAGTGGTATTATTCGTTTTTGCTTGCTTTAAGACTAACAATAGCCATTAAGTCGGTTCCGATGAAGTTTTAAGAGCGAAGTCCTGCGGAAACCTTCAGAGCTTTAATGTTAATTAAACCATTTTAGTCTTAGTTCTGCTTTACATATTGAAGTTCGCAAAGTATTTTGTGAATAAAATGAACGTTTTAATGAATTAATTTATAGGGTATTACTTTTTGAAGGGAATAGAAATGAAGTTCCTTTCATTGTTTCTTATGACTGAAAATCTTCTCTGATCGTTTTACATACATTTTGGTTTTAAGATAACCACACTTTAGAATTAAGTGAATATGAGTGAGAGTGAATAAAGTGGTTACCTTAAGATAAAATACATGCCAAAAGATATGTAGTAACTAATAATTAACTATGTACTATCAATGTCTTGCACCTAAATATGCTATTATTATTTTCATGGCACTAGCGTTTCAGATACCTAACATTCAACCAACTTTACAAGCTATAAATTATAATAAAGTATTCCGACTTTATAGCAATTAAACTAGAATTCCTCTAAATAAACGTATAAAGCAACTTAAAAACCACTACGACCTTGTTTCACAAAAAAGTCCAAAAACTTGCAACACCGATTCATATTTCTCCTATTCACCTGTACAATAAAACTCCAACAAACTCGCGTCGCATTTTTAAGGATGGCAATACTGGAACGAGATGACGTCAGCGGCGGGCAAAGTTTTAATATACCATTATTATTATATTCTTTTATTGCCCACTTTCCACTTGTATTCTGTTACCGTAGATATAACAAGAGTTTTACAGATGCTCTGAGGATTGTAGATGTAAAGAACTTTGAAGTACTTAAATTTAGTTAAAGTTTGTCTTATTAGTGTTGTAGCTGTTATTATTAAAACTAGAAATTGTCGTTAATGTAGTTAATTTTGAACATAGTAATTTAAATAGTTTTATATGTTTACCCTTTTGGAAAATCTGGAATTTTGAAAACACTCACTCAATATTGCTCGTTTTTATTGCTTACTTTTAGACCACGTAACCCTATTGTAAAACCGCTTGCAAATTTGTCCATTTTTATTTTGAGATTAAATAATAATAAATAACAATAATATATAACATGTAATTTTTTTGTAGCTGTTATAAACTTGGTACCATGAAGTTTTGTCTTACCCTTTACCAATCATGGAAAATAAATAAAATATCGGACCACACCTTGTTATTAGTCAAATACTTTTGGACTGTAATTTCGCCTATTGACATTTTCTGCATTTTCCTTAAAACAATATTCCTTACCACTCAAAGTGACTGTATTTTCAATTTTACAACATTGAAGTCAATCCAGTCGGACTCAAGCCATCAAGAGTTTGTAAGACGAGCCACTGAGCTTACAGCGCACTACAACATATGTAGATATGTACCACACTTGTGTTGAAATAAAACGTTTGAAATTGTGTTGCGAACGATTGTTGAAAGAAATACTCCTGCCGTTGTTCGAAAGATGATGGTTTGTTATTTACCTATATAACTATGTATGTAGTTCAATTTTGTTTAAGATTGCATAACATGCCTTGTCTATGGAATGATTTGTATGACGATCTGACTGTTACATATTTGTTATTATTGCTATCTGTATTAAAATTAGCGTTCGTTAGTCTCTGCCGAAAAGGCATGGAATAAAAAATAATATTTCACGTTCATTATATTTATGCAATTTTTATTTATATTTATTAAGACAAAATTGATATTTTATATTTGTCGTAACGAAGAGTAAATCACAGAAGTGACAATAAATGAGTAATGTTATGTTATGAAAAAATAGGTATCTGGATTTTCTTGTGCTATTAAACATATTTCCTGAAACGGAATAGGTATAATGTATCAATCACCTCATCAAAGAATCTCCATCAGTTCAGCAGATTAGACCTAATATTCGAATTACGATGGCATATTAGCATATCCACAAAGTAACCTCGGTGATGCCATTAGTACGGAAAAGTACCGCTACGGTATTGAACCTGGGAACTAAACCAAATAAGTAGTTCACAACAATATTAATGCAAATAGGAAATATGTATCCGGTATTAATTTCCTTTTGAATGCTAAAAATAATACCTTCATCTTTATTAGTAAATTCGTGAAGATATATTAAAATGCTTTAATTAATTTATAAAAAGTTCTCATCATTAAACTATTATTAAGGTTATAAATAACTTTCTATTCATAGGAAGTTATAAATAATTTTTGGCGCCGGTGGATGGCTATTTTTTATATACGGCGCCAATAACCCGTTGCCCTCACCAGTCGTTAAACTATCTGTGGGTTAAGTAACCTTTGGCGCAGTCATTCCATAGAAGGGTGACCGCTTAGTGGTATTTAAGCTCGGGCGTCTCCGTGCTACGGAGGGTACCTAAAATGTCGGTCCCGATTGTTATCAATCAAGATTGTTAAGCTATGTCAAAGGCTTTTCGGGCTTTTCGGCTTGACATCTTTGACACTAGGTTGACCACTAACCATACGATAAACTTATACCATATCTGTCAACATATCACGGGATAAGGAAACTGATACTTATTCAGAACTTGTGAAACTGACTATTATTCCACATTTTTAAAACACACAAGCACTATAGGTACTTGCTAACTTCTTTTGTTAAAAAAATGGGAAAACAAAGCGGCCGCGGCACCTCAAAACAAACAATTTGTTTTGCCCTTTTTCTGATACGTACTAAAAAACTGTTTAAAAACCCTTATAAAAGTCTTTTGTTATAAACAGTATCGACATCGTGTTCGCACAAAGGCGTCCTCTGGTGGATTTTTACATAACTTTATATGAAAATCGCATTAACTTGCGGCTCGTACGGCGTTTCGTAGTAAAACCTGGGCCGTTTTTGCATCTCATTATAGGATGTATCCTAGATTAGATTTGGAAGGTTTTCACAACACAAACATCGTGTTTTCAAGATGTTTTCTTAACAAACAAGTTTTGTTTTTGGGTTCACTTCAGGTGTAGCAATAGGATGCGAATATTTTATGATAATTTTACGTGTTGTTTGCTTGGATTGGAGAGCAACAGGAAGGGTAGAAAGGTTAAAAAGTATTCGTCATCTCGTAAAAACAAAGTCAGACAACTATTGTAATTTTTTTTATTATTCAATTAAGAAAGGCAATGATCTGATGATACGTCCTCTTTTTTATGAGCCTTTTGATTGTCCCATTGTTGGGTAAAGACCTCCCCTCTCTTCTTCCAAACCTGTCTATCCTGTACCATATCATGTAATTCGTCCTATACGAGCGAAAAATAGTGTTAACTAGAACTCGATAAGTCATAAATTTTCTACTAAGTATATTTTGACTGCCTCCTTGGCGCAGTGGTTAACGGCATCACGCTGCTATCATTGCGTCGAGAGGTCGTGGGTTCGATTCCCACACGGAACAATTAATTGTGTGATTCACAAATAATTGATTCGGGTCTGGTTATGCTTTGCGTCCATAGTTTGTATGTTTGTAAAAGTCCCCACGACACAATTTTTTGTGCGGGAGTTGTCTATTTTAAAAAAATACCAAAACTTTTATGCTTTACCTTTTAATGTTCAAAAACACCCCGGCTTCAATAATTTGAAATGATGTGTTAATAAAGTTATTGTTTTGTTTGTTCCAGCATATCGCAAGTGCCAAGCAGACGACTTCCAGTGTGGTCTGGAGGGCGTAGGTCCTGGCAAGATATCATCACAAGGACCCTGTATACCTAAGGAAAAGAAATGTGATGGGTAAGTTAGCAATAAAATTACTAACCTTTCAAGTTTTAAAAGTTACGTGTACAATTTTATACCGTGAAAAATTAATAGCACTACTTCGTTTGAAAATAGATGACCAAGGATAAGGTTAAAATATCAAAACCATTTCCCGATTCTTCTTTAAAGAAATTGTTGTAAGTTTGGCAATGCTGATTTATTAATTACTCCTGCCCTTAATTTATTAATAAGTGAAATTGTGTTTTCCTATGTACTCAAGAAAAGTTACATAAACAAGCTTGTGTAAACATGTTTTCAAATGAGCACATCAAAATCTTTTTGAGTAGATTTACCTACTAGAACAACAAGTAACTAATCCTCAATTCCTCCTCTCCAGGTACCTAGACTGTAGAACAGGTCGCGACGAACAGGACTGTCCAGGTCAGTCCCTGGCGTGTCGGCTGGACCAGTTCCGATGTGCCAACGGCAACAAGTGCGTGGACGCGGCCGTCAAGTGTGATCACAAAGATGACTGCGGAGATAACTCTGATGAAGCTCAGTGTAGTAAGTAGATGCTCATGTTTTAGATTTACGGTTGACTGTGTATGTCTGTCGATTACGAGGTTTCAGGTTCGATAGCCAGGTTGGGAGAACTGTTACCTGTTCGAAAGGATATTGGAATGTATAATAGAATACGGGAATTAACGCGAACACGCATTTTACCTTAAAATGCCTAACGTTTCGGCGCAGGTTGCACTCGCCGTGGTCCCAGGCAGACTGGAGCAGCGATGACAGGACTTCGTGTATATGAGGCGGACGAATGTCCATCCACCCTCATATTTTGATTTTTCCAACCGCCACCACACACTACACTAACCGTGTCCCTATTCTGTGAGCTAACAGATTGCGAAACATAGCGAGGTTTTGTAACAGTAATCACTGGATTCCACGTCGCGGATAATTTGAAGCCGTCTTCCCGATTGAAATTTGAATGTTTCTTGATTTCGATCGCTTCACGAACAATCCTCGAGTAGAAATGTCGTTCAGTGGAGAGGACTTGAGGGCGATGGAACTCAATCCAGTGATTAGTTCCTGCTTCGAGTAGATGTTCCGCAATGGCTGACTTGCTGATTTGACGGTTCTTAACAGCGGCGATATGTTCCTTGACCCTTTCAGCTATCGACCGCTTAGTCTGGCCTATGTAGGAACTACCGCGAGTGCAACCTGCGCCGAAACGTTAGGCATTTTAAGGTAAAATGCGTGTTCGCGTTAATTCCCGTATTCTATTATACATTAAACATGCAACGCGAGAGTTTAAAAGTTAGGATATTGGAATGTTCTCAATTTTTACCTGCTTAATGACATGTATAGCTATACATGTCCATGTTTTTGGACACAGTCTGTACTGCGGTTATAGCTATAAGCATCACTACATGGCATTAATGATATAATCGGCTAAAAGTTACAGCCTATACCTTTAAGAATAACAGGCACCGTACTAAAAAAGAACAAAAAACTAACAACTGACTCCAACTTCCATCTTAAATTTCGTTTGTGTGCTTGCCATGGACAGTGTGCCGATATGATAAGGCTGCAAGCACAAATAAATCGCCACCGACAATTAACAATGCCGGGTGTGCAAAATCGCAATTTTTCGTTTTTTGCATAAAACGTGCCTAAATAACCCAATCTATCATCAGCTGAAAAGAAAAATGTTATTTTAATTCATAGTTCCTAAATAACCAAAATCAAAATGTCGGATATTACCTACATAGTTCGTTAACAATGTTGGAGAGTTACTACGAACGTTATTAGCTAATAACGTTGCGTTTGCACATCCGACATTGTTAATAGTCATAGGTGAAATGTCAAAAATACCTTCTCATCTTCAATTCTTTCCACCAGGTTTCCCCGCGTGCCACATAGGTCAGTTCCGCTGCGGCAACGCGCTCTGCATCCCAGCAACCTACCACTGCGACGGCTACAAGGACTGTTCTGACGGAACCGACGAGGCCAACTGTACCGCGATAGCGTGTCCTGATAACAAGTACCTCTGTCCCAAGGGAGGGCCTGGAGGCACTCACAAGTGTATTGCCAGGTCTCAGCTGTGTGATGGAAAGAGGGATTGCGAGGATAATGCTGATGAGGAAACTGCTTGTTGTGAGTATATTTTGGTCTAAATTATATGTTGAAAATTTGCGGTTGAGTAGGGAAAAGTGTGACTAAAATTGGTTTGTAGTTTTTGAGAAATTTGCAGGTCAGACCGGTAAAACTGTGTGAAATTTGTTTTTTTTATCTATATATCGGTAATTTTTTCTTAAGCGATTTTTGACTGGTCATATCGCTTAGTCAGTTAAAGGTTTTTGATAGTCATCATTCGATTCTTTACGTTTGCTGCAATTAATTGCTGAATATAAAATACTAAAATGTTACTACAGGTTCAATACATCTTATTTTACTATATTTTTCTATTTTTTCGATATTATATATATTTATTGGTTCACACGACCAAGCGATTCTTTGTTCAATGATTTCTTTCCGATTCATACGACTCAAAATGTTAACATTTATCTGACAACAAAAAGTAATCATATTCTAGTTTTAATAGAGGAAACAATAAACTATACTTTTAGCACAAAAACTGACAGTAATATCCTAGCATTCACTTCAATACATAAATCTTGTTTTTACCTTATTCGATATACACGACTGTAATCGATATGTATCGATTATTCGATGACTATATCACGATGGTATCTAAACACGTCACGATTCACTTGCATGCATGAGAAGGGTTTTATCACACATTTTGTTCTTGTTAATGTCTTAAGTTTTTGAAGCGTATGGTATACGTTTCTTAGGGCACGTTTAACGAAACGTGAAGTGGGAAATTTTCGCACTGGAAAGTCTTATGAGAACATATTTATTTGGTGTGGTTTTCCTTCAAAGATTAGTATCGCTTGATCGTAAATCATAGACTATCATGCGTTATTCATAGGTTCGATTTTCATGTGGAAGATTTTTTTTTATTCATAGATAATAATTTCAGATCTAATTCTACTTTCTGTGCGTTGTTTGAATGTTTGTAAAAGTCCCGAAATACAGTTCTTTGTATGTTAAAATCTAGAAGTCGAAATATTTATTGAAATGACTACATTTTGCCGCAGGTTTTAACGAGTGTCCCCTTTGAAATGAATTTTTTTTGACCCAACGCGAAAATATTGTCCCCTATAAAAACAGCCTTATGTAAAACCTATCGTTTCGCACAACCGCTTACAAAAAGCACTTTAATAAAGTTTATAACATATAAATTGTAATATTCGCACTTGAGCCAGTTAAAATAAAATGTGCGAGAGTTTGTGCGTGACTATAATACTGAATAGAAAGGTGTCATGTTATCATTTTTGAATTAACTTGTGTGAATTAGGCCTTTGGCAGACAGTAAAGGTATTTTTTTTTTTCTGAAAATTATAAATTTAAATATTTTTTGTATGGTTATTGTTTCAAATGCTGTTATCTGAATTAGGAAAAAGTAAACAAAAGCAGGTTGAAAATCGTGCAACCTTTTTTATGATTTTTAATTCATTAGAAAATCGATGATTTTGCTTTGTGTATATCAATTATTTGATAAGGTACAATTATTTTTCTTCCAAAAAAATTACATGAATGGAATACAAATTGTATGTTATTTAATCTTGATAGTAGGTGTGTATAAGTCCTAACAAAAAAACCCAAATGTAATTTTCTTTATTGTTATTACTGTGTGAAAGAAAAATTAAATTATCTCATTGAAGTAGATATGAAATAATGCAACGTGCTTTGCATTCCGATAGAGATTAATAAGGTGTAGTAAAATATAGCTTTATCATCTTTTCATATCTATTATACGTGCATTCGTAACAATTATAGTTTTTTATTCTGATCAGAATTTTAACTAAACCAAAAATAGGATTGTAACTTAATACGATGAAGTACTGCTGAAACATCTTTACAGTGCTGTTTCTTCATGACATGTCTAATGTTTTACTAAAAAGTACTAAAGCATTTTTAGTGGTCATTTTTAGATTGTAGATTTTTTAATTACGTAAGGTATTGTTAGCACATGGGTGATGTAATTAATAATGAAAAAAAAAATGTCGTCCATTATAATGAACACTCAATTACACACATTACTTTTCTTTATATTTTATCTCTTCTAATAATAACATTTTCTATCTCTCTTCCAGCAACGGCATCATGTCCAGCGCTAGAATGCGAGTACAAGTGCGTGGCGTCGCCGCTAGGTGGCGTGTGCGCGTGCGCCGCGGGGCTCGCGCTCTCAGCTGACAACCGCACCTGCGTCGACCGCGATGAGTGCAAGGAGTGGGGCTTCTGTCATCAGCTGTGTGTTAATGCACCCGGATGTAAGTAGTTTTGATTATTAATTGGTCGTTTTACCTGGTTTAATGCTGAGTACTCGAAAAACATACCGATTTTTGAGAGGAGAATTGAGGACCTTATTCTTTTTGAAGTCACTTAAATAAGTACCTAGTTAAAATTGAGGTCTGTACCGCAAATCCACAATTAAAAGTCGCCCGTCGTTTAGAATTCTACTCGGACGAGCCATCAAGGCGAATAGAACAATCAGTTTAATCGAGTTAAACTGTGTATTAGTACAGAGCATTAATATAATAATATAGGGCAGACGACCTTATATGGCAAGAAGTAAAAGTCATATACTACTACTAGCACTTAATGCATGTCAAAGAAAAAAGGTTCACTGCTGGACCGCTGATAAATGTATTACGACACCACCAAAAAAAAGAAAGAAAAAAAAACACTACCGTCACAACAACTCACAAATATCTTAATCTTTCCAGCATACAAATGCGCCTGCGCTCCCGGCTACACTTTAGTAGAAGGTGCCCGGTGTGCCGCGTCGACTGCCGCAGCTCCCTCCCTGGTCCTCGCTCATGCTGGGGCTGTACTTCGCATGGACCTCCACGGACGAGCTCCCCAACACCTGGCAAATGCGACCGCAGCTGCTGGCTTGGACTTCCATTATAGAAGGAATTTGCTGTTCTGGTCGGATTTGAAGACGAGAAAGGTAGGTCTTTCTACTTTTATCTACTATCTGCGATTTTTTACTATAATGGCATTTTTTGGAGGTTTTGCTACTATAATGGCATTTTTTACTGAGGTTTCTACTGCTATATATTTAATTTATTTCACTTCTGTAGACAACTGTTCTGTTCTGGGTTCGAATCCCACCCGGGACAAATATTTTTGTGTGATGAGCACGAGTATTTGTTCTGAGCCTGGATATTAATTTATCTATATAAGTATGTATTTAGAAGTATATAAGTATGTTTATCAGTTGTCTGGTTACCATAGTACAAGCTCTGCTTAGTTTGGAATCAGACGACCGTGTGTGAGTTGTCCAAAAATATTTATTTATTTAACTTTCTATTTGTACAAAAGATTAGCTTCTCTGACAAATAACTATAACTTTTCATACCAATAATTTCAAATAGCCAATGATCTTAAACCTGACAGCTCAAAGAAAACCTCTCAAGAACATGTTCTGAATCACCATTTACATTTCAGATTCACTCTCAACAACTAAGCCTGCCCGCTGGTTTAACGAGCTACACTGGTACTGACATCACGGTCGCCGGCTCCTGGGCTCCAGTAGCCCTGGCAGTAGACTGGGTTGGAGACAAACTGTACGTGGCTGATGCCATCGGGCAGAAGATTGATGTCTTCGAGCTGGATGGCAGGTGGCACGCTGTGGTCTTGGGCAGTAATCTGACCAACCCTGCTGACTTAGCCCTGGATCCGACGCTTGGGTTTATGTTTGTTGCTGATAGTAGTCAAGTAAGTTAATCTCTTTTAAATTACCTAACCCGGGAGCACGCGTTCAAAGTTTTATACCATATTTCAGCCGCTCATTAAATTAAGGAAATAGATTTGTTTGATTCCGGATCTTCAACTGTCTCCGTACAAAATATCATCAAAATCAATTCAGCGGTTTAGTCGTGACAGCGTAATAGACAGGGATTATTTAACTAGGTTGAGCGTGCGTAAATAGCTAAAATGACGTTGTAATTTTTAACGTAGCTATATATAAATTATATTTTTCATTTCCAGATCATCAGAGCTAACATGGACGGCACGCACACCAAATCAATTGTCTCCGAAGCGGCATACAAAGCCTCCGGTATCGCAGTAGACATCATAGCACGTCGCGTGTTCTGGTGTGACTCACTCTTGGACTACATCGAGACAGTAGACTATGAGGGCAACCACCGCTTCCTGGTCCTCAGAGGACAACAGGTCCCCAGCCCTTCAAGACTCGCCCTCTTCGAAGACAGGGTCTACTGGTCAGACAACACGAAACAAGGCATCAGCTCCGTCAACAAATACGAAGGACCTTCCAGCATCCAAGCGATCTACAAAATGAAGGACATAAGAGAACCAAAAGCAATTACAGTGATACACTCTTTGAAACAAACATCAGTCAACAATCCCTGCGGAAATAACAATGGAGGGTGTTCACAAATGTGTATTGTGACAGCTTTACAAAATGGCGGCCTAGGTTTCCGTTGCGCTTGTAACATTGGCTACAGACTAGAATCTGATTTACGCAACTGTGATTTAGTTAAAGAATTCCTTATGTATTCCCAGCAGAGGTTTATTAAAGGAAAGGTCTTAGACCCTGTTATTGAAGGGTTCAGTGACGCTATACTACCTGTAGTATCGCGACGAGCAAGATTCGTTGGTCTTGACTTCGATGTCCGAGATGAACATATCTATTACTCCGATGTGCTACAAGATGTGATATACAGAGTACATAGGAACGGAACAACTAAAGAAATAGTTCTAGCGTCGCAAAACGAAGGCGTTGAAGGCTTAGCAGTCGACTGGGCATCGAAGAACTTATACTACATTGATTCTAGAAAAGGAACTCTTAATGTTCTATCGACAAGAAACGTGGCATACAAACGAACATTGCTAAAAGACCTGAAAAGACCAAGAGCGATTGTTGTACATCCTAACAAAGGTTATATATTCTTCTCAGAATGGGACAGACCAGCTAACATCAGTCGAGCTTACACCGACGGAACGAACCTTTTAGTCTTTGAAAACGTCACTCTTGGCTGGCCTAACGGTCTTTCGATAGATTTCGATTCAAACAGGTTATACTGGTGTGATGCTTTACTCGACCATGTACAGCACTCAAAACTCGATGGTACAGAAGTAAGGACAGTCAGTTCAACATTGATTAGGCATCCATTTTCCATCGTGATTTATAAAGACTTCATGTATATTACTGACTGGAGGTTAGACGCAATTGTTCGCTTGCACAAACTGACAGGAGAACAAGAAGATGTAATGGTGAGAGAACCTCAGACAAATAGGTTATATGGTGTTAAAGTTTATAGTGAAGAAGTTCAGCGAATAGACCCAATGCAACCCTGTTCAAGGGACAATGGAAATTGTCAGAAATTATGCTTTGCTGTACCAAGGAATAATACTGAATTGTTAACAGTCAAGTGTGGTTGTCCGTATGGAGAGAAGTTAGCGCCAGATGGCACTAGTTGTATCGCGGATCCGAACTCGGAACCTCCCGTGCAGGCGTGCCCGCATTCTTGGGACTTTACGTGCAATAACCAGAGGTGTATACCTAAGAGCTGGGTGTGTGATGGAGACGATGATTGTCTGGATAATAGTGATGAAGAACAGAACTGTACTAGTAAGTTACATATATTTTTTTTAATTTGTACTGAAATCTGTAGCCAAAACCTTTAAAAGCAATTAACTGTGTGCTCATTAATCATGTTTATTTTGGCCAATGGGTATGACACGTTGATGCCATAGTTAAATCAAATCATTTATTAATAAAGGTCAAATATTGACACTTAAGATAGTCATTACAATTTCTTAACTGAATCTACCACTAGCTCGGAAAGGGGGTAGAGCCGTATGAGAAAAGCTAGCAAGAAACTCACGTACATAATTTCCATTTTATTATGAGTCAGAATAATGTTTAAGATTGAATATTTACTTCTGCCGCCGCCCTACAAGTTATATAAAAAATATTTTTTATTAATTACATTGCCTATTTTCAACAGAAACGACATGCAGCGCATCGGAATTCATGTGCAAATCCGGCCGTTGTATCCCGGCGACGTTTAAATGTGACTCGGAGAACGACTGCGGCGACTTCTCGGACGAGACCGGGTGCGTTAACGTGACGTGCAGCTCCTCACAGTTCCAGTGTGACAACGGACGCTGTGTGCCCAACACGTGGAAGTGCGACTCCGAGAATGATTGCGGCGATGGCTCGGATGAAGGCACTCATTGCGCGGAGAAGACTTGTGCTTATTTCCAAGTGAGTATTGTAGCGCTATGTCTTTATTATTAGTAGGTTACCTGGAGGTTACCTGCTATACTATGCTGGGGCATACACCACAAAAAAACGAAAATAAATAAATAAAATTGGTATATCATTTGGCAAAACTATCTTGATTTTTGTACCTAAACTATTGTTCTCTCTCGAAATCTCGGGTACGATACCTGGGCTCAGCAAAAAGTTAACACTTACAGCGTATTTGAGTAAAGAATTTCTTAGCTGCCTAGAGCGGCTAGTATAGAAAAGCTATGTAAAATCTTTACGACCACTAATAGTGGTGTAATAAGTGCGATTAGAGTTTCTTAAGATTCAATTTGAATAACATGATTATACTTGTGTATCGGGTAGGCATAATATATGATCGCTTCATTATAACTGCACGTTTGGCGCAGTGGTAGAAGCGGTCACCTCGCCGCAAAAACCTTAGCGCCGCGGGTGGTGGGTTCGAATCCTACCCGGGACAAATCTTTGTGTGCTGAGCACTAACATTTGTTCTGAGCCTGGTTGGCAATTTATCTATATAAGTGTATATTTAGAAGTATATAAGTATGTTTATCAGTTATTTGGTTACTATAGTACAAGCTCTGCTTAGTTTGGAATCAAATGACCGTGTGTGAGTGACCGTTTCGCCGGTTTTGCGTGACATAACTTAAAGGACAGTGTATTTAATTAAAACTTCTCTTCCATCAGTTCACCTGTCCTCGTACTGGTCACTGTATCCCCGCGTCGTGGGTGTGTGACGGAGACGACGACTGCTTCGACAAGCAGGACGAGGCCGACTGTCCGCCCGTGTCCTGCCTCGCCAGCCAGTTCAAGTGTGCTGATCTGAAACAATGTGTGCAGGTACGATCATTTTATTTATATGGTGTTTCAAAAAAGTGTAGATGTTTATGATATATTCCAAATTACATTTTAATCGGATGTTGGGTAAATTTAGCTGGCAGCGTTAGACTCGCACTAACACGGCGTATTAAATAGGAAACACATTACCTTCTTTTGCGTAGTCGAGTAAAGACTTATAAAAATAAGCGCTTTCTAAAGCACTTGTTTATTATGTATCGGAGTCACTGCAGCAATTTTACGTGTATAATGTAATGTCAAATACGTATACGCAAATACGTATTTGACATTTACGTGCACGCAACATCGCGTTTATATTCAGCTGTCAGTTGCCATAACAACACCTATAATAATAAAAGAAATCTAAATAATTATGTTACGATTCTTACGAAATACCTACTAATAAACAATCATCTGTTTGCAGGAAGCGTACAAATGCGACGGTATACCAGACTGTAACGACGGCAGCGACGAGGCGGGCTGTCCGTCGCTCGCGCCGCATCAGTGCCAGCCTGACAAACAGTTCCAGTGTCGGTCCTCAGGCATTTGTATACCTACCACTTGGTATTGTGATGGTAAGCATATAGTAAATCTGTATAATGTTAAACTTAGGCATGGTTATAATTTCTTATTCCAGTTTTTAATGTAGCACTCAGAGATTGTCATTGTATTAGGCTTAATGATAGACTAGTTTTGATAGGCGAAACTATCTGAAGAATATAAAACAGAATTGTAAAAGAATTATTTAAGATCATAAAAAGTACAAACCTCTTTTTATATAATTTCAAGCATTTGCTAGATTCAATGCACTGTGACTCCGACTGTTACTCCCATAGTATTTTTACTTTATTTGTGATTCTGAGGGTTACCATATACCTTTTTTTTAAATAAATATTTCTTCAGAAGCGCTCATCAGTTTCATCAAATATTTTTACTAGCTACTCGACTATAGTTAGGATACGAAACAACGCTCCGAAAATAGACTTATCCTATAGTGGCAAATTGTCTTCAACTTTTACCCTTTAACGTTTTCCCTCCCCCTGCCCAGGTACTCCAGACTGTGAGGACTTGTCGGACGAGCCGGCCACATGCGGCACTATCGCGTGCGCCAACAACTACTACCGCTGCGACAACGGACAGTGCGTGTTCAAGGCCTACGTGTGCGACGGTAACGATGACTGCGGCGACGGCTCCGACGAGGGCACGCAGCATGCTTGCAAACCACCACCTTTCAGGTAATTGGTTATCTATACTAATATTATAAAGCTGAAGAGTTTGTTTGTTTGAACGCGCTAAGCTCAGGAGCTACTGGTACGATTTGATGGATTATTTTACTGCTACATAGCTTATTTATTGAGGAAGGCTATATATCATCACGCTACGATCAATAGGAGCAGAGTACCAGTGAAAAATGTTACAAAAAAGGGGAAAATAATGACTCTCTTATGTGACATAAGTAAAGTTGCACGGATCAGCTAGTATTTATGTATCAGGCAGGATTTTATACGAAAGTTTATGTTAATTGGATAAAATACTAAAGTTTATAATTAATAATGTTATTTCTGGTTTAAACGTTTCATTACCATGTATTTGACTGAGATTTAGATCATAACACTTAATTTCGAAAGTCTGCAAAGTCCCCTAAATTGGTCAGCGTGCTACTTTAAAAAGCTAAACTTAAATGCATTTCTAATCTTACTTAACCATTTCGAATTTTATACAGGTGTCCACACGACCAATGGCAGTGTCCAGGAGTCACCGGCAGATGTGTCAACCTCACTCAAGTTTGTGACAACAACTTCGACTGCCCTAATGGCGCTGACGAAGGTAAAGAAACCACAATTAATAGATCTAGTTACAAACACGATTATATAAAACTACCGAATACTTGTTACGATTTGTTTGTTTGTCGTATGGTTAGTGGTCAACCTAGTGTCAATGTTGTTCAAGCCGCCCGAGAGGCCTTTGACGTGGCTTAGCGACTGTTATCTTAGTAGACAACAACCGGGACCGACTTTTAACGTGCCCTCCGAAGCACGGAGATGCCCAGTTCAAATACCACTATGCGGTCACCCATCTATGGAATGACCGCGCCAATTGTTGCTTAACCCACAGATCGTTTACCGACCGGTGAGCGCAACTGGCTATGGGTGCCTCCTTGTTACGATTATAGTCTGCCTTTGTTAGTGGCACGGCAACATCTATTAGTGCCGATCACAATGCCTCGGGTTCGATTTCCCGAGATCGAGTTGTTAAAATTAATTCCGTATTAATCTTTTATCTTTTTGTTGCAGGTGCTGGCTGTGATTTAGCAGAATGTCAACATCAAACCGGTCTATGTTCCAACGATTGCAAACAGACTCCGAACGGACCTCTCTGCCTCTGTCCTCCAGGCGAAGAGTTAGACACCAACAATCAGAACTGCAAGGACATCGATGAATGTAACCCACCAGGCCTATGTTCTCAAACGTGCACGAACACTAAAGGATCATACGTATGCTCTTGCGTAGACGGCTACTTATTAACCATTAACAACCACACCTGCAAAGCGAACAACCATTCAAGCGCATTCTTGATCATTTCCAACCGACATTCCATCTTAGTCGCCGATTTGAACGAACAGGGACTCGAACGAGTACCTATTAATGTCGAAAATGTTGTGGCGACTGCTTCCAACATGCACACAGGAACGATATTCTGGTCTGACATGAAATTGAAAAAGATTTCTCGATTAGATCGTGGTAGCGAACCACAGGTTATAATTTCTACTGGTTTGGACTTAGTTGAAGGTTTAGCTTATGATTGGGTTGGAGGCAACATATATTGGTTGGACAGCAAGCTTAACACGATTGAAGTAGCCAAAGAAGATGGAACGGCAAGAACTGCTTTATTAAGCGGCAATATTACCCAACCAAGAGGAATGTGTTTGGACCCAGCACCGAACGCAAGATGGCTATTCTGGACTGATTGGGGAGAAAACCCAAGAATTGAAAGAGTGGGCATGGATGGAACACAACGATCTGCTATCATCACCACAAAAATCTACTGGCCAAATGGCTTGACTTTAGATACAGCTACTCAGAGAGTATATTTCGCCGATTCAAAGCTAGATTTCATAGATTTCTGTTACTACAATGGTACTGGTAGACAACAAGTATTAGCAGGCAGTCATTACCTACTCCATCCTCATTCTTTGACGCTGTTTGAAGACACGCTTTACTGGACAGATAGGCAACTAAACAGGGTGTTGTCAGCTCATAAATTCAAGGGCTCGAATCAAACTGTAGTGTCTCATTTGATATCTCAGCCGTTGTCTATTCACGTGCATCATCCGTCGCTACAAACGCAATATACGTCGCCTTGTAAAAAGGACACGTGTCAACATCTGTGCCTGCTCAGCCCGAACCAGACTGTGGGGTATACTTGTATGTGCAAGCCTGGATATAAGTTGTTGCCTGATGGAAAGTGCGCGGAAGGTAAGATTTATGTATATTATTATAAAGAATTGTGGTTAAATATATTTTCATATTCAATACTGTTGACTGCCTTCGTGGCGCAGTGGTTTAGGTCACCACGCCAACACCACTGCGTCGGGAGGTCGTGGGTTCGATTCCCACACGGAGCAATTATTTGTGCGATCCACGAATAATCGTTTCGGGTCTGGTTGTGCTTTGTGTCCGTTGTTTGTATGTTTGAAGTAAAAAGTCCCCGCGACACAAGAGCAATTCTTAGTGTGGGAGTTGTCTTTTCTAAAGAAGAAGAAACTGTAATATTTCTAGTCCAAATCAGGAAAAGACAATATGTTTATATATGTTTTGTAATTGTAATATGTTTTGTTTACAGAGGAATCAGCATACCTCATGATACTGAAGGGCACTCAGGTCATCGACCTGTCCATGGACGGATCTGGCAGGGCTGGACAACTTGCACCAATCGTTGGCATTCAAGGTATGTGCCATTGAATATTTTATACTTTAGCATTGTCTTCTAAAAGCCTGAAACAAAATTATTGTGCAATATATTATGTTAGATAGCCAATTTGTCCTTGGCGAAACTTCGTGAAATTTTTCGTCTAATTTAGTAACAATTTTTATTAGGCAACTATTAAAATTAACTACCAAATATATACGTGTATCCTGCCTACAAGTGAGTAAAAATAATCAAACATAGTAACAAAATTATTTTTCCTTCCAGGTGGAGTCCAACTAGACTACGACCGTCAAGGACACATGCTCTACTGGCTACAGTCCATATCAGGAGACGCGGAAGACGACGAGAACTGCACAATCTATAGTATGCCTTACGGCGGTGGCAATAAGGTTGCATTCTTCGGGCAAGACACCGGCATTGTAGGCGCACCATCTTCAATTGCGTTTGATTGGATCGGCAGGAATCTTTATATGGCTAACCGAGTGGCCAGTAATATTGAGTTAGTGAGGGTTGACGGCAAAGTCAAGTATAGGTCGATTGTGATGGCCAATGATGGGAGCAGACTGTCTGTTGCCAAGCCTAAAGGCATTTGTCTTGATCCCACTGAAGGGTGAGTGTTTCTGATCATTTTTGTACTCTATTTCATTGAAAATAGACAAACTTTTAAGCGATGCAGTTGCAACTTGTAAATCTATAGTTTTTACCGTAGTAGTGGTTAAGATATTTATGAATATTAATTATTAATTATGCCAGATAAGTATCAATACCCAAATGAACTCAAATAATTGCTATATGAAAGATACGAGTAATTCACAATTAATACAATTTCGGAATTAAATCGACGTATTATTTGAGATTATTTAGTTCAATACAATTGATATAAAAAAGTGTCCTAAATATTAACTAAAACTATAAATACTATAATGTCATCCTTTACTTGTTACAGCAAAATGTACTGGTCAGACGAAGGAGGTTTCGGAGTACCAGCTAAAATCGGCAAAGCAAACATGGACGGAACAAACCCCATCATCTTGGTAGACAGCATCGAAAGACCAGAAGCCGTCACCATCGACGTAGAGAAGAAAATCATCTACTTCAGCACCCAGTACCCTGCCAGCATCAACAGCGTCAACACAGAGGGCAATGACCGCAAGACCATATTAACTGAAGCAAACGCCATATCATATCCTAAAGTCATAGCTGTTCTGGACTCCAGGCTGTACGTGTTAGATCCTCTCCACGAAAAGGTGATCAAAGCAGACCTGCCAAATGGAGACAACATCAGAACAGTGATTGATAATGAAAGCGACTTGAAGTCGTTCACCATATTCCAAAAGAGAAAGATGGTCCATCACCCGTGCTCTCAGAATAACGGAGGCTGTGAACAGATTTGCGTTCCTGGTGATGGTGGATCCAGGGTCTGTGCTTGTTCCATTGGCTATAGGAAGGAAAATGATGTCAACTGTGTTCCTTACAAGACTTTTGCGGTCGTCTCCCAACTAGACCTGATTAGAGGCTACAGCATTGATTCCAGTGCTGAGGCCATGGTTCCAGTCACCGGTCTTGGTCATCACATTCTCCATGTCGATGTCCATTTAGCAGAAAACTACATTTACTGGGTGGAATTCAACCGAGGACAATGGAACGGAATATTCAGGATCAGACCTAATGGTACTGAACTACAACATATTGTGAAAGATGGGATTGGCAGCAACGGTATCCGAGGCTTAGCAGTGGATTGGGTGGCAGGAAACCTTTACTTTACGAATGTGTTCCCTCATGAAAATTACGTAGAAATGTGCTGGCTAGATGGTTCTCATAGAAAGGTATTAGTTAAAACTACTATGGATGCTCCGAGAGAGTTGGCTGTCAATCCTTTGAAGAGATTGTTGTACTGGATTGATTACGGGCAATACCCTCGTATTGGAAAGGCATACCTTGATGGAAGCAACTGGCAGACTGTTGTGAGCTCCGGAATATCTAACCCTAGAGACTTAACTATTGATATGATGACTCATGATGTGTACTGGGTAGACTCTAAATTAGACCAGATTCAAAAGATTTCATACAACGGTGGAAACCGTCAACTTATTCGCTCAAATCTGCCAAACCCTATGGGTATTGCTATTCACACAGGCAGCGTATACTGGGTCGATAGAAACCTACAGACTATCTACAAAGCTTCAAAACTACCTGGAAACATGTCTATGCCAGAGAAAGTGCGAACAAACTTACCGAAATTGCGAGATATTGTTATATTCGATGTGAATAACCAGCCAATGGATGACAATAACCCTTGCAGACGATTTGGCAATGGTGGATGTGATCAGCTTTGCTTCAGTTTTCCGCCAGAAGCTAATAAGGGTCCTGAAGCTTTCAGATGTGAATGTGCTACGGGACAGATTTCGAAGACCAATAACAAGAAATGTGAAGTGGTAGACGAATATCTTGTATTCACCACCAGGACCGAAATCCGCGCTATCAACTTAGATCCTAAGTCTACCGGAGTACCTTTCAAGCCAGTAGTCAATCTGACCAACGTTGTCGGTGTTGAGTTCGACTATGCTGATAACAAACTGTTTTTCACTCAGATCAGACCTTGGGCTAAGATTGGATGGATGTCAGCCAACAGCCCTGATAAAGCCAACATTCAAAGCATCATCAGTAAAGGCATCAATCCTGAAGGAATTTCATACGATTGGACTCAGAAGAAAATATACTGGACTGATAGTTCTAACAATTCTATTTACGCGATGAATCTCGATGGGTCCGAATTGGTGATGATTGCGAGGGTTGAAAGACCTAGAGCTATTGTCGTGGATCCTTGCAATGGTACGTTGTACTACACTGATTGGGGTCGATTCGGAACTTCTGGTAAAATCTACAGAACGACAATGGCTGGATCGCTCAAAAAGGCAATTATTGACAAGGACTTGTCTCAACCAAGTGGTCTAACGATTGATTTTGATGAAAACATGTTATACTGGACCGATGCTGTACGTGAAAAGATCGAGAGATCAAACCTTGACGGTTCAAATCGAGAAGTTCTCATCAGCGCTACGATCTATCCATTCGCTATCACTGTATTTGGAAACTATATTTACTGGACTGATCTTCAATTACGAGGCGTTTATCGAGCGGAGAAACACACTGGAGCTAATATGATTGAAATGGTTAAGAGATTAGAAGACTCACCTCGTGATATACACATCTATAGTACGAGCAGACAGAAATGCCAAGTAAATGCTTGCAAGATTAGCAATGGTGGATGTGCCCACAGCTGTCACCCAGCACCAAACAATACTGTCGAATGTAAATGTGACGACAACACTAAATTAGTCAACGAGGGACGTATGTGTGTGGCCAAAAACATCACCTGTGACCCTAGCAAGTTCTTTTGCGCTAATGGCAAGTGTATCAGCAAGATGTGGTCTTGCGATGGTGATGATGACTGCGGTGATAACTCTGATGAAGATAAGAACTACTGCACTTACCACTCTTGCTCGCCAAGTGAGTTCCGCTGCAACAATGGCAGGTGCATCTTCCAATCCTGGAAATGTGACCACGAGAATGACTGCAAAGATGGTTCCGATGAAGAAGGCTGCGTATACCCACCTTGTGCTAAAGGAGAGTTCACTTGTCTCAACTCCCGCTGTATACCAATGACGCAAGTCTGCAATGGTATCAACGATTGTAAGGACAATATTACGTCTGATGAAACTCACGAACTTTGTCCTATGAATACCACTTGTCCTGCTAACCATCTTAAGTGTGAAAAGACGAACATTTGCGTGGAACCGTACTGGTTATGTGATGGAGACAACGATTGTGGTGATAACTCTGATGAGGATCCTCTACATTGCGCGCAAAGAACCTGCCCACAGAACAGCTTCCGTTGTCCCAACCATCGTTGTATACCCGCCACTTGGTATTGCGATGGAGACGATGACTGTGGTGATGGAGCTGATGAACCGCCAGAATACTGCCGCTCTGAAGGTCGAACATGTTTCGGAGATCTGTTCACTTGTGACAATGGTAACTGTATACCGAGGATTTATATTTGCGATGGTGATAACGATTGTTTGGACAACAGTGACGAAGATGATCGACATCAATGCAACGAACGCAAATGTGACGCCGAAACAGAATACACGTGCGAAGAGAACAAGTTCTGGCAACGAGCTCAATGTATACCAAAGAAATGGATCTGCGACGGCGATCCCGACTGTATTGATGGAGCTGATGAGAATTCGACAATACATCACTGCGCTACACCTACGCCTTGTTCCGAAGACCAGTTCCAATGTAACAATGGACGTTGTATCAACGAAGGTTGGGTGTGCGATCACGACAACGACTGCGGCGACGGCTCCGATGAAGGAAAACGTTGTAACACGCAATACAAACAATGTACGGATCAGGAATTCAAGTGTCAGAACTTTAAATGTATTAGAAATCACTTCAGATGTGACGGGGAAGATGATTGTGGCGATCATTCAGATGAAGTTGGTTGTGTTAAACAGAATAAGACATGTCCTGCAGGCCAGTTCAAGTGTAACAACGACCAATGTATTGATAACAGACTGGTTTGTAATAAAGTGTCAGATTGTACGGACGATTCCGATGAGCCAGCTCATTGTAACATCGATGAATGCGCTAAACTAGAGATCAATCAATGCGGACACAAGTGTATTGATACTTTGACTGGATACTACTGTGACTGCAACCAGGGTTACAAACTATTGGCTGATGGCAAAGCTTGCGCAGACATTAACGAATGTATAGAAACACCTGGAGTTTGTTCCCAATATTGTTCCAACACCCCTGGCTCATATTATTGTAAGTGCAACGACCAATACTATGAAAGAGAAGCAGACGAACATACATGCAAACGTAAAGACAACACGTCGGCTTGGATTATATTCACAAATAAATACTACGTCAGAAATATGTCGACGGACGCAAGCCTATACAATTTAATGCATCAAGATCTAATGAATGTTGTAGCAATAGACTTTGACTTCAAAGAACAGAGAATGTACTTCGCTGATGTCTCAGCTAAAACGATTTACAGATCAAATTACACAGACCCCAATCCTACTAAAGAAGTAGTGATAAGACACGATTCTCATGGTTTAGAAGGTATTGCAATTGACTGGATTGGAAGAAAACTTTACTGGTTAGACAGGCATTCTAAGAACTTGGACGTTTCGGAGTTAGACGGTACTAGAAGAAAGACTCTAAAGACTGGAGTCACAGACCCTAGGGCTATCGTAGTGCATCCAGGAACAGGTTACTTGTATTACACTTCATGGCACTTGCAGGCCTACATTGGCAAGATGGGTATGGATGGATCTAACTTCACTTCGATCTTGAACTGGGAAGATGACATCGCTTGGCCTAATGCTTTAACCATCGATTACTTCACCGACAGACTCTACTGGGCTGATGCTCATTTGGACTATATCGGGTCAGCTGATTTGGAAGGTCGTCACAGACATGTGGTACTATCAGGTACTAAAGTCCCCCACGTATTTGCTTTGAGTCTTTTCGATGACGAAATCTTCTGGACTGATTGGAATTTGAAAGCAATTAGCAAAGCGAACAAACATTCTGGAGAAAACTTAACTGTTTTGAGGAATACCACGCACAGGCCTTATGACATTCATGTAGTACATCCTTTAAGACAACTGCCTTATCCAAACCCTTGTGGAGACAACAATGGTGGATGTTCCCATCTCTGCCTGATTGCTCCACCTCACGAGTCCAGTTACTTGAACATCGAAGGCTACGGTGAAGAAGGAGCAACGACCTACAGATGCGCTTGTCCAAACCAGTTCTACCTAGCGCAAGATATGAAGACGTGTATCGTCAACTGTACAAATGGTCAGCACAGATGTAACGGCCGCGATGAGAAGTGTATCCCATGGTTCTGGAAGTGTGATGGAGAGAAGGACTGTATGGATGGTTCTGATGAGCCTGAGACTTGCCCGGTTAGACACTGCAGAGCTGGGTCATTCCAGTGCAAGAATACTAATTGTACTCCCGCTGCGACAATTTGCGATGGTACAGACGACTGTGGCGATGGGTCTGATGAAGCCGAATGCGCTCACGAGTGTCCACTCCTCGAATTTAAATGCAAGTCTAGCGGAAGATGTATCCTGGATAGTTGGAAATGTGATGGAGACACTGACTGCAAAGATAATAGTGATGAAGACCCGACCATGTGTCACAATAGAGCTTGTAACCCAGACACGGAGTTCGCTTGCAAGAATGGACGTTGCATTCCGAAATTATGGATGTGTGACTTCGACAATGATTGTGGTGACGATTCCGATGAGCCTGCTTACATGTGCCGACAGAAGAATTGTACTACCGGCTGGAGAAGGTGTCCAGGACAGGCTAACTACAGATGTATTCCTAAATGGTTGTTCTGCGACGGTAAAGACGATTGCCGAGATGGGTCTGACGAACTGCCAGAAAATTGCCCGTCTTGTAATAGCGAAACTGACTTCACTTGTGAAAATAAGAGATGTATACCTAAGCAATGGCTTTGCGATTTTACTGATGATTGTGGGGACGGCAGTGATGAAACTGAGGCAGTTTGTCAACACAAGTATAGAGAATGTTCCGAATCTGAGTTTAAATGTGGTAACGGCAAGTGTATATCATCAAGATGGCGCTGCGATCACGAAGACGATTGCGGTGACAACACTGACGAGGCGGACTGTGGAGGGTTCAAGTGCAAGAATGGAACTTTCCAGTGTAAATCAGGACATTGTATCGCGGCGTACTTCAGATGTGATGGCGACAGGGATTGTAGAGACTTGTCTGATGAGATCGGATGTCCTCCAAGATTCCCTAATGGCAGATACTGTCCTGAGAGCAGGTAAGATGTGGCTTATTACGTATGATGATTTTAAATTCCATGTGGTCTGAGTGTCCGATTAATAAAATCTAGGGTTCGATTTCTTGATCAGGTTGTTACACCAAAAAGTTAAGAGCTCCAAATAGCGTATTAGCGCCCTAAGTTTGTAAATAAACCCTTAAATTATTCCAGATCATTAGATCAGATCTAAGAAACATAAATCATTGAAATCATCTATTACTCAGCCATATAATTTGGCCAATAAAGTTCCCAACCTTAAAAGCTTTGTTTTACACGTTTCTAATTACTGAATTTATTATTTACAGATTCCAATGTGCGAACAACCTGTGTGTATCTCAATCAGACCTGTGCGACGGCACGGACGACTGTGGCGATGGATCTGATGAAGCAGCCTCTATTTGTACCAACTTTAACTGCGACACCCTCCGCAGGTTCCATTGTGATAACCATCGATGTGTGCCGAGGTAATAACTCTTTTACTTTTATTGTTTAATGGTCAACATTGTTAATGTTGTTAAGTCAAGAAGACACTTCGCTGACTTGACCGTTACATCTATTACTTTATTCAAGATTCATGACTAAATCACGACTTTCCTTGTCTTCTTATATATCTGATATAAAAACATGATGAATCGAAATTATAGTTTATTGAGAGGTACATTATCATAGACTCGCATGACATAGTACTCTTAATTCAATTTGCCCAAAACTCCAGACTGACTGAAAATTTCCTAGCAACCCTTATACTATTTGGCTCGTCCATTTATACTGCTTCATTTAGCTGTCAGTCTCCTGCTTCTTGCCAAATAAATAATAAATAAATATTATTGGACAATTCACACACGGTCATTTGATTCCAAACTAAGCAGAGCTTGTACTATGGTAACCAAATAACTGATAAACATACTTATATACTTCTAAATAAATACTTATATAGATAAATTGACAACTAGGCTCAGAACAAATACTCGTGCTCATCACACGAAGATTTATTTTATTAATACCTTATCTTCTATACTTTTTACAGGTACCAAGTATGCGACGGCGTGGACAACTGCGGCGACGGTTCAGACGAGAACAACATGACATTATGCGCGGCCCGCATTAAGCCCTGCGACCCCTACACGCAGTTCCAGTGCGCCAACAAGCACTGTGTGGAGCGCACGATGCTGTGTGACTTCGCTGATGACTGCGGAGACGCGTCTGATGAGCTTGGCTGCCATCATACGCATACTTGCTCTCACATGGACAAAGGTAAGAGATTCTTGATGTTTTTTTCTTTAATTTTGTGGATTGAACTGATTTTGATAAAAGTGTCTTATGTTTTGTTGCAAGTACCTAGAATAATGCTAAAGACACTCTAAGCTTAGATTCTATTTTCTTTATATCTCAATCCTCTCTTTTTAAACGACTCTTTGATTTTACAACTTGCATGACAGCATTGCATGAAAGCAGTGACACTATACGTAACACCAAATTTTCTTTAAACGATACAGAAAAACGTGAAATTATGATTTTTATAACTGCATACTGTTTTGTACAACTAATTATTTTGTAAAAGATATTGTGTTTTTGTATAAAAAACATGTATAACATTTTCTATTTGGTATAAGAAAACATAATCAGACTAACTCTAAAGGACAAGTGACAGACATACCTATTTGGGTTCAATTAATCTTTTACCGTCACTACTGCGTGACTATCACAATGAAGAAAACAAACAACCATACCACATATATGCTGCCGAATTTTATTTACAACTAGCTGACTCGCGCAACTTCGCTTGCGGCATAAGAGAGAATGGGTCATAATTTTCCCCGTATTTGTAAAATTTTATTACTGGTATTCTGCTCCTATTAGTCGTAGCGTGATGATATATAGCGTATAGCCGTCCTCGATAAATGGGCTATCTAACATTGAAAGAATTTATCAAATCGGACGAGTAGTTCCTGAGATAAGCGCGTTCAAACAAACTCTTCAGCTTTATAATATTAGTATAGATTGGCTTAAACATAATTTATATCTTTCTCAGGTGGTTGCGAGCACTTCTGCACAAACCTGACGTTGTCCGGCGGCTACATCTGCACGTGCTTCCAAGGCTGGATCATATCCCCGGCGGACAAGAAGAAGTGCATCGACGTGGACGAGTGCGCCGCCGGCACGCACCACTGCTCGCAGATCTGTCACAACTTGAATGGAAGTTATAGCTGTGACTGTAGAGATGGTTTCAAGTAAGTATTAAATATTAAGTTTGTAATTTAAAACATGGTTGTTAGCTGTAGTATTGAATTTTAGAAAGTGCCTTATATTATCTCTTGTTCGCAACCTTTCGAACAAGCGACAACTTTGAACAGTCTTATTTGTTATTTGACGTTAATGGAGATATTTCATATTGCATGAAACGACCACTATTTACTGAATCTTGTCATTATTTATCTAATAATAGCTGAAGTTTTGCCCCTGGTCTACCCGAATTTGTAGATCAGTACCTTTTACTACTTAACTATTCTGACCAAGTCTTTCTATCAAAATAATTAATTCGTCATAATGACGTCATTAATACCATTCCAAAGATATGTACCAAATTTTTGTTGCAATACTAATAACTATATTTCGTTAACAGACTCGCAGACAACCTATCAGGCGTATGCAAAGCAGTAGAAGACGAGGTAGTGTTACTATTCGCAAACGGACCCGAAATACACGCCTTCTCACAAGACAAGAACGAAGAGTTTGACGTCATCACAGCTGAGAAGAGAATAGAAGCACTTGACTATGACCCCAAGAACCAGATGATCTTCTGGGCAGACAGTTACGACAAGACTATCAAACGTTCTTACATGATCAACGCTGTCAATGGACAAGTCAAGATGGGCTTCGCTCAAGACTTGAATATGAAAGGAAACTCTAAACCTACAGCCCTGGCTGTCGACTATGTTGGTGATAACTTATACTGGACTGAGACTGACAGAACAGGCTCTAAACCTCGTGGAAGAGTCATGGTAGCAAGAACCGATGGTAGATACCGACGTGCTATTGTATCAGCAGGCATTGAAAGCCCGACTTCAATAGTCCTGGATCCACAAATGGGTAGGATGTTCTGGGCTGACGCAGGCTCTGCTCCAAAGATCGAAATAGCCTGGATGGACGGTTCTAAACGTAGACCGATTGTCACAGAGAATATCAGACACCCGACTGGTTTGGCGATCGATCATGCGATGGATCACTCGATATATTGGGCTGACACAAAATTGAATACCATTGAAATGATGAGACATGATGGGTCTAACCGCAAGGTGATCTTGAAGGGAGACCTGCTGAAACACCCGCTGTCTCTGGACGTGTTTGAGTCGTCATTGTACTGGGTGACCAGAGACACGGGTGAACTCGTGCGCCAGGATAAGTTCGGACGTGGAGTGCCATTCATTATATCGAAGGATCTAGTCAACCCGTCGGCTGTGAAAGGTAAGATTGTTAATTATTGCATAACTCTAACTTTTTGGGAAGAGTATAGAGTATAATTTCAATATGAAACTGCCTGTGCCTGTTTTCTGCCCATTCATTCTCAGGGGTTTTTCTAAAGATAAAGACAGTTTTAGTGTTTAATTAGGATTGAAGAGAGTAAGATTTTTAGAAGTGATGATTTTGTGTAATCACTTGTTAAATCTATCCGCGTCTGCTGTCTTTGTTAAACGACATAATAATTGGCATTTCAAAGTAACTCAGTCCAAATCTAGCTTTCATTTCAAAATTCATACGTTTTTTTTAAGCTTTCAACATTATTATGTATATATAATATATAACTGCACGTTTGGCGCAGTGGTTAAAGTGGTCACCTCGCCGCAATAACCGAAGCGCCGTGTGTGGTGGGTTCGAATTCCACCCTGACAAATCTTTGTGTGATGAGCATGAGTATTTGTTCTGAGTCTGGATGTTAACGTATCTATACAAGTATGTATTTAGAAGTATATAAGTATGTTTATCAGTTATTTGGTAACCATAGTACAAGCTCTGCTTAGTTTGGAATCAAATGACCGTGTGTGAGTTGTCCAATGATATTTATATTTATTTATTTATATTTGCAGTGTACCACCCTCTCCGCTACAACATGACGACTCGCTCGGAGTGCTCGAACTCGCCGTGCACGCACCTGTGTCTGGGCGTGCCGGCGGGTCGGCGCTGCGTGTGTCCCGACCAGCAGGCGCCGCCCAAGCGTATCACGCAGGAGCTCGCTTGTGATGCCGGTATGTTATATAAATATTGTTTTATAATGCAAACTGTTTTTTGCCCCCATAATAGTTAGGTGTATAAGTGCAATTTTTATTTTTTTATCGAGAAACTAAGAGTTCTTGTAGCGTTTTTTTTTTTATAATAATGTCCTCCTAGCCGATATACGGCTACGGCGGTCAGTTTCATTGAAACTGGCCATCTGTGCAGGACTTTGTTTATAGTGTCCAAGTGTGCGCACAATACACAGGTACACTCTCTATTCCATCACTCTCATAGTTTGGTGGGACGGATAACCGACACGACCAGTGAGAGGTCAGGCGCAGGACCGACGGCTTTACGTGCTCTCCGAGGCACGGAGGTCTTCGACCTCAACTTCCTAACTCCGGACAATCTCTAAGAAATTCTTAACAGAAAATCTCAGAAAAGACTTTTTGGCCCGACCCAGGATTCGAACCCGAGACCTCTCGCACCGCAGTCGCATATACTACCGACCGCGCCACAGAGGCAGTTTTTTTTATATAAGTTTATTCAGGAGTTTTTTGTCGAACTTTACCATTATCAGCGTTAAGGAACATTTTGGTTTCTTAATAAAAAAATATTGTTCGTTTAACTAGTATGATATATGAGACACACCGGCCAGTTATCTAAAAATTCTGTATGAAAATCTGATCAGCGCCTCTAGCGGTCCACGTAGAAACTTTTTTTTGCCGTACATTTTAATCTCGATACTCGATGGTTCCAACTGTAGAAATTTAAGCTACAAATACTTGCTAATACACAGTAGCTTTACTAACAATGTCCTATCGTTGTAGCGGTGGAGCCAGCGCGTCCGCTGCCGAAGATCTGTCCGTGCGAGAACGGCGGCACGTGCGTGGAGGAGGCGGACGGGACCGTGAGCTGCTCGTGCCGCGCGCCGCTCTCCCCGCCGCTCTGCGCCACGGCGGCCGCCGCCACGCACGCGCGCGCCGCCACGGCCGCCGCCGTGCTGGTGCCCGTGCTGCTGGTGCTGGTGCTGGCGCTCGCCGCCGCCGCCGCCTGGTTCGTCATCAGGAAGAGGCCCTTGTGAGTATCCGTTTGTCATTTATGAATATTTTCCTTAGTTCGACTATGTTCAAATCGACCGTTTCCATTGTCTAATAACTTATTACATGAAAATTTTAACGCACAGAAAGATGTAAAAATTCCCTCTTTTACCAGAACAGAACAGCACAAAAATAGGTAGTCTAAAAATTTGTGATTAAAATAATACAAATTCCACTTTTAAATCATTAAAAATCCTACCAAAATGTATGACTGGATTTTTTTTTACTATTTATTTTCCAATAGTGTCGTTAAGAAATATCTATACTTACTAATATTATAAAGCTGAAGAGTTTGTTTGTTTGTTTGTTTGAACGCGCTAATCTCAGGAACTACTGGTCCGATTTGAAAAATTCTTTCAGTGTTAGATAGCCCATTTATCGAGGAAGGCTATAGGCTATTAAACATCACGCTACGGTCATTAGGAGCGGAGTAGCAACGAAAAATGTTGCAAAAACGGGGAAATTTTTGACCCATTCTCTTAGGTGACGCAAGCGAAGTTGCGCGGGTCAGCTAGTTACAAAATAAATTAAAACGTATAACTAACCTTAATTTGAACATTCCAGCGGTAAGGGCGGAGGCCTAAGCAGCCTGGCGTCGTCGCAGAGCGTGTCGTTCCGCCAGGGCTCCAACGTGGAGTTCGGCGGCGTGGCGGGCGCCGCGGGGGCCGAGCCCGCCTACACGCTGGAGGAGACCCCGCGCAAGGGCCGCGACTTCAGCAACCCCATGTACGACGCCGTCACCCGGGCACAGGCCGCCGGGGAACCCGAGCCGCCTATACGTGAGTAGCATAGCTATTGAGGAGAGATATGTTCGTATTTTGTAGACACAATGATAGAAATTGAATTGGGTTTGAAGTCGTTTTTCTGGACTGTTCCCGCGTGTAACGTTTTATAACTTTGGTATTTGTCGCAGCGGGTATCTACGAGGTGCCGGACGAGCTGAAGGACAAGGTGGTGTCGGCGGTGATCTCGGTGTCGATGTCGGAGGCGCGGGGCGCGGGCGCGGGGGGCGCAGCGCCACGGGCCCTGGAGCCGGCGGCCGACACGGGCACGGACACGGCGGCGCTGGTGCGCGAGGACCGCCACTGACGGCGCCGCGCCCGCCGCGCGCTGGCGGCGCTGCGCCAGGTGCACGCGGCACCCGCGCTGCTGCGCCCGCGCCGGTGCTAGCGGCCCCTCCCTTCTAATATATTTTGTATTTTCCCCGATTCTATCCGTCCTTCTAGTTTTAGCTTCTAATTTATTCTCCCGCTCTCGCGCGAGACTTTCCGTTTTTCTATCTATCGTCGTTTTCCGTTCGTCTTTTATGAAAAGATTATGATTACGGTTAGGATCCCAGCTAGCTCTGGTCGTACTTATATGTCAGTATTTTCCTTTTAAGTTTTCGTTTCTTTCGTTCTCTATCTTCTATGTATTTTGTGCTGAATATATAATTTTATTATAAATCTAAATAAAACCATATCATAGCGTGATACGTGTGTTATTCGTGTGGAGAGATTTCTAAAGCGTAGCGTAGACTTGTACATTCCGTTAGTTCGAGACTGAAGACTAAAGGTTTCCATCGTAGCTATATTCGGATATATAATATACATATATGCGAGTGCGGGTCGCCTGTGACCACGCTCCCGAGTATCTGTATAGATAATGTTGACTTAGTAATAAATGAATAATTAGTACATAAATATGTAACTAGGAATTGTTGTTCGTAAAGGCCGCGAAGCGCCATTTTATAGACTTTTAAATTGATTTGACAATAAGCAATACACTATAATATATTAGAGAATAATTTATTTATTTCGGTTTAAGTCTATGTAAAGTAACTATGTTGTGTTTTATAATTGTCTATTAATCATTAAAAATTATTAGAATTTTGTGGGACTCTGACGTTTTGCCATAAATGTGTGAGATAATGTTTCTGTTGTTTTATTATTGAATTATATTTGTTCATCATTATATGTCTAAATTGCAAAAGTTTCATGGATTGTAAATATGTGCGTTCAACAATGTGATGTACATTTGATACTTTGATAGGGCAAATTGTATGTTTATATATTCGTAACGATATTATTATATACTGTACTGTATTCTGTATAGGAAACAATCGCTCTGTGAATATGCATCACTTATATGACTAAACTTGAATTGATAAAGTTGTAAAAAGTATAAATCTGTCAATATTATAAATATATTACAATGTTACGGATAAGGAGAGGAATTATTTTTATATCGGGACTATTATAGTTATTACACGGACGTCTGAGGTTAGTTGATGAAAATATTGTGTAAAAATAAATTAATAATGAAATGTATCGTGTTTTATTTTTAGAAATCACTTTCGTATTAATGATTTTTGTCATATTGTTTTTAGGTTTTACCTTAAAGATATGCTGAATGTTGGACGACAAACAATATTTCAACGTAAAATACTAAATTGTACATCATTGTGTTCACCTTATCTATCTCACGTTACGTAGGGTCAATTAAATACCAGTGTCTAGATGTCACTAGTGTTATGTGTCAAAGTACCGGCAATATTTAACAATTTAGAAATTGTGAAGACCATGTGGGTAGGCGTAGACACTCGAGCAAGGAGGCGACGCTTGGCAGTCACATAAGTTAGTCCGTGACTACGGTCGATGCGACTCGATCGATACGTCGGGTAAGCAAATAAGATATCGTAACCTTTAATTTTTGATCGCGATTATAACTCGTTGTTTTATAATATTACTAGCTGACCCGCGCAGCTCCGCTTACGCTTTCTTGTTTTTATTAATTAATACCGCATATTTTCAAATGTTTTCACTGTTTACACCTTCTCTGGACTTCCACAAATAATTTAAGACAGTTGGTAGTTTTTCCTCACTTGAAGACGTCTCTTGGTAGTTTTTCCTCTCATGAAGGCGTCTCTTGGTAGTTTTTCCTCACTTGAAGACGTCTCTTGGTAGTTTTTCCTCTCATGAAGACGTCTCATGGTAGTTTTTCCTCACCTAAAGACGTCTCATGGTAGTTTTTCCTCTCATGAAGACGCCTCATGGTAGTTTTTCCTCACTTGAAGACGTTTCATGGTAGTTTTTCCTCACTTGAAGACGTCTCATGGTAGTTTTTTCTCTCATGAAGACGTCTCATGGTAGTTTTTCATCTCTGGAAGACGTCTCTTGGTAGTTTTTCCTCACTTGAAGACGTCTCTTGGTAGTTTTTCCTCTCATGAAGACGTCTCTTGGTAGTTTTTCCTCACCTGAAGACGTGATGAAGACGCCTCTTGGTAGTTTTTCTTCTCATGAAGACGTCTCATGGTACTTTTTCCTCTCATGAAGACGTCTCATGGTAGTTTTTCCTCTCATGAAGACGACTCATGGTAGTTTTTCCTCTCATGAAGACGTCTCATGGTAGTTTTTCCTCTCATGAAGACGTCTCTTGGTAGTTTTTCCTCACTTGAAGACGTGTCTTGGTAGTTTTTCCTCACCTGAAGACGTGATGAAGACGCCTTTTGGTAGTTTTTCCTCTCAAGAAGACGTCTCTTGGTAGTTTTTCCTCTCATGAAGACGTCTCTTGGTAGTTTTTCCTCCCAAGAAGACGTCTCTTGGTAGTTTTTCCTCACTTGAAGACGTGTCTTGGTAGTTTTCCTCCCAAGAAGACGTCTCTTGGTAGTTTTTCCTTACTTGAAAACGTCTCTTGGTAGTTTTAACATACAATTTTCAAACTACAAAACAATTACTCAAAATATAATAGTACAAATTGATGGCGTGAGCATAGACCCAACCAATCGTATTAAATTCTTTGGTATTACTGTAGACACCTATTGCAATTGTAAAGCCCATATTAATAATGTATGCACAAAAATAAAAAATATATATATGCTCTTAGACATCTACGCGTTACCGCTTCAGAAAGTGATGCAATAAGGGCATATCATGGTTACGTTGGCTCAGTCTTACGGTATGATCTGTTTTTATGGGGTAATTATACTATTAAACGATACAATATTATTAATTCAATTTTTTTTTATGCTGAAGCGCATTTTGGGCCAATTCGAAATTTGAATTTCTAAATAAAATTATGATCATATTTTTTATTCTATTATTTTTTAAATAATCCATATTGGATACTTTTGGAAGACGAGGCTGTATGGGGTATTGTTTCCTTTGCCTGCTTAGACTAAGGCAAAAATAAGCGCTAATTCTATTTTGTGTTTAATGTTTCGTTGAACAACATAATAATATATTGTTAATATATTATTAATGTATTTCTGTTTTTACTAATACGGATTTACGTTAATTATAATTATTATTTACGATAAATATACCTTACATGATTATTTTTTCACCCGCCGTTAAATATGATATTTAGAGAACTAATTTTCAGAACGAACCTTTTTTTTTCTTTTCTTACTCTCGTTAAATGTTAAGTTGTCAATACGCGATAGTTCGCGCTTCTTTGCCAGATTTCTGTCGGTTTTCAAACGAGTTTTTCGATTGAAAATGTACGGTACTCGATAATGTGATGTTAATATCGAGTGTAAAGAATCGAGTTGTTAGCAATTTAGTGTTGCGCGTACAAGCCGCGATAGTTTAAAAACTTTCATTGAAAACCGCTGCGGGCCGCAGTGTTCCTTAAAAATAAAACATCTTGAATTTTCTTCGGTCAAGTTTCTAATGAAGTGTATTAAGATTAACACTGACTTACTGACTTGACACTTTGATGGATTATACGAAATTCAAGCGTTCGTCTCCTTAGACATTAATTTGAAATTGTCGGTTCGATGTAAATAGTGTCGTGAGTGTATTTTATGAGCTGATGAATTACCTTTTTTCGAATTCCTTTTTTCAGGGTGATGTTCAAACGTCTCGCTAGATTTAAGACCTTGAAGAGACGAATTCGCCTCGATTCTTGTCTTCTTCGCGAAGTATGGACATCGATTGAAACGTCGGGTAACAAATAAGATACCGTTATTTTTTAAAATTCTCATCACACTTCAGACTCGTTTAGAAATTTAGTAGTTTAGTGACTAGTGTCCCCAACTACTTGTCTCGGGTTCGATTCCCGAGTCGGGTAAAGTGTTATTCTAAATAATATTAGAATCATTTTCATCGGAAGCTCGAAAATTGGTAACGGGCCCTGTATATAGCAATAGGCTCGCCCGTCATTATAAGGGACTAACATTGGCGAAACGTGGGTGTAATTCATACGCCTGCCTGCATCTTCGGATAAAACAGGCACGATATTCTATACTAATATTATAAAGCTGAAGAGTTTGTTTGTTTGTTTGAACGCGCTTATCTCAGGAACGACTGATTCGATTTGACGATTTCGATTTGACGATTGAGGTTACAAAAACGGGTAAAATAAAGTAAAGGATAAAGAGAAATAAAACACAATTTGTTACATACACCATTTATTTTATTATGAAGCGTTTCAAGCACACACTCGATGGATGCATTCTATAAACATGAAAATTTCAAGGAATGGTTGACTTTTCCAGCATTATTACTTATCAACTATTATTACTAGAAACCATGGTTTCAAGCATAGCAAGACCAATTATAATATATTGTTACAGAAAGAGAATTTTGCCCAGCAGTGGGACAATAATGGCAAATTTATTTTTAATATTTATTTAAAAGTCCACATTATAATGCTATATCGTTTCAATTCAAATAAGATATCAATTTTACGGGAACTTACTATTGAAAGTCATAGATGGCGCCACTAGTTGAGAGATGAGTAAAATTTGTTATTCTATGCCATTTTACATCATAGGCTTAATGTAATACGTAACTTCAGGACCTAACATCTTTATGTCCAAAAATCACTTGGAAAAGAAGACGTTTAGACAAATGTTTTAAAACAGTAGCTATTAAAGTCTGACAAATTAATAAAAAGCCTTGTAGATTGATCTAGACTATAATTAATAATTCAGTGTTTTCTCAAAATAATTTAGCTGTATCAGACGGGCTACCGTCGGCTGCATGTCGCTCATATTGTAAATTCTGAGTCTTGTATACCTCCGTTACCCGCGAACTTCACTTACAAGGCTTTCTACTAAGTTGTTAGACTGTACTGCAAGTGGCTCCATCTATATTTATAAATCTATTACAATAAAAAAGACAATCGCTGTATTCTACACAATATTTCACAAATTTCATTGTAAGAAAGCTGTTGTTATTACACCAATAAGAATTTTATTTGCCTAAAACCTTTCGGTCTACAAGCTAATAATTTCAAAGATCAGAATCAGATGATATTTCTTACAAAACACGAGCGATGTCAGTGGTGTGTACTAGTATGCCAATGCATCCACCTTCACAAACACACGATACAACTAAGTTAGAGTTAGTTAGCAGTCATACGCACAGACGTACGTGAAATGCGCGATATATATTATTATACGTTACTACAGCGTTTCTAGAGAAAGTTGATAAGTTAAGGAAACAAGGTGAACAAATCTACTACCAAAATTAAATTATATTCGATTAAATTATATCCCTTCCTCATTGCAAGACCTCATTGCAACCATTGCCCAGCAGCGAGACTTAGACGAGACGACTTAGAGAGATTAACGGGTATTTTTTTTGTAGTTCATCAAATTATAACTATTTCAAATTCTGGTAAAATAATAACTTGTACTTCTGATAGAATCACTACATTAGTGCACAATAGCGTCGCTAAGTGGCGTTAATGTTGCGAGAGCTAAGAATGTATTTATTGAGTTATGAAACCAATAAGGGAAACAGTATGAGTTGTTTAAATTTAAACTTCTTTTTGCTATTTTTTTAGTCCGACAAGTTAGTAAAGAGCCTTGGTAGACACGATTTATCTAGAGAATAATTAATTATTCTGTGTATGTCCAAAATAAAGTACCTGTAGCAAATACTCATAGGCAACCGTCCATTGCATTTCATTTAATTTTTAAATTTTGTATGCTTCTCCCAGCCGTTAAATTTACGTTCAAGGCTCTCCACTAAGTTATGGGACTATAGTAATTTGTTGACAGCATTTTTTGTAACTGAAAATTCAGATAGAAGACGTGGAATTAAGCTAGTCAATTTTATAAGCTATATATTTGCCTAAAATGCTTTTTGTTCACTTATCAACTAACACTAGACACGCAAACTCATCCCCTGTAAAACTCTGTCACTACTCAACAATTACTTTCGATCATTTCGGGCCATTCTGTTTCAAAACGTTTCCCTCAAATACAAAATACGTACTATTTTCTTCGGAAACACATATTTTCATCCAACATTTTAATTCTATTTACTGCCAGAGGGACATTATTCTTTGATAATTCTATTACACATATAAAATTTTATGAAATTCAACAACTTTTGCCACTAAGAAACGTCATTTTATTGAGAGAATAATCGAAGCCTCTTTAGACTAATAAACTTTTGCATGCAAGTGGTGCCCTCTGGCCAAAGAATTAATAAACTTTTTTCAACTACCCAACAATACTGGGTCAAGTGAATTTTCTACTGTTTTTATTACAAATATGAATTTGAATATTTACTACAAATTATTTTGTTATTATCTAGGATATAAGAAAACGTCAATTGCAATCATTTCAGTGAGTGAAAGATTATCTTATCTTTTTCATATTATTTTTATGACATAATTAAAATTCTAATTGTTATCGGCTATTCGAATATTTTTAGACATCAATTATTTTTCAAAAATGTTTCTATATAGAGGGTTCAAAGAGTAAGGGTTGGATAGAAAGGATTTTCTCAAGATGGGTGGGAATTTTTAGGGGTGTTTACAGGAAATGAGTCTAACTATAATTTATCCCTACGTTAAGATACATTTATTAGATTATACTTGTGTTAATACGTGTATTATGAGAGCTAATGAATATAGTGCAGAATCAATACTTATGTATTCAGTTTTCTTTTCATTTATATTCGGAATATATTACTATGAGTTCAAAAGTATTACTATTTCTATAAACGGGAATATAATTTAGAGCAGTCAAATGGACGCGGACATATTCTAAGCCTTGTTCAACATGTATGCAGGAAAACTGAAGGAAAAATGAATAAAACTGTTTCAATTCTGCACGTCAAGTCGTAAAATTATTACATTTTTTTTATATTTTTATCAAGAGTTTTATATAAAAAGTTATCATATAGAGCTACAAAATATATTTGTTTTTGTACGCCAATGATGTTGACATAAAATTTCGTCGCCTAAACTCCAAAATATAAAATGAACCGTCGTAGTCGAAGCACGGAAGTAACGTCGGGAGTCTGTCCCGCCGACACGTCTGTTACATAGATACTACTCGAATACATGTGATACTATATAATCTATGCGATACAAATATACGACGGCGATATAGAAGGGACGAACGTGGTCGCCGCGGGCCCCGCCCGCGTCCCGGCGGGACGAGGCCGAGGCTCGGTCGAGTCGGGTCGAGGCGCCACGCGTCGGTGGGCTCCGCGTGAGCCTCCTACGGAACATAATCTAACCCTAACGCTGCGGCCGCGGCCGGGACACGCGTCCCGGCCGGGCGCCGAGCACGCGCTGCCTACGAAGGAAAACGAAACGAAACATATAACTAGAACAACGTGGTACCGCAAGCTCGCTCCAGTGTCGGGCGGCTGTGGGGCGGGCCGCGTGTCGCGTCGCGAGACTGCGACGGTCGCCGGGCGCGCGGGCCGGGCGGCGCAGGCGCGGGGCGGCGGGGCGGCGGGGCTGCGGGCTCCAAGCTCGCTCACACCCACGCCATCCACCCCTCGTACATCAGGCACAGCTTCTCTGCCATCAGAGCTTCCGATATTATGTATTCCACCTGCAACGAGACGACACATTACTTACACTACTGATCACAAGATGGCAATTCATCAGACGTAGTTAAAGGTCGTACCTGTTCATGCGGCGGGTGTCTCCGGGTCGCGGGTGCGGAGTTGTCGTCTCGTCCCTCCAGCTTCAGCCGCACTCGCTTCCATACGCCCGCACCCATCGCGTTGCGTTCTCCGCCTATAACAAACAATTTTATCATCAATACGATGTAATTAGGGATTGCAATCCGGTATCATTCTCAATCCGGCCTGATTTTACCGCATTGACACCAATCCAGTCGGATCCGACCGGATCCGACCGGATTAGGAACTTCTTTGTGTTTTTACATAGTTCATAATTTTATGAATGTGTGGTATGGGCAAATATATTAAAGGATAAATTTTCATTGATTTTAAAAAAATAAAAGATATAAAACCCTTTTTCATGAAGAATAAAATCACTTTTAATTATAACTTTTTAGTATTCATTACTATTTTGTTTGCACCGAATGATATTAAGATATAACTATTCTAAATAATTTAATAATCATGCTCAGTAATTCAGGAGGCTCGTGGCTTAGTTAACAGCAACCGCGCGGATCGATCTCTGAGGTTAAGCCACGCTTGCCGAGGTTGTTCTGTGGATGGGTGACCATCCTATACATATCGGGTTCCTCCGTGTTTCGGAAGGCACGTTAAATTGTGGGTCCCGGCTGTCAATTTCGAAGATCTTTGACAGTAGTCAGAAGCTTGAAAGTCTGACAACCAGTCTTACCGAAGGGTATCGTGTTAGAACCCAGGTAACTAGGTTGTGGAGGTCAGATAGGCAGTTGCTCCATGTAAAACATTGGTATTCAGCTGCATCCGGTGAGACTGGAAGCCGACTCCAACATAGTTTGGAAGAAAGGCTAAGCCATGATGATGATTTTTTGGGTTCATACTAGTTTGTACTCATCATTCTACTTAAATTACTTAAAAATATTTTAAATAGCAAACAAGCAGTCTTACCCACTGACAACAATCAACAACATAATAACTATTTAAATTGACTTAACAATCAAGCATTTCTAATATGTGCTTATAAAATCAACTTTAGACATTCATAAACAAGCATTTATTTGCTCCAGTGCAGTGCAAAAGGCAAGTACCTGAATCAAATATATATTTATAGTATTGATAATGATTTAATACATAATTATAGTATTGATAGTACTATTCCCCAATCTATAACCCGGGGCTGACAAGCCTCTTTCTGCCTCAACACTGGCGTAATATGGATATTCGTTTCGCGATTTAGAGTACTACCGGATCCGGCATCGGATCCGTTGCGTCAGTGCCGGATCCAGTAGGTCTAGAAACACGCCGGGTCCGCCGGACCGGATTGCAATCCTTAGATGTAATCGCGTGCTTATATCAAGTTTAAATGAATGAAATAGATAAAGAACTGTATATTGAGAGTGCACTTACCATGTCTAGTATTGTTGTTGGTCTTGTTCGGGGCGGTGACGGCGGTCTGTCGCGTGAGTCTGCGTCCGCTATACTCACTCGCCCAAGTACTGTGTATCCTGTAATACAAATAAAGTAGTAAACATGATTTTCAAGTTGAAATCTGTTTTATTGAAACTAATTAGCTGCGCCGGAGTTTGATTATAGGGTGTTAGGAAGACGGTTGTCCAAACGATATAGGCGTAATGTAATTGTTGATAGTTTGCACTGCTACCGACAGGTTCGTACCATTCAACTAAAATTAAGACCTACCGTTTTGAAGTAAGGACTCTTTAAATCCTTAAATTGAGCTATTATGTAGGTACTAGACCGGGAAAAAAATAAGTGATTTTTGCATATTTACTGTTTTTTGTAGTGCATAGTTCATATTTTTTAAATGGTATTAATCGAAGAAGCTTTTAGGAATGTTGAAAAACTCTCAAAGATATGACGTAACTCGCTTTTCATAGTTCGTAGTAATCGCATAATTAGTATAAGCTTATATCTTATTCTACATGCTTAATAAGATAATAGGCATAGTTGATCCTAAATGCAGGTACTGCAATGAAGAAGCAGAAACCATGAAACACATACAGTGCGAGTGTGATGCTTTAGGAAGGAAAAAAATGGATCTTCTAGGATGCGGTTACCCTAATCAGAAGACTACAGGTTGCTTCCGGTGGGGAGCATAGCAAAACTAGAACTAACTAGAGTAGCGAAGGAGGGGGTGACACAAAGGATCAGGAATGGTTGAAGTGTCAGCCAGGGATCAACCGGCACCCCCACCTCCTAAGATAAGAATCGCATAATTATGCTAACATATCAATCCTGTAACACTCACTGCATGAGGTTGTCGTGATGCTTGTGCAGGTCGCTGGCCAGCAGCGCGGCGGCGCCGAGCGCCGCGGCGGCCGCGCCCGCCTCCTCGCGCACGTGCACCACGGCGCCCAGCAGCTCTGATGTCGCCTTCTCGCGGGACAGCCATTCTGACGCCGGGTTGTTGCCCTGCAATTAAAATCATTCACATTATGAAAACTGAACTGTTGAATATAACTTGAACGGTTCTTTAAAACATTGTTCATAGAACATAGCTTATTTAGTGTGGTCTTCGCAGCGACGCATTGGTTAATTGTATAAAGTTACCGAAACGTAAATGATTAAATGTAACGTAAATTTGAGGCGCTCATAGCCAGTTGCGCTCGCCGGTTGGTAAACGATCTGTGGGTTAAGCGACCGTAGGCGCCATCGTTCCATAGATGAATGACCGCATAGTGGTTTTCGAGCCGGGCGTGTCCGTGCTTCGAAGGGCACGTACAAAGTCGGTCCCGGTTGTTGTCAATTAAGATAAGAGTCGTTAAGCCACGTCCAAAGCGTTGAGGCGGCTTGAACGACTTTAACACTAGGTTGACCACTACCCATACGTTAAGAAGGAGAAGAATGTGTAACGTGTTAATATTAATTTCTCTGTTCTAGCGTCACGCGACCGATGATACGCGACGCATTTTCCATTTGATATGAACCGACTTTTAGAACTTAGATTTGTTATTTGGGAATGGTTCGAATAACGGTTGTTTGAAAAAGTATCTACAAAGAGTTTAAACGTCAGTGTTGCAGTTGAAATTTAGAAATAAACTGGATGAGATGTCCTTTTCATTATAAGCTCTCACCTCAAGCTGCAGAGTATGCAGCGGTCCTTTAACATCAGCCAGCAGCAGGCTCCGCGCCATGTCGTGCGGGCTGAGCTTGTTGCAGGCGCCGCGCAGCGCTTCACCAGCACTGCGCACCTTGGAGCCCAGCGATACCGCCTCGCTGCTCAGCGAGGAGATCATCTCGCGTAGCAGTAGGGATACGTTTTCGACCTGAAAGAAAAATAACAATTGATTAGTCGTCGATCTTACGCCTGACCTCTCACTGGTCGTGTCGGTTTAGCCGTCCAACCAGACATGATAAACAGAGACCTGCACAGCTGACTGGTTTTAATAAAACTTGGTCATTATAAACAAAGTCTTGCACAGTTAGCTGGTCTCAATAAAACTAGCCGCCTGCGCCATAGCCGAATATCGGCCAGGAGGACCTTGTGTCGGTGGGGCTTTAGAGAGCACTTTCGGCAGTTAGCGCCTCGGCTGATCGGTGTTGCAGGTGCCTTGGGTCGCCTTCTCCCAAATATCGGGGGGCCGGGTGACGCCTGTCGTCGGCTCTACACGGGTGTGGTGTCGTCAATGGCCCTTTATGGCGCTCCCATATGGGCTGACGCGCTGCGCCGGGAAAACATCGCAGTTTTGCGAAGGCCACAGCGCGTCCTTGCCGTCAGGGCCATAAGGGGCTATGCAACCGTGTCATTTGAGGCGGCATGCGTCCTCGCGGGGACTCCCCCATGGGATTTGGAAGCTAAAGTCTTGGCGAACGTTTATCGCCAGACAGTGGAGGCCAGGTCCCGGGGGACCGGTCCGGAGCCGGAGGACATAGCACGGTGGAGGCAAGAGTCTCGCCGGGGTGTCCTCCGGACCTGGGCCGAGCGGCTGGAGGAACCAACCGCCGGGGTTTTAACCATCAGCGCCATCCGGCCGGTCCTTGGCGAGTGGACGAATAGACAGCACGGCGTGATCACCTACTGCCTTACACAGGTCCTTAGTGGTCACGGCTGCTTTGGCCGCTACCTGTGGAAGGTGGCTCGGAGGGAGCCGACGGCAGAGTGTCATCATTGCGGCGCCGAGGAAGATACGGCGGCGCACACACTTTCTGACTGCGCGGCGTGGACCACACAGAGGGCGCGCCTTGTTGAGGTGGTGGGCGCCGATTTGTCGCTGCCGGCTGTCGTCAGGGCCATTGCGTGCGGCGCCTCGGCGTGGAGGGCGATGATAACCTTCTGCCAGGAGGTGATATCGCGGAAGGAGGAGGCCGAGAGGGCGCGGGAGAATGATCCCCTTGCCGCCCAGATGCGTCGCCGCCGGGTAGGTCGCCGGCGTCTGGCGCACGATCGGCGCATCCCACCTTAGTGAGGACCTTGGGCGGCGGCTACGGGGACACTGCCGTCCAGTTATATAGGTCCTCTCGAGGGTTGCCGATGGGTTATTGTATCCGGCCCATCGGCATTTAGGTAATGAGGTGCTTTAGGCAGCCTCTGTGAGGGACCCCTAAATTGGGGCATCCGCGTGGCGTGCGGCTTGCGGTACATGCTTCGGCAGTTATCCCGCCGCACGCTGCCACAAGCGGCCGTGAGGATACACGTGGCGGTTTAGTGGGTATGCCCGCCCTTCTGGCGGGAGAGCCCCACATAACCCTGCACTCAACCCAGAGTGCAGGTGTATGCATAAAACATTAGCCACGTTAAAAAAAAAAAAAAAAAAAAGGAGGACCTTGTGTGTTCTATGTGTACGTGTATGTTTGCACGTATACGCACATTTTATGGTTTTATGTGTGAGTATGTTGCAGCAAACAACTAGCTCTGCACGAGTGGTACGGCGCGCAACTCTTGGCATGTTTCGGTAAAACAGACTACTGATACATGCGAAAGTTGGCTTCATTCTATTATTTTTATAACCTTACTAATGTTTTATAATGAAATATGTTTTGTAGTTCTAGTATTTCTTTATTTTAAGATTATTTCGTGTGTACAAAGTGTCAGATAAACGTTGTATATAAAACAACTTACCCATTGTGTGTCAATGTTTCCTTCAGGATGTAACATTTCCATGAGTGATTCTTCAACCGGGGATACTTTCAGTGAATATTTTTCAGCCAGTGTGCACGCCTGTTGTGAATAAACAAAGATGACTTAATTAATATAAGTGGTAAATGTATCCAAGGGTATCTATGTGGATATTGGTTTTAAAAAATGTGGTATTATTGATTTTTACTAACGTATACCTTTTAAAATCAAATATTTTTTTTAAAATATTATTTTTATAAAAGAAAGTTTTTTGGAATAAGTTAGTTTTTGAGTTTATAAATATACTACTATTTCTAACGCCAAGTTATGGAACTTGGTGTTGGAAAATGGAAATATTGAATGAATAAGCACACAAATTAAATATGTATCAAGTATCAACAACTACCATTGTTGTGACGTAAAAACAAAATAATAATTTTCCAATATTTTAGATAATCTCCAAAAGACAAACAATGTAGTACCTTCTCCCAGTGGTGCAGGTGCGTGAGCAGCGCGTGGTGATGCTTGTGCTGGTGCTTGTGCAGGCGCAGTGCTGCAGCAGCTCGCGCGTGTGCCGCCAGCGCGGCCCCGGCCCGCGCCAGGCGCCCGGCCCGAGTGCGCGCCGCGGCGCCCGCGCGCTCCAGCGACACGGCCACGCCGGCTAGCGCGGGGTTGGCACCCGCTCCCCACTTCACTCTGTAACAAGTGGGTGATGTTAGTGTTAGTTAATCATTTTTTTACTATAATATAGCTAGATAGGAAGTTACTCATTAGAAGAAAGAGGAAGATTATGTCTTATAATCTGAAAGTTGAATTCCTGTTAGTTTTCTTTGGTGTTTCAAAGGGGTAAAAAATATACCATACCATATTAATAATATAATTTTTCTTTTTTTCACAGAATTATTTCTATATTTTTTTGTATATTATAACAAGACAATTTGTTCCAAATTTTATGTAGGATTTCTTAATACAATACTCAAAATAACATTTTTCCTAAAAATACTTTTTTTTTTTAATTAATTTTAAGGAAGATGATTCTAATTTGAACATGTAACTTCTATATTTCATAATAATATGTTTAATTAAAATCTCAGACTACTAAAAATATAAAACAGTATTTTTTAAATTCAAAACTATACCTTTGATGTGCAGCAGTAATAAGCGCATGTGCTTTAGTAGTAGCCGTAGTAAGTCGCTCCACACACGTGGTCAGTTCACGAGACCGACGAGCCAGTTGAGCGCTCGTCTCTTGATTACCTCCCAACACCTAAAAATATATTTAAATAATATTATTTACTAATTTACAATATAATTATTTTAACGATGTAATTTTTAGAGTTCCGTACTCAAAGAGAAAAACGGCTTAAGCCTTCGCTGTCTGTCTGTTTTCAGGTTGTATCTTATAAGCCGTAATAGCTAGATAGCTAAAAAATTACGAATGATAATAATATACTGTCGCATGTATATAACAACAAATATTACAAATTAAAAATAATAAAATATTGAGGGGGTCCCCTAACATTAAAAGTGTTTTTTCGTTGCTTTTTTGGTACGGAACCTTTCGTGAGAGCTGGTTCGACTCATATTTAAATTAATTTTAATTTAAATCTACACTTATTTAGTTAGTGGAAGTTAAGTGATAAAAAAAAAAAAATCAATAATTTTTTTTAGTAAAATGTAAAATTTTGATTTTGAGGCAACAAATAGTGAGACTGCCTTCGTAAAAAATATTTATTTTCAAACTTTAACACTCTCTTATTCACACATTTCGTTTTGTTGAATATTGAAGAGACTTAAAAAAATATATTAAAATGTAACATAAATAAGATAATGATAACAACAGCATAACCCCGTACCTCAGCATGTAAATGTGCATGTGCGGCATGTGTAAGCCTGGCGCGGTGTGCAGCAGCAGCCCGCCTGGCGTGGTCGGAGTGCGCGCGCGTGGCCCGCGTGTAGCGCGCGCGTGCTGCTTGTAGGGCCCGCGCCAGCGCCGCGCCGCGCTCGGCCGCGCCGGCCGCCAGCGCCGCGCCCGCGCCGCGACGACGGGCCTTCTCGCACAGAGACTCCAGGGACACGCTCCACGACGCGCCTGACACACACGTCATAAAGTTACGTATTACTGAATTACATAAATTTAAAACTATAAACAAAACATAATATAACAGAACTCTCTTCTGTTACACCTAAAAATAAAGATAAATGTATGTAAGGAAATATACAAATTATAACTAAACATTCAATTTTTTTAATTAGTCTTCGAGAGTACGTACGTCTCTCGATTACATTATAATCCCAACGAATGCAAATAAAGCTATAGAAGAAATATAAATACTCGTTTTAAAATAATGATCACTTACCTATTTCTTTCTGTTCGACTTCAGCGTGTAGGTCCAGTCTTGCACGACGTAATAGCAAACATAGTACTGACGCGAGTGCCTTTGAGTGAACACCCAACACGCAACGAGACACGTATTCAGCTGTAAATCTGCAAATGTACATACAAAATTATATTCTTTTCCTTTGAGATAAAAATCTTAAACAAGTAATAATAACTTGAACATTACATAACCACAAAAACAGTAACATTATCTCAAAAATAAAACAACAATTATTTTTGCCGACACAACACTAGATTTTTTTTTTTTTTTTTGGGTAAACACAAATACATAGGAGGGGAGTAGCATATCAGAAATTTCTGTTACACGCGCTGCTTTTTCATGTCTTGTTTCTTGGCTTGACTCTGTACAAACATAAAAAAGCACATAATATCAAACAAACTACAATAATTGAAGCAAAATCTCTTACCTCCTCACAGGCTTGCAGAGCGCGGCGTCGTCGTAGAGCGCGACGGGCCCGGCGCCCTTGAAGGCGCAGGCCATCTGCGCGCACATGGCGAACACCTCGGCCACGCTCTGCACGCGCCGCACCAGGAAGATGTCCTCCAGCACCGCGCGCAGCACCGGGCTCTGCAGCGCCGCCTGCAAAAGTTCAACTAAGGCTATACAAAATTGAAGTAATTTAGCGCATTCTAAAATATAATTTATATCAGTACCCCAACAATAAACTAGTTTTATGTATTAATAATTATATTTTGTAAATCAGATATTATTTGAAAAAGGTTAAGACACATAGTCTTTCGATACTCTATAGCTATAGCATATAGATCAGTAATGTGCTACGTTTAGTGGTATATACAAATAAGGTATCCTAACCTTTAAATTTCAATTGCGATTAAGATTAAACTATAATATTATATTATGGCACAGTTCGAAATAAAAAAATAAAAATTGTGTACTATTGCTGAGCAAGGGTCGAATAATTTTCAGTTAGTAAATCTCAAAAAACTTAAATTTTACATAATTTAACCCATTTCGGGAGACTCTTGCCCAGCAGTGGGACATTAATGGGTTACATTTTATTTTATTATTACGTAACTGCCATAATGTAATATTTCACTTACCGACATATGCATACTCTCGCTAATATGATCAATCTTCCTCCACGCGGGTGGTATGGGTATAGTCAGGTGGTCAGCCAGCTCCCGCGCCCTGAGCTCCACGGCGGCGAACAGTCCGTTGAAGCCCATGAGCAGCATGCGCCCAGAGGACTGACCCTCGGCCTCGGAAGGTGACGCTGATAGGAGCGCCTCGTAGCGGCTGCGGACTTCGGCTGCTAGGATGGGTGCACTGCTGGCTGGAGACTGTAATAGTAAGAAAATGTATATATAATTTCATGTTGGGCTTAAACTAGAGAAGGCTTGTAGGCTCACTAAATCGGCTTGCAATTATCATGATTTTAAATTTTCATACAAGTATTAATTGGCAATTAATTCCTTTTTATAATGCCTTTTATTGGAGCGCCAATCGGAAATTGGCAAATCTTCACGCGTGGATTTCCAGGACCTTTGCATAGACGATCCAATCGAGCGCATAAGGAAGAAAAAGGTTAAATCTTTCAAAATATAGATACTTATATAACTCCACATAAAACCTCCCCTACAACTCCCCTAGTGTACTAATGATGTATCAGATACTAATGATATGTTAGACTTGAATAATTACCTCCATATCCATAACCAGGTATCTAAGATGCAGTTCCAACTGTGTCAGCAACTCATTCAACGGCACAGGCGAGTTCATGATAACAGCATTCAACTCATTTATCATGAGCAGCACCGACGGGTCTTCAGAATGCACCTTCTTCACCGCTTCAGGCAAAATTATCGTACTGAAGTTGAAATTTAATTGCACTAAGTCAGCTAGTAGTAGGTTCGCGTTTCTTACGCATTCGACGGCTACAGGCATGGCAGCATCTTCTGCTGAAGCCGATTGTAGAGGTAATAATGATAATAGTTCTACGGCCTGCATCGATAAAGCACTCATATCGTCTAAGAACCATTCGCCTTCTCTAGAAGTTAAGTCTACAAGACAGTCTCCAGCGCTTTGAGCTCCATTTTCAAGCATCAAGTACCTTCTATTCAAGTTACAAAGCATACCAATAACTACTCCTTCTAAAGCAGCTCCGGCCCCTTCTTCTGTTCTCACCCAGTTACTTATATTGGTCTTCGCTTCACGATAAGCCTCTTGGGCTAACGCTAATGCATCAGGTCCCCCTTCTAACTGCAGTCTTTCTATTGCTTTCGTCAAATTAGCACTGGCTTCCACATTCATAGTCTGTAAACGATAGTTGTAAGATATGATTTGCTGTGATGTATCGCTTTTGCTGTTCTCCGAATTGACTAAAGCAGTCACTTGGTTGATCACTTCACGGCAAACTTCGGGACTCTTGCTTTCTAGCGCTGCAGCTAGGAATTTCCTGAACATGACGATTCGATGGTACTCTGTATGGCTTTGTGGATAGTATTGGGAGACTGCAACATATTGTGATAGCAGTTCAAGACAGGCTCTAACCACGTGGTGCGTCTGTTTTATGCTTTGGAACAGCTCAGTTTCTGCTTGCTCGCATTGTGATATCATGGAGCTTTGACCAGCGTTAGTCAAGAAATCTTTGATGTGTTCGAATATTGGTTCTTCTTCGTCTTCGTTGGAGCCGGAGAACTCTTGGACCCAAGCCACAAGCTGAGGTCCGTTGATAGCTTCAGTCGTGTTCGCGAAAATCTCGATTTGAGTGTCGAAGTCTTTTAGTATTTTCACCAACGCCTTCATGGAGTCTTCTACAGCGTTTTTGGCTTGTTTGTACGAAGTGTACTTTTGAGAAATGGCGTAGAGTGGATGGGTGTTAAGATTGGGACCGTAGGCTTCGATCTCTTTGATCAACGCCATCTGTTGGTGACAGTCTTGAAGTCTGGTTTCCACGGATTTCAGTTCGTTGTTTTCTTTGAGCCAGTTCTCGGCGCATTGTTTGACTTCTGGCAGTACTGCTAGAAATTGGTCACTGGAACAAAAAAATAGACTGTTAAATTATAAGTACTCTAATATTACACCATAGAATAATAATTCAGTTCTATGATCTTTTTCTAAAATATTTCATCTATACAACGAAATCTAAAACACGTGAAAAGTCTGATAGAAAAAATACTACAAACTTCTACCTACAGTATCTAACTCCGTCAAAAATTGCTCAACCTAGCCTATCTTTTCCCGATCAATAAATGCAACTAGTGGCACGATATTAATACTAATAAACTGATAATAAATTCATGAAGCCTTCATTGGCTCACCAAAGTTCACCAGGTCGCTCAAATGTCATATTTATTAATATTTTATGTATTAATGGATACATTATTTATTTGACGGCCTTTGTGGTTGAAACGGTAGTGTATGTGACAAGTAATTACGTATGTTAGTCTGTTCTAATCCTTGTTCGGGATAGATATTTTTCTCTAAAGCGCCACAATAAAGGAGACGTATTTACATATTTAGTGGTGTTCGCTGATCTCTGCCTACCCCTATGGGAAAAAGGAATGATATTATACAGGTATATTTATAATGTTATAATTTCAATATAACTACAGAAAATCTCTTTCACTGGCATTAGTCAATTCACAAATTCTTCAAATTTCTATTTTAACACTGGAATCGACATTCTGTTTAGTCAGTATAACAAAAAATTACATAATTGTATTTCTAATTAAATTTCTATAAATAGCGCTCAATAATTCCGCAACGACCATTTACATGTGTCACTAAACAACTGTTAGTTAAAGTGAGTATTTCATGAATATAATGAGTTCGTTATTAAGTTAATAGAGTGAATACACATGATACAAACAGAGGGTAATATACCAAATGTATTGCTTGAGCGTGAGAATATAACTGACTTTGTGATCTAAATGATTGTGTGTCAAATTGGTTGAATTTGCTAATATAACTGAACTATATATATGAGGCGCCCACAGCCACTTGCGCTCACCGGTCGGTAAACAATCTGTAGGTTAAGCAACCCTTGGCGCGGTCATTCCGTAGATGGGTGACCGCATAGTGGCTTTTGAGCTGGGCGTCTCCGTGCTTTGGAGGGCACGTAAAAAGTCGGTCCCGGCTGTTGTATAACTAATGGAATAGTATCAGAGAATTGTCATAAGCAAAGAGATAAATACTAACCCTTAACGAAAGAATCACGGTTGAACTATTAAGCTTTTCACCTTTCGTATGCTTAGTAGCAAATCTGATCCATGTACGTTAATTGCTAGGGAGCAGATCTGCACGAATTCCGGCGAATAAAAACCTCCGCGGTTCAATATTTCCTCAAATACTCAATGGTGTGGCATCGTTGCACATACGAAAGGTTAAATGTTGAGGAGATCGGCAGATTTCGTACAGCTTCAAGTTGGTGTTGTTTCGTTACAGAATTTTTACCACTTATTAAGGGGGCTAAGCCACTTATTTTTATTTGGGAGTAATATTTTTAGAAGTCCGGATTAATTAATAATTAAGGTAGAAAGATTTGATAAATTACATAATACTTTTTGGTCTATGGCTTATATTTGTTGACAACTAAATCTCATGAGACGTCACGCATCCGCTAATTTGCTGTTGTTTTGGATTGTGGTTTTGACTGCATCTGAGCAATTTAGTGAACTATCAGGGCTTCTTAAAATGGACATAACTTTTACCTCCCAACTTTAAAAAATATAAGATAATTAAAATAAGCTTGTATATCATATTAGTTATCAATTAAAACAAAAAGTAAACCTAAACATGACATTTTATAAGCTGTACGAATTCTTCGTAAAAACCTGCCGTTCGCCTTTGAAAAATATCTCAATTTTCCACCCTATCAGGTTCGTATGAGTTATAAACATAAGTTATCTCACAGTGATAACGTAGCGTGTATTTATCGTGACGTACAGCACACGAGGCGGAGTGCTGAGCCTAGTCGTACATCGTGCGGCAACAAAGCAACGCTGCCTGGCGCCTCGTGGCTGCGCCGTGATGGAGAGCTTTATTGTGCACTCCACAATATCACACAGTCGTGTGCTCTCATGTTAATACATAGATATAAAACATTCGTTATACATAGTCGTTATTAAAGTTCATTTTTCTTATGTTCATGTTATGTCTTTTCATATCAAGTCACGAGGCCATTATTTAAAATTTTAGGTTAGTGATTGTTTTTTTAGGAATCTAAAGTCATTAACAAATGCATTTTTTTTTCGCTTTGTTAAATTGTATAGCCAATTACTCTGTATTCGTACCCAATACTTTTGTATTTTCAGATTCTTTTTATAATGCTAGACACGTTTTACTACTTTTACACATTCAGATTCCTATTCACAATGTCGCTAATCAAGAAACTCAATCAGGTATTGTATACATACACTATCAAGAAAGTCTACCAAATATTACATAGGCAATCACAAAGCCTCAAAACTGAAGTCATAGAAACCCGAACTAAAACAAAAAAGATTTTATAAAATTCTACTCACGTGACTTCTCCCAGCTGGTGCTTGAGCTCATGCGCCCGCACAGCCAGCATGGCCAGCGCGGCCCGCACGTCGCGCTGCGTGCGGCGCCGCTTGCCCCCCCCACTGCCGCCCGCGCCCCACTCCACCAGCGGGTCGTACACGAACGCCTCCAGCAGCGTCAGCAGTGTCTCTCGGCCGCGACGCATTGTACGCAGTACGTGCTCACAGGCTAGACGGAATATACCCTGGAAGAAGAATTAAGTTTATAAGTTAATTTTAGTAAGAAGTAATAGTGTAAGAGGGTTTGTGGAGAAAAATAAACATATAAGAGTTGCTTAAAGAAATTAAGGCATCCTTGCGCGGTAGTTCAATAAAGAATCGTATCCGATATTTCAATTCAATTCAATCCAATTTTATTCAAAATTTATAGGAGTAAAAATCAAAATCAAAATCAAATCATTTATTCATATAGGTCAAATGCTGACACTTATGATAGTCAATGATACAGAGAGTGAATTTACAATGCCTAACCTACGTCTTATAATTTAATTACATAGTACACTTAAAGTTAGGGAGCCTGTGCTAAGATATAATCCTGTATCACAGGCAGTTGGATAAATCAATATATTAGTCAATGGTGGACCTTAAGCCCTAACCTACGAGGTTACATCTGACCGAAAGAGGATTACGGATGGATTAAAAATATATTAGAGCAGAATGAGTGTTAGGGCAACTTAAGCTCTAAATTGATAATAGTATTTACTATTATCAATTTAGAGCTTATAGCATTGTGTTTCAATACTTTAACTATAACTTATGCGATAGATTCATTTTTAATTGACTATTACAAAAACACTAGTAGCAAACAATAAAACAATATTATGTTACCCCTTTTTTACTATCAGTCATATTTTTATTCCGTTCACAACTAAAGTGCGACTACATAAACTATGCAATCGTGACAAAAATTATAAAATTCTATGAAGCTTGCACAATTTATAACGTGATGTGACTTGTTTTAAGTTCTCTTATAATTTATCTATCTGTTTGGTTCGTAGAAGTCACACCCACTGGTAAAGTCAGCGCTATTATTAGACAAGCGTGGGTGTTAGAAAATTCTAAGTGAACTCAATTTAATAGTAGATACTTTGTTTTAAAACTAACAGACTAGTGGAATACGAAAGTTTTCAAACAACATAAATCGTATGTTTTATTGATCTTAAAGTTGTTAGCAAAAACAGTTCCGCTAATGATTCAAAGGTATTTTTTTTTACAAAACATCATAAGAATTTGTTGTTTTCTCTTCCACGTAAGAACAAGAACAAATGAAGGAATTATGATAAAAAAAATATCATAATTTGTTCAGTTGTTCTTGCGTCTACAAATCGTTTTTAATCTCGATTAACACATAGGATAGGATTAGGTAGATAAGACTTCTTATACCGGGAGATCATGTCTTTCAGACCAAAAAATCGATCATAGAAGTCTAAAGCATATTTATTTGCTATAGGTCTATAAAATGTCGTAACAATATCCATACTAATAATATTATAAATGCGAAAGTAACTCTGTCTGTTACTCAATCGCGCCTAAACTACTGAACCAATTTGCAAGAAATTTGGTACGGAGATATTTTGATACCCGAAAAAGGACATAGGCTACTTTTTACCCCGGGAAAATAACACTTTCATGAGCAAATTTAGGTGGCGGACGAAGTCGCGGGTAAAAGCTAGTACTTCTTTATTTTTGTACCCGAACTCAATTAAATGTTATATTTTCACACAAAATGGTCGATCCAGCCGAACTATGCAGTAACAAAGGCTGTAGTAATATTAATAACCGTGCAGATTGTTCGAGCTAGGCTTTTAGTTTGGCCCACTTGCTTCGTTTACTTCCGACTAATAAGCTGGGCTTGCAGTTCGGTGCTGTCGTTAGCAGGAAACTAATACTGCATAACATTGTCATTGCTGAAATTGTTAATATAGTTCCAATACGAAATTTTCTATTCAAGGTGTTCAAATCGATATATTTCCGTAGGCCAAATTTAAAAGACATTTACTGCCGTCCTCTAACTATAACGCCGTTATCTACAAAAACAATGTTTCGTGATATTCGCGAAAAGGCGCGAGAAATGAAATATGCAATGCTGTTTCGTAACTATCTGGAAACTGCGATTTGAAATATCTTTAGCAGCAATTGGATTAGTGATCAGTAGATTAAAATTAACGAAAAATTAAAACTTCTGAATTGAAAACATATTCCTTCTCTTAGATCAGGCAAAAATATAAATCGTAAAATAAAACTTTCGCTTAGACCTTTTGATGGTTTTAGAGTCAAGGATTTTGGTTAGCTTTTAGAGCAGATTCTAGCCAAACAATTTACCTCTTAAGCTCTGTACAAAACAAAAGCATGCTTGGCGTCTTGGCATGCAAGTGAGGCATGCACATGCCAAGGCGATCTTACAAAGGCATCGCCGAGCTTCAAATACTTCGCGGCAACACCTGCGTAAAATCCTCGTGAATATTTTAAATACAGATTTCATTTTTTTCCGGACTGATCGACGAACAAAACATTTGTGTAAAATATTTTTGTTACTTATTTTCCGTGTATTTAAAAGCTTTGTTTTTGTAGTTTCAGATTTATATTTGTAAGTTTTAAAATGTATATTCTGTTTCATAAATTGAAAAATAACGTGATAAATTATTATTTTTCGATCCATTACTGTCGGATTGCACAAAGATTTATGCAATGGATTATTATCTCATTGCTGTTCCCACAATGGAGAGTGAAAACAGGACACAAAACAAATACGGTAAGTAATGATCTATGACTCTTTGACGATCAATCGTGTCGCTATTTCAAGGCACAACAAAAATATAATGCGTATTGAAAGTGAAAAAAACCGCAGCGTGATTTGAGCGTGCCTCGGGCAGTTTTTAAAAGCATTGTACCAGGTGGCATTATTTGCTCTTCTTATTCCGGTGGGAAAAAGCTGTAAGTCGTCCATGCTTTTTAAATAAATAAAAAAAAAATTAAAAAAATAATTGATTTTATGCATGTTTGTTAAAAATATATAAAGGAGTTAAATGTTATATATAAACGTAGAAATTTAAATAAGTAACCAAATAAGCTCATTCATATATCACATTTCTAAATTAACTGCAATAAAAACGGAAACGAGTTTTCGGAATTTTAATACCCAACAGTACGTTTTTATTCACTCCGCCTTTCAATCAAAGTCCTATCAATATCACTTCGTACATACATACCCTATCTGTAACGGTATTTTAATCAGTTACATACATAGCAAGGTCCACAAGATGGCCGGCGTGGGGGCGCGTTCGTTCGTCTTACAGCAATTGAAAAATTCCAACATCTGGGGGCACGGAAGTGCCCCCGCAAGTCGAGCAAAAAAAAAGCGGCACGGCCGTAACATCCTTTTCTCGAAGCGATTCGGGCTATTTTTGACACCCCTATAATTTCGTTGTGGATAAAACCAGAAGCCTGGTTTTTCAGCAACTAATTAGTCATTGTATAAACACGGTATATTTAAAATTTCAGTCAATTTGAACCAGTAGTTTAAGAATGACAACTTGTTAAAATGTTGAATTTTGTCACTCACTGATTCACTGACTCACTGACTCACCGATCATCAAAAGTCTAAGGTACTTCTAGCAGACTTAGAAGCTTAAAATTTAGAATACAAATAGCGTTTAGTGTGTTAATCATGGGAAAAATTTAATATTTTCTAATTTCGGTCCAGTTTTCTAAATACACCAACTGCAACAATAACTTTGTAATCCCATATAAATGTATAAGATTACAAGGTTAAATTTGCAGTTAATTAATTATTATGACTGTAGAAAATAAAATAAATAGGTGTAAATAGGTACCTACTATATGAGGCATAACAGGAGGGGGTATAGGGTGGGTAAGGGTGTTTAGCCCATGAAACTGAACAACATTCCCATAGGAAAATATGTTGAATTATGAAAAAAAACGTCTTTCCATACAAATTGGACTTATGTTCGCTCTACAAAAAGAAGTGAGATGCCATCAAAAACATTCTGTAAAAACCTCAAGTCTCGCCGTAAAAAGTTGTGAGATCTATATAATACCAAGTCGATTAATCTATTTAGTCTCTACTTAAAGGACCTTCTGTCTTAAGTTATTACGTATGTTATTATCATGCCAATTTAAAAAAAAATACCTTTAAAACAAATAGATCGACTTGGTCATCGCAAGAAAACACAAATTCGCCATTAACATTTCAGGAGCATTAACTTCTCGTCGTGCTGTGTAGTGTGATACATACTAATAATTAAATCATGCGATGGCCAGGTCGGTCCATTTGTTTTAAAGGTATTTTTTTTTAAATTGGCATGATAATAACATACGTAATAACTTAAGACAGAAGGTCCTTTAAGTAGAGACTAAATAGATTAATCGACTTGGTATTATATAGATCTCACAACTTTTTACGGCGAGACTTGAGGTTTTTACAGAATGTTTTTGATGGCATTTATTTGTCACGAGTGCTTAGCGAGTGGTTGAATAATGGCTGCTTTTTAAAATGAAATACTGTATGGAAGAAAAGTATTCTATGTTTGTTTTATATCAATTTGTGTGGTCACAAAATTATGTCCTTGTATAAAGTGGTCTTAAAAAATTTGTTTTACACAATTGTGCACGATGGAATCATATTTAGGCATAAAATATCACGTTTCATTCACGCACGTAGAACATTGTAGAAATTAGTAGAAATAAGTTTATTATTATTAGAAAATTCTAGTCGATAAGAATAGTACGAAAGAATAATCGCGAACAATGTAAGCGGCGGCGATCCTTCGATCAAGCGCACCGACTGTTCCCGAAAGATCAAGAACGAGATAGACATATAGGCGAGTCGCGTATGCGCGAGCGAGACGGCGGCGTTCTCGAACCTCGCGCGGTGCGGCACGGAGCGCTTGATCATTCGGTTTGATTCTAGATTAGTGTAGAAACAATGTTTATGAATATAAATAGGGACGCGCGCTGCGTAACATCAGTTTAAGTTATAAACTCATGGTGATCAGACCACTAAGAAGAAAGAACATTGTATGAACATAGTGAATAGTGAACATAGCGAATATTATTGTATAGTTTACGTATTAAACTCATGGTGATCAGATCACTCGGAAGAAAGAACATTGTATAGTATGAACATAGTGAATAGTTATAACGAATATTATTGTAAAGTTTAAGTTTTAAACTCATCGAATGAAGATCACATCGGAGAAAGAAGAAAAGTACATAGTGAATAAACCGTACATAGTAAAGTATATGAACAGTGTAAAGTAAATAGTTTATAATACAGTCCACATTGAAGATTTGAAGAAAATAAAATAAATATATTACTTTGTCAACCGGTGTTCTTATTGAAAGAATAGTAATCCTCCACAACAATAATGGTTTGGATTTTTTGGTGTGAGGTAGATTTTTTGCCAATTAAAAGAAATAAAATTGTACCTACAAACTATTTATATAAATGATAGAAAATTAAGCAAAAATCAAACTAAGAATAGTAAAGTAAAATAAATCAAAGTAAAATGTAATGTTCGAGTATTTGCTTCTGGAACCGTTCATCCTATACAAATAAAACGTGGGATTACTAATTTCCGCTCATATTTCTAAGAACATAACTAATTTCTCTACTCTTCAGACACTAGCTTCCTTCGCTGGAAAAATCCTCCCACTATTTTCCTGTTCATACACAACACCGTAAAATGACAATAGTCTAGAAGCAGACAATTTAATGTAGCACTATCGTGATGGATATAAATGATCGTAGCTAGTTCAAGCGTGGCTGTAGCGTGGCCGTGGCGATCGCGCAGCGTGTTTACAACGTGGTTTGAGCGTGTTTAGAGCTTTTATACAATACCAGGTGGAGGCAGACGATGTTATCTTAACGTTGGATGTGTTGATAAATGAGCTTAGTATTGCTTCGTTTTAGGTGTAGTCGTCTGTCGTTTTAGACTTAATCCTGTGTAATAGTAGTGTTTTTTAATGATCGAACGAGTTCTGACTGATTTTTGGAAAGTATTAACTTTCTTTATTAGAAACAATATATATATTAAGCCATTATTCATACTATTTAAATAAGTGACTTTGTTTTATCATCGCTCTAAATAGACTCCGTATATCTAATTAGATATCATACGAAATGAACACCTTAGTTTCTCTTTCAAAAAAGCATTATAGAAAGGCACTGTAATTTTCTCATATTTATACAGTTTAAGATTTTGTCACACTCAGAAATAATAACAATCGATCACATATTAATTGTATTTCTCAATCTAACATAGGTCTCCCATCCCACATCTTCAAATCAAAACACAAAGACACATAGTTCCCATTCACACAAAGCGTAACTCCGAAGGCTGTATCGCAACCCCCGCGAGTAGTTAGCGCTCTATGAATACTTCATACCTTACACTAGTACTAATGTTTGACCTAACTTGAAACCTGAGAATAGTTCTGAGAGTTGTAGTACTCAGTTTGAGATGTCAATTTTGTATGATAATAAGTCAAATATGGTACATTCTATGTTTGTATTACAATTGTATGATTTTTAGAAGGTTAAAGACTTAGGTAATTTGGAGTGAAGGACAGTTTATGATTTCTATGTATATAATATATGTTTCAAATGATTAAGTTTTCGTAGTTATTTTGCACAAAGAGGTTATGGGGTTGATAGTATTGTTTTACAATAATTTTAATGCATACGAGTATCAAAAAGTTGTACAGTTGGTCGTGTTACAAAATATGTAGTAAAACTAGGATGTTGCCAATCATTTGGCATCAATTAGATCAATGAGGAAGAGAGTACAAAACAAGTTTTAAATGAACAAGTTTCCTATAAAATAAAAAACGCGTATACTATAAAATCAAACACTCAATAAAGCCAAATAAAAGTAAGAGAACAACATATAAAACTTTATCGGTAACACAATAGCGAGTATCCGCGTAGCGGAGCTACGCGCTACGTCGTAGCTTCGTAGAGCCATCGGTAATACATGTGGAGTGCACTTAGTGTCGTATTACGAGGCTCCTAAAACCACCGCTGTCTACTCATCTTGAGTTTTATATCAACAATAATATTTAGTAGTTTGAGTGAAACGTTTTTATGAAAGGGGTCAATAAACCTTGGCAGTTCATGCCTAAATAAAGTAATATTTTAAATCAATTTGACTTATTATGAAACAAATCAACTGATCAAAAGTAAACATAATTATTTCTCATGTTCATGTAACTTCATACCGGATGTGAAATAAACAATGTGAACCTAGATTAGGTTATTTAAGAAACTACATAATACTCGTATAACCATCTTGTTTTGTGGCTAATGATATTTTAATAGCAGCAAAAATTACCTACTACGATTGTTGTAGAAACATAAAGTGAAAAGATAATTATGATATACGAACTGTAACTGCAATATACACACATACAGACAGTTTATAGCCAGTAACCGGTCGGTAAAGGATCTGTGGTTAAGCAACTCTTGGCGAGATCATTCCATAGATAGGTGACAACATAGTGGTATTTGAACTAAACGTCTCCATGTTTTGGAGGGAACATTAAAATTCGGTCCAGGTTGTTGTAATTTAATCCTGTCACAGGTCTTTCGGGCGGCTTGAACAACTATGACACTAGATTGAGCACTAACCACAAAATTAAAATAAATCAATTTAACACGTTAATGTCCCACTGCTGGGCAAAGGTCTCCTGCCGTAATGAGGGATACAATAAAACAATTTTCAAAATAAATCCGGGTCTTCCGGGACGGGGACCTCGGGGATCGAGGTACTCAGGGAATAACCCAAAAATCACTGTCAGCTTCATATAAAAAAATACATTACAGTTCGTTACAAAAATATCTGTCTCAAATTTGTTTAGCTAATATTAAGCCGGTTCATTCTAAGGCTGTGTTGGAGGCTGTACAATTACGTAGCGAGCTAATTACCGGTCAAAGGTACGTGTATTTATAATTCATGAGCCACCTCGCGCACTTTGCGACTTTTATTCAATTGTACTGTCAGATTGAGGATGTCGCTTTATTTATTTATCATGTTGTTTTATGAATACGTTTGTAATTTAATAGCATTTTAATGTATTTTTGTGTTTTGGCAATCTCAACGTTATTTTAAGTTCATAGATTTTAATGTTTCATTTCACTTTTTAGTACATTGGCTTGCAATTTCAGCAAGTTATGCCGAAATGTCAAGCAGTGAAGCAAACCAAGGTAAATGCATGAACCTATTTATGCCCGAGAATTAAAAAAAAATCATAAATATCATTGGACCGCTCCCGTTCAGAATTAAGCACTGCTCGAACTATAGTAACAGGACAATAAACATACTTATATGCGTATTTCTAAATATATGTTATTACTATCCATAACACAAATAAATAGTCCATTATATAGAAGTGTTTAAAAAGTCATAGTTTGAGCACATAACACTTAACAATGCCAAAATTAGTTTGGCAGACCCACACGAGGCTAGCCTTTAAATCTTATTCTGTTGTTTTTAAAAGGAGGGACGGTAATAAAGTACGAATATTCACATAATTTCTTACACCTAGGTGTGATACTAAAAAAACTAGAGCCTATAAATAAAAGCCACGTGGGCAATCAATGACACGCCGCACACAAATCTTACAATCTCGTAATTGCCGTACTTAGTGGCGGCCATATTGGAACACTGCCAAATACTTGCCGTTGAGAATAACGCTGCAAACAAATAGTACTCCAGAGGTAAAAAGCGCTTAACGTTTCTATATATCTTCTGCTACAAACTTATTCTTAGTCTTCTTCTTCTTATCGTCCGGTTAGTGGTCAACCTGGTGTCAAAGTTTGACATGGCTTAACGACTGTTACCTTAGTAGATAATAGCCGGGACCGACTTTTTACGTGCCCTCCGAAGCACGGAGACGCCCAGCTCAAATACCACTATGCGGTCACCCATCCATGGAATGACCGCGCCAACGGTTGCTTAACACACAGATCGTATACCGACCGGTGAGCACAACTGGCTATGAGCGCCTCATATATCTTTATTACAATATTTTAAGAAAATAATTCATAGCCCTTTTTTTCTTATTAGAGTAACAAATAACTATATGACTGCCCGTTTCATTTTGACCATTGTGCGACCACTTCTAGGTACAGCAAAAAGACCAAAGAGTTTGTATTTCGATATAAAGTACAGTATATTAAAATTTGCTCCAGTGAACAAGTTCTAAAGACTCACATACCCGCATTGTGCAAACAGATTACTAAAGTTTGATTTAAATCTCAAAAAACGATAAAACTGAACACATTCTTCTTACTCTACTCGTCTCACAAAACAAGCTAAATATAACAAAAACTTTTTAACCTTTTATAACATTTAAAACAAAGGAACATTAAATTAATCTACTAAACTAAAGAGACAAGATCATAAAAAATATTAACAAAACTGTACTCAAGAGTTGACAGCCTCTCGCCGCGAGATGGCGCTGTACCTTCACGTAATACAAGTTGGTGAGCTGTTGGTAGTTTTTAACTCGGCGTGTTGTGGACGACACTTCATTAAAACTTGAGCGTTCAAAAATAGCACTAGACTATCTACGGAACGATATTGCCCCAATTTCGGAAGCATCTGGGGGTAAATTTATCACTACGTAGTATAAAGCAAAGCTTCCCGCGTCTGTTCTTATGTCTGTATGTATGTATGCTTAGATCTGTAAAACTACACAACGGATTTTGATGCAGTTTTTTTTAATACATAGAGTAATCCAAAACGATGGTTTAACTCTACCAGATGGATCAAAATCAAAATCAAATCATTTATTAATATTAGGTCAAATATTGACACTTATGATAGACGTTACAATTACTAAATCTACCACTAGCTCGGAAAGGGAGTAGAGCCTTATGAGAAGAGCTAGCAAGAAACTCACGGCGACTCTTTTCAATCGCCAAAAGTTTTACAATATGGTTGATACAATAATTGATCATGCGAGGAGCTGCCAACAATCAGCGATATTGACTAAACATCAATTAAGGAAAATGAATATAGCTAGGTTATTTATTAGTCTCTGATCATACCGATTATGATCAAAATCCATCATCCTCCAACGAGTTAGAATAGGTGGTTGAAAGTCAACTTAAATTTTTTACTAAGTTATACCTATATAATGTTATATAAGGTTAAAGCTGCCCCAATTTAGGAAATACCTAGAGTATCTGGTCTAGCGAGACTGAGATTGTGTTTGATGGTATCAAGTTAAATTGTGGCCGTTGTTTGCAGTTTATGTTTGGTGGTAACACTATGTGCTGAAGTTAAATTTAGTGCCATGTACGTGCTATTGTACAGAGCAAGGGAGACTATAGTGTAGATTACCGTAGATACTGCTAGCTATATTGTAGTAACGTTTTACTGTCTAACACGACAGTTTGAATAATCTGAGAATATTTATTATGCACTGGACACAATTTAAAATGTTAGTTTTACCGTTATGTCGTTATTTTCGTTAATTTATTTACTGTAGCTAACACAATTAGAACATAGTTTAAACATTCTCAGAACATTTATTATGATGCTGGACGTAATTTAAAATGTTGTTACTCCTTAATTGTGATCTTTATTGTTTTAGAGGTATTTACATAATCAGGTATCTTAATTCGACAGACATATTATCAAATACCTTAAAACTCCTCAACAATAAATAATATCGGCCCTTATCGAAGACTATAAGAATTTTTGTAAACCCAAAATATTATTAATCGTCGCCAGATCCTTAAAATAATTTGATTTTGTTGCTATGAAGCGAAGTCTAAATAAAGTAACTTTCCATACCAACAATATAGCCGAAACTTCCCCACGATCCTATTTCCAGATTAAAACCGACAGTTTAAAGAACATAATATAAATCAAAACTTTGACACTTTATCACGAAATAGCCATTTAATATAGACCCCGGAAATACGTAATATTGGGAATAAGTGGAGGTCTTTTCAAACTGGTCGGTGAGATAGTCGACTGCTGGCCCATTACTGATTCAAAGCCTCTTGGTAAAGAATTTTAAAATAGCTTTCAGTTCATATATTGCAGGTTTAAAACAATATCTGTTCTGGTTCTTTAGTTAGTTAGAGAATTGTTAACTTCATTCGCCACACTTCTTCATTATTATAAGATTGCGAACTTTGTCTTTTGTGTATCAAGAGTCTACTATGCTCATTTGACATGCAAATTCTAAAATTCTTGCAAGTCTAAAGATCCATTATAGTAGCGCAGAATCAAGTGCTCCTTATTCCGGGTACCAGGCCACAGCTGAGGTATATTGAAGGAAATAGACTTCTAGTGTCACAAGGCGCTAAGCTCAAAAGACAATATTTGCCAGATATATCGATCAACATAGAAGTATTTAAAAAATGGTTATTTGACATGTACAACTAACTTTAAAGAAGGAGGGATTTGTTTAATAAATTCTCTTATACGAGAGAAAATAACGTCGTCTAAAGCATAAGCGGTTACACTTGCACCGAGTGGTCACGTCAAAGGTAGGCCGCGCCCAGCTCAAAGCACTGCAAAGGCGCAGAGATGAAATTATAATGTGTAATGTGAAGTTTGATACGAAACGCTTGCCAAATTAGATCTGTGCAGTATTCATACTGTTTCAATGGCAGTTGTAGTTTGAATATTTTGAGAGTTCGGTTTATTAAATTATGACTCGGTTTTTGTAACTGTGTCAATCATAGCCGAAATTTTGCAGCCCAAGGAATATACCTATGTAATAACCTTAACGTTATTATACATTATGAAGGTAAGTAAAAAACTTCCGACGACATTTTTTCGAAACTGTGAAATTCTTGAAAAATATCAGCTTCATTATAATTTGGGTGATTTTATTTTATACAGCCTACCTTTACTATCTTTGTTTACCCGGCCGACCACTGCCTACCTAACCAAATTAAGGATGAGACTAATTTTTCTTAACATTTTCAAAATTACTACTACTGTACAACCGAGGTACTACTACTTTTATTTTTCTATCATTAACACAACAAATCTTAAACCAACTTCATAATTTACCCTCCAAAGTCCCAAAAAGCTGAGAACAACACGTTTTGTTTCTAAATAGGCGCGTATAAATATTAGTACAAGAGCGGTAAAGCCTCGCCTCGTTACAACAGCCTTTAACTTATGAAATACTACGGTTGCGTCACACGAACACGTGGTGTACTAAATATTGTGAAATGTTCATACTGGATAATATGGCTGGAATTTTGAACTAGACTATTTTAGGACCACTCCCGTAAAACTAAAAATGTGACATAGAGAGGTTTTCAATAATGCAAATAAATATTTCAACAAGCAAACTTTATATGCAACAAAATATCATTAAAACAAGATAACAATATATTTTATTCCTATGAGAATCGAACCGTCTACTCCGTGCACTGAGCTAGCAGCGTGGTGATCACCTTACCCACTACACTATGATTAAAAATATACGGAATTTACCTGTCATCTTATGTTATAAGCAAGTGCTTTCCTAAGAACGAATTCGGAGTTTAAACATGAGAAGTGTGGCAACAAATGAGTAAAAAATGTTAATTTAATCAAAATTTTGCATGACGATACTCAGAGACTTGTGTGACCTGACCCCAAACATAGGCTGTACTGTTTAAAAGAGATGATGCGATGCGATTTCTATAACTAGCCAGGCACACTGCTCTTTTTTAATCTACCCCGAATAAGACAAGCAAGAGGTAGGTAGGTAGGTATTTACAAAAATATTACTTCACTCTGTGTCTGTGGACGTACCTTTATTTAGGTTTTATTTTCCCGTCTAGGTCACATTTCGCAGACTTTAGGCACAAATAACAAAAATGTAACCCACTATTGCGTGTGTACGTAGTATTTTTATATATTTACAAGACAACTCCTTTACCAAGAACAGTTTTTTGGGTCACGAGAAACAAAAATACTGGAAATAATTTTACGTATACTTACTACTATGTCTAGTGGACACAGGACACTAGACGAGTATAGTTGGTTCGATTCTCATAAGGAAACAACTATTATTTTGTATTCTCCATAAATACGCGCTTCAGTTTGTCTTTACATTGGGATTGTTATACGCAAAAGTCTCCAGGATACAAGAAACTTAAAGCCGAAAGCCTTTCTAAGAGTAAATAAAAATCTAACTCAAAGACCTTCTAATTTTAGCTCAGCAACAATATTATTTCAGTTTACTCAAATATTCTATCTCTTTTACTCTGTACTCTGTCTCCCTCCTCTCGCCTCTAACCAAGTGCCAATTACCCAAAGAAAACTGGCAGCTGCAACAATTTCTCAGCAAAAAAGAAACTCAATTACGTACAAAAATAACGTCCATTAAGTTTCAAAGTAAACTTAAAAAAACATTTCTTTTCGATTGAAAATTAATTCAACGATAATAACTGTAGTTAGTCGCCAAACGTAAAAGCGTTTTCGTGTCGATTTGATTTGATTACAATTATAGATTCTAGCGTCTTAAATATATAAAAGATAAATAATTTTACTTTTTAGATAAATATTTGTTTCGATGTTGTTTGCTTTAAATTATCTTTTTGATATTTTTTTGAAAAACAAGTATACCAATGCATAATCCAAACATGATAAATATGTGACTCAAAGTTTCAAATATATTTTTAACTGATCACTAATTTATTTTAAAAAACATCTAGATGGATAAACTTTTGAGGTTGTTAGTAATATTAGCCGGTTTTAATTAATTTAGAAACGTAACTATAGGTTAATAATTGTAAAAGAAATATTACCCCCTGCAGGGCAAAGGACTCCTGCGTAATGAGAGAGGGTTTCGCCTTTAGTTTAGTATTTATAAAAATTATAGATAGAAGCAAGAGTCAAAAGTCCCAACTAGTGCATAATATTTCAATCAAATAAACGAGGATCGTTTGAAACAAAATTGATATCTAGAAACGTAAACAAAGACACAATTCAGTTTTATTTATTGTGATTAAATTCAATGAAAACTGAGTACTTACTTCAAATCAATTTAAAACAATCCTTTGTATTGAAGAAGTAGTATTATCATAAAATATCAAGCCTTTGTTTCTGATATAATGCAACTATGCATTACTTATTACGCAATTAGAGTTTAGCTTTATAATATATCGTATCACACCGCCCGCTATTTTCTTTGGAAACAGTAATCTTTATTTAATCCAAGGTATTTCTTTTCTTTTATCACAATTGGGTCCGCAGTTAAGTCGAGAAAGAGTATGAGACAGACAAACAGACAGACAGACAGGTAAACATTCAGACAGACGGATATCATTTCATATAATATGAAAACATATTATCAAGCCAGCCTACGCCATGGAGTACAACCTAAAGAACGTTTCTTGCTTCGATTCCACCATACTGTTTTACACCATCCAATTCATACATTTTGTCAAGAATAACATTGAAGTAATAAATCATTTAGGGTATCGCGTTTTAAGAACATTTCATCCTACTAGGTTACTATTTAGGTAAGACTTGCAAACATTAGGTCATTACACCAACATAATAACCACGAATGTAGCACTCATAGCAAATATTTACTGAACCTAAATTGCCTATATTATATGCTAATGTTAACATTGGTTACACGTTCAGATTGATTGCATACTAAACGTTCTACAACGAAAATGTTAGATTAAAGATGGTACAAGGTTTTATTAGGTTTTACATATAGCTTGCCACATACCTAATAAAGATATATGTTAAGCGGATCGACTATTAAGATTTGGAAGCGTGAGAGAAATAGGCAAATAAAGTTTATTTCGATTTTATAATAATTTTTTCCGCATCATTTCATATATTTATTTAAATGAGACACTTGTGGTGTTCAAATACAGTAGTTAAATTTACCGCCAGTTTTTAAGTTAGGCAAATGAAAGAGTTGGCAAATAAAAAGAAAGTATAAGTCAATGCTCAGGCTCTAAATAATTAGTTCATCTGTTCTGTACTAACAAACAGACACTCCTTTATAACATAAGTACGAAAATAGAGACATTTAATGATTTCAATAAGTTCAATACTAAATCTAAACCTTTCTGTTTGCGACATATTACCTTATCGAAAGGCTGTGCCGTCTCGTACAATAGCGTAAACGAGACGATCAGTATCTAAAGTAGAGGCGCCTTTGAGAGCAGACTATTCGTTCGTGTTATACACACTATCTGATTAACGCTTGAATGTTAGTAAAGAATAACATTTGCATGGATAATGTAGTTTGGTTTTTTATATGGGAATGAGTTTTAAAAAGGTATACTTAAAGAGTAGTGTTATGATTATATTGTAAGTCTGAAAATCGTGCTAATGTTAAATATGGAAGTCTGTGAAGAAGGATGAATGTTTGTTACTCTCTCACGCAAAATACTACAAAATAATTTTTTACAATGATTTTTACACATGTAATTTATAACTTGGATTAACACATAAGCCTTTCTTTGGGTCTTAAAATAGAGCCATAATTGACATATGACAATGACACGTGTATTTTGAAAACTAAAATTGCTATAGTTATAAATTCGTACACAAACGCTGTGGTTTCGCTGAAAGTTATTAAGTCTTCAATCTTATTCTAAGACAATGGAAAACCTACACAGTTTTTTTCTCTCTTATTCTATTTTTCTTATATGGCACTGCCTCCTATGTACTTTCCTCATTCGCCCTAAGCATTTATCCAGTCAAAATGTGAATACATAAAGACGTAAGCGACAAATAATACAATTTAGTAAAAATCCTTACTTCGATATATTTCTTAACAAAGCAAACCTTACCTGCTGACAGGTACTTACTCTTTTGTTACAACTACAATGAGAAGTTGAATTATGTGACGAAATTACATAATGAAGTAGGTTCGCGGTTCATGAGAAACGTTAATCACATACATATTTTACTCTCGTTAAACGTTAACGAACAATTATTGTAACGTTATATATCGCTTTACTTACCCCTGGTTTCTGAAATACATTTAGCGGCAGTTTATCTGTTCAATAGCGTTAAAACTCATAAACGCTATTGAATAGATAAACTACCGCTAAATGTACTCAGAAACCGAGGGTTTGTTATTTATAAGATTTTATTTTCAAACAAAGATTTTAATTTCAAGATGTAGAGTAGAGTATACAAACGTTTTATGTAAGCAAAGCTATCGCCAAATACAAAGGGTACTAATATATGCATGCAACATAGGAGACGTTTCAACTGAACTTTGAAAGTCGTTAAATCGCAACCGAGATATCTCAAAGAACCGATTTTCCGGCCAAAGGTAAAAATAATAATTATCAAGCTATGAATAATATACTTTACTAAAGATTAATGTAACGTTTACAAACAAAAACAGTAAACACTACACCTAAAACAACACACAATTTAACCGCAAAGGGCCAAATAATAATAATAGTAAGTTACGTCAAAATAATTATCAAAACCACACCGTCTAAAATCTAAGCTAAAATGATTTACAGTCCACATCAAAAGGAATAACAAATCAAAATTGAAAATTCATATCAAATGTAGTTTAGCAACTCAAAGGCATAGGCATCATGTATTCTAAAAGGTAACTTCGTAACCCCTCTACGTTAGCTACGGTTCGTAGCTGTCTACGTAGCGGCGTAGCACGTCAGTTTTAATAGCAGATATCGTGACACGAGTTTACTTGATACTTTACTGAGTGACAGTTTAATATAAGGGTTTGTAATAACGATCAAAAACATTTTTTATTTCTTTGGATTTCTTTTTAAATCGAGAATTTTGACATGAAGACAAATGGTGCTGTTTTATTAAGAAATGATTTATTTCAACAAGAATTTATAAAACTATTGTATTCTTTCAACAATTAAACATCTGCTATTTTCTTTGCTTATCCTAAAGAAAGCTTTTTTAAAATCTTTTTTTGCAACTAGCTCACCAACAGTGATTCATACTCATTTTTAATCACTTAAGACTTTTTTCAAACCGAAGCCTTTTAATTAATCCTAGATCTTCAACTATCTTCTTATCATACTAATCAAAACCAGTTCTGTAGTTTACCCACAAGGGCGTAACAAACAGACTAACTAAGAGCAACATGATGAAATAAATTTACCGATTTACGACATGTTTTAATACGAGTTTAACAAATTTATTGTGGGCATACAAAGTCCCCAACTCGGGCTAGACTTTCAAGTCCACCACGCTGGCCCAGGCCTAACCCCTCTCCCTCGCTTGGGAGAAGACCATCGCCTAGCATTGGAACAGTAAAAGTAAACATAATAGTATGTTTACATCCATTTATATAAAACATAATATAGAAACATCCATACATTACAACGTTCCCCGCTGTACACCGTCTATACCGCTACAGTGAATCGATTTTATTTGTTTTTGACAAATGAAGTGTCACGCCGACTCATTTAGAAGCAGGACACGCATTCACTCTGTTTCAAAGAGTTCAATCGCTCGTTGGATATAATGTATCGTGGAGGGATATAAATAACTAAAATAACATATATTTTTTGCGGATATGTAAAGACAAACAGTTTGAATGTGTTAGAACTGATAATATCTGTACACGTAAATAGATACAAAGGCCTGTTAATCACATAAATGCACCAGCCGTCGCAGCCATTGTTCTTAACGTTTCTACTTCGAATCCTACATGAAATCAATAATAACTGTGTCATTTAGATACGATATAATTATGTATGGTTGAATTTTGTACCCAGATTCGATTTTTTATATACACATACATATATCGAAAGTCTGTATATTTGTCTGTCTGTTCATACGCTCTCAGAGCTAAACTACATGATAAATCAATTTGGAAACAGTCGAAGATCCAGATACAAACAAACTACTTAAGAAAAACTTCCACTAAACCAGGATAGACCAGATGATACTTTGAATATAGCACGCAGCAGCGGTGATCAGATCTTCGAAACCTATCCGCAATAGTGGACGACATACATAGCCGCAACACAAAAGCAATCCAAAGAAAAGCCTCAACTTCACAATATTATATATATATTATAATAATAGTACCTGTCATGTCTACCCAAGCTATTACACTACATTGGCCGACAAAGCCTTCCTCAAACGTTAACACGTTTCGGAACCTTCGAATACAAGCGAACTACTAAAAATAACTATGTATCGAATAAAACGAACTGCGGACGAGAATATCTTCAAGTTTGCGGGTCTACTATTGAATAGAAAAGTTACTGTGAATATGTCTATTAAAAGAATTATTTTCGTTCCAGAGCTTAGTCGATTGTTTTGATACATGTATAAATATCAAACAGAAACTGTCTATATGTTACTGTAAAAGCCCGAACGGTGGTAAATCCTAAGATTTTCCGGTATAACCTAAGATTTACCAACCCGCAATGGTAAAAGTCCGAACAATTCTTTTATTTCGAACTTTTACCTATATTCACTTGATGATGTCGAGATGTCGCCGGAGCCCCGCTTCGCGGGGCTCCTCCTGCTGTGTGGTTAAAAAAAAATAACCACGAAGGCTAAGGTGGGAGCTTCGCTTCGCTCGCTCCCACCTTAGCCTTCTAACCTAACCTACCCATGTCGCTTTGCCCAAAACTCCTTCTTTATTACAATGTCACAGTATATAATTATACCGTGAAATAGTTATAAACATAGTTATGAAGGAGGATTTTTTTATATACCGTAACATAGTTTTTAAACTCCGGCTTGTTCGGACTTTTACCATTGAGAGTTGGTAAATCTTAGGTTTTACCGGAAAATCTTAGGATTTGCCACAGTTCGGGCTTTTACAGTAACATATATATCGTATTAAGCTAATGGCCGCCTTTACGCTCTATCGCGCGTTCTTAGGAGTGTACAGGATTACGCACGGGAAAGACGGCGCGCTCTTCGCTCGCGATTTTCTTCGCGGGCTTGACAGATAAGCGTGGCGCGCGCTCTTTTCTTTCCCCTTGCACACCCTTTACACGCATGCTCTTTCACGCGCGATTGTTGTTTCACGCGCGATAGAGCATGTGTGTAAAGGCACCTAATGACATAATAGGAACTATGGAAAAAACTCGTACCAATATGATCTTATAAACAGCTTTTAAATACGCTACATGTTGGTATAACCATCATTGTATTTAATAGTCGAGGTAAATAACCTAACAACTAAGTCATAGAGTTTATTTTATAATTCTATCCACACGCACCAACATCTGAGAAATCCGTAATTAATTAAATTTAGCGATTTATTACTGGCGACACATTAGTATTCAAACTGTTACTATTCCAACGAATATATTTTATAAATGTTTATTAAATTCAATATTGTCTAGTCTCAAGTGAGAATTTTTATTTTCTTTGTGTAAGTAAATATCTTTTTTATTTGAAATTTTAAACTGATCTTTTTTTTGTAACTGCACGCCTCTTCTACCTGCAAATGTAAATTTTGGGAAACACATCCAGATTCCATTAATTTTAGAAATAATCAATATTACTTGTTCTAACGATGATATCTGCAATATCCCCAACTGATGGACGGACTCAAAGCCTTACCGAGAGGCGAACCTTGAGTTCACCACGACTCCAAAATTAGCTTTCCTTTTCAGGAGTGTGGTGCACTCAGGCCCCATTCTAGGACGAGATCCTTACCCAGCAGTGGGATAGTAGTAATAAACTAACCTTCAATAGAATCCATTATCTTAAAAGGTCATAAACCTTCAAACCACAAGAAATCATTAAAATTTATGCATTGAAACCCAAAAGTTACTGAAAAGTACTTATAATGAAATAAAATAAAAGTTGGACTCATTATGGAGTGAAATGTAGTAATAAAATAAAGCGGGCCATTAACAAGTAAAACGCGAACGTTTAACACCTAGTGCTAGTGACGTTACGCAACACACACTTGACCGATTTACTACTGAAACCTTTACAGTTAACGATATGAAAGTTATAATGTACCGTTTTAATTTATTAATAAGGCTTCAGGCTTGTACAAAATCTCTTTATGGCCTGTTAAATAAATTCAGGGAATAAAATGATTATTTGTAATTAATAGGAGTAATTGCAATTGTTCAAAATAAGCACCTTTGGAAGTCTGTGGACAACCTCATTCTTTAAATGTCAATAAAAGTGTGTCTTACAAAAGCTCAACACCAAAAGAGTTGGTTAAAAGAAGCTCATGTATGACGCTTCAAATATCAAATCTGTATAACGATTTAACTACACTACTCGATCTATCGTCAACTGCATCGATTAACATCGATTGTTTCCCGGAATATCATTTATTTCTATATGAAACTCATTTAACAGTTCATTTCGCTTTACATACATAAATAAAATCACGCCTACTATAGGAGTAAGCAGAGACCAGAGAACGCCACTTGGTACGATCCTTACAAATCGTAAGGTATAAAAGCCTCAAAATACTTCAGTTCTAGTTGTAGATTAATGTACCGTCTGCCATTTAATGTAGAATTATTTAATTTAAATCTGATTTGGACGCCGGCGAAAAGCAAAATTGCCTTTTCAGTTTAACTTAAGATTTATTCAATTAAATTACTTAGCGAAATATTGTGAGGTACATTTAGTAAAAAGCTGTTAAAAATCTTAACATTACAGCCTGATATTGCTTGTTCATCAGAGCTGAGTGGGGTTGCAGTGCAAAGAAAGAGCAGAGAACTTGTGAAATCCTTTTTGTTAATAAGTTTCCATTTATCTTCTTCCTAGCACCGCTTCTGTGGGCAGACAGCCTATAAGTCCTGGTTATTTACCTTGAAGATTTTTTATTACTTTTTTCTTTGCGTCTAAGCAAAGATTTCTGAAACACCAAACACTGTTTCAAAGCAACACACTGGCGTTTAGAAAGAAGGTTCATCATAGAAAATTATTTAATTTAATTGAAAAAATACTGCTTCGTATACCATCAACATGCATGCAGGTTCAAATATTGCATAACAAATTTTATTCTAGCCAGAACTTCCATCCACAACTTCGTCATTCCTCATTCTTCTTTTCTACCTGACTAACAGAACGTAATTCCTCACCAATCATTATTTTGAAATGCAATTCAAAGCTTATATTAAAATATCATTAAAGCTATCTGCCATCCCACAAAGAACAAACCATGACAATATTGTTACCGCGCAACATCGTCGAGATATAGACTAATGAATCAAAGGAACGTTCGACTTCACAGCTCGTTACTACACAACTATATATTTATAACTAGCTTGTCTTTCTGTTTCTGTTAGAAGATATCTCGGGAATTCAAGGATAGTTATTAAAGTGGTCTATGAACATGGAACCAGCAATTCCGTGACACAATTTAGTCTTTGACATACTTTTAACCCTAGAAAAATAATCATATTTTGAAATAGTGAAAAGATACTCATGCGTAAAATTGGCTCACGCGGTCATTTTATTTCAAAATGGGTGCAACTTACATTATTGATACGTACGCCACAGAGTACTTTCCCAGCACTAGTGAAATGTCCGAAACGGAGCGCGATGCATTTGCGATATTAAGAAAGATAGAGCGATATTTTGCAAACGCATGCGTAAATTTTACGCAGACTTATCTTTCTGGGGTTCATTTGAGTGGAATTAAAAACTAAACCTAATTAATTTCGAAGCGCTTAGGACGACTTGTAATGCTTTATAGATTCTTATCATTATTGAAGTAAGGCAACCAAGGCCACTCTATGGATAGGTGAAGACTCCATACATAAATCTACTACTGAGAGGTCTCAATAACGTATAAAGTAGATTTTCTAATAGTAATTCTATAATTTATACGTTCTATAAAAAACGTGCACGTTCTATAAAAAATAACAAATACCGTTTGTAAAAACTCTGCTCGTTGTAGAGAATACAAATTGGCTAATTCTTCTAGTAGATATAAGACGATTGCAAGTGGAACAAAGTTAAGTGTAGTTTAGTGCAAACACGTGTTCTTGATGCTTCCGAAGTAACACCGAGCTGTGAGCTTCAACTACAATTGCTTATTGTTTCTCGTACCAAAATGTTGGCTACTACTGTACTGTACAATCTAAACAATCGAGTATCAAGATTTTGACATTTAAAATGTACCGTAAAATAGTTCCTTTTCATACGAGGTTTCTCGGTAGCTGGTTGTCGATAGTGGTAAAGAATCGCGCTATTCTGACTACTTTTTATACATTTTACTACTTTTGGACAAAGGTATCTGATTAATTTTACTCAGATATGGTTATACTTAACTAGACTGACCGAAAGTATGCAGTCAGTTGCGGTGTAATTTGATACTTTATGTAAATAAGATAGTTTGCGCGTAGATATTTTATAACTATTCCATTTTTACGGACATATTGCGTGTAATTATATTATTTTTTGCTTCATTTATATGTCGAATGCAGAATCCATATACGCACACGTCAACTCAAAAGGACTTGAAAGTTGTAGTCGCTGATCTTTTAATTTTTTAAAATCTAGTCTAAATTATATCTAGGTTTATATTCTACTGACCTTCATAAACAAACCATACTACAATAGATACAGCTGCTTGTGTAAAGTAAGAGCCAAGTACAGGCACTGGTAGCATCTGCACGATGTTGCGAACAAGTCTTACGTTGCGGAGAGTTGCCTAACTTAATGACTGGAATAACTTTGACACCTTTTGGTTATTACTTATTTATAACATGAGAGGAACGCCTGGAGAAATGTTTGATTACTCCTTTTTATAATTTACATAACATGTCAGTTTACAATATTTTAGGAAATGTATGTTTGCATTAACATCAAGAATGTATATTAGTTATCTATCATCAAGCGAATTTAAGCATACAATTATTTGTGCTATTTAAGATTTTTTATTTTCTTCTGGCACTTTTATCTGTCTTAAATATGGTCGCGGTTGCTACTCCCGCATGAGCCTTTTGAGACACGAACTAAAGTGCACTAATTATACACGACGCCACCTTAATCATCTGCAATAAAAGAATATAAAAGACCAATGATGATGATTTATGAAAAGCAAAAGCTTTTAGAAGCTAAAGGCATAAAGACAACATTAGATAAAATAAACAAAAGCTATAGGTTCTAGATATTACTACAAACAGATTAAACCGTTTATCCAAAAATCAATAGGTGCCTTACACACACGCTCTTTCGCACATGAAACAACAACGGATAGAGCGCGCGCCATGGTCATCTGCCAAGCTCGCGAAGAAAACGTTCGCGGGCTTGACAGATGACTGCGTCGCGCGCTCTTTCCTTTGTTATTTATTTATAATTTTTTTGTTGTTTCACGCGCGAAAGAGCGTGTGTGTAAAGGCACCTAATCTCAAACAATCACACGATTCCAAAACCTTTCTTCAAACAGATCTCATCTCAGATGGCAGTTAATGTGAATGACAAAACGTTCGCATATAGCAGTAAAATTAGCAATTACACATATGAAAAGACGCGACCGACATTATCTGTGATTGATCTGAGACCAATTATACGACAAAAGAGACGGCACAATGGGACAGGTGCTTTGACAATTCTCGTACGTGTTCAGACTTCAGTCTTGGGTATTGGGAATTAAGTGTGTTGCGGGCTTTTTAGATGGCAAAAGATGTGTAAAGAAATTTAAAATAGTATATAATATCGAATGGGAGTTAACACTGTTAGGTATTTCTTATGCCCGGTTTCTGAAGCACATTTAGCGGTATTTTATATATTCAAACTGTCATGTTTATACCTCTATTAACTTAAACAATATTGAATAGATAAACTACCGCTAAATGTACATCAGAACTGTTTAGAATTTAATTTTGTAGTTATCTAATAATTTAATTGTGTATTCATGCAAAATGTTGGTTACCTGTGTTTGTACAATCAAGAAATCAATTGAGCTCCATTTTTGCTTTATGTATCAGCGTATTATCTACATCATATTGAGCAACAAAAATAAACTTTATCGTTGTTATATCATGCTAAAATGATTATTTATAAAACAAACAGATATAACTTCCTAAGAACATCATAACTTAAGCCATTTTTACAAGAATACTCGTCAGTAGGCGGCATCACGTCGTATATTGAACGGCAAGGCCCAGGAGACCCACAGGTCCCATAGTCCCAGCATTATGTCAAACACTGACATTGCTTGTTTATTTCCATCACGTTACATTTGCCTCTGAATTATAAAGATGTCGGAGACTGTCTATTTTTAAAAGCTTATATTTAACGTGATTTCACTTTTAATCTCGTATTTACTGAGACGAAACTTCACTTGGTTATTTGTCTCTTAGCTTAAATGACGTCATCAGCAGCGTAGCCTTTCTTCCAACTATGTTGGATTCGGCTTCCAGTCTCACTGGTGCAGCTAAATATCAGCATTTAAGCAAGTGAGTGTCTTGTCGTATCTTCTCACGAGCTAAAGCTTGTCCGAAACTTAAAATACTATGACGATTTCAAATACTTGTTAAAAGTTTATGAAATAAAACATACTTGACTTTGACTTTAACATAAAGCCACAGCCTATCAAACCTTTACAATACAGCCATCTGGATTTTAACCTATTTACCTATATATCTACTAGATATCTGTCATACACAGTCGTAATTATGAAGAAAACATAAAAATACAGTTTTCAAAGAGTAACTAGAGTTTGCACTACTGAACAAAAAGCAGTACCATTCAAATACTGTCTTCTGTGCCCATAGGAGAGGTGGCATTTAGTTAATGATATATTTTTACACGGGGCCGGTAAATAAAGAGCTCGCAGACTTAGTTAATTGGACACCATTAAGGACATTTGACCTGTTGCCCAGGGCTGCCTACCTTGAAAAGTGATATTTACATAGTAACTACGTGTGGAATAATTGTGTAACAAGGGAGCAATTTAGTTTATACAGGGTTAAGTTTTAAATACATAGACAGGTTCCGTTATTAAATAGGAAAAAGATTCTTCTTTCTAAAGCCTCCATCCATCCTTAGATCCTTAGAAGTGCCTTCAGCCCCGATTTCATCGCTTTTAAGTAAGTGTAGGTTAGCCTTAAACTGGCCTTAAATCTTATATGTTAACAAACACGGTTAACAATAACCTTCAGCTGAGGTAAAGAGCCAGTTCCACAGCTAATGACTAGCTGTCAGATAGGGTATCTCCTACATAGAGTGAAAGCAAATTTTTAAAAACATCTGTCATGACGTAATCTTAAAAGTGATACAACCAGGCACAAATTTTATAACTAGGCAACGACTGTAACGACAAGAAAATCTAGGCATAGCCGTACCAAACGATCCCTTCACTAAGTCCGGTCATAAATCACCGACTCACACACATCACACAAGTTTTAACACAAACATATGTGTGTCAACCCTGCGGCACGAGTCCACGGGCGACTTAATGACTGACGAGGTAATTAAAAGTTTCTTAAGTACATTTTAAGGTCATGTTTTTGTGTTCAAGCCGCCATTAACGGCATGAGTGCTTAGTTTTATACGAATGTTGTTTGAACACGAGTGAATCCCAGAAGATTGCTTTAAAACCTTTTATAGAAGAAATAACTTGAGTGTCTATGTCAAACACAACTTTTAAGGAATACAAATGTCAAAAAATCCTTGTAATGTGCTAGTTAACAATGAGCACGAATCTCAATATTCATTTTTTAAGAAATTCACCAGTACATTATGTTTAAAACAGCCAAACAGTTTAAAATGTTCATTTGGCTACCAGATTCATACTGCATTGGGAAGGCAAAAACTTAGGTTTAAATATGGGAAAACATTTCTACTTGGACATTCTTGGCCTGCAACAAGGCGCATTTTCTTTCAGATCAAAAATAAATATTTTAATTATTATCATCGCCGCAAAGGGTCTACAGCCCAAACAGACTTTATCTTCATCTATCTAATAATAAATCACGCCTATCTATATTATACAGTATACACACAGCTTCAACAATATAGAGCGACAGTTCTCAGAACACGCCATCACGGTAGTTCAACGTTACGTCACAAGCGTCGAACTCGTAAAATACTTCAACTTTATGCTCAACACTTTTATATACTACACTAGTGCACTTCTGTGGGTTCTTTCTAACGCTATCAACTATATTTTCTTAGGAAAATGTTTTATTTATTCATGCATTTTTCTTCCTTTAAGTGCGACATTACTTTACTACCTACCTAGTAAGGTCTTCACTCATCTTAGTATGAGAGATAGTCTAGACTTTAAATTTATCCGCTAACCAAGTACAGGTTAAGAGACCCGTGGCGTTGGCCATTAATGGAGAATGACAATTTAAGGTCTACAGCTTCTATAGACTAAGATTCGGTACATGATGCGAGTAATTTTTATTCGGCTCAAAAATGATGAGTCTGACGATGTACGATACTACGAACAACTAGAATATGAGACCATATTTCCTAATTTATTTATGTGTATGTTTCAGTGTACTTTCTACAGACCACAAAACACAATAATTGTAAATTTTCTTATAACAAACAACCATACTGTCCAACATTTTCTACAGTAGCATAAGTCAGAAACGTGTCGTATGTTTAGTGGCGTCATAAAATAGTGCGATAGTGGTACTTTTACTTGATAGTCGTGTTCAATAGCTGAGTAATAGCTCACACTCGCTCTCACCACTCGTAAATTAAGTTCTTGCTGTATATCATGTTTGACAGCATAAGTTTGGAGTTATTCTTAAGCTTCGGTAGCATAAAGTAGACGAAAAGAATGTATCCTAAAATTAGCATAACCAATAAACCAGTAATACCACCTCTTTAAACAGATAATGATCATGTAATGGAGTGTGCTAATGTTTGTCTTAAATATTTTAATATTTCACTTAAAATCGTGATATTGAAAAATAGCACTATAATCAATTTAAAGTTGGACATCAGAATCAATCATATCTGCGGATGAAAAAGTTAATGTTTGTGAATTTCTTGCCGTTTCTTCTCACGAGCAACAGTTTTTTTCAGAAACGATGGTAGATTTAACTTTTATGACGATCTCTAATACGTTTATGAAAAAAGTTTATGAGAAAAGGATATTTGACTTTGACTTTGGTGAGATGGTAGCATACGTATTCAACTCATACAATATTAAAAAAACTTACCGACACTGCAACAACTTATAACCAACCCGTAACTAAAAAACAGCCATTACCTGCAACCAAACAAAAAATAAATCAGTAAGATACTTACATAAATATCAATAACACAATCACATGTGACTGATGTATCGGAACTTTACCAATATCCTTAGTCTCACATTAATATCCCGTATTCGCCATACTATGCATTCCATCACTGTCTTTTTAAGGGAAATAGAGTGAGAGGAGATGATTGCCGAAATTTAAGTAGTATGTGGTCGAGATTAATTAATACTGATAAATTGGGGATGCGATTTTAACTGTAAATGTTTCATTACTAAGACTATTGTTTGGGTGGCAATATTTTTGTATCGACTGGTTACAAAAACTCATTTTGATATCATTGACGTGTTCAATGTCGATAACTGTTGTTTAAATAATTTATAGGTGTACCTATAAAAACAAACAATACAAGCACTACTACTTCTTTGCCATTAATACGTAAATCTATACCTAATATTATAAAGCTAAAGAGTTTGTTTGTTTGTTTGTTTGTTTGAACGCGCTAATCTCAGGAACTACGGGTCCGATTTGAAGTTTTTTAGTGTTAGATAGCTCATTTATCGAGGAAGGCTTTAGGCTATATAACTTCACGCTACGGTCATTAGGAGCTGAGTAGCAACGAAAAATGTTACAAAAACGGGGAAATTTCTCTCTTATGTGACGCAAGCGAAGTTGCGCGAGTCAGCTAGTAGATAATATCACGCCTTTTGAAATGACCTGCCGTGATCATATTTGTTTAACCTTATCTCTACACATCGTTTACTGTAACTTCTAACAAGTAAATAAACCTACAGCTCCAAGCTACATTCGACAAATCATCGCAAAACGAACGCCAAGCCCTCAGGCATTAATCTCCAATAAAATCCTACAAATATCCCACTACTAGTCGAGATTGATTTTTAACTCAATTATTTTCTCGAGTATCGAGCCGTGAGTCTCGAGTGTATCGAGAGTTGAGCGAGAGTTGGGCGTCAAATTAGTGCACAGCTCGAGTGTTTACTCGAGTCCTCCGTGACGGACGGTAACTAAATTAATTACTATTGTGGATAAACGTTACTACTGTTCAGAGTTCAAACTAGGTGTGATTTGACACTTTGATCCGTCTGTTTGTTGAAACCACATCTGATTATTACAACCTGGACTTTACATAACGAGAAAAGTACGTCATTTTTAAGAAATAAAGTAGGCTTGGATTTCTATTTGGTTTCCAGTATTGTTATTCAATTTAATGGCACACACGTAACTGAATAATATTTTTCAGCCTCTTAACAAACTATAGCCTAATAGCCAACAGAAAAATTATTGAGCCAAGTTGATTTTTACTGTACTTAATGTATGCTTTACTTAAGATATCAACAAAACAACACTAATACAACACCATGGGCTAATGGTGGCTAATGGCAATGATCTTAAATCAATTACGGCTATTAAAAAAAAGGCTTTATTAATCCTTAACGTTAGATAGACCTTATCAACGCTTAGTAACAATTCACGACAATAAACCTACTTTAGTTGGGCTATTATTTTATATAATTAGTGTGCGTGAACACATGTTATGTGAACATATAGTATTATGAAGCGTGGAGCCATATTTCACTCACTTATATACATTCTACATGCTCAGGCGTTCGTGTTGTGTATAGTAATTAATGGAGAATAATGACCGTAATTATGAAAAACGTTTAGGCAACAATTAGGTAGTGACCGGATAAAAATCTTTACGATTCTTTAATCACAATGTATTTTTAGCATGTTCAAATATTAGGTTGGGGAAAAAGTCTTTTCGCATTATAGTATGTATGAACTTGAAATAAAATCTCTTTGGCTTCAAGAATCACAAATGACATACACGGTTCATTAGGTTTCTTTCAGTGAACTCGTGAGGTACCCAAATATCGGGCTTTTTTGTTTAGAGAAAATACCTAATATTTAACTTCAATCGAGTTAACGGTTTTGCCACACGATACATAGAAAACAACCCATTTCAGATGCTTTAATCAAAATATTTCCATTATACAACATCACAGGACTTTGTGACTGTCTAATGATGGAAGAACTTGTAGAAACTGATGGAATAGACCTACAATATCTGCTTATAACGTTTTAACTTTCTGAAACACAGTTATGTGACATAGGAAAAAAATATCCTTAAAAAACTAGTTGCTCTTTTTATGAACAGGTTAAAATCGTAAAAGTTATTTAAGCATGGATGTATAACTAGTGCTTTCGATTAAATCAACTGAAAAATTAACATTCAATTTGGAAAGCTCGGTACAAAATACAACTTAAGAAAAAATTATACCATCCTAAGTTATGAAGCTAAAGAACACTTGACAGTTTGGATTGCAGTTGGCTTAACTAGTGGGTCAAACTTTTAATTGGGTTGTTATCGCTTAATAAAACAAATTATTTATTTGACCACTACTAACCATGAGACAGCTGAAAAAAGTAGTATTAATGTATTAATGATCTCGTTAAAACTCTTGCATTATTTTTTATACTTTTTTGAGTTTGGTAACGTGCCCCGTACATGACAGTGCCTTGCCCCCTATTACCATAGGACTAACTTTATCAACGACAAAACGTGGGTGTATTTGATACATCTTTGCAAACGCTTTCGGGTGTAACAGGCATGATGTTATAGCCAGATGATGTATCATTTTTATAACTTTTAAACTCTCGCGTTAAATGTTTAATATATAACGCGAACACGCATTTTACCTTAAAATGCCTAACGTTTCGGCGCAGGTTGCACTCGGTACTTGCCGTGGCCACAGGCTGACTGCGAGTATCGAGTGCAACCTGTGCCAGAACGTTAGGCATTTTAAGGTAAAATGCAAGTTCGCGTTAATTCCCGTATCCTATTATATAATAATATGTATTTTTATACTGTGTTCAGCTATCGAAAATAAATCTTAAAGTCCAATCATGAAAGTAACACACATACAGAACTATAAACTCGCTACAAATTCTTGGTACAAGTTGTAGTGGCAATTTGCGAGGAGACCTTGAGCGGCGGGTGCAAGGTTCACAGCCGAGTGTGTTATGTAGCACCATTAGTGACGGGTCAGCTGCTACACCACATTACTGTGTTATGCACTGAAGATTGTGACTTGAGGTTCTGTTAATATGAAGCATTTATCATTTTGATTGTACGTGAATTTGTCTCATGTGTTATAGTTTTTAGATTTTATTTGATACAATATTTAAATAGACCATTTCATAATAAGGGAGAGTATTCTTGTATTCTAGTTTGTACAATGCTTCCACATATTTTTTTATAGAAAAAAAACATATTCTTATTGGTCAGGCTGCGACCACGACCAGTGTAACCTGCGCCGAAACGTCAGGCATTCTAAGGTAAAATTCGTGTTCGCGTTAATCCCCGTATTCTATTAGATAATAAACATGCAACACGAAACATGAAAAGATATAATTAATAATATACTTTTTTTTTTTGAAACTGGATTTTTAAATTAACTATTTCAGCCCTATAAGAGTAACATAAAATAAAACATAAGACTCTTTAACACTAAAAACTTAAAGTAATATTTTACGAATTAGAAAAAATACTAAAGTTAAGAAATGGAAAAGCAATACGTGTTAGGCTAAACTTATAACATCTTACTGTTAATTTAACTTGAGTAAAAATAAAATAATTATTAATGTTTTTCGCATTAGTTTTATTAGAATAGTGTTTGTACACTGTAAAGATAATATTCTCTCAAAATGGCCGCTGCGTAATAGAGGCTCAAAACTAATTAATGTTAGAAAATGATGATGAAATATGTGTTTAATAAAAGGCTCTATCTGATTAACGAGTGGTCATTAATCAACACAACTTAATTTTAATAGTTGTTGGAATAATAATTATTAAATGTAATTACTTTGAGGTAACTATCATGTTATTTTGGTAAACCAACATGAATTAAACATATTAATTAAGAATGTGTTTGTAGTATCCAATTATTTGAGTCATAACTTAACCTTTGATTTCTTTTAAAAGACAACCCCCGCATTAAGAATTGCTCTTGTGTCGCGGAGACTTTTACAAACATACAAACAACGGACACAAAGTACAACCAGACCCGAAACAATACTTTGTGAATCGATCAAATAATTGTTTCGTGTGGAAATCGAACCCACGACCTAAACCACTGCGCTACGTAGGCAGTCAATAAACTTAATTGACTGAACATTTGTATTATATATTTCTGTTTATAACAGACAGACATCACAATGAGCCTGTGTCAGTTTATCTAAAGGGCTTGCAGTAAGCAATTGATCATACGTATAAGTATTAAGGCTTTGAGTCTGAAACAAATGTACTTTATAGTTGTCATAAGATTTTGAGATAGACTGGAATTTTGTTTAAAATAAATCTCGGATATTGCAAATATTACTGATTGTTTAGACATTTTTATAGCATGTTACATAGCGAAACGAAATGGTATGTTTATGGACACCTTCCTACACTTTCGGATTATCTTTTATTCAATTTAGAAGCCTGCGACGATAAAACCGTCACTCTACTAAAAAACATAAGAACATAATTATGTTAGGTACAGAACATTTTAATCTAAGCTTAATTATCTAAACTATCATACACATTTCAATAAGTCAATTCCGAATGCGACGTAAAACAGTCAATTTTTGGTAAGAACAATGTACGCGTAACACATCAAGTAATTAAAGCGATCGTCTATAAAGAAAATAACTCACCATTAAAACAACATTAATATGTATCAGTTCATAAATATCATTCGTAAATAAAGCAATAATAATTCAAGGAAATTACTGTCATATTGCTAGAGTACGATAAACGATACACATCCGTACAAAATATTGGCAACACCGGCTCATTTTCAATTAACAGTCGTATTAATTACCCTTCGTAATTAAATGGCAACACTGCAGTGAAACTCCCATTTTACATATAAATACGTAATGTATGTCAAAAACTGATTATATACTAAGTATTATCTCGTTTTAATGATGCAATGTTTGGGATTAAAATAGAATAGAATTTTGTTCATTTTCATATAGTTGGCTTAATTAATATCGAAAATATTGAACTGAAAACATAATAAGCAAAATAACAGTACAGTAATCCGATAGGCACTGACGTATTTATTAAAGTGGTCACAAACACAGTTCTAATGATACGCATTCGATTCCCAAACGGATTAAATATGTGCGATTGACAAATTCTTTGTCAGATCTAGGTTTGGGATCTTTGACCTATTATAATTTAACGAAAAAAAATCTTCAAACAACATTTCGGTTAATCCTTGCTTTTCGGTTAATTCTTCGATTTCTTTAATTCACACTTCATTTGAATCTTCTTTACCTACTATAATACATGAAAATTAGAAACCAAGAATCTTTTTGGCCAATATATAATAATTATCAAACATGAAAACTTCAGATTTACGAAACATTGTACTGATTGCATTTTTGCTTTACGTTTGATTGTCAGCATTTCATGATATTGGATATAATATATCTCGGCAACGAATTACGAATTTCATCCCGTGCAAAGACACATGCAACTATACAAGAAGAAAATTTCTTAGAATTTAATCTTATCCGTCTATCCTATAACTACCAACAAATACATAGTAAAGCACGTGGAATGTCTTCAGTGTAGCTCGTTATTTCTTAGCTCTGGCTCGCCGTGAATAATGCATGGAGTTAGTTCGACGGTTGCAGCGTGGTGCATGCGTGCGAACAACGTTGCTTCCAGTAATTGTACATGCTTGTCGATGTAACCATTGCTTTATTTGCGGTCTTGAGACTGTTATGTTGATTTGGGAAGGTTTATTGGGATGTATAAATAAGTTATTTTATTGCAGTATTCAGTTTTCTTAGTATGAAAAAGACTTCTTTCTGCAGCAACTGTTTTTGCGTGATTTGATAGTCTTGGCAAAACATAATTAAGAAGGTCCATGATTCAGTGTTACACAAAAAAAAATATCACTTAAGACAGCTTTACGCAGGTCCCCAATCAAGCGCAGCAGTAATTATTATTATCTAAAACAAACAAAAAGCCTCAACTTTTAAAACAGCTCGTACTTTTTAAGCAAAATGAACGTGCTATGGTTCACTTCCAGTACCAGTTCTTTCGCACCTATGGTTTCAGCACCTGAATCATCCCTTTTTCCTATAGCTTAGGAGCTGAAAGTATTGGAACTTTAAGCGAAATACTTCGAACAGCGATACGCACACATACGTTCATTTACCTCTAACATTCCCATATTAAACATCGTCATTGACATCTCACAGACTCCATTCACCTTTGTTCAAGGTGTTCGTTTACTTATTCAACACTGAACACTTTGTGCAGTTAAGAGTAGAACAAAAAGCTGGAGAGCGTCACAATATGTCCCTGGAGCGTCCTCAGACGGTTCACAAAAACTGTCGTTGTGTCCTTGCTTTCTTACCATGTTATATATGAGATCATTACCTCACAGTACTTGCTTTCTTAGGTATACTTATAAATAGTGTACTTAAGATAAGCAATGTTGCACTTCTATGCGATGAAAAGATTAAAGTAAAAAGTAGGTAATCAAACGCGAAAACGTTGACTGTCAAATGTTAATGCTACAACACTGCTTGCTACAACGACTGTTACAACAGTGGTTTTATAGAATTAAGTTAGTTAAACTGCATCTGGTTCTTAGTTTGTATGACAGTAAATAAGTATATTATATTAAACATTATAACAAATATGTATCTTTTCATAACGTCGGCGTATGTCCGCTACAAACTTTAACGTGAATGGCTACGGCAAGCAAGAATAGCTAGATAAAAGCTTTTCATGTCGGTCAGACAAAGTTACTGATTTTAAACTAAAACAATTGATCAAATCTCTAAATAAGGGAAAAATATAGACATACCAGGCTGCATCAAAACAGCGCATTAAAAAAGCCACAAAATGAATGTATAAAACGTAAAACAAGACTTCACGCACTCCTACAGCCGTTTAACCAAACTTACAACATAAAACAACATCTACATCTAATTTCACAAGCCCTTTACTTTATAACAAAGTACATAAAACAATTTTTCAAACACATAACCCTTCAGAAGGCTTGAAACTTCACATATTATGAACAGAACATCATTAGACGTGGCAAGTTTTTTGTTTTCATTCCAAAAGACTGTTTTTGTCAGTTTTAAACCCTCGTCTGCGAAAACAACTTTATTTTGCGACGTGAGTTTCATATGAAGCTTGTTTTTTCAAAGTTTTTAGGTTTAGATAATACGAGTTAGTTATTGATTTGTTTTTGTGAAATTATATGAGATTTAACTAAGTTATTTTACGACTGAATGTTTTTAGGTAGTTAAGTGTGAAAAAATTACTTTGAATAAAACAATATCGATACAAACCCGATAAATATCTGTTAGTTATGATTGTATGGCTACAACAAAAGTTTTAAATGCGAAGCCCAATAGCTAAATGACTATTATTTTATAAATACTTTTTATTTACTTAAAATAAATATATTGTCTAACAACGAACACATAATAACACTTTTTATCTTCTTTGTTTTTAATCTATTTTAAATGATCAATATTACGAATAAAATAAACAAAATTAATACAATTTTTAACATAACCAAACTCCGAATAACTTCAATTCTCATAACAGACAGTCCCCGGGAATTGAAGGGTGGACGTTATGCAAACGTCAGCTGAACAATTACGGAGAACTCAACCCTTTACCTAGTATAAAAATATATTATTATGTGCCCCATGGCCGGAAGTGACGATAATTGGAGCCTTTCTGTTGCGGAAATTGACAATTAGCAGACAAACAAGATGGTTAAGTTAAATAATTGTGTTATTGATGATAAACATAAAAATAATTTAATGACAAATAAATAGTAGCAATACATATAATCACTTAAGAATATTTTTCTAATTATGTCAATAAAACGTTCTTATTATTCTTTTGAAACTCATAAATGAAAAGAGAATAATAAAAAGAACATTTAAAAAATATAACATAATTGTAATCACTCTTCATCACATTAAAGTAATCATAATAAATATTGCAAATGCGAAAGTTTGCAAGAGGTACTTTTTCACAAAAAAAAAACTATTGGATAAAATTAAGCACACAAATAGTTTATAATTTGGGTTAACATATATGATACTTGTTTGCCTGGGAAAACTTTCCGAAAATTCTGAGCAGAAGCTAGTTTAAAATATATTCCTAAATGATTCATTTACTTATAACCATTTTAAAAGCCTGACAATTTCGTGCATATTTTAAAGCCATTTTGCATCTTCATATTGGTACTGTCTGTATTACACGATCATCAATTCCATATAGGTCAAGTTCAGTACTGAGGTCAAGGGCCTACGTGCCGGCTGTGTTTAACAACTTATTCCTAACACACGTACTGACTAATTCAGTTTAACTGTTACGATTCACTTTCTTCTATGGGCCAGAGATAGAACAAGGCCTTTTGTAATTAACTTTGTAAAGAATAAAGTTGTTTTATAGTATTTTAAATAATGTTTTTAGGTATTAAATGTTGACTACAACATTTGTTGAGCCAATAAATAAGAAAAAGTCATTACCTAAGTATCGAATATTGCAATATTTTTTTGCTCTACCGTCATTTTTTTACAAGTATTACAAGCATGTTACTTGAACACACATAATTCGTGTGCGACTGCTAATAACATGGTTTGTAAGATCCTATTGCATATTCTATTTTTGAGGGTGGGTAAAGCCCAATAGTAGCCCTTTCGCAACCTGCCCGGTAAATGACAAACAGCGCGCCCCTCGTTACATGGAAAAAACACTATAAACTGCATGAGATATTTCAGTATACTTTCTTGTAGAACATACTCTACGTTAAAGTTATCAAAAATATATGGTACAGGGCTTACCTTCTTGGATATATGGCTACCAAACTTACCAATTCTCCGACAACCGAAACACACCAAATGTTTAACAGAGGTCGCACCAAAATCAATGTACCAAATTGTTCCCAAAGTGACTCAAACATTTCAAGTCAACACACAAGTGATTTACTAAAACCTGGCACAATCTAAGGTCCATCGCATATAATATTTACAGCTCTCAAACTTGTACGGTGAGAGCAAAGTTGAGGGTAGACTTAAAACTTGAGAGAACACGGCATCGCTTTGTGTCGAGATTTTTAAACAATTTTCAAACAACCTCCTGCGGTGTAATTATGTTTTAGTTTTGTGTACGTGCTGTAGGGGTTGTGGAGAGATGTTTGACGTTGGATTATGTTGTATGTCTTTTTATATACTTTGCAAGTTAAGCTATCTTTCTGTTGCGGTGTTAAGAAACATTGGTACTGTCAGTACTTTGGCACGGCAAATGAAAGTTCTGTCAAAATAGTTTAAAGAAATATGACGTTTATGCATAAACGCATGCTACGTCTTATTCAAAGGTGCCAATTGCTACGACCCTAACAAACTTATGTTAGTACACACACATTCATAAACCTTGTCAAATATGCTTGTGTATTTATACTATGCACCTAATCTTTCTCAAGCACATCACCGTAAGACCTGTGTCATCCTGCCTACAGCATCTCCATCAAGATAAATCCGTATAACTTAAATTAGCCATTTACATAACCCACATCACTAAAAAAATCTCCCGTTCGGATTCTATCCAGTTAAGATGATAATGCGCTCGACAGATCGGCATCGTTAGCCAATAAATCAGTATTCAACTAATTAAACAGTTGGTGTGAGTCGGACAGTTCAGTCGAGGCCTCTCTCCGAATATATGCGAGACTGGAGGCCTCGCTCGCATATTAGAGGATTAAGTGCCAAATATCGCTCCAACGCTCCGGTCTGAGCTTGAACACACTGGCTCTTATTAGTTTTGTTACTGAGTCACTTTTTTGAGCCTTAGACTACTAGAATTTTCATAAAAAATACGGACTTATATGCGTTTTTTATTAAAGGCAGATAATTTATGTCATGACCATTTTGACAAGTACAAATCTACAACAAACTAAAATACAACCATACCCGAAACAACTACTTGTAGACTAATTAATTTTTCGCTAGGAAACGAAATCGAACTCTGCCTACTGTAGTAGCGTCATACCGCCTTATTACACGATCGTATACCTTATTCGACGTATCAAGTAAATTACCCAAAACAACGGTTAATATAAGCATTGCATCAGTAATTGCACAATTCAATTCAGCGAAGTAGCGCAATGAATCGTACATCACTATACACACCAAAAGCATAAGTACCTTAAATCCCTGCACATTGACTTTTAGACTATGCATATCCATTTTGTAACCCAGCTGCACGTATCCAAGTTGAAATGAGTTGATAATTAATTTGGTCAAAATGCATCGCAAACAGTGTGTGACCAGCGTGGAACATTCAACTCCAATACGAAACCATACTGATTTATTCACGGAGAAAATTGACAAAACTTTAATTTGATTTTTTTTTTACATATCTGATGTGCATTTAGCAATGGTTCGCGTTTTCTGTACGTATCGTTTTCTTCCAACTTAGTTGGAGTTGGCTTCCAGTCTCATAGGATGCAGCTGAATACCAGTATTATACGTGAAGCAACTACCTATCCCACCGCCACAACCCAGTTACCTGGATTACAACACCCCCTTCGGTAAAACTGGTCACTTTCAAGCTACTGGCTACTGTTAACGACTGTCAAACATTGAAAATGACAACTGGGGCCCACAATTTAACGTGCCTTCCGAAACACGGAGGAACTCTATATGTATAAGATGGTCACCCATCCACAGAACAACCTCGGTAAACGTAGCTTTACCTCAGAGATCGATCCGTGCAGCTGTAGTTACTTAGTCACGAGCTTCTCCCGATAAGTATATCTATAACTACCAATAAAATCAGTAACATACAAAACCGATGTTTTATGCCACATGAATATATTTGCGTATTAGTAATAGAGCCAGCTTTATGCTGATTCCAATAATAATAACAGACGTATTATGAAATGTAGGTCATATTTATATTGGAAACGTAAATAAAAACATATTTCAATGTTCATACTTTATGTATGATGTATGGTATTTGATAAGAAGTCAGTTATTTATCTTGTAACAGATGTGAACTATTAAAATTTCACATTAAGAGCGTAGGAGTCGCGATGTGGGAGTTAATCTGTAGGAAGTAAACAACCATGACCATTTCGGTGCCATTTTTTTTTAACTATTTTTCCTTGTTTAGTTAACTATAGTGCAAAAAAGCATAGCAGTAGAATGGTATTTAGTGGTAACACGGAAGCACTAACGGGCGGCTCAATTTAAAACATACATACATACATACATAATATCACGCCGTTTTCCTCGAGTAATCTTTTTTCTGTTATTCAATTATATCAGGACTAAGAAAATAAATATTCATACTAAATGTTCAATCTATTGGAGGAATATATGCTTTATGAAAAGTCACTTTAACCTTATAACATTATGCCTTATCCCCATACGCAAGCATAGACATTGAAGGACATAACTTACTACAATCCCTATAAACCCTCACCAACTTGTCTTACAACCATTCTTTCAACAAAAGTCACAAACCATTTTGCAACATTCAAATCGCCATCCACACAATTAAAACGTACCACAAAAAGCGAACATCAGATCAGTTACCATCTATCATCTAACCGTATATGAAACGACATCGCAGCGGCTAGATTGGCAATAAGCGGCGCGGCGGCGCGGCAGAGTGCAGCCCGGGGGCAAGCCGGCAAGCCCGGCCTATTTTCAATTTACCCTGCCATCTATCTAGATGCTATCATTTTAATTTTCCACACTGTTGAGTAACATCGATGTTAATATTTTACGTATGAGTGTTGCATATTTATAATAGTGTGAAATAACTGTCAGATTGTTAAATGAGCAATAATATGTATACAGTGTCACATTTTTAAATGTACTTTTCTGTATGAAAGGATAAACAATATTTGATTAATTTATTTTCACTGCCATATTACAAACTGTGTATATTTCAAACTTGCGCAGAATACAATGGCATGTACTTAGTCTTCTTCTTCTTATCGTATGGTTAGTGGTCAACCTAATGTCAAAGTTGCTCAAGCCGCCCGAAGGCCTTTGACGTGGCTTATGTACTTAGTAACAATAACCGACAAACAATATATGAAGAGTACCTTAAGTATATCTTGCGAAATCTTTGCATACCTTAAGAATAGATTTAAAGTTTAGTATGCATGAAAGACTTGCATAACGAACATCCACGTGATTACTAAAATCTATTTGAGAATTGCCTTGTAGTTGCAACCAATGGAAAACAGATCATTATCCGCCTCCCAAAATAGCCTTCAACCACATCCTAACATATCAAATAATATGAACTAACTAATACACAATAAACAAGTGTGTTTCAACACAGCCGCTGGCTACGAACCGATGTACAGTCGAACGGGATATAGCCTGCCAATTTAGATATAACTTCCAGTTAAAAGCAGGTAAAGTAATAAAAATCACATTTAACACAAAATTCATTAATGGGTCTTTTAGAATTTTAAGGTTTAAGGTGAGGTTTTAGTATTTTCTGTCCGACAAACTACATGTTATTATAATGTGTAAAAAGTTGACATTACCATAGCCAAGATAGAGATGATAAAAGAAAGTACGTATTTTCTTGTGCTTTACAATTTAGAAAATTTCCCAGTAAAATCTAAAATAAGGTAATTTTCATTTAAATTAAAGGTTATATCGTGTAATTTAAAATAAAGACAAACACAAAGTTAAAAATTATAAGAATTACTAATTAGATGTTAAAAATAAATTTCTCCTTACTAATAAATATAGTTTAAATATTATTTTTTACAAAAGAAAACAATGTTGAAATTATTCTCCCAAACAAAACATTTAAAGAGAAAAATATTAAAAAACTGCTAGAAAATAAATAGTACTTAACTGTCTGAACTTATTAATATCTTACTTGTTTTACAACTAACAAAACTTCGACCATACGATGGTACACCATATTTTCGTTCGACTGTACATAAGGGTAGGGGAAGATCGGTCGCGACGTATTATGATTGATATCAGCACATTAGACACGTAATGTGAACATTCACGTCTATAATGACTACCTACATGTTTGAACACACGGTTTTTGAGATACCATAATATTAGGTCGGTGAAAAGTCTTTTCGCATTATACTATGTATGGACTTGTAACAACATATCTATGGCTTCAAGAATTTCACATGAGTACACGGTTCATTAGGTTACTTTCAATGAGCTCGTGAGGTACCCAAATATCGAGCTTTTTTGGGTACAGAAATGATTTTATTACAAGTTCATACATACTTTAATGCGAACAGACTTTTTCCCCGACCTAATATTATAGAAAATATAAACATCATGCAATGTCTACAGATGCTGAGCAACTGCAACTTTATTTAATTTACAAACAGGAAATAGACCGTACTTTCGTCAACTTATTAATAAAAGTGTTATTTTTAATTTATCTTAAAGCTACTTTGTTGTTTGGCTTTATGATATAGCGATTTATTTTAATTGGCCACCGAAAATTTTTAAGTTGCCTTCTGAAGCACGCTTAGGCTTAAGTGAAACACAAATAAGCGGAACTTTCGTGAAATGTATTCATCTTTCTAACTATTCATCCCATTTTATGGTGGGGTTAGCATTGATTACTATCAAATACAGAAAATGTCTATTAAACTATGTATACCTCAAGTTCATTATCTGTTTAACCTTGAATTACATCACCAAGTTAAAATAATAATACACAAACTCGTCCTACGTTCATCAAACGTATGTATCATCTACTCGAAGTGACAGCCCGTCAGGACGGAAGACGTCGCGCGACATGGTGGCGCCATCTGCGACGCGTGTCTTGTTTACCTTGCTCCATGTAGAATAGACACGGTTTTAATATATAGGCTGTTTGAAGAAAACAAACGAGTATACATACATACATGAAATTGCGCCTTCTTCCCATTGGGTTAGGCACTTAGGCAGAGTCCAGAGAAAATCACCTGGTACGAACCTTACAAACTTTCTATGCTTTATTTGTGGATATAATATGTAAACAGTCTGTTTGACTGTCTGTTACGGTTATGGCTGTATCAGCAAATCGATTTTGATAACATTTTGCATGAAGCTAGCTGAAAGTTCGGATCAAACATTGGCATTTTATTTAATCAGCCGCATCATAATTTAATTTTTCAGCGGGAACACACAAGGTTCAATATTAGTGTTTTCGATATATCAAATCTCAGAAACAACAGATCAGATTTCTTTAAATTTCATGCTTGTGATTGCTTCATATACAAGAAGTAGTATCCATAGATGTTAGATCGGTTTAGCTTAACATGATCGGCTTGCGAAATAAAAATTGATCAATCTAATTTTCGAAATAATATTGATTCATGGTCAAATAAAGCGTTCACTAAAACAAAGTACCACCAAACTCAATAGCTATTAGGAAACAAAACAGCGACATTAATACACGAACTAGGAGCAAATATTTACCCACAACGAGTGGGAACTAACGTCAAGTTCAATTAAAGTTCGCGTTCGTTATTTCACTGGGAGTAAACAAAGGCCCAACTTACTAAGACTATGTTGGTGTTATACGACTTTTTGAGTTTGAGGAGTTAGATGAAGTGCGTTCTGACCTCTAAATGTGCCTTTCAGCAGCTATCGAGAATTTTTGTATGATAATCAGGGGCATTAACGGATGAGGTTTGCAGTACATTTTAAATATCAAACTCTTGATACTTGATAGTACAGTCTGTAGAGAATGCGCTATTGATCTAGAATTTACATAAGTTAAAAGAGCTCTGTAGTCTGTAAGTGAATGCGACTCACAAGGCCCAACCACGAAATCGCGAGTTAGATTTTTGGATCGGACTTGCTTTTGGGATTTCACATGTCCTCAAATGTTTAAAAAAATAGTAGGTGGGTAAGTAAGTCAGTTAGTATTTGGATGTTTAGTCGGAACTTGACCGTAGGCTTTTTCATTATATGTTACTAAGGGTGTTACCATTCGATCGATCGATGTTACAATGGATTAGTCGGCGTTGGTACTGTCTACCATACCAATCGATCGATAGCTGATAGGTGCCATCGATGGATGGTAGAATGAATTAGTCGACGTTGCGTCGATCGATAGTTTCTACCAGACCAATCGATCGATACATCGATCGACAATCGAAAGATTGGTTAGTCGACCGGTACCCGTCAATCAATTAAAGCTACCACGCCAAATGATCAACGTCGACCGATTGGTGTGGTTACACCCCTATATCTATAAACGACAAAAAGGTATTTCAAAAACTCTACAAATCTACGTACACCTACAGTTATAACAAATGTAAAGTTACAATTACTTATTAAAGTAACTGCAACACATTACACACATTCATGAAATAAGCTCGTTAAAACAAGATGGCACCCGCAGGAGCTCTCAATGCTCCCGCCGCGGACATATTTGAATAATGTGCAGCGATTGTCTCCGCACTGGTATGCACTTAATTTGCCAGCCAAAACCAGATGAGGGCTTGAAGGCAACCACATTCGATTGTAATATACGTTTGGTAGTATTTTATGGAAATTTAAGGAAATTTAAGTGATCAAATTTGTACTCTTCGGTGGATTATATTTTTTTACTATTGTTTAGACTTTTAATATCTAGATTCATTTTAGATAAGATTCCATTCTAGTAAGTTTAAAAGTGGCAAGGTGAGTCTCAAATCGATGCGTAAGATAGAGCCCTAATCTGACCGTCTTATTCATAAACACACTATAAACCTATTTTAGCTAAAAAGTTACTATAATATGTTTTCTCTCTTTCATTTCGATAAAGAGTGAAAGAAACAAAACACTTTATAAGCCTTTCATAACTTTATGTATTTTTATGAATAAGAGGGTAAGTCTTTAACTACTTGCCGTTGAGGCAAATTAATAGAAAATAGACTCGTTTTATTTTATGAACTGCAGGGATATTTTTAGGTAAAGCTATTTAGCCTATAATATGTCAAACCCAGTCAAATTAAATAGATATACCCATAAAATAGTCTGAAAGAGAATGAACTGAAAAGGCATGATTTCTGTAAAAAAAAAATATTTTTTCATAAAGTTGAGACAAAACCTATCAAGATTCAATAGGATTAAAATACAACATACAGTAAATAGCTAAAACATTCTACCAACACATAATATCTACAAAGTTTTCAAGCTCAAAATTAGTTCTAAGTCCAGTACATCCATGTTGAATTGCTAGCAAATTGCCGGCGACGTTCGTTGCCTGCTATTAGCGGCACACTGTCATCTATCATCTTGTACCCAAGATTATTGCGAGAACATAGTTTCATTATTACTATTTTTCCGTGAAACTATATTGATATATCAGTCTGCTAGTTATTTGTGGGTTTCGTGTGAAAGCTATAATTGCTACAAGTTACAATTACTCGGAAATTAAATGTCAATAAAAAAACGTTGATTTAAATCACTACTAAAATTATTACTGTTTTATTTAAATTCATATCGAATTAAGGTTTTAAAGAAAGTTTTTTTGAGAGTCTATTTTTTACATGAAAACGACTGTACCGAAAACGATAGATTATATCCGGGGGAATACTAACTACCCGCGAGCATCAGCGACTAATACCATCGAGCTAACGAAACTCTTAAGAAACATCTAGCAAGTATTATCCTTTTTAAAATACAAAAACTATCCTTTTTCTTTCTCTGCAATCAAACAGCAAACAAAACGTTCACATTTCTTTAAAATCAATTGTATAAACAAACATATTTGTATCGGACAATCTTTGCTTCCAAACTTGTTCAAGCGTTGTTTCATCTTACTTTTATTTTGTACAAACATCTTCAAATACGTGCTCTCGCTTTACAAATAACTTGCAAGGTTATTGAAACTCTTCACTGTTGAGGATTTGTTCAACAATAGAGTTTATAAAAATGATAGCAAAACTATTGCTTGATTATTATTTTTACAAAATTTTAAATACCGTTAGGCTTTTGTTTCAAGGGTGCTTAAAAACTTGCTTTTGCTGTCGGTTCTACTCGCAAAATGCTTATTATTTGTAATCTGGAAGAGAAACTGCAATGATGCCAAGTTTCAATTAACTAGATACAACAAAATAGCCATGGAAGCGTAACGTAAAGATTTACTCTCGATCTTACATTTTCTACTATGGATAGGTACCATATATTATTCCCTGTATCAAAATATTGCCATTGTTCAAGCCTAAATCAATACATCTCTCTAGTATCTGCTATAACCAAAAAAAGTTGCCTAGTCAAAACTGAACAATCAACACTACTCGAATAACTAAAATGAAAAACTAAAGCCTCTTGTCTTACTGAAACCAAGCCTACATATTTAATAATTCGTATCTTCCGTCCATTGTACACTAGCTATACTAAATGCAATCGGTTGGTGCATTAGCAGGTCACGCCTCTAGGGGCGGCGGCCATTACTGGCCGGCACGGTCAAGGCTGGCGGACACTCGTGTATCGGCTGATACTGCTTAACAATTGACGCTGGGAACACAAGATGTTGCAGAATTTATAATCGGTTTAATAAGACGTGAAGGAATAGAAAGAAGCTTGATTCTTGATTTTAACCGTTCGACTATCGAACTACGGGTAGAACTAGATGGAATAAACGGAATATTAGTGCAGATTTTATGATCTTTTTAAAGATCGGTTAACTAGCAGTGATTAATAATATAATTATAATTAATTGATATTTGTCGTGCTTGTATTTAAATACAACTATTAGTCTAGCACATAGCACTAAATCCGTCATTTTTGTATACCTCCCATAACTATCCCTACTGCTGGGCAAGGGTCTTCTCCCGAACTTGGCAGGGGTTAGGCCTTGAGTTCACTACGCCACTGGCCAAGTGCGGGTTAGGGACTCAATTTAATTTTCTTTTAGCTAATTGATTTTTGCCTGAGTCTTCGAGTGTTACATAACTTTATTCGGCGAATAACTTAAATTCAGTATTATTAATCAAACTAAGTTATCAGGCAGCAGCAGAATTAAGCCTTAGTAAATTTATTTTATCAGTGTCAATAAGGAATCATGTGTCTGTGAACAGATTAGAAACATTCCCTATTTTTACTTATCAATAAATAAGTAGCAAAGACCACCTTCATAAGTTTTTAACTTTATTTACAAAAGCTTTAAAGCTAAAATTAACGTTAACAAGGAACAAAATGGCCGTTACATAGAGAACTTATTAAGATTGCTTTCTGGAACAAAACGCTTGAAAATTGAATTTCCGTTACGTGGAAAACTAAAATATTAGCCTTAACTAACTAAATTTAAAAAGGCTAGCTTTTAACAACGTTGCTTTAAACTGTGTTAATTGAACTAACATATTAAAGAGCTTTTTAATGTAATATAGAGCAATATTATGAAAACACAAAATTTTGTATGATTACAAGGAAAAATCTCCATTATTACATAACCTATTTACAATCTTACAGTATAAAAAGCTTACATACATATCATCACACCTATTATAAGTAACCGAAAATATAAGAAGTGTATAAAATACACCTACGTTTCGCCATTTACACTGTTGGTCCCATGCAATAGGCGGCGAGCTAATTGCCACATACGGGGAAAGTGATCAAACTCCAGTCTACTATTTAAAATTAATAATTTGATATTATTATCAGCCCCTTTTGTCCCACTGCAGGTTTTCCTTCCTACTTTCCAATCTTTAGCATGAGTAGTCTCGTTTAAAGTCATCTAAATTAAAAATGACCAATAGCACAGTATCATAATATACAATTGACTCCTTAAAACAATTTTATTATATACAATCTATAAACGCTAGACTTCAAAATTCATCTTAAGCACACAGCTGTATTGAGAACGTTCATTATAGGAGCAGCAGTTTCCGAGATAACGTCGTCAAACAGAACCGACAACACAAACTTGTTAACACCCGCGGAGAGCTGGCGGCATTGTTTGATCATGTTACCTATGTCCTTGTTCACATACAAACAAACAAACTTGTATGTCTCACTAGAAGAGTATGTTAACGAAATATTTCGTTTAATGTCTATTCATGCACTATTTCAGTGTTCCATGGGTTGATTTTTCAAAAAAGAAGCTTGGATTTGATCTGAGGCTTTGCACTATTTTTCTTTTTGAAAAACCAACTTCCACACAACTACTCAGGGGTCGCAGGGACTTTTAAGACACTATAGTTTTGCAATTACCCAAACTACTGCGCCGCGAAGGCTGTCAATATCCATGCAATCTCACAAAATTTCTGCAGCCGTTTTAATAAAAATCAGTAAAAGAAAACTAAGATAAAAATTATTCACAATACTGCGATTATACTTGCTTTGGATTATAAATATTAAAATCATTAGGCTTACTCTTTTAGACCTTTTATTTACCCATAAAACATATATTAGCTAAAACCTAATCAAAAAGCTCTGAAGATTAACTTCCCACCTTAACCTAGACTAAATACGAAAGACAAGTGGCTAGACAATTACCCACTAGCAAACAGATTAGATATTGTTGTAGACCGGCTTTAGTCCTAATAATACAAGCTGAATTTACAAGAGAGAACGGCTTTACAGTTTACGAGGGTAGTCTTACAAAATTGCTTCATACTTTGAATCACTCGATTATAGGTAAGGTGGTGAACAATTTAGGAAGATATGTTCTACTCGACAAATTGAAGGGTAAACGAGTAGGATATGTAATATTTTTTTAAAGAAGAACTTGACTTGATTTATTTGGGGTAGAAATATTTATATTTTTCTTATTTCAAAAGGTGCGGATAAATGTGACCCTCGAGAAACGACTTGTTATACTAACGAAAGCTTACAATAAACTATAATAATATTGATGATGTGCGATTAGCACCCTGAAATTTATTTGCATAATAAAAAGGGAATAATAAACCAGACCGCAGCATAGCAAAGGGTACAACTTGTGCAATCCACAGATAATTGTTTCGGATCTGGTTGTACTTTGTGTCCGTTGTTTGTATGTTTGTAAATAGTAGTAGTAAAGTCTCAAGAGCAATTCTTAGTGCGGGACATGTCTATAAAAAAAAGAAAACTCAAAACTTTATAATAACTCTAGTCACTATCTTAGTTGAATATATGTAGTCTTTCATAAAATTATCCTGAATAAAAGAACCCTTCATACCTCGAAACTACAAAGCCTAAATAAGAGAGAAGTTGTTGATAACATTATCAGTGTTCATTCACTCAATGAATAATGTATTATTGTTTATTATACACAAGGACGGAGTACGGCCTTGTATTCAGAAGATGTTTCTGATAAAACGGATTTTTGTATTGGAATATGAGATATGTGTTTGGATGAGATACATTACAGTTCTTTATAAATACTTATACTGTAAACGTGAAACTGCCTTAATGTTATACTATACCAACTTAACAACTAGACTACTTTTTGATAAACATTTCAGGATTGTAACTTTTTCGTTAGTTCTTTAGAAATATGTTATTATCATTATTAATAACATTAAAACAAAATGATATAAGGTCAAAGCCGAGTGTATAGGCTAGTACCTTGTTTTTTTAGAAATAAGTAGTTAACTCAACTTGTGTTGTTAAGAAATTAACGCAATAAAAAAGGTCGCTTTGAACCTTGAATGGTTCCAAATATTTCGATTTTGGCCGTACTTTCTATGATATAAACGTTACCATTTTACCATCAATATCATACACAATAAAAAAAAACAAATGTTAACAAAAATATATCATGAAAAACCTACTCAATTACAAACTTTCTTACTAGTTTAAATTTGTTCCGGATGTCAGTCCAGACAATAGCCTTCTATCTATCGGGTGCAGGCAGCTCAAGCTATCGCCGTTCCGCATCGACGAGGTTCTTTCAACGATGCAATTGATCGGCGACTTAGTTTCAGATATTATTGGAACTTCACAGCTTTTGAAACGTTATGAATAGTAATTCAAGTCTTTCTTTCGAAGATATTAATGAGTGTCAAGTCAAAGTAGTTGGTGTCGTTTTAAGAATTAATTGGATCAAATTGCTTTTACGTGCTTTAAAATAAAAGTTCTAAATGTCACTAGGTATATCTATCAATATAATGAAGTCATCACTTACCAACAGATAATTTGATGTCCGTTTTATTTGCGGAGTGTTTTATAGGAATTATAAACTTACCTGAAAGAAAAGAAAAGAAAATTAAGAAATTGTTAAGCGTGTTAAAAAAATTGAGCTGGCAATAGGAGCGTTCTTTATTAAACTCAAGCATATAACATAATAGGTATATTAGAATACAGGAATAAACGCGAAAATACATATAGCATGCAACGTGAAAATTTAACTTAAGCATAACTAACAAAACAAATTTGTGCCTAAGACACAACGCCCAATCTCTTACACAATCCCACAATTTAACAATTCCATCAAATCATCTCACGTATAATTAACATAGGAAAAGAAAACAATCTACCCACGTCCGTACACGACTACACGTAAATAAACATTCATTTGGCAAATAAACTGTTCGTTGCATCATTGTTATTCACGCGGGGCCCCACCGGCCGGGGCCCCGGGGCGGCGCGAGTTAAAAACACGTTACGACTCACATGTTCCGTATTAACTCAATCTGGATGCTTTTCTATAAGACATTTAGTAGGCCTTCATCACTGTTAGATAAGGTATCCATTGGTTTAAAATATAATAAAAAATGTAATTATGGGGCCCCAGTTGTGATTCGCAAAAAAGTATTAAAAACTAAACTTTTCAAATAAGTTTTCAATAAACAGTCTAAGGTTTGTTTTTTTGTGATAAGTAATAATGACTTCCAGCCCGATTGCTGTTACAAGGATTCGAAAAATATTTGACGAAAAGTAGTAAATTTTTCGATTCCAAAAAATACGCCCCCAAAAATATTTAAACCTATAATACAACTACATAACGAGATAAAACCAGTCGTCAGTATCGATTGAACACGAAAATAGCAAAAACGACTGCAATAAAATACATTCATGGCTTTGGAAATTTAATCCAAAAAGCGCTTGATATATTTCACGAGATGTGTAATATATGTATGCACAAACATAAATATTCACACGTTTTCCTCGCGTACGTTTTATAATTCAGGAGCTACATTTTACGCTTTAAGTATACGGATAACCTTCGCTATTTTATAACATCTTACCAAGCTATTTTGGGTGATTGAATGTGTCTTATTTCAAACATAAGTATTTTTTTATAAACTACCGATTTTTTTATATACTAATGCACCTTTATTTTGTGCACAGACGCTTAAAAAAAACTAGTTTTTTGACGCCTATCTACAGTTTGATTAAAAAAAATTTCAACTAGAAATAACCACGACTTTTTTTCCAAAAAAATCAGACCTACAACTCATGTTTAGCAAAGACAAACAGTATCTTGATCCAAGGCAGACAAACGATAAATGACACTCTCAACAGCCAATTTTAAAGTAAAACAGCATTCAAGGACTTAACAAGAGAAACGAGAGGCATGGCTTCATCATAACTCTATAAACATAGAGCGGGGCGCGGCGTGCTTAAAATTTCAACTGTTACAAAATTGCCCACTCAGATATTCTCGTCACGTAGGTTTTACTGTCCACCGACGCTTCAGGGAGTTGTAATTCAAATCAACCAAAGTGCCAGAGACCTTGTAGGACAAAATAGAAAATTCACGAACCCTCCGGACGCCGCTGACGAACGAGACGAGAAGTTATTGCAATGAAATGCATTGGAATAACAAAATATACGTCGAAACGTAATATATTAGATAGCGAGCTGAATAAAAAGAAACCCACGCGTAGCTCTGCAGTCAACTCAAGGTCATTTTATAATATTGGAATCAAATCTATACTACTATTATAAAATTGTAGTTTGTTTGTTTGTTGAAACGCGCTAATGTCAGAAACTACTGATGCAAATTGAAGAATTAATTTACTGTTGGATAGCTTACTTATTGAGGAAGGCTATAGGCTATATATCATCACGCTACGACCAATAGGAGCAGAGTACCAGTAAAAAGTGTTGCAATAACGGGAAAAAAACTGACCCTATTCTCTCTTATATGACGCAAGCAAAGTTGCGCCGGTAAGCTAGTGCATAATATTTTCCAATTTATCTGCATTAATAAAAGTCAATGTCTTAGTTCAAACAAATAGTTCTAAAGAGCACTTCACATAAATCACTACATTAACTTTTTGACACGATTCAATGGCTCTTCAAAGATAATTAGGTGTTTAAGTTTAAAGTCTTTGAAGCTATCAAACTGTCACCTTTCAAGATAAAGATTAGAGTACTAAGTTTACTCGTCGCTCGTGACACTGAAATATTTTGTAACGACTCATTCGTCCGAAACAAGTCGAAACATGGAAAGCAATAACCATTTATTTTGGCGCCCAAACTGGGGCCGCAGCAAATGAAATGGTATGTGGAAACTTGCTAAAGGTATGAGCCCATATCTATATCATACATACGAACCGATTTTCGATTAGAACACATAACATGAGACGCACAGAAAAGTCTACTATGGTACGCTATCCAAACAGATTTGTCTTAGACATAAAAAAATAAGGTGCAACTTGCGTCGTCGCATTGGCTAATGAAGCAAAAACAATTGCTTCAAAGCTGCTTAACATCCAACTCGGTAATACATCCATGGGTAATAAATACATAGTTCGGCCATCTTACAAGTTGAGTTGACCGAATTATGTATTGAAGGAAACTCCGAAAGGTATTTATATTCGACCTAAGCGGGTAAACTCGCATAGATGCCACACCAATATGACCGGCTGCAGTAACGATCCGTTTTATATGTGTACATTTACCTTCACAAAGGTAAGGAGATAACATAACCATATATGTAAATGTAACACACAAAGCTATCAGTGGCGAAGGCTCCATACAACTCGATTCCTACCGGCTTCCCTTTCTGGACAGACTTAATATTAGTGTTAAATTAATTGTTTACTATTGCCAAATAATACACAATTAACAAATAATCACCAATATTCAACTAAAATCATTAATCTAATCGAAACTACGAAAACGCCTGCCATTCAAAAATTACGCTCCGCTAAAAACGCAACGTGAGGTAATAATAATGAAATAAGCCGGAGGCGCTGATCGGGAATCGCGTACAATAAAAACTATGGCGGCGATGTCGCTTACGACCTTTTGGATCGCGCTTCGCACCGCGCTGCATAGTGGCGAGCAAGCCGGAGGAAGAGCGGGTTGCCTCGCGCTGCAGCGCTCGCGCCGCGGCGGACACATAATCTTACGCATGTTTCTGTCGCGGCGCGAGCCGCGTGCAAGAGCGAGATGGCGAAATATAAGCTAAGAATCCTGCATAAGTATTATATTTTCTCCAGTTTGACATTAGGTCATGTTTGTTTACATCTTTCGCGCGCTCTATAACAAATTAGAATATTTGTATTTATCACAACATTATTCCTTTATAAATGTGTTTGTGCATAATTGTGAATGTATCAGTATATTAAAAAGTAATTGTTTTGCATGTTTCTATTAGAGTAAATTTTCATTTTGTCAAGATTTATAGGTTAAACTCATTTCTATAAAAGTGTTCTGCGTTTATCCATAATGTGTTTGATATTTTATTGTTGATGAATACATTCTAAATTGCTTGTATAATATGTTATTAAACAACCAGTGCGAGACAATCATCAATCGTTCGATATACGTTATCTTAAATATGTGCTGTTGTGTTACCTACGTGTTACTACTGAAGACAGAGTAACTTACTACAAAACAAGCATGATTACGTAGCATGGTAAGTACCTATGTATTATTAGTCTGTAGAGAGAGAAATAAGAGACTGTAGTCGAATGTAGATAATACTCTCATATTGTTATTATGCAGTAATACGCTACTTTTACGTCGGCATTCTTACGATGTACATAATATGTAGGTAGGTACTATACCTACACAATGACTTATAGCTCCGGCTTACCTTTTATAAAAAATGACCCTTCGCCACTGAAAGCTATGTATTGTGCGTACTTCAGACAGCTATTTCAAATGATTACTCATATAATATCTGTTATTACGACGCTGTACGACGTTGTACAACGCTTTACGACGCCATACGACGCTCACTTCACACTGGATTCAGTTAATTGAAGTTGGCTATGAGGCTTGATTAAAATTTTCATACGTTTAGTTGTTCGTATGTTTAGGATTATTTTAGTGTGATTAGTTTTGTTTTTAGTATCATTGTTACTGTTTCGGGTAAATTTTAAAGAAGATAATATTTTAAATAAACATAGTCACGTTAACGTTACACCTTTATTAATTTTTTATTTACTTCACTATTCAATATCGACGAAATTTTCGAGAAAACTTGCCAACATAGAAAACGTAAAAAAAAACCAACAAAACGATACAAAACTACCTTCACTATATTAAACATAAATATTTAATTGCAGCAACCGAATCTAGAACTCCCGACCGTATAGTGGTTTGGTAACCAGTAGATGGTTGTTACGTACAACTAATACCATTACTTAACGCTTTTTAAAAGAGTTTATCTTACAAAGAATCTCCCTTACCTTTCATTCAAAACATACATAAACAAACCGTACATAAATATAAAAATAAACTACACATTTGCTTAAAAATTGTAAACTTTATACCTTGTTAACAAAAATTCATCATAAAAAGCATTGTCACAAACATATACTCGTACATATTGAAAATTAAATAGTTTCAACAAACCGCGTTAATGAGAGCTTAAACCACTGTTTAAGACGTTAACGAGCACTTAAACGCGGGTTAAGTATTTACACTCGTTGAGTGAATTCATTAAGCAAATATGAATGTTAGAAGGTTATATTTAGAATAGATCTAATTAGGTTATGTGTGAAAGTAATTTGCACTTATGAGTTAAACCAGTGAGGTAAAACGTTGTTCTACGTGATCTTGGTAGTGGTACAAAGTTATGCGATGCAATGCGACGTAATGCCTGTATTATTGAGCCACTACAGAGCATGTATTTCATCCAGCATAATAAGAGCTTAAGTCATCCACAGTTCTTGTAATTTTCATGTGAGAAGATAATTGTTTATTACCTACTTTAAAAACAACTCCCGCACCATGAATTGCTCTTGTGTCTCGGGACATTACAAATATACAAACAACAGTCACAGAGTACAACCAGACCCGAAACAATTATTTATGGATCGCACAAATAAATGTTTCGTGTGGGAATCGAACCCATGACCTACCGTCGTAGCAAGGTAGCAGCGTAGCGACCTAAACCATAACAATATTTCTCATTACAAGTGGCGTGTTAATCCTGGTTATAAACTATATGTGTGCCGAATTCCATGAAAATCGGTCGGCAGTTTTGGAATAAAAGGGTAACAAACTTACATTCATACATCCTTAGAAACTACTGCGTTTATAACATTATGAGATTATTAATAGAAGATCTTAATAACATCTCACAATTAGGTTACCGTCTTAAACAAAACAAGAACTTTTAACAACAATAAAAATAATTCATCAACACCTACCACGATGTTTATATCTCCATCCTGCTTCAACAACTGGTATTAGAAAGAGATGGAATCATCTCATTAAACAACTAATATTAACCGCTTGTAAACAAGAACGAAACTTGAAAATTCAAAACTGATTTTGAATTCAAGGAACTGTTGTTCGTAATGTATCTAAAAACAACATGTAAGGTTAGCATAAAAAGTTTGAAGCTCCATATTTCCATAATAATATAATGAATAAAAATTAATATGACAGTGTGTCTGTTTGTTTGTCTTTTCTCAGTCCAAAACGGCTAAACAGATTTTGATAAAATTTGGCAGGGATCAACTTCAAATATTACGAGGAATAGGGTTTCTTTGTCGCGGGCATAAGTCAGTAGGTTCACTAGGCTAGATACATACATTTTCTTTTCAATCCTTACTTACTCTATAGTACAAGACGTATGTAGCTTAATACGAATAGAGCCTCCAAATTACTTGTAACAAGTCGTACGACGGCGCCATTCTCATAAACCTACACAAATTAAAATAGCGCAGCTGTAACTGGTAAATTGAAAACGCTCAAAGGTCATATTGTCAATTCTTGTTAATCGACTTCACTGACTATGTGCTACGAAAATGTTAATACACTCAAAATATTTTTTTCTCACGAATAATAGTCGCATCTGTGAAAACGTACATCTAATATTGAAATTGAATGAACTAACATTAGACTAATCTCTAAAAAAATAACTGAGTAATCCATGCTCAAGATTGATTGAGCTGAAAGTCATGATCAGAAGGAGAGTTTAGTTATAACGTGTCCGGTTTATTGCCATATACCGGACACGTTACCAAACTCCGGACTACTATTGAGAATCAGAAGAAATATTGTGATATAAATAATAACAAGACTAAAAGTACTTTGTCCGACTTGGATATCGAACGCAGGACCTGTCTGCAGTCGTATCACTACTTTCTAGACGAAATACCAAATTTAATGCAAGAGCAAAGAAAAAAATTGTCACAAAAAGCGTCCTAGAAGTAACAAAATCATTCTACAACAGTAATATACCAACGGTACAGTACATGGTTATAAATCCTTTACATATTAAAGATAAATATGTACACAAGTGCTTTGTGAGTTGTTGTCTGTTTAGGACGGTCTAGAGGAAGCTACGTGTAATTCCGCACAAATAACCGCCGCACATAAAATTACAAGGATCGTAAACTTTCCTACCGAAGGATCGTTTATCATACGAGTATTTGAGAACATTAAATTGTTTGATTAAGGTCGGTTAAGTTTGTTGCATTCTAATTTGATGAATGAGTATTTAGGAAATCTATTTTTACTGGGAATTGGTCCTAAAATTTTTGGATGTCGTCATTTTTACTGGCACTTTGGTTATGTCAGATGGGCACAAGTTAGTGCCCATTGGTTATCTAAAGATTAGCCTGCCAGGTTAAGTATCACTGAATGGAGGTTTTGAATGCCTTTGCCACTTGCACTTTGAATAGTGAGTTAATATAAGCCGAATGCTAAAAATAAGTAATTAAAGTAGGACGCAGATAGTCTCCTATTAGCAACATGAAAATATAAAGTCCAAGTCGTTTAAAAGTAACCTCCGTTAAGTCAAATATATTTTTAGTAATCACATTTTCAGCTCTAAGCTCAGAAGAAAACAAATATGAACTGAAATACAATTTCACCCACAATTCACCCACGAAATAAACCAAGAAGAAAAACCCAGAAGAAAAATAACAAACCATAATAAGGAAGCCAACTGGAAGCCGCGAAGGCTTAACGTGTCAATGTCAAAGTTTCGTGCACTCGTCGCTAGAGTAATTTGCGAGCAAGTATGACGTCACGGCCGAGTGTCGGCCACAAGTTGCGCGACACTCTTGACATGAACCATTTGTGTATTACTCTTGGGTACTGATTTACTTGTAAATTGTTTGATTTCGAAAAGAAATGCTAATGATAACTGTAGTGTAAGTTGTTTGAAACGTGTTTTAAAAATATTGCTGTAAGGAATTTGTGTTTCCACTAGCACCTGATTATGAGAAATACTATCGTATAACCAGTGCTAAGTTACATAATTTTTATAATTTATTTAATTTTGCCATTGCTAGATATCTGATCCTCAATCGCGGCTGAATTTTCGTATTTTTCATTACTAGTATATTTCAAAAATGCCAAAATTCAGCCATCAGATACACATCATCAATTTAGACTCTAAATAAATTATTCTCCAATAAAAGTTATATTTAAATAAATAATAATTCGAATTATCGTTCAAAAGTCTAACTACCCACATCGTTTACCAAAACTTAAACATTCTAACAACGTACATAAACTAACTCCTTAGCCATACATAGCAAGTTTTAAAGCAACACGGTATAATAAGAACTTTAAATATTATATCTAACACTAGCTGACCCGCGCAACTTCGCTTGCGTCACATTAGAGAGAATGGGTGAAATTTTTCCCCGTTTTTGTAACATTTTTCATTGGTACTCTGCTCCTTTTGGTCGTAGCGTGATGATATATAGCCTATAGCCTTCCTCGATAAATGGGCTATCTAACACTGAAAGAATTTTTCAAATCGGACCAGTAGTTCCTGAGATTAGCGCGTTCAAACAAACAAACAAACAAACAAACTCTTCAGCTTTATAATATTAAGTATAGATAACTCAGAGTGAAAGTTTGCGTACATCTTGAAGCGTTATTTATACGAAAGAAAATAAAACACGTTCGAAAAGTAGTAATTTTATTCGCTAGAGACTTGATCTTTGACCTTATCGAAGTTTAACTAGCAGGTTCCACTTTATAATGTCCGTGAAAGCTTTTCTCATACATAGGTATGGGCTCTGAGGATGCAAATTTTTATGTTCAGCACCTATATTTGTCAACTAAACAAAATATGTGAAAAAAAAAATTATACATCTGAATTGAACTGCTAAAGCCATTAAATTTTACTTGGCATTTGCGTAGTAAAGGTAAATCTGTTTCTTCATAAAACTATCAGAAAATTCGTGAAGTATTAAATATAACTGTAATTTTTACTTTGGCTGTTAATTTTGATGAAGAAACTGACCTTTAGTTTACAAGACGACTAGACGCTTATAAAAAATTTCGTAGCAAAAACACCGTTTTACAACTACAGAAAGCTATAAAATACATTATATCGCTGATAACTTTCTAAACTTACAAATTACTCACACGGGAAAGAAATCTAACTAAAAGTTCCCATAGCTACAGTGTCAACATTTCACGTGACACGACTCGTGGCGCCACCTATCACGGTTTCCGGTTCATCGCACATGTTTCAATGAGGCTGTGCTATCAGCTGTGTCTGTATTGATTCCGTGACCCTGGATGTTAGGTTATGTTTATGTATTAGGCCGGAGTGAAAATTAAAGCTAAGGTGATGGAAAGAGCTTAATTTATAACTGTTAAGATTTTGATTTATTTTATTCAGTTTTATATAGCCAAAACGTCATAAATGCAATGTCAAATGTATTTTTGCGTTAACTACCGTATAAAATAATGTCAACACTTATTTCTACAACTTAAAACAATACCGAATTCGGAGGAGACACGAGATAAGGCGTGAAATCATTAAATAGTATTTTCACCATAAGATAGCTATTCCCGTGGACGATTGTAGTGTATAATAAAGCCGAGACGGACCGTAACTACAGTAATAAAGTCCTTCACAACACTAACAAAGACCTGTCGAGAACACAAAACAAAAAAGACACTATCCTAATACATTTTTTATCTATCGACCCAACCCCAAACTAGTATAAGGTCAGCATCGAACCGGCGACCTTAACCTTCGCATCCCGACCCATTTACCCGGCACTTCATAACGGCACTCACGTCGGAACGGCACGTATGATAACAAATTGGTGTAATTTACAATTGAATAAATTTCGCGTACAACATTGCGCCATTATTCAGTTTGTAGCAACATTATCCGCGTAGCGCCGTGTGGTAATGTTGTAAAGGCTTTGTGTTTACTAGGCTAAGTGATTGCAGCAAACTGTTTGCTAGATACCAACCGTTACACTTATTGTCACTGTCAAACGTCAGCGTTAAACTTAACTAAAATTTTAAACTTTTAGCAAATTATGTGCCTTCTAAATATAACTAAATTCCATGCACTTAGTCTTGGTAATTTTTGTCTCCTAGAAGGCAATGCTCTAAAACTGACTGTCATATAGCTCTGTCACAATAATTGTTCCTAAACGGGAAACAAAATGACAAAAGTCTTACTACTCTATCGCTATTTGACAATATGACAAGTTGAAACCGATTAACGACACTTATGGTTTGATAGATCGAGCCGAGAAAGAAAACAGGAACATCGATTGTGCGGACATGTTTCTTGCTCAATTTAACTTGGCTAGCATACAGTAAGCCGCGATCGGTCTGTTCAACTCAGCTTGACTAGCATACAGTAAGCCACGATCGGTCTGCTCAACTCAACTTGACTAGCATACAGTAAGCCACAATCTATCTGCCTAATGTGTCTGCTATCTCTGCGTTACTGCCGCATTGATGTAGCACCAACGTATCGTGTAATGACGCCGTATTGGCGTTAATTTGGCATTTAGCGAGAATACCACGCTCTATTTATACACCCTGTAGATAATGACCTACATTCCAATACAAATATTTCATTGTATTACTTATTATATACGGGTAAAGTACTGTTTCTTGCCAATTGGCAAGGAGAATTTTTTACATTGGACTTTCGTTCAAGCGGAAAATTAATACTAGTACAATTTTGAAGATCGATTTAACCTTAATGAACAATTGATTTTACTTTCGATTATTTTCTTAATTTAGAACCATGACTCCTGTAAGTGTTTGGTTTTTTGATAATACATCGAAAACTGAAGCATAATAATTTAAGAATCTATTTATTTATTGCCTGCTTCCATGTAGTTATTGTCACTCATAACGTCAATCATGTCATTCAACTAGAACCGCGTAGACTATATTCATTAATCTTTTAGTTGGGTCTCAAACTATTTTAGCACAGAATAATATCCAAATCGGTTCAATGGATTAAGCGTAAAGAAAAGACAAAACAAAGCCACTTTCGCATTTATAATATACTAGATTATACCCGCGACTTCGTCCGCGTGAAAACGATTCCTGGGGTTAGAAGTATTCTATGTGTTAACCCAGATTATAAGCTATCACTGAACAACATTTTACTAAAATCTGTCAAATTGTTTTTTCGTAAAAGAGCAACAAACAAACAAACATCCATACATACAGAAATACTCACAAACTCTCGCATTTATAATATAAGCAGGAAATATGCTGATATGCCCTCTCCTTTATAGTCCTTGAGATTAATTATAACCGTCAGTGTGTACGGTATATTTTATTTTTCAAATAGTGTTGACTGTGTAAGCAAAGGTTTTCTCGCTAACAGCCTATTAGCATGGCTTGTGGTTGTCGGTAATTAGTGAAGGTCTCGCTTCAGATACCGACCGTAAATACGTGCTTTCTTTTTGTATTTAGAGTAGTTATTTTGAGTATATTACGGTTTAATAATATGTTTATATATTGTTCATAAATATACAGGGTGTCCCGAAACTCAACGATAATTCGAGACAGGATGAAAGGCCAAGTCATACCGGTTCTAGGAAAAATAAAAAAAAAATTCCATGTCACTTAGTTCAGCAATAAATAGACACTTTTCGAAAAAGTTGAAATTCCACACCCTTGATCGCATTTTCAAGTCCTGTGATCACCAATGTAACAATTTCGCTGTGTTTTTTTGTATTTCGTGATCTTCATTAAATATGCTATTAATCGTAATACAAATTTATGCACAAAACATTGTTAATTTCATAAAAAAAGTAAAGTTTTAGTGAGTCATGGTTCACAAAAATATCGTAAGTTAACTTTGACGCTTCATATTGAAAAAAAAATGTACTACACTACCCTTGGCAAGTTATTTCAAAAGTTGGCGCATTTAATCAAGATTTCAAAATGGTGCACCACTTGCCACTTTTCTTTCCATTAAAAATGTTATTTTTAATTGAACGACGAGTATCCTCGAAAATGTATCGGACGCAGTGGTACAATTGTATGGCCTCCTCGTTCCCCCGATCTAAATCCAGTAGATATTTTTTACTAGGAATGCATAAAAGAAAAAGTCTATTCGAAATCAATAGAAAATCTATCAGAACTTCGCCAGAAAATTGACACAGCTTCAGAGGAAATAAATGCAAGGAATTTTGCTTGACTGGTGCAAAGGTCTTTTGTAAGGCGTTGCAGAGCCTGTATTCGTGCCAGAGGAAAACAATTCGGAATTACCTTAGTTTAAGGAGAACAATTAAATAAGAACGATGGTTCGTTCATTCTTTTTTTTTATTATTATTACCTATTATGTTTATTACATTAAATATTGGTTATGGACTAACTCAATTACCTCTTTACTAAAAATAATTGCTTTCCTCTGGCACGAATACAGGCTCTGCAACGGCGTACAAAAGATCTTTTTACCAGTCAAGCAAAATTCCTTGCATGTAATTCTTCTGACGCTGTGTCAATTTTCTGGTGAAGTTCTGATAGGTTTTCTATTGATTTTGAATAGACTTTTTATTTTATGCATTCCCAGTAAAAAATATCTACTGGATTTAGATCGGGGGAACGAGGAGGCCATACAATTGTACCACTGCGTCCGATACATTTTCGAGGATACTCGTCGTTCAAATAAAAATAACATTTTTAATGGAAAGAAAAGTGGCAAGTGGTGCACCATTTTGAAATCTTGATTAAATGCGCCAACTTTTGAAATAACTTGCCAAGGGTAGTGTAGTACATTTTTTTTTCAATATGAAGCGTCAAAGTTAACTAACGATATTTTTGTGAACCATGACTCACTAAAACTTTACTTTTTTTATGAAATTAACAATGTTTTGTGCATAAATTTGTATTACGATTAATAGCATATTTAATGAAGATCACGAAATACAAAAAAACACAGTGAAATTGTTACATTGGTGATCACAGGACTTGAAAATGCGATCAAGGGTGTGGAATTTCAACTTTTTCGAAAAGTGTCTATTATTGCTGAACTAAGTGACATGGAATTTTTTTTTTATTTTTCCTAGAACCGGTATGACTTGGCCTTTCATCCTGTCTCGAATTATCGTTGAGTTTCGGGACACCCTGTATATGAAGATATGAAAGGCTTATAAAGAGTTTTGTTTCTTTCACTCCTCAGCGAAATGAAAAAGAGAAAACATATTTTAGTAGTTTCTTAGCTATAATGGTTTATAGTGTATTTATGAATAAGAGGGTAAGTTGATAATGTGGCAGTAGTATAGACTGAAATTCCATATTTAGGACAAGTTTCCTTATATTGTAAACTAGCTAACCCGCGCAACTTCACTTGCGCCACATAAGAGAGAATGGGTCAAAAATGTTCCCCGTTTTAGTAACATTTTTTACTGGTACTCTGCTCCTATTGGTCGTAGCGTGATGACATATAGCCTATAGCTTTCCTCGATAAATGGACTATCTAACACTGAAATAATTTTTCAAATCGGACCAGTAGTTCCTGAGATTAGCGCGTTCAAACGAACAAACAAACAATCAAACAAAACAAACTCTTCAGCTTTATAATATTAGTATAGATGTAGGAAAAAAACTGTCAAAATTCCACCATATAAACTCACTGATACTTTTAATTTTACTTATTGTTTATTGTACTAAAATTATAAATGCGAAAAATCAATGTCAGCCTGTTATAATTTAACGGTTCAATCGCAAAATCAACATCAATATAGAAATATTTAATAGCCGGGGTCATTTTCTGTACTTTTTCAAGAGACTCCAACAAAAGACGATTACGCGAGCGGAGCCACGCCGATCCGCTAGCTATTTACAAAAGGAAGCTACATTAAGCTCTCATTTGCCTGCGACTCCGCTCATGTGAATATTTTAGTGTAATAAGTAGACTATGTTCCCAGCATGATACCACTCTAGCGTCGTTCGCTCAATCGCTTTAGCAGCTTAACTGGGAGAGCGTAATAGACAGATAGATTTACTACATTATATTAATACTAGCTTATAATGGCTTTAGCCGTGTTGTTATTTAAGTAAATAAGCTTCCATCTACTCCTTGAAATTTAATCGAAGTAAGCAATCATTCAGCCTTTTTGTCATGCTCAAAAAGGACAAAGAAACACACATTCACATTTTTTATATACATACTACTACGTATATAAAAAATGTATTACCTGAACCTAAACCTCAAGAACAGCTCAACCAATTTGACTTGATTTTGTAAAACTTTAATCAGACACAGGAAATGTTTTTATGGAGACAAAAAACAAATAATGCAAAGAAAATTCGTGAAGCTGATATGCACAAGTCAACCAGTTTATAATAAAAGAATAAGTTTAAATACATGTACGAATTACGAGTAGTTATCTTTTCACTATTCATCCTCGAATGATACTTGAAAAACTAAATATATTTCAAAGCAAATCCTAGTAACATACTAGAAAGTAAATAACTGAAACTACACACATTTCGGACAGCAGGTATATAAATTAATAACCATAAAACACAACTGACAGAGAAAAACCACGTCATATTTTAAAAGTAAAATATAACACGTTGTAACAAAACCGTCACTGTATGTCCGATTTTTCAAAATGGCCACTACGGTTTTATGATACATATAGTAATAAATCAACAAAAACTAGACTGGGCAAATAATGGGAGTTTTCCAGTTACTTTTTTCTATGATTTATGACCAATATGAACAATAAACTCAACTGTTTTTAAAATATACTGTTTAAAAGAATATGCAATCTGAGATGGCTGTCGTGTATGACAAGATGTATAGATGTGAATGTGGCAAGGGAAGTTTGTAAGAATCGTACTAATTTACGTTCTTAGGTTTCTGCCTACAAATATAGGCAAAAGGCGTGATTTTATGTACGTATGTTATATGAGAAAAGCATATGTCTAGTGCCTTAGTTTAAAAATTGCATTTTTTTACATAAAAGAGCATAAATAAATGAATAATTTATCAAACAAATTGATCACTCCCCCGTGAGTCAAAGATGAGTGAAATAAAAAAAGCGATATAGAATATTTTTGTATGATGAATAGTAATTGATCTATGCATAAAAAGAACTTGTTTGCAACGAATTTCTATGCTATTATAAATCATTGATTGATTGATTTGATATCAAAGAAAAATATTGTATTTTTAAAACATTAGAAAAAAATATTACAAGCAATAAACTAAAATTACAGATCAAATGTGACCCAAACAAAAGACCGTCAACTTTACACTAAATACAATTCACAATGACATAATTATTATTACGAAAAACTTTACATAAAAGAAACTGTGAACTTCAAACATATCATATACTAGCTAACCCGCGCAACTTCGCTTGCGTTACATAAGACAGAATGGGTCAAAATTTTACCCGATTTTAAACATTTTTCGTTGCTACTTCGCTCCTAATGTTTGTAGCGTAATGTTATAGGTATAGCCATCCTCAATAAAAGGCTATCCTAGTAAAATAATTCTTCAATTCGCACCCGTAATTCCTGAGATTAGCTCGTTCAAACAAACAAACAAACAAACTCTTCAGCCTTATAATATTAGTATAGATTAGTCTAATATGGTATTCGTAAAGACAGACAACCCCAGGCTATTTGTACGCGAGTCACGTGCTACCTAAAATAGAATAAGTTGAAGCGCCGACGTGATTACGAGAAGCTTCGACGCGCCTACACTATTATTAGCCTAGAAATGTAGCGCTAGGACAGAGATAGCATTCTTGGGATAATAATTCTGGTTATCTGTGTTCACGTGGTTCACGATAAGGCTAGTTGTGAATATATTTCGATATCTGTTTGTACGAATCAGTTCGGTCTATGATCACGTCCAGTATAACCTGTGTCGAAACGGTATAATCCCGATTGTACCATCTTACACTGTCACCCCGGGGTTACAACTGGGAATATATTTATCTATTTATCTAATCACGCCTTTTGCATCCACTGTTGAGTATAGGCCTCCCCCTCAGCACGCTACTTTATACGGCTTGCGCTTGTCTCATCTATTTCAATGGGAATATAAGCAGGATGAAAATTCCCAGTTGTCACCCCAAGGTGACAGTGTTAGAAGGGACAACTGGGAATATACCGTCGAAACGACAGGCAATGCTAATAATGCTAGGTAAAATGCTTGCTCATGTTGATTCCCGTGTAGTATGCAACATGCAACACGAATCTTTTAAAGTAATAAATAGGAATAGATATTCAAAGATAAATACAAATAATAAGAAATAATGATATTAAAAGTATCGTCGTCGCTAATATGAAAAAATACTTCGGTTTAGTAATCCAAAAACAGTTACTTCAGCCGATGTCAGTCCACCGTGAAATACTAACCAGTCCCGGTTGCCAATTAAGATAGTTGTCGTCAAGCCAACTTGACCTCCCGTCAAATGAGATATTTGGACTTTGACCTTCACCTCTCACCAACCCGTTGGGGAAATAAATCCGTTACATTACGTTCCAATGACTGAGGGTCGGCTTTAGAGATTACACACTAAATAAATGGCACATTGAACAAAGCGGCCTATATTTCACAGTTAGCCGGTGTCAACACTCGTTAATTTAGCCTATCATACTGACAGTATTTTTCCCTATTTGCATAGCGGCTAAGCGGACAATGATCGTGCCGACAGGCTGGCATAAACGCGAATAAATTATACTGTCCGACCATCGGACGTTGGTTGTCCGTTGTCGGACAGTGGACCCGGACAGTGTCGAGTCAATTTGCATTTTAATTTGTTGGCACATCGTTAATATACAAATGTGTAAAAACAGCTGCTGCGGCCACACTGTTATAATTATAAATTGCATGTTTTGACTCCCTCTGGAATATATTAGGTGTACACTTTCGTAATTTGTACAACATTCTGAAGGAAATAGCTATTAAAAATTGCTTTTAAAGTTGTTGGCTCTAGTGCTTGTATGGTGACAGTTAATTGGTTTGAATAATATTAGTAGTTTGAGCAGTAGCGAGGGAAATTGCATTAGTTTATTCACCGCGCAATTTTCATGTTTGCATAATTGTATAGTCGACGATTTTTTATTAACTCATTACCTACACTGCGGAGGGTGAAACTCTTAACCCTGTAAGCTCTCTGTAACTATTCAAGTGCAATATTTACTTTTTGCCTGTTAGCTGGGCGGTATGTTATACCCGTATATGTATATTATGTGGTGCACGGGTATATGACTGACAGGTATATCACGAGGTCCCGATTCTGATTTTCGGGCTAAACAAAAGTGGTTTTTGTTTTTTCTTACTACTAATAGCATATCCCTTAGTGGTCCAGAGTATGGTAACAAGCCACACATATTCACAATGGAAAAGGCTCGTGCCCAGACATTAACATGTTAAATAACAAAAGTATGGGTGGATTTCTTACACGCCAATTTCTACAAAGAAACTATCAGGTTTATAGTTTCCTAAAGCTGTTTTAGAATTCGTGCAAGTTTACAACAAGCAGATAGTTGTCATAAACACAACAGCCGGCGGAGGGATTAGGTATCGGTTTCCAATATTGTTGCAGCAGACGTCGCTGCGGCCGACAGACATAATCCTATTTTCGTCTTAACTCTATCCGATGAAAATAACCATGGAAATCTTGCTGTAACTTTTGCGGTGTAAAAGGTAATATAACATAATTATTATATTGTAATGCTTGGTTCTTTTTATTTGTGTGACTTTTGCGCAGTAGAATCTTTTAAATGTAGCACGATACTTAAAGCCGTATAACATAATATTCTCGGACGACAACTTAACTCAAATAACTAAAAATTTACACCTGAAGACAGAGGACCAGACATTTTTTTATTTAGCCCTTGTTAGTGTCCCAGTGGCAAAGGAGTATTCTGTCTCGTAGGTTTCTAGATCGGTCGCTTGCATACTATAGCCAGTCTTCTACACCTTCTAGAAACATGTCCAGATCATCCCGCCAACTCACCTTTACAGAGAATATTTATTTTCCTAAAAAAACTTTCCTAGCAGTCTTGTTTCTACATAGATAGCCACTTTCATAGACTGCACTTTCAAATTCAAATACATACGCTTCACACCAATAACACTAGCAATTACCCAGCAACCGCTTCGAAAATCCCCCGTTATAACACTCCAATGCTTGCGTGAATTCGGGCCCAAAACTGTGCACACACACACTTGCTCACACACAAGCACACACACAAGCACACACACAAGCACACACAAGCACACACACAAGTACACACACTTGCTAACACACAAATGTGTGCAGTTTGTGCATCGGCAGCAAGGCACGGGTCAGCGCGTTCCAATTTATACCCATATCGTCGTTTGACGGTTGACTTTGGGCATTTATTTATGTATGGTATGTTCCACGTGTGGTTGGTTTGTGCACTCTGAATGTGAAGATGTATTCAGTTGATCTTTTATGTGTTTTGTGGTTAACATGCTTACTCGACATACATACATACAGAAATAAAGGTCTTTTTCCCGTATTATCTATACTAATATTATAAAGCTGAAGAGTTTGTTTGTTTGTTTGTTTGAACGCGCTAATCTCAAAGTAACTACTGTCTCAGTCCTATCTGAAAAAATATTTCAGTGTTAGATAGCACATATATCGAGGAAGGCTTTAGGCTATATATCATCACGCTACGACCAATAAGAGCAGAGTACCAGTAAAAAATGTTAGAAAAACGGGGAAAATTTTGACCCGTTCTCTCTTATGCGACGCAAGCGAAGTTGCGCGGGTCAGCTAGTTACTTATGTCATTCTTTGGTCTTTACCTATACCTACCCAAAAACGTTTGTGTTTAACATTAAATCAAAATTGATAAAAGACTGAATTAGCTTCAATGCTGTTTATAACAAGATGTAAATAATGATCTAACATAACAAAATAGATCACCGAATCGTTTACTGATCGTACTGAACAATACATAGACTGATCTTAGAGTCTATTTAATTATATGAAACAAATATATTAGATATCTTAATGTATAACTATAATTCAAACTTAATCTTTCTGAAGTAAATTCATGCAACTGCAAATATACTTTAGTATTTAAAGTTCCACTTAAAGACAGTTGTTTTCAATGAACTTTTAAAATAACAGGCGTCTCAAACAGATATCAGAAGTTATCCATAAAATCGATTCGTACCTATTGCAAGAAGTATGCGCATAGAAATGTTCTTATTAGATTTCGACGACTTCATATAAGAAGGGGTATAAAACGTGTGCTGATATTTCAAGTTAAAATAACTTAGAAATATATTACTTACACGTACCTATTTAATTTTGTAACTTGAACAATACACAAATTAGGGACACATTTAGAATAGGAACCAAACAACTAATAATAAATATAGTTTTATCAGACATGTCAACTTTCCGAGTGGGAATCAAATGCATGTATCTCGCACATAATAAAGGCATGGTGACTACTTTAACTGCTGTACTACAAAATTAATTGGTGTTTTTGTAACTAGTAAGAACCTAAATGTGTTAGGTTATAATATATCAATGGTAGGTCCTTACATAAATCAATAGATTGTAGTAGTTTTTTTTATATTTGGCGTTTAAAAAGAGTGGCTAGGAGTTTCCTGCCAGCTGCTCTCTTTGGCCCTACTTTCCGAACTGGCGGTAAATTCATTTGACCATCATAAGTGTTTATGCTTGACCTAAATGAATAAATGATTTCATTGAATCTATAATTTTAGGATACCTTTGTTTTTCAGATCTGTATGTCTAGAGCGTATTCTTTCCCCATTTACCTTTACACATTAAATCTTTTATACTCATGTCATATAACTATCAATATCAAAACATAAAACAATACACACAAGTTCTATTTACGTCAATGCCATAAAAGCCTACAGAGCTAGGTTATAATTTAGCTCGTAAACATTCAAAGTGTGGCACATAAGTTTATTTTGTATAGGAATAACCTTGCAGTTATATTTAGAGCTGAAATATTGGGTTTAAAGCATACCGCAACCCGCTGGGGTTTTCAATACGAATGTGGCTTTGCTTTACATAACTTATGAGTATTTAATATATTTGTTTAAGTGTATTGTACAATAGGTATTGAGGTTGTTTGAATAATATATATACATGTGATATAGGGTGTTGATTTTGTAGTTACCTTGGCCATAGAAATATTTTCGCAGGTTGATATCCGAATCTTTAATTAACCGTTTAATGGCCAGCGCGCTACTCAGACTTATTGAAAATAGGCTTGTATATTTGATAGTCACACCGACGGAGCCACGAAATTATATACTTGACTAAACGGCAATTACAATGCGAGAGATTAGGACAACTATCGGATAGATAAAGGGACAGCAACATTTCGTAAAAAAAACCTTCAATATTGCAACTGATAAACTAACCAATATACTGTATCCAAAAGTGGTAACAACGGCCGTAATAGTTTGAAATAAAACGAAGATTTTTCACAATAATTCAAATGTGTAAATCTTTCCTATTCTTCAAAGAAAATATTCCACCTCAATTACATCGTACTCTTATTTTCATTCCAAACGAACGCTAAGTTAATTTTCTAACAAAACTAGCCTAGATCTCATGAGAATTCTTACTCCAACGCCTAGTTCACGTAGCAACAACCTCACGACTTTCGAAACAATAAAACGTCGACGTGACGTCACAGTGTGACACGCCACCACACACACAGACACACAAACAATACAAGTACATGTTTGAGATGGAAGGTTTCGATGTGTGTGTTAGGTGAAAAGTAGCTTAATCAAGATACGAAAGAGTGGAAATGATTTATTCTATCTTAATTTCTTACATACTGTTATTGCTGAACGTATGTGAATGTACTATTGGATACATAAGCTGTGCGTGGTATCAAAGAACTGATACATTCCTCCTACATACCTTCTAAAAAACGATAAGAACTAGGTTTTAATTAGGTCTTAACTATCCATACAATTTAGAACATTCTGTAAGCTTCCATCCTAATACTATTGAGAATCGATATTTACCTTTTCCACCTTACGATTAACTTAAACTGAACGTTTTCAGTAGCACAATAAATAAGTACCAATCGAAAAGTTAGTTATTTCCGATTGGACTAATAAAAGCTGATATTTACCATTAAAACCTAACACTTAAAAATTTCATTAGCCAGACTTTTCCAATTAGCAGCAATCACCGCAAACAATATAGTTTCATCAGCTGCACAGAACAACTAGTGTTAGTGTACTCACACAGGCGCAGTGTCGTTACAACAGTATCCTCAGACTGGAACCTTGGATGATCTGGCGCGGTGCCAAAGGTCGCCACACTCACCTCTATCGATTGGCATGGCCCACATATAGAGGCTTATTGCCCCTGCTTTGAGTGCAAGTTCACTTTCAAGTTTGCCAGCTGTCATCTGTTACATATTTAATGGGGGTTGTTTTCTGGGGATGTATTTTTGGGAGAATTGTATCGTAAAATAAGTGGTGGATTGGTTGGATGTTGTTTGAGATAAAGATATAAATAAATGTTTCTTTACGTCAAGGATACACTAGGAACAAATGTCGGGTAGGGACATCGGGTGAGGAGGTGTGACGTTCCCGGGTTTAGCACGACATGTAACGCTTTGCTTCTCGCTAGGGTTAAAAGTTGCGGAATGTGTCCAGATACGTCAAGCGAAATCTTTCAGCTTGGCATGTCATGGGACATTTGTCCCTTATGTATTTCTGAATTGATCAGATGATACAAATTCTATTCTCTAGCTTACAACTTCTAAATGGAAGGATTTGAGCTGTATTCGCATTTTTTTTCTGGTTAAGACATCTACTTAACTATTATTATTGTGTACGTTAGAATTGTTTATTTCATAATACATTGAGTCTCTAACAGTCTGCATCAAACGGCCGGAAAACGATTAGCAAGCTGTCATCAAAGTTATTGAAAATGTTTTGTCAAAAACGTGGCAGAGCAACATGACAGAAATAGGATAACGCGATGAAAAATAAAAGAGCACATTGATCGCACGAAAATTCTTTTGCAAAATGTTTCACGGATAAATGGCGATTGCTCTATTGACTGGTACCCGATTACATACAGTCCAATAAACCAATACAGCCTACATAAATCACGAGCCGATACAGAAACTCCGCTTATCGGAAACCTTCACCAAATACGAAATACTCGTGTAAACGTTGAAAGCACTCTCCAATCTCTCAGACACTAGTTTCGAATCAAAATTCTACACGAGCCTTCTCAAGCGATGTTACGAAAAATGTCTGCTAAAAATAGTTATTTGTAGATCGTTTTACTAAAGACTTGAAGAACAAAAGATTACACTACGACCTTCAGACTTAAATGGCTGAAAAACTTGCCAACTTATTGAGGTTAGTCGCTTTTTAACTGGGTACGAATTAGCATAATATAATTAAACAAATGTTTTATGTAAAGACGGTCGAATTGCGTACAATCAGGGCTGCAAGCGTTAGCCGTGCCGTGGATTCTGCGACACGAACCGCAGACGGGAGGAAAGTGGGTTGAATACGAGATAATTCTAGAAAATTTGCATTTTAATCACCCCTACACTAATGGACAAAGCAAAAAAATGTATGAATTTAAATGAACATTTTGCATAATTAAAAGGTGACGTGAACATGACAGGGTTATTAACACGGTGGACGGCAACTCTTTGGTGTCACGTGCATACAAAAAATATTTACGCTGGCTGCGGTTTACCCGTTTTACTATAAAAGACTCTAATTATCCTAGAATAGCGTTAAGCACTATGTAGCCTACATTCTAGTCTATTGTTTAAGTCTACAATTAGTTCGCTCGACAAAAGATTACATAATTTTCTACGCAATTTTCACGAAGGCAAACGAAAATTGTCACACGCCGAAAACTGATTTTCATTCTTGTGAAAATTCTACGCTCGATTTAAAATAATGTTTCCTGATTGGAATAAATCGCTCCACAAAACCTTATAAATGGATAATTGTTTCAAATTATTTTTCTAACAGTATTAGAAAAGATAAGATTCTCATTGCCTGCTCAAGCCGACAGCGTAAATTAAAAGAGCTTAGTCTAAAATCTGAGTGACGGTAAAACACCCGTATAATTAGGTCCCTCTCAATATGACGTAATTCCCTCTCAGGAGGTCTCATCGGGCCCTCCTCACAGTACTCTACAGAGCGTGTTTTTAAGCAACCGGTGCAAAAGTTTTAAATTCCCACGACCCATTTAAGGCTTTAGGTGTTCATTATTTGAAAGAATAAAAGGAAATGCTAAGAGGAAAGTGCATTTAGAACTGCGAATCTAAAAATACACCTGAAACTAATTTGTTTGACTAGGCCTAGATTTAGGTCAGAATTTTTGCATAAATATGGGGGGTTTTCTTCTAAAAGTATGTAGACATAGTATAAAAACACTCACAAAACATGGAACACGATAATGTGCAAAAGTTATTGCAATACAATAATACGATTATTAAATTTATACTATACAATACAGAAGCAACAACTGAAAACTAAACATCACCACTAATATACCACGCCCCCCCCCCCCCATCCCCATATGTCCCTACCATGAGTTTAATACACCCACACGGAAGAGACACAATATATAAAAATAGCACAGCCTTCTCTTTGAATCTATACAATAATAAAAACCCTTGCCAAAATAGACATTCCTGCTTTCACAAACATAGTATCTATTTAAGTGTACCTCAAAGTTTAGAGATCCGAGTTGGTAGCGAAACGGATCGAAACGGCCCATTGATCGCTGGTCACTTTGACATTACTGCAAACTGATGTCTATAGAAATATTGAATCAAAGATTGCTTACGTTTGAATTTATCAAAGAAAGATTTTATTCTTTATTAGGATTGTAAGTCTACGAAAGAACCAACATAATTACTATTACTTCTTTTGTTACAGGCAGATTGATTGTTGTTTCTGACACACAAGTAAGGTACTTTGAATATTGTTTTCTTCACATCGGACAACAGGCCTTATGATCTTCGTCTAGGACCAAAAGTCCATTTTTAAAGTATTTATTTCTTCAGCGTATAAAAACATAAGCCATGACATCTTATACACAAAATCATGAGCCAGATTAAACATTAAAATAATTTTAATTTTAGCATTAAGGTATAATCTAAGTACTTTCCTCAAATAAATGATTCTTCATCTCATCTACCTTTGAATTCCAGCCTTTCACCAAGAATTCGAAAATAACTCGACCGTATTAGTATCAAATATTTATAATAGAGGGTAGTAGAGTAGGTCAACACTTTCGTGTTTGAACTTGTGACCTTTCAGTCAGCCTACCGCTGACAACGCCTAAGGGAGTGTCTAAACACGTTTCAGGAAAATGTACTGGAATACAATTTTATTTTAGAGCTTGAATTTCTAGTGCGGCTTTTGGAAAATACTTTTATATTTCGGAACATGTTTACTCTGTGTTGTTGGTTGCTGTGGTTAAATCTTGAAAGTTATGAGTCTAATAGTATAGTCTTTTGTAGCTTGTAAGACATAGTCTTTTAGTAATTGATGCTGAAATATGGATAGCTTAGACGCTAATACTACTAGATACTGAAAAAAATGGTACTGAGAGGAACAATACATTTCTCTCTTTCGTAGCCAAAATTATTTGAAACCAATTCTATAAAACCACTGATACCCCATCTATAAACTCAGAGCCCATAAACTTTGCTGCAAAGATTGATTAGATTACTTGTAATATAATAATAATATATGATGTAAATTTCAAAGACAGTTTAACTAAAGAAAAAGTTTAACAATTGCTTCGACAAAAAATCTGAAATCCATCCTAATCCAACACACCATCACTACCAACATAGCAAAAAAAGACCCTACATGAATCTCTGAATACGTGCCCTTCCCACGCGTACTCCCGCTAATCACATCGCAGCGACGCCGCAAGCTGCCCTCATATCTGCTCTCCAGCCGGGCAATGCCGGGCATATCTGACCCGGGAACTGGGTCAATGTTGCCCGCTATACACCAGGTATGTATAACCGGCTGCACCGAATTCTGCAGTTTTGCCCGGCTATTGTTAGATCAGACTTGCGGTATCGATTGTTTTGGTACCGTATCAGAGTTATTTTTGGGCACGTTATTAGATTGTCTAGTTTATTTGCGGTTTAGGTTTGATCTCTATGATTGGTGAAATATGAATTGGATGTCGCAATGGTTAAAGTAGTTCTGGTAGCGTTTCGTCACTCAAATATGTCCTCGATGAGAGTCGATTTGTCTCCCATTCGCTTGTGTGATGTACAAGACTATTTTGTCTATTTTATATACGTAATATGTACATATATAAAATCACGCCTTCTTCCCATAAGGGTAGACAGAGACGAAAGATTTATCGATTAATTTATCTATCGATATATTAAGAAAATTAGGTATTTTTGTCAGTTGTCTGATTGCCAAAGTACAAGTTACAACATAGTAGAGTTATTTTTGTATCTATTCTTCGTTTTGACTTGACAGGCTAATTATACACTTTATTAAGCTTTGTGTCTTAATGAAAACTTCACCATTTAGTGGTTACCTTCAATAGAAACTAATTAATAGTTAAACAAAGTTCCTTACGAACAGGCTCAAACAATCGTAACACATGTTCGACCTTCACCACATGGAACATGAACTGAAACTTATATAACCAAGAGATTTGAAGCTAAAAATAGAACGGTACCTCTACAATACATCTTTGAACTGTGCGAAGTGAAATATACTAGCCATTAGACTTGAAACATGGAGTTTTAGTTTAAGGGGTGGTTCATATCTGACGGAAAATGCGTCGCGTATATTAAAACTAGCTGACTCGCGCAACTTCGCTTGCGTCACATAAGAGAGAATGGGTCATAATTTTACCCGTTTTTGAAATATTTTTCGTTGCTACTCCGCTCCTTATGGTCGTAGCCTTCATCGATAAATAGGTTATCCAACAGTAAAATAATTTTTCAATTCGTACCAGTAGTTCCTGAGCTTAGCGCGTTTAAACAAACAAACTCTACAATTTTATAATATTAGTATAAATTGGTCTCGTAACGCTAAGAGTTAGCCAATGATGCGTTGATGCAAAAACTATACTAAATAACCTACGCACATCTTGTGTCAGAAGTGCTATCGATCTAAGATTTATACCAGAAATGTGCAAGGTAGAGCTATGCGGTGCCATAATCCGCTGATCGAGTGGCAGACTAAGAACTATTAATGCAAAGATGAATTAGCATTTAGTTATAAATTCATATTTTAAGAGCTTTCAAACCAGCAGTATTCTAGCCTCGAGTTGAGAGACGTTTTTCTACTACTATCGACAACCGAGTAGCCATCGAGAAATTTTATAAGATCTAGCACGCGTAGCGTATTCTGCGAAACATTTTTTTCGGAGGATTTCAATTTCAAACGCCCTCTAAAGATCGAGTGTAGATAATTACGCACCTCTGGGTGAATAGAAATAAATTAGTTTGAAAATCGATGCGTCGAAATAGTGTTTCAAAATAATTATAAATCGAGAATAATTATATCTATACTTATCTATACTAATCTATACTAATATAATAAAGCTGAAGAGTTTGTTTGTTTGTTTGTTTGTTTGAACGCGCTAATCTCAGGAACTACTGGTCCGATTTGAAAAATTCTTTCAGTGTTAGCTAACCCATTTATCGAGGAAGGCTATAGGCTATATAACATCACGCTACGCTCATTAGGAGCGGAGTAGCAACGACAAATGTTACAAAAACGGGGAAAATTTTGACCCATTCTCTTAGGTGACGCAAGCGAAGTTGCGCGGGTCAGCTAGTATAGTATATCTAGTAAAAATTGGTACTAAATTGATAATAAATTGGTGCAAATTGGTAATACAGGAAACGCCTAGTTTGGGCTATCATTGTTTTAAAAACATTGTAAACTTGGACAGAAATAAAAGATTAACTATTTTTATATATCATCTCACTCAAACCTAAATCAAAAAGCAACTTTACTGAATCAGCACTAAAACTGTTACTAGTCTCCAGTTACTTGCCTGTGCCCTAAAGATCAAGATTTTTCCGGCGACTTTCGTAGGCAGTTCGTGTAATAAGTCTAAGATAATGTAAGTGATTCCGAGTCGTAGTACCGTTGCTTCGCTGTAACAATCCCGGTTATGTAAATCTATAAAAAGACGTTTCATTCCGAGCTCAATCCATTACATGTTTCATTCAGGGAAATGTATTAGTTAGCTCGTGCGGTTTGGCTTATGAAAGAAATACTTTTAGATTATTGGAGCACTTTAGCGGTCTGTTTTTAATTTAAATAAGAGGTGACAGCGGATACATTAAACAACCATGCTCAAAATATTACGAAATAATCACACTAAAATTTGTCCCGCATGGAAATCGGTTTCGTGTTAAATCGTTCCAGTGTGGTGACTATCTCAATCTTTGTACCTTAAGTCGTCGTCATTAGAATTTTTCGTCACTGTAATCTATACTTGAATAATTAAAGTCCCCAACCCGCAATTAACCAGCCTGGCGGACTCAAGGCCTAACCCCTTCCACATTATGGAGGGAGGAGATCCTTGCCCAGCAGTGGGACATTAACGGGTTAAATTTATATAAATTTTGAATCTCTGATTTTCAGAGCAATTAAGCGGGTTACTCACAATCAGTAACTCGAGAATACAATTACGGTTTTACTTAGAAATCTTAGTATTACTAGTTAGTAAGATGCCGGGAGCTACAAAGTTCTAGAATCAGTGAATTCTAATGCTTAGTTAAAACCTTGACCGAGTCCGCGGTTGTTTTGAAGTCGGTGTTCTTACAAGTTAAGTGGTCAACCCCGTGTCAAAGTTGTTTAAACAACAAGTTAGACTTAACGACTGTTGTGCTACGGTTAGCTTTAATTAATCTATCATTAAAATATATTAGGTCGGGGAAAAAGTCTTTTCGTATTATAGTATGTATGAACTTGTAATAAAATCTTTTCTCTACACAAAAAAAGCTCGATATTTGGGTACCTTACAAGCTCACTGAAAGAAACCTAATGAACGGTGTACTCATTTGTGATTCTTGAAGCCAAAGAGATTTTATTACAAGTTCATACATACTATAATGCGAAAATACTTTTTCCCCGACCTAATATGATTACCACAGTACACTATCTTAGATGTTTTTCACATTTGCTTTAAAATTATACTGTGGAAACGCACCGTAGTTAGCATATCCTATATTAACCAAACTGTATTGAAACAGGCTCGACCAGTTTAAAAGCCCATGTTGTCATTATCTGTATAAAAAAAGGAATAACAGAAATGTATAATAACTTTTGAAGAACTGATCAAAATTGGATAATTATTTTTTTAAATATGTTGTAGGTGCCGGGACAACGTTTGGACAACAGGACAAGATTGTACTTTACTCGGATGAAGTCGGGCCAGTGCGGTAGTCTATCATGTTATAATAAACTAGCTGACCCGGCAAACTTAATAACCACGTTTCCAAACAAACGATGCTCTTTCAGTATAGTCTATGGCTGTTAATGACAATGACATTCGTTACGCGTGTTTTTTAAAATATGCTAAATTAAATGTCTATTTTTCTATATTTCTGAGAGATTTTCTTAATATTTTTTTCCGTAAGAATTAGTAAAGTCGGTCAAGAAATTCACGCGTGATGCCGTGACCATGGAAAACGGGTTTCATTTATATATATATATAGAATAATATAGATAGATAAGTTGGCGAATCCCGGTTGAGTCGTGGGCTAGACAGCACGCCTACGCTACAAAGCAATGATAAAGGGGGTAGTGCCGACCAAGTGCGAAACAGAGACTTTGAATAGCTTCAAGATTTATATAAAGAACTCTCAGGCTCGATTATACTATAGAATATATTCATAAGACTAATACCCCGTTACACAAGTCACAAATGAAATCACCAAGCCGTTCATATCTGAGTATCATTGACCGCACGACCACAAGCACGTGTACGACCTTTGTGCCTCATCATACATGATTCCTGGCGGCGAATGAAGACAGAAATATTAATAGCTCGTTAACATATGGTTACCTCACACCCGACGAGCTTGGACGGGGTTGGACGGGATCACGTCATTGACTTACAGTAACATATAAGTACTAGATAAGACAGTTTGTTACGATACAGTAGCGGAATTCTGTAGAATCTGTACTGTCAGGTATCGAGAGTTTGACATTTAGAATACTTTACTTTACTTTAGTACTGCCAAAATAGTTCCTACGATGCCCGTCAGATGCGCTGATGAGATTTTCGTACAAAATTTCTCGATGACAAGCTGGTTGTCGGTAGTCGATAGTAGTATAGAGTTGAGCTACAGATGACTGCATACTATTAGTAAAAAACCTATCAGTCGATAGACATATACCACGTAAATTATCAAACCTTGATTAATGACCAGTTTCTGAGGTACATTTAGCGGTAGTTTATCTATTCAAACTGTTTTTTTATATGAGTTGAAACGCTATCGAATAGATAAACTACGGCAAAATGTACCTCAGAAACCGGAGGTAAATCAGTCACAAGCGGTACCAAAGAGGAAAAAAAAATCTGTACCTTCCGCTTATAAATACACGAACTCTTAATAAAGCTGATCACTTACCTGAAAACAAAGAAAGAAATTTCATTAATACAATGCAAGAATAAATTAATTTGACAAAACGAAATATCAACAGTAACAAATGCGATTTATTTGACTTCCAACCACAAAATTTGTAATAGATAGTACAATTAGCAAATTTTTATAATTTAATCAATTTGACTACCTCCGTGGCGCATTGATTAAGGTTGCTACGCCACTGCCATTGCGTCAAGAGGGTTCGATTCCTGCTCAGAACAAATATTTGTGCGATCCACAAATAGTTGTTCCGGGTCTGGTTGTACTTAGTGTCCGTTGTTTGTATGTTTGTAAAAGTCACATAAGAATAATTTTAGTGCAGGAAAGGTTATTTAAAAAAAAAAACAATTTCTAAGTAGAGAATTTTGAAAATGGCGCAACGCATATTACGAAGACGATCTTCTTGAAAATGCACAGTCAATTGTAATTTTGGGAATATATCTAACACATATTTACTGATACGCAGCATTAATAATTATTTATTTATATAAACAACAAACCAAAAAATAATATCCACCACAAATTCTAGCTTTTGCGTTACTGAACACTTCCAGTAAGCTACCGTGCACGGTTCAGTGTCAGTAGGTGAGTTAATTAAACAGACACCTAGAGATCGGGCCGGGATTGAAACCGACCGGCCGTTGCGTAAATTGCCTATTAAGCCTCGTCTCGTGTTGTGACGTGTGCCCTCACATCTGATGGCTTCTCTAAGTATGTTACGTTTTTGTTTAATAATAGAGTGTTTTAAAGATATTTTTAGAAAGAAAATAGTGCAATAGTATTCAAATTTATCTCAATGGTAGCCCGGAGTTTAGTAACGTGTTCGGTATATGGCAATAGACTCGCCACCTGTTACGTGGGACTAAATTTGTTACTGGTGAATGTGTAAGTAATGCTAGTTTAACTAGAGAATGCAACAAAGAATGGATTTTAGTAGAGTAATGTATTTATCAATATACTCAGTTTACGTTTACAATATATTCATCTTTTATTAAGAGGAACCATGTGAGTGAATTAACGTTTTTAAACTCTCGCAACTAGTACACATAATATTATAATGCAACGGGTCTTATACGTCGGGCAGCAAATAAGGTATCCTAACCTTTAAATTTCCAATCGCGTATAAGACCCGTTGCATTATAATATTATTATAACATGTGAGTGAACTTAAGAAAAACGCCGTTACCTACACGTTTCTATAAAGTCTATAGACCCTCGGGTACGGCAAACTTAAGCGTACTATATTTAAAGTACTCTAAAAATCCAAAAAAGTTGCTTGGTAAAAGACCATTAACAAAACCCAACCCTTATGTATTTTCTTATCTACATCTCAAGAAACCCTAAAATTATTAACCAATACAAATTTATACCAAAAACAAAACTAATCCAGTCATGAACACAAACGAGCGACTAATTCGACTCTCTCAACCGGGAAGGGAACCGGCGACCCGTTCCCGATGGCCAATTAACGTCATCCAACTGATTTGCTGACGCAGTCACATGGACGCAATCGAACATTGCTTCAATATCACTTTATTATAGTTATTAGATATTTCTAGCATAAAATAAAGGCTACATTTCATAAGGTTTAGGTTAATGGTCTTGTAGCGGCTACATACAGCGATATCTACCGGGACCAGCGCGCAACCAACCACCACGCGCAGTGTGACTGACGTCACAAGTCCTAGATCGCGCTATCGAAGTTTGCACTGCAACTGACTATATATACAAGTTCCCGACTACAACAGTCGGGCAGCCTAGGCCCACCAGGCATGATCACCTCGCCTGGTCGGAGAATCCTCCCTTTGTGCTGGAGGAACATCATCACCTCGTTCCTTCACAGTCTAAAATCAATTCAGTGTTATTTTTTAATACAGTTCGCAACCTCAATTTCCGGGAAATAAGTGAAAAATAAACCAAAACTCTGCCTTCATAACAGGAAAATCAGAGGTAGAGTTAAGGTTTTTTATCAGATAAAGAAGGTAGCGAAGAATAGCATTATCTTACAACAATGAATAAACCTCATTGCCGCAGATGTAATTGATTTGTATATTATATGTATATTGTATGTACATACAAACATAGACAAAATCGAGCCATTTTCCAATAGGAGTAGAAACAGATCAGTTGCGTTACATGTACAGTATTGTAAATTTTATTGCGATAAGGGACAATTTTGTTAGGCTAACGTGCTGTAAACGTATTTATTTATACTAAACTGATATGTCTCATAATCAATGTATCAAACTGGCCTAGTATTAGAATTTAATCAACGCGTAATAGTCGTTCTAACTGTGTGGCGAGAACTAATATCAGATAGGTATTCCCTAGTAAGTCCTTAATTGCCATAGTTGAGCCTACTGAGGCACGGCCCTAACGCTGTTATATTTTTGAAATATAATACCTTTTAGTACTACAAATTTAACTTAAATTTAATTTATGTCAACGTATCGTGGTTTGTCTTAGAATTGATATCTAATTTGTTTAGAGTAAATCACTTTTTGCTCAACAGAAGGAAAACTAGAGCAGTGTTTAATTTCCTTATGACTCCCTCAATGAAGTGTGTAATTTAAGAAACTCTCGTCACCTTATTAACCAATGATTAAAACACACCGAAACTTTCTATTTACTCTCAGATTTTTAAACAAATCCAAGCTTACATATTTTAATTATTGAAGAGATAAGCAAAGCGTTAATAAAAACGAATCCAAGATAAAAGGAAGGACCGGAAAATTAAGACGATAATTCTGTTTAATGAAGCCTCCTTGTACAATGGAACTGTACCTACAGAGATATGCCGGCGACGCCTGAATTTTCAAGACGAACACTAAAATAAGTCTAGATTTTGACGAAGGTTGAAGTAGCTACAAAATTCATGATGTAACCTTACGTAAAATGGAAGATTAAACTGAGATTGTTTCACGTATGCTCTTCGCCTTTAAAAGTTAATATATAGAAACGAAATAAGTTAAAGTAAAGACTATATATCGATACTAGCGGACCTGACAGACGTTGTCCTGTCTAATAAATTAAAAATTAATTAAAAAAACATTGTCCAGCGGACAAAATTGTGAATCTAAACCATTCTCAGATCCCCTTGAACACACACAAAAAATTTCATCAAAATCGGTCCAGTCGTTTAAGAGAAGTTCAGTGACATACACACTTACAGAAGAATTATATATATATAGATACCACGTGTCTTTACTTGTTTTATCAATTAGGAAGGGAAACTATGACCCTTTGAGCATAACTCTAATTGTTAAAAAAAAAATCAACTAAAGTAAACAAGTCTCTCGAGTTTGACATTAGAACGTCACACAAAATTAGTTCCTTCATCATACACTAGGGGCGCTGTATCACACGAAACATTACAATATCGACTGGATAACACTTAGAGTACGTACTCTATCATATTTCCTTGAAACAATCTCACAAAAAACCCTAAAACAAATCTTTTCTTCCTTTCCTCAACTAAGGTCAATAAACTTTGCTTTTGTGAAGGTCTTTCAACAGTATATTTCCGGTATATACCACCCTCTGTGGATTGATAGGCAGGAAATAAGAAGAGGAAATAGGATACTTTTTTGTCTTAAGAGTTAATAGTTTACTTACAAGTCAGAATCAAAAGCAAAGATATGTTTCTTTTAGTTCAGTTTTTTAGATAAATTGAACTTATGACTACCCTCGTACTTATTATTATGCGCTTCACGCATAGGTAAGAAGGAAAAATAATAGTTCACAGATTAAATTTTTCCAGAAGCGTAAATTTTAGACTAATAACAGCAATTAAAGAGCTCTAGTAACAATTTTTATTAAAAGTCCAACTCATGACAACTTTGACAATAATAATTATAATTACTGCCAAAACGGTAATGTAATAAATAAAAATAAACCAACAAAATATGATTTTTAATTCTAAACTACACATAACACTTAATTTCGGCCCAAGTATCTAAAACGTTAATTAACCATCTAATCTGAATACCCGCGACGTCTTAACTAATTACTTAACCATCAATCAAATACCTAATAGTCTCGCAAGCTGCACTGATGTTACAACACAGATACATACAGCTACACAGCTACATTTAATCTATACTAATATTATAAAGCTGAAGAGTTTGTTTGTTTGTTTGAACGCGCTTATCTCAGGAAAATACTGGTCCGATTTGACAAATTCTTTGTGTAGATAGCCCATTCTAGTGTTAGATAGCCCATTTATCGAGGAAAGGCTATAGGCTACATGTCACCACGGTACTATTAACAGGAGCAGAGTACCAGTAAAAAATGTTACAAAAACGCGGAAAATTTTGACCCATTCTCTCTTACGTGACGCAAGCGAAGTTGCGCGAGTCAGCTAGTACCTAATAATCTCGCAAGCTGCACTGATGTTACAACACAGCTACATAGCTACACAACAGGCTACGAACCCGGGTAGGCCGCAGCAAGGAGAACATGGCCAGGTGGGGTTTCCTCGACAGGTCAAATATTTCGTGTAGATGTGGAGCCACAGAGGACATGGCCCACATGTTGTCATGCCCGGAGTGCCCCGACTCTTGCTCATACCAGGACCTTATGAGCTGTACAGAAAACGCCGTACTCGTAGCTGAATACTGAGCTGGCAGTGTATAGCAAGACAGAAAGTATCATACACTATTTTAAATTACTATTATTTGTTTGCCATCGACACGCTAAGAAGAAGAAGCTACACAACTACATATAGCTACATATACATAAAGCTACATCTACATATAGCTATATCTACACATATAGCTACATCTACACATATAAGATGGCACTGCAATTAATCTTGTTCCACTCTGTCACATAACTCTTGTGTCTATCACGGACTATTACAAACTGATTGTAGACTGTGCAATATGTTAATTGCTATTTTATTAGTTTGCTGTTCTGTTCATTAAACCAAATTTATTTGGTATTGTTGTACTATGTAGTCTTAGACCCATGTGTGACACCAGAGAAATTGATAAACTGAGTCTTTCTTATCTATGATAGTGGAGAAAAATTTATTATTATTTCAAAGACACACAGGGAATTCGAAATTGTACCTTAAAGAAACAAAATATACAGCTAGTTTTTAAATCCGTATAATACTATTTGAGCAATTTAAAAAACTGATTCCTTTTTTCCTACCATAAAATCGCTATATTTGTCAAAAACAACAGATTGTATGACTATTAATGTATATAGCCTGATAATTACCTGATTAAAAAAAACCTTTATCATACATAAATAACAATTTCTCTATGTTTAAAGATACAACCAGAAGTTACATAGATTACAGTACTTTCTACTACACACGGCTACAAACAAAGTATTTGATAACAAAGCACATGGGTTTTCCCAGCTCATAATATGATGGTGTGTGCATGTGAGTGTGCATGTGAGTGTGCGTGTGCGTGTGTGTGTGTGTGTGTGTGTGTGTGTGTGAGTGTGAAGGACAGTTAATGAGCACGTGGATATCGATCTAATGGTTACTTGTTGCAGTTTATTGATATATTATTTTACAAATAACAAATTGTTGGGAAAATAAACTTTAATTAGGACAGTATGAGAGGTATAGTGAAGAAAGATATGTGTGAATTTAAACTTTCTAAATAGAGAGTAAAGTGGTAGAAAACCTTAAAAAGCTAAATAGAAAATTCGTAATATAAACTTCAGTTGACTAAAGTATGTAGTCTGACGATCTGTACTGGACAAATGTCTTGTATCTGGGCAGTAAAAGATGCTAAATCTTTACCCAGCCCAGATACAAGACATCAGTCAGACAGTCAGAATATCTACTAAAAAACATCTTTGTGAAGCGTGGCTTGGTGTATTAGTTAAATGGTATGGTATGGTAATAAAGTGTCTTTTCTCCTGTCATTAATTTCATAAACCGATCAGCAATCTTTTCCAAACATTTATTTAAATTTTTTTCAAAATCAAATGCGTTTAAAAACTATCTACTTATACAAATCGTCCCCTATTTGCACTTTACATTTAAGTACTAAGTGATCCTAAAACAAACATTTGTCTTTTGAACATTAAAGATGAATATTTTAAAGCGTTATTCGATTAATCATAATATAATATCGTTGGAGCGACATCAAACGGGAGCTCTTAAAACGCCGACTGGCACCCGTATAAGATTTGATTATGCAAAGTGTAAGCCCATTGTAGAACCGAGAATAAGGTTCATTGACCTAAAGGCCTTTTAGAAAATGTAAAAAATTAAAATACCTACTAATAGTAAATGTTAGATATTGTTTTGGCTATTTTTATGACTCAGTGTGGCCGTGATTTTCTTGCTAGTTCTTCTCATAAGGCTCTAACCCGTTTCCGAGCTAGTGGTATATTCAGTAATTTTAACGACTATCATAAGTTACATTAACATTTAACCTAAGTAAACAACTGATTTGATTTTGATTTCAGGAGAGTAGGTAATAGAAGTTAAGTAGCTGAAATATAGTTCAGGCATTTTTTCTCTTTTTCAATTCCATCCAAACTCATTGAAAATGTTCTATGAAATAAAAAATGCTTTGATTGTCGAACAAATTAATGTAATTTTTATCATTCCTCAATTTCATCACAAAATAGACAGTTCACTCCGGAAACTTAAGTTAGATTAAGTTTCCAAAGATGATAATAATTTGAGGGCTGCGAAGCCGTGGCGGAGAGCTAGTAATAACACAAAACAGTATCCAAGTTCAAAGGGAACTTGGTAATAAGACACAATGGCCCGTCAAGTTTGCAGTGTTCCGTTACGAATAATTTGTTGTGCCGAAAATTGCCGAGCACAGCCGAATTGTCCCGAACGGTTCATAGTGACTGGCTATTGTAATCTCCCTTTGTTCCGGCCGTTGAGAGGGTTCCTCATTGTGGAAAATTAGTCAACATTCTACTGGTTTAGACAATTGCCCAATTACCTTTTTTTGTGGTTTAATTTCTTTGTGATTTTGATGGATTGTTTTTGTTCAAGGTTCGGGCTTTTTCGGGAACAAAGTTGCTAGCTATGGCTTATTGAGTGAGTTTATTATATTTGGAGTTTGTTTAAATCATTAGGTTGGCAACAGATTGTTTCTTTTGGCAAGAAATTATGACATTGAAACTATAAACGGCATAATTAGGATTATTGTTCAAAGGTCCCAGGACTAAGTCCTAAGTATCGTGCTTTGGAGAAAGAACAGCAAACTATGAGATCAGCCGACATCATCACTTAAAATCTTTCACACATGTCCCGAGAAAAACAGAAATATCCCGCACATCTGGCTATAATGAGGTGTAGGGAAACTGTTGACGCTACAAAATGTATAATCAGACGAACGCCTACGATAGTCCTGCGTGGAATTTATATCTTTTATCATGAAGAAGATTATTTATCGCCAATTAATACCCCTCAAGCACCCGAAACCCCTTACAAAACCTAAAAACAAAAGTATCAAGCATGTTAGTCAACACTTTAGCTTTAAACTGTTCTACAGTACACAGTGTCAGTTTTGACGTGAACACAATGGACTAGTGTTCGCGAACGTGACGTATTCAGTGCATCAGATACGGCAGGTTTTGGCGTGGTGGCATTGTTCCGCGCACGCTCACGCTTCACCGCCTCCACAGACAAAACCTTGTTGTAAATCTTTAGTAAGTTTAAACAAACGACCGCTCAGACGGTTTACTTTGATACGATAATGAATGTTATAGTACATATAACTCATGTAAGTCTCTTATTATGAAGTGGCAAGCGACACAAAATCTAGGAGCCAAGACAAAAACTACACGCAAGAACAATCATTCAGACAAAAAAATATTCGAGACAACACTAGTTCTTTGGTATTTATTATAATTTGTTTATTTCTAAAGAGGATTAACATTTACGAGTACATACACTTCTGCGTTTTAAACGTAAAATATTTTTAATATTGGCATGATAATAACTAAAGATAGAAGGTCCTTTAAGTAGACTAAATAGGTTAATCGACTTGGTATTACATAGATCTCACAACTTTTTACGACAGAGAGACTGAGCTGCGAGACTTGAGGTATTTTACAGGATGTTTTTGATGGCATTTATTTTTTTAGGCACATTTAACGTTTATCGTACAGAACAGGGTACAAAGGTTCATGAAAACAAGCGTTTCAATATAGATGACAGTCGGAATTAATATTGCATTGGAAACAGAAAGCCTTCGGGATCGCTTCCGAAACGCAAATAACGCTATTGTGATTGCAAGTGAAAATGTAAATTTATGATGAATCGTAATGTATCTGCTATCTAGGACTCCACGATATTGGATTCCAATCCAGCTTACCTTTAATTAAAATTGGAGAGTATTTTTTAATTCTGCACAAAACTTTTTTGTTCTTAAATTAAGTTTCATTGCTTTTCCAGCCGTTAGAAGACATATCACAGACTGCTTCCTAATTTGTCAATAAACATAATTGATTCATCGTTGTGACTGGTATGAAGTACAGATGACAAAGGTGGCGTTAATACATGAATTACGAATAAAGCAAAAAAATTGCGAAGAGGCCATCATGGCGTTTTTGAGGTCACTGATACGCTCAACTACCTATGATCAAGATGGTTTTAACCCTGGGTTAATACATAGGATACATTTTACAGGGAAATCTTTTCGAGTGAACAAAGCTGCAGGTAAAAGCTAGTTGTATATAAATTCAACTACTTCAATATACATCTACAACTGCGGTAACATAACAAAATAGAATGTATCGTGGTGCAATTATTGGAGTTGAACGGTTTTGTTTCCGAGTCGTGTGCCGTGCACTCTGCAGCTGACATGCCATGCGACGGTATAAAAGCCTACACGAGAATAAAATCTTACAGGTTTTCTTTGCACTGAAAGGTTGTTCAAAGGCTTAGTTTATACCGTTGTTTGAAAACATGGCTTTACGGTATTCTTTGAAGACTTAGACAGAACGGGCTTTGTGGTTAGAACAGATATAGATTTGCCGTCTGGTCTTAGGTAAGCCATTTCCTCGACGTCCATCCTGCCTTAGAATTTTACTTAATAGGCCCTTAGCGGTTAAACTAACGCACTCAGCGTTACTTTTGCTCTCAGTACCTATAGAGTATAGTCAGTAATAGGATAAAATATTCTGCCAGACACATTTTATAGGACAGGTTCGGTGGCTGCCAGGTTCCACTGCTGGGCAAGGGCCTTCTTCCGAGTGGCTAGGCCTTAAGTCCACCACGTCGGCCGAGAAAGGATTGGAAAATGTGTTAAATAACTTTCAGGCATGCAAGGTTTCATCGCGAAGTTTGCCTTCATCGTTAGAACAAGTGCTAATCATTTTAAACTACATTATGGTCATTTTATACGATAAATTTTATTCCATGCTATCAATCACTGATATAATAAACTTGACACTACATTTATTCACATTTTAGAGTATCATGAATATTTAACGAGCGAGGTGTGATTAATATGAACAATACTAATTAATTAATAGCACGGATAAACGGCTACATAACGAATTATTCGGATCTAAACGGATTACAGTCATTTGATCCGTATTCATTATATTCAAATACATTCAATGGGTGTGGTCGCTGTGGCAGCGGATAGCGTATTAACATTTTCATTGGTAAATTCACATTAGGCTTTGTGAAGTTTAACTTGTGGTTAGCAAAACGCCAGTAGCGTGGAACCCAGTAGTCAGTAAAGATAAGCTTAGTGGTTAGGCTTCAACATCGCACAGACAAAATCAAATGAATAAGTTGTTCCACTCTAACAAGCAATTCCTGATTAGCCAGAACTTGGATTATTGTGAGTGCTTTCTGAAGCAAACCAGCTGAAATACCATTACATGGTCACCCATCTAGGTACTAGTACAGTTTAGTACACGCAACTTAATGACTTTGACTTGCTTCAACCAACAAAGGCTTGATTAGATTACTGTGCAGTTGTTTACCATATTAATCATTCACAAATAGTAGAATCAGTCGTTAAAATAATCTACATCATAATACATCAATTACATTTAATAGTTAATTGTTTTACTAGTGGAAAAATACCCAGGTATCACAACCGAAATACCTGCCTACATTATACAAGAGTAACTATGAATTAATTCAGCAACGAAGGGGGCAACTCCATCGGATACAAATACAAGTAGGAAAGTATTCAAATAGGGGCGTCCGAGTTCTTCGCTACTTTCTTGTTAGTTCCTAGTTTGTGGAAGGTTTAATGTGCATCAAATTTATCAGTATAGGTACTATATACGTTTCTTGAGAGGAAATTTCGAGATTACAATTACATGCTTAAGATAATGCAAACATAGTTGCAGACTAAAAGTTAATTTGTTACAAAACAATTTTGTTCAATTCAACAAATAATATCATTGGACAACTCACAAATGGCAATAGGCTCGCCCCCTATAACATAAGACTAACAATATTAATAGCAAAACGTCGGTGTATTTTATATAAGCGTACCTACACCTTTGGAGTATAACAGACGTGATGTATGTTGGAAGACTTTTGTTATATATTATAACGATTTAAATAAACATTGATGACTAGATAAAAATATGACAACTCATTCTGATGCAGTCAAAACAATAAGCGTGCGTTTTTTTTATTAGCAATTCCGCGTAAATGTGATTTATCCGGGTCTTATTCAATCTTAAATTAGAGCTTGTCCAGCGTTTTTTCGACATATTAAACCATGTTAACATAGTTGTATACAATTGACAACATCTACAATTAAAAACGTACAACAACCAAACACTTTTTTGTGTCGATAACATATCTAAAAACAAACACAAACAATGCGTAAAACGATTGCCAAAACACAACTCAAAAACTCATAAAAAATATTGTTAGTTAGTCTAGTAACCTCGTAAATACTGGAGCCATAACAGCATTTCATTGAAGATAGTTTATTGTGGAGTACAAGCCCATTCATCCGGGAACTTTACCTGCCCGATACATTGGCTAAACGCCAGCCACAGCGCATCTCGTTACCGAATACAACTATCTATAGTTAATATACAGATTGAGATACTCTATTAAGCATTATACACAAAGATACTTGACAATTTTAATGAAAAACGAGCATAAAGTGTTATCAAAACATGGTGAATGGAATTTAAAAGATATGATTTTCTTTATGACGCACAATGTTTTGATAGGTTGGTCGTAATTCGTACTTTATAGGTGAAAGAAGGAATGAATGCATGCCTTACATACCTGAACATGTCATCAGAATTAACTCTATCATTAATATTTCAATCGTTTCGTAAAACATTTAATTTTCTAATGCGACTATGGACATTTTAAACCAGCATTCAGTGTTTGCTTATATTTGAAAACATTTTGCACATACATAGATTACAACTTGGACTAACTTTTTACCCCGAAATATCCTCCCACGCAGAGAAAGTCGCTGATAGAAACTTAAGTTCTAATATGTTTTCACCTTAGAACAGTCCCATAGAAGGAATTATGCGCAGACGTTCGGCTTACATGAATAACTAAATGTTTGTTTACGAAATATACATAGATGGCAGTCGTATTGATTTTGTGGTTAGAACGTAAACTTGGTAAACAACAGCTCTGTTATTGTTTCTTCGAATATTTTTCTTACATATACATTATTATACTGGCTAACTGTTTGGAGAAAATACGTTTGAAGTTGTGAAAACAAAAAAGGTACAAAAATAATATATATATATTTTTTTTTTATTTATTCATTTATTTCTGAGGCCCATAGAAAATACAATAAACAAAATATATAGTCTTTGAAGTAGGTACAGACTAAAGATAGATATTTAACAGTAAAATATGTAACAAGCAATGATAGCCACATACGCAAACTCATACTCAACGATGAGACAGCACTATGTACGTCATTGTACGTGTGTCGGTCATTACTAAAAAGGGCAAGCTTCTTACCAATTTGCTTTCGAGCAACAGCTTTCCTGAAACTATCAGCGTTCGAAAACGGTGGTGCTGATTTAAAATATTATGACAACCCTTCTGCCGGCTGATTTCGACTGTCAAAGATCTTCGAAAATGACAGCCGGGGCCCACAATTTAACGTGCCTTCCAAAACACAGAAAAACTCGGTATGTATAATATGGTCACCCGTCCACAGAACAACCTCGGTAAGCATAGCTGAACATCACAGATCGATCCGCGCGACTGTTGTTAACTAAGCCACGAGCTGCTATAACCGTTAAAACGACTGCACAATAAGAGATAAAACGTCACTATTATACAAGTTAGTGCGCCACGTGTAAGCGACGACATATAAATGTATTAAGTACACCACTTAGGTTTCTGATGTAATGACAGTTTTATGTAAGGCGATATGTTTTCGCTCTAGAAGTTAGGAAAACTACACAAAAAAATCTAGTCTGTTTTAAATTATAAATCCAAAAGTCTGTCTGTCATGCGATTCACGGCTAGATTGAGCCGATTGTGTCAACATTTTGCATGATACTTGAAATCTTTTAGTTTACCAAAAATTATTTCCTCTAATGTTAAAATAGAGTGTGGTCGTGAGTGGAGTCGGCGAATAGTATATAATTTAAAGCATAATTATGTAACATGAAATAATTCTACCATTATATGATGACTTGTGATTACCTTACAAGAGTGTTTGTCGTTTTATAAATAATCTACCTAGGAATGGGTCTACCTTCTAACACGCATCAAAACTAGTGGTAGTATAGTAACATTTGTAGATTGGATAGGAATGGTAGATTTCTACAAAATAAAGATAAGCGTTTCAAGATTATGAATGGAATATCAAATCTACTGAATGGAATTTCTGTCGTCTAATTTTAGCTTACAGTTCGTAGTCTAGTCTATCTCATATATCGAAATAGACTGAAACTAAATTTAAATTCATTCACGAAACTGAAAACGCATTCTATTACAAGAACTCAAGCTATTTAATAACACAGAAACAACAAACAAACATACAAATGAAACACGTTTCTAATTTAAATCAAACAGCAAAATGATTTACACGGACAATGTAGCAGCGTAGCACCGTAGCGCTACGAACTCCGTAGCGTTTGCTACGAGACATCTCATCAGTCGTACAATTATAATTGTACTGTTTAATGTTGAATAAACAAGTCAATTGTTAAATGGAGCGTTAATTGGAATAGGGTCAATGAACTTGTGTCATTCAACTAGTTATTTCACGTGACTTCGCCCGTGTGGGTGTACTTCAAATTATACATGAATGTGATTGTTTGATTATACGCCTACATTAACCTTCAGGTTGAAACGTTTTATGACATGCACGTTATTTTATATGATAAAAATTACTGGAATAATGACTGCAATTTATTAAGATACAATATTGATGGCCTTCAAAAGGGTAAAGTGAGCAGTACTCGACAACTGGTAACCGGCGGTCCAATACGGCAAGATGTTTGAGTATGAATGAAGCAAAATAAGTTAGTAGTGGTCGTAGCAAGTGACGATCATTGGTCTCTGCTTACATTTCATGGAAAAAAGACTGATTTTACGTACGTACTTTAATTATGTTTCACTAGAAAATTGTCTTTCAAATATATGTAAAACTGAAATGTTCCTAACAAAATTAGAAAATAACCTTATTGTTTCATTATAATTATATACTCGTAACGTAACTTAAAACAGCGGTAAAGCTCCAAATATATATCCTATGTCCAATTTCATCCTCTAAACATTATACCAAAACCTTCGTATCACAAAACACTTAGTTACAACAGTCAACAATCCTTCCCATAATCTTCTCAAGCGCTACCAACTACATAAACCTCTTTCCTCTCCCTATAGAATAGAGGATAGAGCTGTATGATGCAGTAATAACACTGACGAGAGCTGCTTATGTGTGACCGTATTGTTGTACAAGTGTGTTTTGGATATTTTTACAGTATGGTGTATTTCGTGGTAAGAAAGTATTATAATACGAAAAGTTGTACGAAAATAGTGAACCCGGCGGACATTGGTCCACACGAAATCGGAGTTCGGCAGTAGGCCTATATTTCTATTTCGATATCTCAAATAAAAACCGTCGTAATTCAGTCAAAAGGTTTCGAAAGTTCTTAAAGAACAGACCGCACCAAAATACTCTTTTAACCCATTGCAATATGAAAGTAATAGTGTTTTTCCGTTAAAACAGCTATTAGTAATATTGAATACGTAGAAGATAAACCTAACATCATCATTTTACTAAGTTAACCTCTCGTCAAAGGTCAGTCTAATATATTCAACGGCGCACTCAAAATTCGTTTGACCTACATAATGGCAGGTGATTTTCAGTAAAGTCTCCATCGATTTAGCGCACATATGTCTATCTGTTGGTGCAGGCCGGCGACCGCCATTCTGAGACAAATCCTTTCATAAGGCGAGTTTTATTCTCATTCATATATAACACTGGTCGGGAACATACTTTTTCTACAGTTTTATTACTGGCTTATTTCAACTCTCATATCTATGTGACTTTTAAAGCTTTAGAAGAATATTTTAATTCTATAAAAAATGCTTAAAGAGGCATTATTCGAGAATTGGTGGTTTGGCATGCATTTATCAAATGATGACAGATAGGCAGACGTATCTACTAAAGATGCTACAATAACATAATTTCATACAACTAGAGTTAAGATTTGAAATCAAATTAAATTTCTTTCAGAATCAGAAAATGATTACAATGTAATGACAATTTAAACAAACACTTTTTTTTTCTCTAAACTCAGATACTTTTAAACTACTATACAGGGTGTCCCAAAACTCAACGATAATCCGAGACAGGATGAAAGGCCAAGTCATACCGGTCCTACGAAAAATAAGAAAAAAATTCCATATCACGGCACGAATACAAGCTCTGCAATGGCGTACAAAAGACCTTTGCACCGGTCAAGCAAAATTCCTTGCATTTATTTCCTTTGACGCTGTGTCAATTTTCTGGCGAAGTTCTGATAGATTTTGTATTGATTTCGAATAGACTTTTTCTTTTAGGCATTCCCAGTAAAAAATATCTACTGGATTTAGATCGGGGGAACAAGGAGGCCACAAAATTGAACCACTGCATTCGATCCATCTGCGAGGATACTCTTCGTTCAAATAAAAATAACATTTTTAATGGCAAGACAAGTAGCAAGTGTAGCATCATTTTGAAATCTTGATTAAATGCGCCAACTTTTGAAATAACTTGCCAAGGGTAGTGTAGTACATTTTTTTTTCAATACGAAGCGTCAAAGTTAACTAACGATATTTTTGTGAACCATGACTCACTAAAACTTAGCTTTTTTTATTAAATTAACAATGTTTTGTGCATTAATTTGTTTTACGATTCATAGCATATTTAATGAAGATCACGAAATTCAAAAAAACCCAGCGAAATTGTGACATTCGTGATCACAGGACTTGAAAATGCGACCAAGGGTGTGGAATTTCAACTTTTTTGAAATATGTCTATTATTGCTGAACTAAGTGATATGGAATTTTTTTCTTATTTTTCCTAGGACCGGTATGACTTGGCCTTTCATCCTGTCTCGGATTATCGTTGAGTTTTGGGACACCCTGTATAATATTTTAAAAAATTGCTCACAGTATAATAATATACAATACAACTGTATTTAACAGGCTTGTTATTTAGGCTCACCTTTTCCATACTATTTGCTCACACAATGCGGGTCCTACACGCCCTTTACAAAGAGATGTTGATATTAATTTTCTGAAAACTTTCTAACGCAAGAAAAAGGATAAGTTTTCCTTTTGTAGTGAAAACACCAGGTGTATTACTTGGAGTTTGAAATAGCCAACATTTCAGGGAAAACGGTGCAAGACTCTGAGACAACATCGCAAATGTTACAAAATTAAATTCTATTACTTTTATATATCCTATTGTTAGTAAGAGATACTAAAACTTTGTTGGTTTAAATCCATTGTCACACTTATACAAAGACTTGATTTTATTTTATTTACTAAATAATACGCTATTGATATTTTAAGGAAAAAATAAATGTGGTAAGTTTTTAAAAACGGTCTACTTATAGAATTAAGTTTATTGTAAGTTGATGTTTATTACTCGATTCCAGGTAGCAGATAATTTTAAGTCATCTTCCCGATTGAAATAAGTTATTAGTGTAACGGCCGGTTTGTTCATACATACGCTAAAGCCATTAACTTTTACTTGACAATTGGGTAGTAAATGCAAATCTGATTCTTCATAAAATTATCAGCAAATTCGTGAAGAAACAAATTTGACTGTAATTTTATTTTACTTATTAAGTATATACTTTGGCTGTTACTTTTGATGAAGAAACTGGCCTTAAAACGGCTAAATATTCTACCTATTTTCAAAATCACATCGTCAAGCGTAGGCTTTAAATATAATAAAATGTTTGCGTAAGTAAATAGTTGTATATTGTTATAGATATTATTACAATTGTTTTAAAATCAAATACTTTGTAAAGTATTTTGGTGATGTGAAAATGATTGCGAAAGTTTGTTATTACATACAATACTGGTATAATAAAACGCTTTAGAGCGACAAAGGTTATTTTGGAAAGTAACAAACAAAATAATAATAACGTGACTTTGCCCGTCTAATGGCTAACGTGCGAAAGGGCAAGGGTGAGAGGGCAGTGTTTGAATTGTCCTCCAACTTTACATCAACAGATTTTTGGTATGTATCATTTCATACAAATAGAAAACCATATTATATACTCTGGTGATCAGTATAATTGTGACTGCTGTGTTCAGGTACAGGCTTTCATCTTGAATTTACTAACCCCATAATGTTTACTGTACTGTGTCTGTAGCGCATTCGAATCCTGGGTCGGCCGAAAAGTATTTTCTCCGTTAGTAGGCACAGTTGACTGGTTTCAATGAAACTGGCCGCTGTAGCCGGATTTCGGCCAGGAGGACTTTATTACTATACCATAGCAAGCATCTTATAACATTATCGGATCACACCACTATGTCTACGACAAAATAATTAAACCCCTTTAAAAAAAACATTAGTATATTTAAACGAAACAAAAAATATAATGTCTACCCATCTGAGTCAATTGACATAATATATGTTAATATAACAGCACATAAGACAGTATATACAAATAATTGTAGTGAAAGTTAGTTGTTTAATGTATTATTTATGCGTAGAGGACTGAGGGCTACGTAACTTGTACAACAAACTCACTGAAACTGTGTGACGTGGACCGTACCTGATATGAGGGGAGTAGACGAGCGAATAATAAAGAAAACTCTTTATCTTTCTATATGGAATACTTGATTTTGACTTACACATTTAAAAATTCACAAAACACTCTTGCAGACCTATTATTTAAAATAGAGATACTAAACTATGAACATAAAAATATTTAACTGTGAATAACTAATCTTAGAGAGACGAAGTAGGTACATTGATTACTACTACAGAATTATAGACTTCAAATAATAGTGTGAAAAATGCACATCTTTAAGGCATGGAGATTTCTTTATAACGCTTTTTTCTCTTTAAAACCAAAGGAAACTTACTCCTAAAACCCACATTTCTTATGGGTTTAAAGCATTCATCTTCTGCAAGAAAAGTGAGCAGACTGGAGGCTAAAAACTTTTGCCTTCAATTGAATAAAAATAAAAATCATATCATCCAACGCCCGTCTACACAGTCAACTAAAACGAGAAAAACATCTCTGGGGTTGTTTTGAAGGAAACTCGTTATCTTTATTAGGGTTTATATTGAGGGGGTAGGCAGCTAGGTGCGCGGGTTCACGACCTGATAAACACCTACTTGAGAAAGGCTTCAAGTCTACAAATAGTTTCAGCGTGAAGCAATAAAAGTTGAAGTCTTTATTCATTTATATTTCGTAGTCCGTATTGGATAGAAAAGGTATTTGGGACTAAGAATATCTAGATACAATTTCATCCTGATAATGTCACTGTTTCAAATTGAATTTGTTACCTATAGAATAGAACGTTTAGTTTCGAGTGCTGTTATAAAAATAGGGAATATTGTTGTCTCATTATGAAGGCATGATCATGAACACCTCGTCTCTCTATCTGTCTGTCTGATTGTTTTAAATTCAATTCAAAATATCATTTACTTCGTAAATTATTTACAATGGATTTAAAATAGTCAATAAATTTTATGTTTGTCCGTTTCAGGAAAGCTGGTTGCTCGTGAGAAGAAACGGCAAGAACTCACGGCTTGCTGTTTTAAAAGGTTTGTTTGTGATAGCTTCGTCATACAAGATCTTCATGCTGTTTTCACAAATAAAAACAAGAAGTAACATAAATTATTTGAATTATTTTTAAACTTCACATTTCTCGTCTTATTTATCAGTGACAGCGGTAAGGAACGAAAATGAAAAATTTCATTCCTTCTTTAAAATTCTTTACTCCTATTATTATTATCTATATAATCCTTTTGCCTACTCACACACAACACAAAACCAAGAAAGAATATCACATGTAATAAATAGCAAAGTTTTTCCTCATCCGTGATGGCATTATAAAAGTTGACCTTTGCTCAGATGACCTTCGGCCTTCGCCTTCTCCACGGGAAGTCGACCTTGAACTGCTTCACAAACTAGCTTACAAGAGCATGAACATCAGTGTCACATAATATGATGTCGTTAAGTTAATACGTGGGCCACTACTTATGTTTTGAGCCTAACTATGAAAAACGGTAAATATGTGAGTGAAAACTATTTAATCGTGTTCTCGGGTATTCTTATTCATGATCTAGATAAAAATTTTTTCGATCGAAATACTTTTTATACATTTTTTTCCCTTTCCCGAAGACCCCTCAAAAACAGGGTGTTTGAAAACATAACCTGTTTCTTGTGCCGATGAAAAATTAATGTTAATGCTATTTATTCTTGACGTTTTGGAATAAAATAAAGTCATTTGATGTCAAACTGTAGTGTATGGTGAGAAACTTAATTATACGATTATTTTCGTGCACATAATAGCCGGTTGTTTAACGAGATGCGTTAGGGCTGGCATTGTCTTTACGTAACTCGACCTGTAGGATTTTGTGGTTTTTCCATATTTTAAACCAGTCTTTTGGTAAACTTTTGGTTGTAAATCAATAAGAATTAACCATTCTGCATTTTTTAAAAGGCACTTTGTGCCGTGACAAAGTTTTTATAAAAAATCAAGGGACCATTTGTTCTGAAGGGCTTCAAGCGCGAATATTTTTTCTGGATTTGGTTCATCTTAAAGCTTCCATAAAGTGGACTGGTGTTTATTTTAGGGCTCATGCTCATTATATCCTAAATCCCTGTTTTATCACAACTTGATACACGTATTTTGAAGCCAAACGATGGACTTTTCAAGCATTTGTTTGCACTAATCGGCGCGAGGACCTTATCGAATTGTTGTAAAAAAAAATTGGTTCATTTAGATAAATTCTTCTAATCGGAAATGTTGTTACCTAATATTTTATATCTAAGAGTGGAAATAACGTTTAGGATTGTGTCATTCTTTTTTTGTATCAGGAAACTAAAATGCATAATTAATTTTCGCCCAGCATCATTTTTTCCGGAGACAACTGGTGACCTTGGACGACCTTCAGGAATTTCATTGGTGAGGGAAAAATAATCATGATAGAACTCTATTTATTGGCGTTTTAAATTTTCAAAGAATCAGAGTTTATCACCAAAATAATAAATAAGTCGATATAGACTCGACTGTTTCTATAAGCCACGTCCAAAGTCGTAAAAAATATTTGCACGAAAATGTTAACATCCTAATGCCATTTTCCCGCACACTTACAATTTTCGATCGACGATATTGAAAATATTTTCAGCGCAGATTTCAAAACTTTCTTAGGAATGTGGTAGTCAAAAAGGTCAAACTTTACGATGAAAACACCAAATGGGGTCTAAAACAATCAGATTCGTCAAGGCTCAAAATATAAGTAGTGACCTAAGTAAAGGCGATTCAGTTATATTTTAGAAATTGAAAAGATCTGTACAAAACTTATGTAAGAATCTTTGAGTTGAGGTTCTATGGTCTCTGTCTACTCTTATAGGAAAAAGGCGTGATACTATTATGAATGCATGAAAAAGGTCTATTAGATAGTAGCCACGGCGATGACCACGTCACTGATTTTGCTTAGTACGTAGGCTGTGTGTTTGATTCCCGCTTGCAACTATGTTTGTGTAAGTAGTCTGGAGTAGTCGTTTCGGGTCGGTTTCGAGACTAACTATTTTTATAATAGAAAGATACATAATTATCAGTTTTATCATAACTAAACTATTATTTTACGAGATACCCTCGAGCAAACAAATAAACAAACATCACCATACAAAAAGAAAAAAATCGTTTCTACGTCTCTGTCTACCTTCGAGTATATAACCCATATCATCACATAAAGTAGATATAAATATTCCACAAAATAGTTGTAACAAATAACATACATGACGTACAGTTATTTTAGAATACACACGCTATAATGATATCCACTGGGGTGGCGTGAAATTGTCACATATTTTATACGAGTTAGTATCGTCCTGAGACATGTGCATATTCAATATACAAAACTGTTTGAGTACTCTCTCTTTACAGTAAATATAGTGGTACATTATATTTATTATGTACATTTAATTCTATAAGATGTGTTCTTGAGAAATTATGTTTATGGTAGGTAAATGTGCTTAAATTAAAAATACGATGTTATTTATATAAATGAAATGAAACATTCTTACAAGATGCATAGGCGTAAATGAAACAAGGTTAGTTTGTAAGGATCGTACCAAGTGGTGTTCTCTGGTATCTTCTATGAAAATTTTTAAGGAATGGTAGACTTTGCCCTGCAGTGGGACAATATGGGCGGATAATAATAAATTGAAATTCTTATGAACATATTTTAAACAATTATCATCATCATTCTAGGCTTTGGTCCACCCACTCTGTAGATCCGCTTCTCGTTTATAATAGACATCTCTTTTCTGTGCAATCTTTTAGATAAACTTTAATATTATATCAAATCATCCTGTCATATGCCTCTCATAACAAATCTAATTACTGTTGAAGTAATTATTTTACGAACAATTTGAAAACATCAAGTAAAGTCAAGTTATTCTACAACGCGAAAGATTTCAACTTTTGAAAAAATTTTTTGCACACAATTTGTTTCTATTTCCGTACACAATCAATACTTTTCATCTTACGAAATTCACAAAAACCTCAACAGAATACTTATGTTCCAAAACGTTTATTTTTTTACCCTTCCTGTATCCACAAATAGACATCGTAAGCTATTGTATCATTGATACCTTAAGTAATGAGAGCGAGTAATGAAAACATTCCGGTTGAGATGCGTCCTATAAAAGCTTGTACAAACGAGGGTAGTCGAACAAAACGTACGCTTTGTTGTGTGCGTTTGTCTGTTTACATCGGTCAACGTTTGTAGGCCCGTTTTAGAATATGTTTCGACGTTTAAGGATTCTTTGTTGGTAGATAGAGAAATAAAGGGCAAAAGTTAGGCCAAATGAACTTTGAACATATTAAGAATAACATAGAGAAACCTACGTTTATTTAAACTTAAGATTCATCTAAACTGTTGATGAATGGAGAATTTTAACGATCGAAATTAACAAAATACACGTAAGATTTTGAATATTGGAAACAATGGCTTCGAAAATTGTTTTATTTTAATACACCAGCTTAATAAAAAACTACTGGTTACATAGTCGAAGTCAATGTTTGAAACACATTTAACGAACAAAACACATAGGTACGTCATTGTATATTTATGTCAACATAGCGTACGAAATACACAACCTTGCCATCAAAGGATAGGTTGGTTTCCTGGATCCCTTTACCATTTCCTCAGGAAAACACCTGCGTTAGAACTACATTATACGCACCTACATATACAAAACAGTTTTGTTAACATAGCCTTATAAGAGGTAAAATACAAAACACAAATTATAGTATCTGTTCAATGCTTTTTCTCAGATTCCTGTTTATGATATTGTCTCAGCTTGCAACAGATTTTATATACCAATCAGGAATTATCTTTTAACAGTATATGAGTACTCAATTAATAAATAACGTGAGAAATACAACTTAAGTAAATAAGTATTGAATGATACCTGTAGCAAATATTTTATACCCCTCCAATCAGCATAAAACGTGCTTGAAAAAAAAAACAGTCGCAAGAAATTACTTTAAGTATTAAAAACTTAATCCTTTAAACAACAAAAAGAAAATAGCTACATGAAAACTTTATGACATTAAAATAGAAAAAGAATTGAATACAGCATACAACTGAAAGCGTTTTATCGCTGTAACTGTCATCGTGTTACAAACTTTACAACACAAAACACATTTCTATTTCAAGTCCAATTTGAATAAAGAAAATCTAAAATAACTCTTTTAGAAAGAAACTAGAATCTTTTCAAACCAATAACTACTAGTGATATTTGACCTTCCGCTGCATTCACCCGGGTATCACGGTATAAAAGGCAGAATCACCCGTCTATCCACCCGGCATTCACCCGGTTGAGCCCGGATAAAACAACCCGGTTATCACGCTTCTGTTTAGAACCCGATACGTTTGACGAGAACGATTTATTGAATGCAACTGTTATTGTTTCGTGGGTGGTTATTTTTAGAAATGGATGAATAAAAGAGTAAATATCGAGTTTCCTTTTTTAGAATTCATGTTTGTGTTAGGTTTGTTGTTAATTATTATTCTATTCGAATAAAAAAGCTTTTGTGGTAGATTTTTTTTAAAAAACAATAACCATACCATGGTTATAGTGTTAAGTATAGTTGAACTTATGTCGATGTATCTAGTCATTGCTTATCTTAGGCGTGTGTAAAACTATCATATGCCCAACATCCTCATCAAACAATGCGGTCAATCAAGCGTCCATCGTGTGAGTGACAAAGTAACGGTCAAGCACTAAGTGCTGTTTATACGGAGCGTGTTGAGTGCTTTGTAAATCACGTTAAGCCTTCATGTGACGATGTTTGCTTGAGCCTCTCCGGCTCACTCTAATAGGCTCTCTTAGATGTAAATGCTGTTACTGTAGTCCATCTGGCTTAGGAATTACTGAGGCCATTTAAGTGAACTGCGATTGCTTTTATTTGTGTGGTTATTGGTGAAAACAGTGGTATATGTCCTTCCCTAAATCATTACTATGTCCAGTGACTCAGTTATAATCAGACATGACGCGTAGACAGAGCTGTTTCTGCTTTTCTAAAATTAATATGTATTAAAATAGTAGCAATGAGTTATCAAGCATTTGCAAGTATTGTAGGTTGAACTAGGTACCAATCAGATTTTAGGCTTTAATCCTGTCGCATTTAAAACTGCTAGAAAAGAGACTTGATTTTTATAGAAGGCCTGGCCATATCTACTGTAGCCTAAGACTTGCTACACATACATTCCGTTCGGTTCGTTAGTTCCGGCAATTTATATCGAACAACAAAATCGACTCGACTCACTTGTTCGGCTTGTGTCGATCTTGTTCATCACAAATTCTGTTTTGGCACCCGGCTAGGCGAAATAATGCCGAACCGAATGTAAGTGAACAATCCCAATGTACTGAAATTGTAAACCATATATTTATCTGTACATAAAAATAGACTTGTATAACCTCAGAACTAAACAGAAACATCACAAAAAGCTTGTTGAATATTATGTTAAGTAACGTAACAACAACATAGGCTCGTCAACTTTGTACCGACGGAACTTTAAGTAAACAGAACTGCTGCGGTTATGTTTTGTTATACCCTGTTATATATCAACGTGCTGTATATAGATATTCAATAGACAGACTGTTGTAGGGAATTTTTTTATTGATATTATTATTTACTGATAAACCGATTGGAAGAGACTATGGCTAAATGGGAATAACTGGCGTGATCGGGAGAAAACTTATACCCCGCGATTGGTAAAGAAAAGCTGTAATTGATGATGATGATGGTGAAAATTAGTATGTCATTGAATGTTAGTAACTATAGTGTTTGTGAAATATGTGATCCCTTGTTAATCAAACCCAAAACCTCATAAAGCTATACTTACGATAGACGTGAGATAAGCAATCCCTAGGAAATTGAAATCAATCTATACTAATACTAATATTATAAAGCTGAAGAGTTTGTTTGTTTGTTTGATTGTTTGTTTGTTTGTTTGAACGCGCTAATCTCAGGAACTACGGGTCCGATCTGAAAAAATCTTTCAGTGTTAGATAGCCCATTTATCGAGGAAGGCTATAGACTATATAACATCACGCTACGGTCATTAGGAGCAGAGTAGCAACGAAAAATGTTACAAAAACGGGACAAATTTTGACTCATTCTCTTAGGTGACGCAAGCAAAGTTGCGCAGGTCAGCTAGTTGTTAATAAACTGATAAGGTTGTATTTAAAAAAGACTTACTACTTGATATCACTTTGTCAAAATCGAAAATCGTTTTACGATTAATAGAAGTAGTTAGATACAAGACTCTAGCAAGGATTTTAAAATACATAAAGTAGGACAATTAATACACAAATCACTTATCGAAAAATGGTTTAGGAAATGTTGCATACACTTATCTTCCATTGAAAATTACCTAATACTAAAAAGTAAATTAATATTTGAGGGATACTGTATAACAGTCTAGTTGTTAGTTAGGGTGCTATTGTAACTAAGTTCCAGGATAAACTACTGTCTCCGAAGATAACCAAGTTATCGAACGTTACGATCGAGCTGATTAGCTCACGCTAAATCAGTTTAGTTAGACGCGACACTGTTCACAACTTCCAAATTTCAGGTCCCAGTTTCTTGAATAATATCTTGGTCAAAGTTACAGTTTTGAGAGACAAATTGTAAATTAACATAGCAATAAATATATTTATTCACGAAATTTCGCGAAAGTTAGGTAGACCGATGAAAAGAGTAAAACTAAATAGACTGGTGTAAAAAGGAGACTCTAATTCTTTATTGTGCTAATTCAAGGCTCGGTTCTCCTTATGGAATGAAAGAGGCTTAAGGTCTCTCCTAGCTAAGAACAGATGTCGGATAACATCTGAATTTGTCACCAAAAGAACACCAAAATAGTCAATGTAAATTGAGTTTAGTTTTAGCTCTCAATAATTAAGACATCACCTGTCAAATTCAACATAGCAATGTTATGTTCCACTTACTAAGCAGAACATAAAACACCTATCTATACCTAAACAATAATAGCGACTTATCAAATAAATGTCATACAACATAAGCCAAGGAGACAATATCGCCATAACTCAGTCGTTACACGTTAAGCCATACCATTCACCATTCAAACCCATATCACAATAGGTATGAGACCAGCGTTCTTACCACGTGTCTCAGTTGACAACTGTTGTACGTCAAATTGATGGTCACTAGTACATTGCTGCTTTTACGCAACGTGTTCATCACTATTATCTAAGGGAGAAAGCAATGTACTGCCTTACTTTCAAATAATTGTCAACTGCAATACGTGATAGGCCTCTGATCAAAAGACAGCTCCGAAGTTTGACGAGGATATCCGAAGATACACGAACATGGAGGTCACCCCACGGTGTAGAAGTACTGTAGAAAAAACACCCAAACATCCGGTTTCACGATGGAAATTTAATGACGAAATTGAATTTGTTTTGAATTAAATTTGATGTCGTAAACAATTTCGTCTGGATACTGAGTTAGGGTTGTTATTTTTGTTGTTGTGGACTGATAACTGACGATTTAATAAACTTGAATCTTTTATAATTTAACAGATATAATAATGCATTTTGCAAGAGGCAATATGTAGTAAGCAAAGGCTTATAATAGGCAAATTGTAATTTGAGCGAGAAAGTCTGTTAGAAGCTATTAAGATATTTACAAGGCTGCTACAACGGTTGTCGTCCATTTAATTCCCACACGTAAAATTACCATTGTAATTTCTTTTTTACCTATTACTGTCCCACTTCTGGGTCCATCAAGTTGGCCAAGTGCGGATTGGGGACTTTGTATGCCTTCAATAAATGTATAAAAAAAATGCGTACTTTTCCTGCATGAAAATCCAAGGAAGCATTAGTTAATCGATCTCTGTGACCCAAAAACCATAGGCACCTATGTGTTGCCATAAGACAAGGCGATTGACGGCTCCCCATTGTTTCGAAGGCCAGCTTCAAGGATAAATGAAGGAAGGATATCAGACTGACCTCAACAGTCAACATGTCTGATGAATGTCTAGGAAAACATGGGTAAACAAATGTGGAATCACTTGTCAAGAGGGGAGCTGAGAAACACCAGGCGCTATTTAACGTATGCGTTACAACAAAATTGACTGCTTCTGTAACACTGTCGGTAGTGAATGCCACTGCCACGCAAGAGGGTTCGAATCCTGGGTCAGGCTAAAATGATTTTCTGTATATTTCACTTAGAAATTTTCAGAGACTACCTGGAGTTAGGAAGTTGCCTTTATAGTATTCCCTTATTCTCATAGCCCAGTGAGACGGCTTAACCGACACGATCAGTGAGTGGTCAGGCGCAAGACAGAAGGCTTTATAATTAAAAAGATAATGTTTGTCTTGCCCTGAAATAAAATCCGGTAAATATGAAAACAGTACCATGTAAATCTCCAAGAAATTCAAGGTTTTATTCTGCTTTCACAATATTGTCGCAGCCAAAAATGCTTTTAAGGATTTAAAACATGAAAGTTAAAACTAAACCGCAAGGACAAAGCTGCATACACGATAATCTTTTCTTTGTTCTAGCCAAATATCACATTATGAAAAATATATTTTAAAAAAGGTCAGTTACTCATAACCGGTCCTGTATGACGAGATGTATGGATGTGAATGAGGCAAGGGAAGTTTGTAAGGTTTGTAAGGATCGTACCAAGTGTCTTTGCGGAAGCGATTCCCTGACGAAAAAAAAAGGATCGTATCAAGTGGCCTTCTCTGGTCTCCGCCTTTTTTCACGTGGCTAAGACATTAGATATGCACCTGGGCATCGGTAGAGTGCAGGGTTTCCCGCCAGAACGACGGGCATATCCACTAAACGTCTTTAGTCTCTGTCTATTTCTATGGGCAAAAGGCGTGATTTTATGTATGTATATGTACATATATGTTGTGTTTCTCTAGCTACTTCAATAAATATTAATATCATCATCAAAACCTACATAAGCCACTCAATACCAAAACATAGCACAAACACTTTCCAAAAAATGTAATAAACAGATTCGAACCCATTACAGTTTTATGATAGGCGCACACAAATGCCGCGGGCCACATAAACAGTTGATATCTCTTCTTTATGAATACTCCTCGATCCTAGCATAAAGATATGGCGAAGTAATAAAAATCGCTTGGATACAAAAAAACATGGCGGAAAAATGTTTTTGAAATTGTTTTTGTATGAACTGAATCCAGTTATACTCGCCTAATACTATTATTTCATACATAATAACACGCCAGTTATACCTGAACGGTTAGGTAGAGGTCTATGAAATACGCCTACATTTCATTATTAAGAATGTTAGTCCCATATAAATCAAACTATTATTATGAAGAAATTAATATTATAAAGTAACAGATGTGCTCTGAAAGGTAGCAAATGATGACTTAAGTATTGTATGAAAAGTAGCAATGAATATTATTTGAGCTGTACAAGGTACAGTGTTTGATTTGGAGAGTGGGCAAGCCAAGAAATAAGGCTTTATTCCGTTCTCGATTTTAGTAAGGTAATAAATAACATCCTCCATCAACCATCATAATTATGACTTTTTAAAATTGTGTAGTAAGATAAGATGTTCTTCATGAAACTTTATATGCATAACCACCTACTATTACAAAACTCACTGCATATTCAATCTGAAATTTCCAACATTTCCACAATACAAACCGAATCGAATTCGCCTCCAAGTTGAACATAAACGATATAGCCTTGGGAGAGTCTCGAAATTCTGAATATTTCACACCACGTGCGCGGTACTATTGGTCAATTTGCAATGAAAATTTTGCACCGCACCTACGTGTGAACACGTCTTATCTTACTGAGGAAGTGCATAGAATAAGCTGACTTAAATGTACCTATTCAATTTCTATTTGAATATCAAAATGCTGAAGGAAGAATGAACTGATTTGTATAAAAAATAGCGTGGAATTGTCGCACGTAAAGGTAACCGATAAGTAAGGGTTTTAAAATACTGTTTTGTATCTAAATTGTTGCTTATTTTAGAATATTACAATCCATTTTTAAAATTTCCAAAATGCAACTATGGGAAAAGCAGTTAAAAAATAAATTTTATACATTTTAGAATACAAAATCTGATGACACTCATGATAAATCTGAACTTTTACAAAAATCCCTCACAAAACAATTACTTGACATACAAACAGCAATAAAATACCCCATAATACTAATCAGACCCATCTAAAATTAGAAACAATCCACACAAACACCCGCAACACTGAAATCTTCAGAACAAGGAACTATATGTAATAAACCATAGGAAAAACATGGCATTTGGCACATGCCATTGACATTGCTGAGCTGGCAACGTGCCAAGGGCAGCCAACACCATGGAAGCAGGAAGGTCACTGTCGTACAAGCTTTTACTTACCCTACTACTGATAGACGAATTTCAACCTTATGTTCATTAAAGTAAGGTTGTTGAATTGATTGTGTAGCGTTAGGGTAAACATACGAAGTGTTGCTTGAACAAAGTTGCTGATCTGACTTAGCTCGAAATGCAGCAAGATTCCATCTTTGTATCTGTTGTTTTGTCACGTTACTTACAACTGACGACCAACTAATTAGAGCGCTGCCTCACTAGGACGCCATGGCGGCGTCACTAGCTACGTATCTAAGCAGTTAGTATTGAAATGTCACGTTGCCACACCGTAGCCACGTGAGTTAGGTGACATATGTTTCAATATTAACTGCTTGGACGTAGCCAGCGACGCCGCCATGGCGTCCTAGTGAGGTGGTACTCTTAACAGAGGCATTCTGGGCAGTTTTACTTAGATAAAAACATAAAGAACAAATAAAAACCACGTTCCTGGAATTTAGAAACATTACAAGTAAAAGCTCGAACGTCTTTCTATCAAACTGCATCTACGTACACTCTATAAATTTCTGAGTAGCACTACGTCTTCAGTTTTCGGAGCTCGACGCAAGTTCTTACTTTCTACGTATTTAAGTATTTGGTAAGCAAGTCTAATGTATAAGATGTTGACAAAACGCGGCCACAGAGATGATTCTTTGGAGACGATCTGCAGCTCGCGTTGGCCACTATCGTCAATCGTCTGCGATATGGTCATAAAAATTGTATTTATACTACAGGATATATGTCTATGGTGGCATTTGCCTAGTAATCTGTGTGCAGAAATCTTTAGACGATATTTTCTCCAAAGCTGACGTCCGTCGCGTGCGTTGGTCGCATATTACACAGAAACAACTACCATACACAGCGGTTTTGTGAAATGAATATCTAAATAATATAACTCAAAGGTGATTGACTGACTGACACAGTGAATCAACGCACAGCCCAAACCACTAGTCGGATCGGGCTGAAATTTGGCAGGCAGGTAGATGTTATGACGTAGACAACTTCTAAGAAATAATTTTTATCAATGCTACCCCCAAGGAGATAAAATAGGGATTGAAAGGTTGTATGAAAATTCTGTTCTAAGTCACAAACCACGCGGAAGAAGTCGCGAGCAAAACCTAGTATTTTATATATTTCTTGCCAGCTCTTCTCATAGGCCCTACCTTCCAAACTGACGGTAAATTCACTCTCTGTATCATTGACTATCATAAGTGTCACATTTGACTTAAATGAATAAATGATTTGATTTGATTATATTCGTTCGCTCGACCAAAGTCAGTGTAAGAGGAAGTAACGCCTTATACTAAACTCTCTTATGTGTACATATGTTGTCTAAGTTTTTAATGGGTCCAGTAAGACATGTGTCGTTTATAGGTCGGTTTATTTGCGCCTCGATGGTTACAACACGTGCTGTGTAGTGGCTTCGGCTTGTTTTATTGGCACGTTTGGCTCTGATTAAACTCATAACTGGGAGTTGAAGATTTGGTGCCAATTCAGATTTAATTAAGATTATAAGCTAAGTTTGATTACTTCATGTTTTATTTTTGCAAAAATTTAAGCGTATTTGAATGAAGCGTAAAGTCCAATGATTTCATCTTTCATAAATAATTTCAGTAACATAATTTTAATACTGTCTTACGTTGTATTTATATCACGGAAAAATACTGTGAAATGAAACCTAAATTGCACGAAAAGTTCTAGTTGACAACTAAATGGAACATAGCCAAATCTCATACCATAATATTATGTTTCCAAGTATTATTATGATTAATATATAGAAGAAGACATTGATAAACTTTACTAGCACATAAGGACCAAATAAAGACAAATGTGATCGCTTCACAATAATAAAAAAACATGTAGTTTTAATAGTAGTGTGTCGTAAGTTAATGCGCTTGTCTTGTCTAATCACCCCATATCTTACCGAGTTTATAATAATAACCCTTTTTCAACGTTTAAACTACACTTACCGACAACGATTCGCGTTTCGCTTTTTGAAGACACTGTTGATAGATTTTTCACTTACCTAAAACAAAATAAAATTCATAAGGTTATTTAAAATACAATTATACTTACCAAGATCACCCTTTCAATCATTTAAAAATCGAAACAAACAATTAGGTATTACTAGTACCTATAAACTTAGATATTTAACTAGAATTTTAATGTATCAGAGAAACGGTTCATATCTTTAGCAGACACTTAAATTATCTTACGTCCATACTTAAAAGAAACAAGCTGACTGCAACCTCTCTAACAAGACATCTTTCTTCTACAATATACGAAAATAGCATAAAAAAGTATACCAATTACGTCTCCCGGCTAGAACAATCGTAATTCCTTGGAGGTTTCTCTCATACTTTTTTACTACAGTCCCGGGGTAAATATTCATAAGGTACCTGAGGTATTCTCGGTGTTCTGTACCTACTATTTTTGTTTAGGCAAAGATATGTAGACAAATATTAGTTCTACAGTATATTTTGTTTGTGATTGATTAAATGTATGACAATACGAAAGTAGAGAATATTCAGTTTGTTGATTGGTTTTTATGGACATCAATTTATATAAAACAATTATTTATGATAAATTCTTACGTTCATAAAAAAAGTTCCTTTTTGGCCTATGATTTTGAATCTCAGAAATCTCAAATATATACGAAAATATGATCCAACTAAAACACGAATATTATGAATTTTTTGTATGCATCATATTCCAAAAACCAAATATACAGGGTGTCCCAAAACGCAACGATAATCCGAGACAGGATGAAAGGCCAAGTCATACCGGTTCTAGGAAAAATAAAAAAAAAAATCCATATTACTTAGTTTAGCAACAATAGACACTCTTCAAAAAAGTTGAAATTCCACACCCTTGGTCGCATTTTCAAGTCCTGTGATCACCAATGTCACAATTTCGCTGTGTTTTTTGAATTTCGTGATCTTCATTAAATATGCTATTAATCGTAAAACAAATTTATGCACAAAACATTGTTCATTTCATAAAAAAAGTTATGTTTTAGTGAGTCATGATTCACAAAAATATCGTTAGTTAACTTTGACGCTTCGTATTGAAAAAAAAATGTAGTACACTACCCTTGGCAAGTTATTTCAAAAGTTGGCGCATTTAATCAAGATTTCAAAATGGTGCAACACTTGCCACTTTTCTTGCCATTAAAATGTTATTTTTATTTGAACGACGAGTATCCTCGAAAATTGATCGTACGCAGTGGTACAATTGTATGGCCTCCTCGTTCCCCCAATCTAAATCCAGTAGATATTTTTTACTAGGAATGCATAAAATAAAAAGTCTATTCGAAATCAATACAAAATCTATCAGAACTTCGCCAGAAAATTGACACAGCGTCAGAGGAAATAAATGCAAGGAATTTTGCTTGACTGGTGCAAAGGTCTTTTGTAAGGCGTTGCAGAGCCTGTATTCGTGCCAGAGGAAAGCAATTATTTTTAGGAAAGAGGTAATTGAGTCAGTCCATAACCAATATTTAATGTAATAAACATTTCGGATTACTTTAGTTTAAGGAGAATAATTATTAAATAAGAATGATGGTTCGTTCATTGTTTTTTTTTAAATTATTATTACCTATTATGTTTTTTACATTAAATATTGGTTATGGAATGACTCAATTACCTCTTTACTAAAAATAATTGCTTTCCTCTCTCACGAATACAGGCTCTGCAACGCCTTACAAAAGACCTTTGCACCAGTCAAGCAAAATTCCTTGCATTTATTTCCTCTGACGCTGTGTTAATTTTCTGGCGAAGTTCTGATAGATTTTGTATTGATTTCGAATAGACTTTTTCTTTTATGCATTCCCAGTCAAAAATATCTACTGGATTTTGATCGGGGGAACGAGGAGGTCATAAAATTGAATCACTGCGTCCGATCCATTTGCGAGGATACTCTTCGTTCAAATAAAAATAACATTTTGTATGGAAAGAAAAGTGGCAAGTGTTGCACCATTTTGAAATCTTGATTAAATGCGCCAACTTTTGAAATAACTTGCCAAGGGTAGTGTACTACATTTTTTTTTCAATACGAAGCGTCAAAGTTAACTAACGATATTTTTGTGAATCATGACTCACTAAAACATAACTTTTTTTATGAAATGAACAATGTTTTGTGCATAAATTTGTTTTACGATTAATAGCATATTTAATGAAGATCACGAAATTCAAAAAACACAGCGAAATTGTGACATTGGTGATCACAGGACTTGAAAATGCGAGCGAGGGTGTGGAATTTTAACTTTTTTGAAAAATGTCTATTATTGCTGAACTAAGTGACATGGATTTTTTTTATTATTTTTCCTAGAACCGGTATGACTTGGCCTTTCATCCTATCTCGGATTATCGTTGAGTTTTGGGACACCCTGTATAATAATAAAATCACGCCTTTTCGCATAGAGGTAGACAGAAAGCAAAAAATAGCAATCAATACTCTACTGACTTCTATTAATTCATATAGCACGGCAAGAGTTTCAAAGTCTTAAATTAAGAGAAGGTCACAAGTCTCGAGTTCTTGTCATGTGACATAAACCCTTTTCAAAAATTTGTATCTACATTTCTTCAACCTACTTACTAATCCCATAATTAAAGCCCTACACAATATACAGATTACCAAACTATTCGTCCTCATCAGGCTGCAAGGTCACTGTAGAACTAAAGCAATCCGAACGTCTCGCATAGTTGAGAGTCGCGCCCTCCCACGCTCCGTCTTGAGGCTGCACTTGACCCAAAAGTTGCCGCCACACGCCACGTGCAAGTTTTTGTAGACAACTTGTAGCCAAGACATAGGATTTATTAAACATTTGGCAGATTTTGAAGTGATAAGTATTGCTTTAAGGTCTATTAAGATTATTGTGTCTAATAGACAAAATATTTGCCGATTAGGGTTCAACAATTAATAAAAGCATACATTATACAAAGGCATTTGATTTTTCGCTTAGTTTTGCCGACATAATTAGAGAGAAAGAAAAAAAGAAAGAGAGCGCATGATTTTCGCAACTATTATTTAGCTATTTTCTTGAATACAAGTAATTTACTAAAATGACCATTATAGTCGTATAAATAAATTAATATTTGAAAAACAGACAAATATACTCATAATTTAGCCTTGACATTTTACTCAAAAAATCCGTATTTCATATAAAATATGAGTGAATTTGGAGAGAGCACTCGCATTTGACGAGTGAAATATTATTCGTCTCATCTAGGTCACAAAAAACGAACGAGAAGAAAAGCATAAAACCTCTCCCACAGAATACTGTTGGCATTTCCAATTCTTAATCACTTCTGTGCATTTTTATATTTTTTACGTTCCGTACAGAGAGGGAAACTTAATGCTCGTGAGCTTTTTTCAGCCGATGTTTCAAAAATATTACGTAAAAATTCATAGTATTTTATAATGTAGGGACGTACACAAATTATTTATGGTATACTTTGCAGCGGACTGCACATAATTAGGAAGAAGAAAAAACTAAATTTTACCTACATTTACAATAACAGACAAATCTTAAATCATCTAATCGGATACTATAATATAGTGCCAGTAGCGCGATTCTCTACAGTCGGTACTGTCGAGTATCAAAAGTTTGACATTTAAAATGTACTGCCAAATAGTTCCTACGACGCTAGCGGTGCTGATCAATTTTCATACAAAAGTTCTCGACAGCTAGCCGGTTGTCGAAAGCCGATAGTGGTAGAGAATCGAGCTACAGATATAATCTTATACTTTAAAACCCAAAATCGCATAGTCAGATCTTTTAACATTAGCCAAAACTATTATACCACCTAACAACATTGGCCTGTATACATCTATTGCAGATGATTAAGGTGGCGTCAGGTAGAATAAGTGCACTTTCGTTCGTGGCTCAAAAGGCCTATACGGGAGTAGCAGCTCCTAAAAACCTTATTCTATAATCTCCATAATAAACCACATCAATCTAACATAAACCTGATTATAACCGAAGCGTGAGTAGAAAGCATGGTCTTGACACTCACTGGCACAGTGCCAGGAGAGCTCGCCAAACGCCACAGATGGTCGGAGCGCATATCGGGAGTAAATTGATAAAACATCGTGAAGTGAATGGATGACGCTGTACACCTGGGAGGATGTTGCCAGGTTGAGGAAAGACTTTTGAGAAGAAATCACCTGTTGTATACGTATTTCTTTGCCATTATTAAATGGGAAAACAACCTATGGTAAAATGGAGTGATTTTTTGTTTGCATTTAATGGGATGTTAGAGTCACATATTTTTTGCACAAGACAATAAGTTTCGTAAGATATGCTTTGGTAACTGAAGCATTATTAAAGTCTGTTATTAGTAGGTTTGTCAATTTTACAAGCAACAGTCGTTTGTTGGTTGGAAAATTGACAAAGCTACGAAGTCATCATCAACCATCAATAACAAGGGACTTTTGTGTTACAAATAATGTAGCAAAACACCCATTAGCTCATTCAATTGGACCTTAAACACTCTTAAAACAAAGTATGTTAAAAGAGAACGTTAAAACCTTTCAGTTAGGTCAACAAACTATTAACTACGATCACAAATCACGATACACAGGTAGTAATTAGCGAGTTTCCTTCAAACGTTTCAAGGCCGTCATTACAATTAGTTTAATTAAAAGCCGAGTTCTGTAACGTTTTTCTGACTAAACACTGTTCTACCGACTGACTCAGGTAGCGAGAGAAAGTGTGTGTTTATCCATGATTAAGTTTCTTTAACATGTAATACTAACCTGCACTTTTGTTCTTTCTATTTGTATTTCAATAATGCTGTTTTATTTTCCATTTTTAAGGCTTTTGCAAAGTCTAAATATTTCCAGACCAGATGTAGTCATCTGTTTAGTATATCTACGCGGCTATAACATAAATCGTTCTTTATTCTCTGCCTACACCTAAAAAAGTTGTGATTTTATGCATGTAGGTATGTAGAATAAATCGTTACTATATAATTATTTTTAAGATCTTAGATCATAATCATCGGTACTTACCACAATACTAAACATTCAGCTGAACTAAGAGGCATGCTACTAGTGGTTCCGGATCACACATAAGTTGGATGGGTAAGGATGGAAACCTAAGCCTACTCCATAACTAACCACACACTTAAGGTGTATTAACTAACAACTGTGAGTCTTGGTTACTTGAATAAAATAAAATAAAAATTACGTTCAACTCAAATAAATTCATCGAAACAAAAACTTAAGCAAGACTTTCAATTTGTAGATCTAAATTCGAACTACCCCACTTCAATCTAACAACCGATCAATCAGTACAATAATATTAATTAACAGTACGCAGATGACATCCCCGTCAATATCAGAGCTACATCCGCAGATTGTTCTATTACATGTATCAATCACAAGCCATGATGTGCATTCAACACTAACATTTGCATTAGTACACTGCACTACAAAATGCATACACTATAGTTGTTTATGAAACAACTAGCGTTTGTGAGAGATAAATATTATTGTGTAATCGCCTGATAAGCACAGAAAGTACCTTAGTTTTCTTATAATCGTGGAAATGGCGTAGACCCCGTGACGCTTATTTTGACTATTAGTCCTATATGCCTCATATAGTCTTTGTTATTACGTTATATATTACTAGGGAGTCCTAACAGTCATCAGTCCCCAAATATACACTCCTTTGCAAAAAAAACGGGCACCTTACACACACACTTTACCTTAGCTTTTCTATGGGTAAATATTATTATATTGTTAGTATGTCATTAGCTTGGATGACTAGAAATTTCTTATTATCAATGAGAATCTAGTTTTTTAACACTTTTATCCTGGTATCGGTGTTTTAGTCAATGTAAACAGAGAGCCGTGTTAAAATGGACATTTTTATGGGTATAATGAAATTAAGACTACGAGTATTTTTATGGTATTTTAATAAAAGAGACATTAAAAAATAAAAATTAATAACGAGTATGACCTCCTCTTGCAGCGATTACGGCATGTAATCGTCTTGGCATGCTTCCCACCAGGCTTTTGATGGTGTCCTGTGGAATGTGTTCCCACTCAGTCGAGATTACACGTTTAAGCTCTCTGATGTTTTGTGGAGGTAGTTGAACAGATCGTACTCGCCTTTTTAGGAGGTCCCAAACGTGCTCAATGGGGTTAAGGTCGGGGCTCCGCGCTGGCCAATCCAAACGACGAATACCGACCTCTTGCATATAAGCATCTACGTCGCCAGAACGGTGGGCCCGAGCATTATCGTCCATGTAAATGGCATCTTCACCAATTACAGTCAGTGCGGGTTGTGCATTTTGAGAAAGGATTTCTGTTATGTACCTATGCGCATTTAGTGAGCCATTTTCTATGAATACTATCTCGGTACGATAGTTGGAAGTTACGCCCGCCCAAAACATAACGGACCCTCCACCATAAGGGGTGATTTCTTCGAAACACACATCGGCATAGCGTTCCCCTGGTCTTCGTAACACTCGCCGACGTCGGTCCTCACCATGCAGACAAATTCGAGCCTCATCGGAGAAGAGTACACTACTCCAGTTACCTGGTGTCCAAGATAGGCAATTTCTAGCGAACCTCAACCGCGCAATCCGGTGCTCACGGAGTAACTTGGGGGCCCGCGCTGGTCGTCGACTACGTATATCAGCAGCTAAAAGTCTTCTCCTCACAGTCCATAGGCTAACTTGTGCTCCTCGTACCTCTTCAAGGTTTCTTTTGAGGTCTATGTAACGCATTTGCGGTTCCTCAGCGCCTGAGTCACTAAAAAGCGATCGTCTCGCGGCTGTGTGCAACGTTTTCTCCCAGAACCTTGCCTTCTCTGAACGGAACCTGTCTCTTGGTATCGAGTCCAGGTTCTTTGTACGGTTGAACGACTCACGTTTAACCGCTGTGAGACGTAACATTGGCTACACCCCTCTTCCAGCAGCGCTATAATTTTACTAGCTCTTATTGCTTTTTCTGCCATTACGATAGACACAAAGATATCTGTTTTAAGTCACAATAAGGTAGAAATATGCGATAAACATAAATTGTTGTACTAAAAATAACGAAAAGTTACTTTTAGTTGCTTGATAACCTTTTAACCGCAAACCCGCGAAAAGTGTCACAAAATGAAAAAGGGATTAATAATTTAAAAAACAAAAGTTTTGAATTTGGAATGAACTTTTTTTCATACCCAGACTCTTTATTAAGTGCCAGTAACATAGTTTGGCTATTAAAACCTCTGAAGAACTAAATTATTACCAATAATGTTAAAAAATCAAACCCGCCCGTTTTTTTTGCAAAGGAGTTTATAATGCGAAATTCTCTATAACTGTGGCCTTGGCTGCCCATATTCTAGGTGAATCATTTTCTTTGATAAAACATTGCTCTAACATACATAGTAAGTTTCGAAGTTTCTGCTTAACGTGATATATTAGATTTAAAATAGCCTTACTTAACGTATCGTGACATATCTAACTCGTATCATTAGAATTGAAATACAAATCTTTGCGTCATTTCTAGATATTTGTCATATATGCAAAGGGCGTGTTTTTTCAGCGATCACGTTAATACCAGCTGCGAATGAGAATTAAATATGTAAAAGGTACCTCTTTATTAAAGAAACAGGATATTTTTAAGGAATTTTTATAATGAACTTCTGATCTAAGAATAGACGCGTAAAAATTGCTCAGCAAATGAAATTAAATCTTCATTTTTAACATTAAATATAATATCTGTTAATATGGAACTACGAACTACATACAATAATTTAACCAACAAGCACAATTTCAAAATAAACGCCATTACTAGGTATTTTATAAACCTGTGCATGATAACTCTCGGTACTCTACCATGTATTTGATAACTTCGTATAACAACAGCATAAATAACAACTTGTATTTGAAAAATACAACGCATACCACACATCTACAATAACAAAACTAACCTCACAAAAGGCAACATAATCCCATCAAAAATCCATTTCATAAATACAGAATGAAATTTAAACTCCCCAAAGATTTACAACGCAGTGCTTTCAACGTGTTCAATAAAATAAGCACCAGTTTCCTAGTGTTAGACTATCATATATCTCGTGTGATACAGTGCTCGCGGCTAAAGGTCAAGGGCGAAACGCTTACTTGATCTTAATAGCTTATCTGAGGATGTTCATTAATCTCGGTTTAAAACTATTCATTTGGAGGAATTTTGTTTATGTTGTTTGGGTAAAATACTAATGTCTGTTGATATATTTATATATCATTTAAATATATTTGTTCATATCTAATCTTGCCCAGTCGCCCAACCTGCACTAGGTCAGTTTGGTGACATAAGGCCCAACCCTTCCCTCATTCCGGGAGGTGGCGCTTGCCCAGCAGTGGGACAGTTTTTTATTATTTATTTATTCATATCAATAAAAAAAGTTTCTAAAAAATCGTTGGGGACATTTTCACGTTTAAACGAGAACCAATAAGAATCGACTATCATATACATACATATAACAAGAAGAAAAAGACACTCTAAATAAGGTTTGAAGAAAACAATCTCTGCAACTACTAAACAATCATAATCTATGAGTCCAAAACAGTAGCTACGTAATCTCTAAAATTGGGAAAATAACATCAATAAAAAATTTGTAGACAAAGACTAATTTATTAAAAGCGATAACACAGTTGGAGATATCGCTAAAACGCAACTACCCAGATAATAATCATTCCAAAACACAAATAAAATACCCCAAAAACATTCAACTTAATTTGCCCTACAAATTCAATACAGCAAAAGGTATATAAATAATAAATGTATCGGTAGAGACAACCTGAACCCCGATACCGGCCCTAGCCACTCCAGGCCTAATCTATACCATTCCTGAATAATGAACGATCTAGATTAATCGAAGGTCCACTACATCTAACCAACCGATTGAAAATATTCAACCAATTTATTTTATTTTATTTTTCATGTCCCATCTGTTATACCCGAAGGCATTTGTGTATAAATACAAGCATAATATCACTACTCTTATAACTATGAAGGTAAGCAAAGATGTAGAAAATACTCCCACGTTTTTACTATTCTTCGCAATTTTCCACAATCTTAGTTTCATTGTATAATATACTAATAGGCTCGCCATATTGGTAGATTATACCAGGTATGTAACCAAACTCGAGGCTGTTATTTAAATATTCCATTAAAATCAGAAAAGCTCTTTTCTCTATTGGGTATCAAACCTGGGATCTCGTGTTCAACAGTCGTATCTACCACTCATACCACAAAGTTAGCCATTGAAAATATTCTCCAACTTTGTATATAAACCAGGGTTTAGTATCAAATAAAAGATATAGCAGCTTTAAAACACGTAAAAGTAAGCGTTTGATGGGTGTTTTAAGACTATCTTATGGTTTAGTCAGAAAAAAAGTAATTAAGGGTGTTTAAAATGGCCGCGGTTCGACTATTATAAAGTTAGTATACGGATTTTGATACAATCGCCGGTTTTTCAGCGGTTATGAGCTCATTCTGCATTGATTTTGGCTAGCAGAAACCATAATGAGACCTAAATGAAACCAAAATTAGTTGGCAACGCATCATATACCATTAACATAAGCGATGTAACCCCACTCTCTACTAAACTTTCTCACTCTGTCATTCTAAAGCTCATCATCAGCCTAGCCTTTCTTCCAACTATGTTGGAGTCGGTGTCCAGTCTTACCAGATGTAGTTCAATACCAGTATTTTATATGGAGCGACTGCATATCAGACCTTTACAACCCTGTTGCCTGGGTACGACACAGTACGTACCCTTCGGTAAGACTGTGGTTGTCAGACTTTTTAACTTTCAGACTGCCATTCTAAAACTAATAAAATATTTCAGTCAGATAGAAGGTTTCTAATCTAACACACGCAATATAAAGACATTTTACTTAAAGAAACAATCCCATACAGTCCAAGTCGCGGGCAAAATCTAGCTAAATATACCAGCATATTCGAGAGCCCTTTAGTTATCCACTTTATATTAAGTTCTAACTATGTAGCTGCAAAAGACAGTTTTCAAGGGCTCTCGGCGTAGGGACCTCTGTTCGAACTGCAACCGACTCATCTTTACTCTGACGTACTTTGTTAGACAATTGGGTCATAGCTTTGAACATTATCTTCGTAGTTATGCGGGCTATATAATGATAAATGGATATCTATTTATAGTACGCTTTTCGTTTGTCGTTGCATTTAGTTAAAGTTTATTATCTAGTTTTTTTAGAGCAAGCGTATTATAATGATTTGATGAACGACGTGTATAATCGTAAACGTTATAATATTAACAAACATAGAATACAAGAGCAGTTGCATGGAAATATACAATTTCGATTCAGAAAAGATATTACAGCATCTACAGAATAAGAAAAATTTTATAATTTTAAATAATTTAATTGACCTTAAACATGCCCGTTTCTTTTCGTTTTAAATAGGCCGTTTTCAATAGAAATACCGTTTTACAGGTACTGGCACCGTACTTTTACAGGTACAGAACCTTTCAAGTCTTAAGACAGCTGTCAGGTTTTGAAAATCTAGCTCGAGTTTTGTTTTTGTACAAATTATTAAGAAAATATTCACGTCGTAGTTGTAAAGGTGGTGACGCCGCCACTGTACAAGGAGGTCGAGAGATTAATTCCCACAGCCTATATTGTTTTGGGCCTAGTTGATCCTATGGACCATTGTCTTTGTCTCCGCAAGCTCGTTGTCCGAAAATCGTCTTTAACCTGTACCAACCCTGTAAAATTTTGCGCTAGAACTTCGCAGCCAATACTCTCACGCGAGGTAGAAAGCTCCTAAAATATAGAAACAGCTGTCACACAAATATGTCGGAAATATTTATGCACATAACTAGATAAACGAGATTAGATTTTTCCTTACCTAGATTTAGGTAGATTATTCTACATCAGATACTACTATACTCTGGCCATTATAAAATTTCGAACCACGTCATAATCAAAATAATCATATGAATATGACAATGTGTAAGTGCGAGCGAGAGACAAAATGATCCGATAAAATGACATGACTTGGTTCGCACGTTTGAAATGGCCCGATTATACCTACTCTCATTGTGATAGTATTGTGAAAATAACTGAAATAGGCAACTGAAAATGTAATATCGAAGGCTGTAAGAATCCTTGCTTAGCAACTTCTCTATTTTATAAAGCCTAATATCCGTAATTAGGGTAATAAAAAGCATTTTACTTTCATTGCGTGCTCAGAATTATTACCGCGCAATACATCATATTTTAACCCCGAAATGGTCTTGGAAATCAATCAATAATGCGTGCGGCTATACATTGCCCTTCAATTGGGCTACCATTATTTTTACTTTTCTTTACACAAAGTTATCTCAGTATGAAAACGCAAGTAATGGCAGATTATTGATGTTCTTTGTCATGGCCTCCAGACTACGAAACCTTGACTCACCTTACAGTATTCGAAAATCCTACAGTAACATTTTAAAGGTAGTTCTAGCACTAAGTACGCTATTGCAGGTAATCGGATCAGATTCCCGTTTAAAATCAAAATCAAATCATTTAGATCAAATATTTACACTTATCATAGTCGTTACAATTACTTCTGAATCTGCCACTAGCTCGGAAAGAGGGCCGAGCTTTATGAGAACAGCTAGAAAGAAACACACAGCCACTCTTTTAAATCGCCAAAAAAATTACAACGTGGTTGATACAATACTTGATTCTGCGAGGAGTTGCCTTCAATCAGCGATAACGTTCATAACCATAATATATGCTATAAACTTTAATGGTGGAATAAACCTCAACACTCTTATAGAAACTGTAATAGTGACTCTTACCCTGTATGCTGATCCAAAATGATAACGATCTAAGTTCGCCTCGTTCAGAGTTTTTAACTGATTAAGACTCCAGAGAGGGAAATATAAAACCAAAAGTTAGAAGCTTTGAGGGCATGTATCAAATGTCCGAAACTTTGGCGAGTACTTAAAGAAATTATGTTGCGAAATTTTATTTTAGTTTTTCTTTTTAACGTAGAGATATCAAAGGCGTATGGAATACACGACCCAGGTTATAAAGAAACGAGTCTATTTCCATTTACCAGGCACATTTGAGAGTGTAAAAGAAAATAAATTGCTCATTAATGTCCCCCTGCTGGGCAAAGGTCTCCTTCCATAATAAGGGAGAGGTTAGGCCTAGATTCCACCACGGTGGCCAATTGCGGGTTGAGGACTTGAACATACCTTCAAGAACTGTTCTAAAGAATTCTTAAGCATGCAAGGTTGCACCACGATGTTTTCCTTTATCGTTGGAACAAGTGATAATACACACTAGTATACTAATACACATATAACTTCGAAAAGTCATTGGTGTGCTGCCTCGGATTCGAGCCTACAACGACTTCCGCCGGAAGTACCAACTTATATCACTCGTCTCTCACTGCTCTTATTGAGAGTATACAAACAGAAAATAGAAAAATGCAAGGCTGACCTTGTAATTAGCCAATACTTCTATAAAAAATATGCAAGTATTCGAGATGTAATAAAAAATCAAGTTTTTATCAAAGTCCTCATGCATGCAACGATTATTATCTTCATTTGCATGCAATGTTATACATTTTTAGCTGTGTACTTAGTATCGCATGTACCGATCGTATCAAATAAGAACGTTGACGTGCTTCAATCACTCAAAGATTGATTCAATATCTAAACATGCTATATTTATAAATAGTAAGCTAGCTTTTGAATACACTATAACTTGTTAACATTATTATTACATTACACATTATTATAAACCCTTATTTTACTTAAGGTGCGATTTATAAAAGCAAGTCTGGGACTACCATGTACCTCAATTAACAACTACAAACATAAAGGTCACTATAGAGCGTAGAACATTGTCTTCTTTTTCAGATTATAGTGATTAACACGTTACGTCAAAGCAGCAATGTACTGAATAGTGACCATCAATTTGACGTACACTAGTTATCAACTGAGATATGTAATGGAATGGAATATTACACAAATGGATTATTACACGAACTGCCTTCTACACTATGTTATTGACAAACGAGATTTAGATTTCTAGGAAATTAGCTAAAATTGAGTTCCATGGGATAAGAAACAGGTGTTGCATTTCGAAATCTATAGATCTACCCCATTTATATTCAAGTATTGTACAGAAAGCATCAGATCATCATCAAAGGGGAGTGGTGGACGTCAAAATACCGCTTTGTTTCGCAGTTTTCTTTGTGCTTGTATGTTTATTTAGGACCCGGGGCTTTGAGGTCCATATTTTTTATGTTTTTTAGTTTTTCTCCCCTTTACATCCCAGTTCTGCTGTATCATCTGTGTAAGTAGAATTTATTATCTGCGAGCGGCAGAATTTATTGCTTCGGTTTCAGGTTATTAAATGTGATGGCGGTAGATTGGTTTTAAAATTAAATCAACGTGTAACTAAACCATTATCTTTATTAGAAATCTTGTGGATTTTAACGAACAAAGTTTGCTTTTTTGTTAACACTGAATTTACCTGTTTTAAGGGCTTTGTTATATTTAGTTTTAAGTGTATAATAAGTCTGTAGCACGATCTTCAGTTTTCTAAACTTAAGTAGTTTTTTATCCAATATTGTCCCACTGGCTGGACAAAGGTCTCCTCCGAAATTTGAGGGAGAGGATACACCTTAAGTCTACGGTAGTCAAAAACGGGTGGAGGACTTCGCATGCGCTCAAGAATATTTGTTTTGAATTAACCAAAATATAAGCAAGCAATTTAACACACGATTACAAACCTATAAATGATCATAAGTCATGTCATAGCAACTTTAACACTCCCTAAAATACGGTACTCAACGTCAAAATACACATACACACAAAAGCCGAGATAGTACATAGTGTTGGATAGTACTGGTATTGCAACGGGTCGGCAGTGACTGTAGTGAGGCAAGATTGATGAGAGCTGAGAGCCAACAACAGTAGCGCAGGTGTTCTACAGGCCAATGTTGCTGCATAGTGTTTGTATCTTTTTGTACATTTCACCTCTGTTTTGGGGAGTTTCGTTTTGTTTTTAGGTAAATATCATTACTTAATATTTAGAATATAAATATTTGGAATAGTAAAATTGTATTTAGTTAATTCTAAGTTTTTATTTTCCTGTTTAAGTCATATACTCTTTAATTTATCACATTCAACAGTTTATGACCACTTGACAGGCCTGAGACTATCTTCGTAGCTTGAAACTGTCTTTCATATCCACAAAAAAATACTTTCCGAACAACCTAATAGATTCACAAAATTTTCTTGAACTTCTAAACATTTTTAGCATGAAAAGTAGCCAGAAATAGGCACTAGACAATGTTAGTACTTCTAAATTGATTCTAGTAATTATTGCTAGATGCGGCTTCACAATCAAATAAATTACTTTTATCTCAAATAGTCTGTTTTAAAACTAAAAACCTTCCCAAAATCTGTTTTATTCCCCGAAACACAAAGAACGAAAGCCATTAATTTAGAAACGTGAAAAATAAATGTAAAAGCTTACCGACCTTTAAATTCAAATCGGCTAAACGGAATGGAGCATCACAATGGAAACCAAACATTTTTGTGAACGTTACGTGCAAATGGACCGTGGGCCGGGAATAATTTTTTATTTTATTTTATTTTTTTTAAAAGACAACTCCCGCACTAAGAATTGCTCTTGTGTCGCGGGGACTTTTACAAACATACAAACAACGGACACAAAGCACAACCAGACCCGAAGCAATTATTTGTGGATCGCACAAATAATTGCTCCGTGTGGGAATCGAACCCACGACCTCCCGTTGCAGTGGTATCGGCGTGGCGACCTAAACCACTGCGCCACGGAGGCAGTCAACAAATAATGAGGCTATAGGTCTACAGTCACCCAATAGGGACTAAATGACGTTACGAAAAATAAATGTACAGTTATTCTTTTACTGGTTAATTTAATTATAGCAGTATCGCAACTAACAAACAACTAACTGAAAATTATATCGATGTATGTTATCACTAGGGTTATGACAGTGGTCGGCCTGTGCTTCCGCATGTAGTTATTCCTTTGGTTAGGCTTTTACATCCGCAGCATTGAAGACTAGTCAAATCAAGACAGGTCGACAAAACTGTCTTAAATAAATCGTCGCTAAATCAAAGGTCAAATCTTAAGCATAGGGCTTACAGACTACGTTTGGAGTTGTTTTATTCCACACATATCATCCCTGTCTTATTTTTTTTTCTATAACCACCCTCCTCTTGCATCGTCATAAAAAAATCCACTCAAGCAACTTCTTAAGATCTGATAAAACCAAAATCAAATTATACAAAAATGGTTTGCCAATACTAAACTACGGTTTGGAAACGTTCAGCATCTATTGTATCCGACTGTACTGTGAAGTGACCTGACACTATTGATCCCGCACGTGTACTCGACTGTACACAGGTTATAGTGTACTATACAATAGACCAGCGCAGTTTACTTAACTAACGAGTGCAAGGTTCGAGTCTTAACTCAAATATGAGATGAATATGAATTATTTAGTAACGAAGATTTGTTTGTTGGTTTATTTGCAAGAGTCTAGACTTTAGAGAGGCATAATTAATGACCTGTAACAAACTTTGATACTGGGTAATTTTTTTTAAATATGCTTATTATCATACTTAATAGCGGAATTATTTTTTACGGAGCAAAACATCATGTTTTTTTTATTTGATTGAAATTTAGAGCTTAATTAAGTTTTTTTTTTCAATTGCGTTTGATGTTTCTACCTTAAAAACTATGACCTAGGTCTGTCGCTTTTCGTTGATTCATTTAAAGAACAAATTAATTTAAAAAAATATCGGGTTTACCAAAAACTAAAGTAACACTTAACTACAAAAGCCGTTAAGGTTTTACTAACCAAGACTGTTCTACATCAAAAATAGAACACAATATTAAAGTGACGCTTGAAGAATAATAGCGTGAAACAACCATCTTTGTTCCGCGCGAGATATAACAAGACAAAGTTCAATCAACTAATGAAACTGCAAGTGAAACTGAAGCGACGGTGCACAGCTAATCCACTTACAAACTAGCTGTGACACTGCACAAGTTCAATATAAAACACGACGACTAACTAAAAGTAAATAAGAAAAATACCGAAGAAGTACATATTATTATGTAACAATCACGCCTGTTTATACCTGAAGTCGTAGGCAGAGGTGTATGAAATACACACGTGTTTCGCCGTTAACTATGATAGTCCCATCACCCATGTAATAGAAAGCATCTCCATATGCCGAAGTAGAATCTATACTAATATTATAAAGCTGAAGAGTTTGTTTGTTTGTTTGTTTGAACGCGCTAATCTCAAGAACTACGGGTCCGGTTTGAAAAATTCTTTCAGTGTTAGATAGTCCATTTATCGAGGAAGGTTATAGGCTATATATCATCACGCTACTACCAATAGGAGCAGAGTACCAGTGAAAGATGTTACAAAAACAGGGAAAATTTTGACCCATTCTCTCTTATGTGACGCAAGCGAAGTTGCGCGGGTCAGCTAGTTACTAAATAAATGATTCAGATGGTGGATGACGATTTTGATTGCTGTTTTTCTGGACAAAGTAAAATATCACCATATGCAAACTTACAAACAATATGGCAACCATGATCAAACCAATTTATTATAGGAATACTCAGTAAAATTCGTCATTATTAAAATATAATCTGGATAGTTTCGAAACGTGTCGCTCGTGTATCTATTTGTGTCACCAAACCAAGTAAACAAAAACAAAGGAGATCATCCATTTTGGGCCTTTTTTCAAAGTGCCGGCCAACAAAAAAAAGTGGCATGTATCGATAGAGCTAGCCATTTGAAACAATAGTTAGTATGGCACGAAACCGGTAGGATCGTTTTGAACCGAGTTATACAGGTTTGAAGATTCATAATATTCAAACATTAATTCATTTCTGAAAGTGCTGTGAAACATAAAATAATGATTGATTTTGCTAGAATTAACTATCTAAAGCAAATGACCACTCTGAAGTTGATTTAAGGTCGTAAGCACACGTATCAACTCGGAAACGGGTCGTCACCGTATCAACTCGAGATCATCAGTATTACTTGTATGTAATTCCCTACTGTAACACACTTATCGGAATCGTTATGTGATCGCCCCGGCTCACGACGATGGGAGATGATGGGAGTGGTGCGTATGCGCATTATGCATACACCAGCACCCAGGGTGGAGTGCGGGGCTATGTGCAAATTCCGATAGAATTGTGGGCATACCTTCTAAACCGCAACATGTGTCCTCATAACAAGGGCCCTCATCACAAATCGTGCCCGAAGCACAAAATATTGTTCCACATGCCGATGACTCGGACATAACAACCCAACGGCAACACTCTAGATGACCTCTTACCTAGACGATGGTTTGTTAGTTGCACACAACCGAGGGTGCGGCCTCTTAGGTGCGAGTTTGATTCCCCCGGCGCCTCAATGCGTCGCCACTGGACTGGTCACTGGCGACTAGCGCAAGGTCAGCGCATCCTCCCTTAGCGAACCCAAGGGGCCGCACCCTCGATTGTGTGCAACTAACAAACCATCGTCTAGGTAAGAGGTCATCTAGAGTGTTGCCGTTGGGTTGTTATGTCCGACTCATCGGCATGTGGAACAATATTTTGGGCTTCGGGCACTATTTGTGATGAGGGCCCTTGTTATGAGGACACATGTTGCGGTTTAGAAGGTATGCCCGCCCTTCTATCGGAATTTGCACATAGTCCCGCACTCCACCCTGGGTGCTGGTGTATGCATAATGCGCATACGCACCACTCCCATCATCTCCCATCATCGTGAGCCGGGGCGATCACATAACGATTCCGATAAGTGTGGTACAGTAGGGAATTACGTACAAATAATACTGATGAGCTCGAGTTGATACGGTGACGACCCGTTTCCGAGTTGATACGTGTGCTTACGACCTTAAATCAACTTCAGAGTGGTCGTTTGCTTTAGATACTTAATTCTAGCAAAATCAATCATTATTTTATGTTTAACAGCACTTTCAGAAATGAATAAATGTTTGAATATTATGAATCTTCAAACCTGTATAACTCGGTTTAAAGCAATCCTACCGGTTTCGTGCCATACTAACTATTGTTTCAAATGGCTAGCTCTATCGATACATGCCACTTTTTTTTGTTGGCCGGCACTTTGAAAAAAGGCCCAAAAATGTATGGAGCGTGGATGATCTCCTTTCTCTTCAATAAATCATCGCTGCGCTTCAAAAAACTCCCCAATAGAAGTACAAAGCAATTCATAAAATCCTTTTCATACGCAAATATCTTATGGGAAAACTTGAAAGTAGCGACACTAGCGGGATATCCCCAAAGACTTTCAAAGTTACAAAACACACTCAGAGGCAAACATAAATTGATTTGAGATATTCATAACAGATATTAAATTTAACGATGGCAAAAACCAGACGTTGTTAATTTGGCATCCCAAAATAACTGGCACTTTAAGCTTTCACTGGTTGGCATCGACTCACACGACCACACAAGAGACCAGAGAACCGAGAATCAAGAATCTAGAGGCCGCCCGCGACTTTCCGATCCCCGATCCCGATCCCTCGGGAACTCCGGGATAAAAAGTAGCCTATGTGTTATTCTGTGTCTTCAGCTGCCTACATACCAAATTTCATCGTGATCGATTCTGTAGTATTTGCGTGAAAGAGTAACAAACATCCATACATACGTACATAGTACATACTCACAAACTTTCGCATTTATTATATTAGTAAGATTATTATATATCCTACTACTACGTTACTGTCTCACTGCTGGGCAAGGATTTCCTCCTAAAAGAAGGTGGGGCTTGACCCTTTGAGTCCACCACGCTAGCCAACTGCGAGTTGGGAACTTTGCATGTTGTCAAGAAACATTTTTTTAGGCTTGCAAGATTTCATCACGATGTTTTCCTTCATGCTCTCTAAGTCTCTACTGGGTTGTTAGACTATAATAAACTGTGAGACTTATATCCCAGTCGCCATTAGTGAAGACTGCACGTAGTTCTCTAGTGTAATAGCGAATAATACTTTTTGAATTATATTCACAAGCTTATACCCGCGGACCCTCCCGTACTGCTACTTTTTTTTTGAAAAGCTTTTATTTTTCTTGGGGTCATCACATTGCCAAAATTTTATCTCAATACGTTCAGTAGTTTTGAGGCTAAAGGTTTCATAATACAGCAGTGGGAGAAGTAAGTATAATATGTAATAAAAAGTTGTAAATAAATTGATACTGAATTGTACAAATTCCACGATTGAGAGCGTTTATTCCGTATTCGCCACAAGTACTGCCTTGTAAAATTGATCATTAATGATTCTACTGAAAATCAGCACTGATTGGTCCTGTAATTATTGTGTCTTTATTGAAAACGAAACAGAATACGAAATTGACATCAACTGAAATACATTTCGGACGAATTCCTATTTGGTATTACGGTGCGAAATTGACTTTATCTCGTATTTCAATATTATCCCCTCAGAAAAAATATATTTTATATGAATCGAAAAATTACTTTTTATATAAATCCTGCCCGCGACTTCGTCTGCGTGAAAATATTTTCCCGGAGTCAAAAGTCGTATGCTATAATCGAGACTATAAGCTATAGTCATTAAAATCTGTATCTAAGTAGTTTTGGAATTTAGTATCAAACATATATCCAAAGATACCTTCAAACATATATTTGTTTGTATATCTATACTAATATTATAAAGGTGAAGAGTTTGTTTGTTTGATTGATTGTTTGTTTGTTTGTTTGTTTGTTTGTTTGAACGCGCTAATCTCAGGAACTACTGGTCCGATTTGAAAAATTCTTTCAGTGTTAGATAGTCCATTTATGGAGGAAGGCTATAGGCTATATATCATCACGCTACGACCAATAGGAGCAGAGTAGCAATAAAAAATGTTACAAAAACGGGTAAAATTTTGACCCATTCTCTCTTATGTGACGCAAGCGAAGTTGCGCGGGTCAGCTAGTGTAGTATAAGTATACAGATTTCTCGGAGCCAAGCCGCGTGAATCAGCTAGTGAATAAACATAAAGCATAATATTAGCAAAACCGCAAGAAAATATGAAGATATGAGCACCTTTCATGATAAAACTCTCACTAAAAACCCACCTCGAGGGGTTTAAGCTTCATAAAACTACATTTCCTTATACCAAGCAAGTAGAATTAGTTACCGCTCTCGACTTAATGTATTACTTAAGTAACTAAGTATGAATTACTAGGTTAAAATATAGTCTAGTAGTTATAAAATAATACTAGGTAGTAATAGTATTTTTACTTAATTTTAGATATATTTTTTTTTTATATTGTATCCTGCCTGTTATACCTAAAGGTCCTCTACCTACACCTTTATTTATTATACCACCGTTTTTATATATTTAAACACCATTATATTTACTACTATGTTATACGAGCTTTACACGCGACAACAAACTGGGTTACTTATTGAGAATAGTTACAAAGACAAATAAAAAATACTCAATTATATTCTGATCAAACAAGGAATCGAATGCAAGAACTCGTGATTAGCCGTCAATCGCTTATAACGCAGAAACGATAGTTATATCCAGTCAAACAAATTAATGGAATATTCCATTTTCATTTTAGTACTTTCAATTTTAAACTAACGATCTTATGTACACAGTGTATCAAAATATTTTCCTTCCCTATAATAAATCCAATTATAAAATATAATATTACTTTTTTCCTAATGAAACAGGCAACATTATACCACGTACTAGCTGACCCGCGCAACTTCGCTTGCGTCACGTAGAGAGAATGGGTCATAATTTTCCCTGTTTTGTAACATTTTTCGTTACTGCTCCGCTCCTAATGGTCGTAGCGTGATGTTATATAGCCTATAGCCTTCTTCGATAAATGGGCTATCTAACAGTGAAAGATTTTTTCAAATCGGACCAGTAGTTCCTGAGATTAGCGCGTTCAAACAAACAAACAAACAATCAAACAAACAAACAAACTCTTCAGCTTTATAATATTAGTATAGATTAGAACAACACACTAAGATACGCGCATAACTCTAGTATCAAAGTAAACCTTTGACACTGACAGTCGTTATCTACATCAACAACATCAGTGAACTATCGCCCAACGCAAGTGACGAACGCGACGCAATGCGACGCGACGCGTGTGTCGAATATACAACAAATTGTAAAGATCCGACGCATTTGACAGCTACATTAAACGCAAGTTCAGAAGGTAAATCATTGTCCTGGCTGGGTTTGTCGCGACGGCATCTTCGCTAAAATAACATCCATTTATACTGTTTCTAAATAAATATCCATTATACATTATATCCATTCATACTGTACTTAATAATATTACATTTCACGCTTTTTAAACCAAACGTATTTTCATGAAACTTTGCGTTTAAAATAGTTGAAGACCTAGAGGTAAAAACGAGCAAAACCGCGTCTGTGATACATATTTTATTTAACAATACAGGTTTGTGCGAATGTTTTAAAAAAATAATGAACTTCTGATGAAATCTGACTTAACGATAGTTGACACCCCAAAATCAACATAGCCTACCTACTTTATTTTTTTCGGAAATCAACCTCTTAGCTACTACAATAGAGAATGAAACTCAAAGCCGGCTACTATTGGGGAATAAAAGAAAATGCATTAGTATCTTAATAATCATGTATGTTAAAATGATAAAGGAGTGCGGTTTGAAATGTGGTCTGTATGGACTTCGAAGTATATAAAGTGCCCTCGACTGGCCACTACTGCCACTAGACTGAATTCAGAATCAGTGTGGTCCGCTCGCTGCGGTTTCCAAGCTCTGTGCCGTTGTTATAGCTAAAGTATTCTTCATGTTTGTGTTATATTTTATAAGCTTGTTTGAAATATCTGGATTGTATGATTGTATTTTGTTGAAGATTTTGCTTATTGCCTCTGCTATTTCAAATACCATTCAGTTATAAGTTATTTGGTATTCGGATATGTTTATATAACTAAAACTACCTTAAAATTTGGCCACAGTTAGTTTACATTCATGTTTGTAACAACAAGTTCCGCCCTTAGCCACCATGGTGCACTCAAGGCCTATTCTCTTCCTTACTCGGTAGGAGACGCTTAGCCAGCAGTGGGACAGTAACGACAAAAAACAAAAAGAGCGGATCTTATCTGTAGCTTGAACATTGACAAAAACGGTATACATAAAACTTTACAAATTAAATATTATAACAATATCTAATCCATAATTGTCCCACTATTACACATCGACCTACACCATAAAAAAGAAATAGGCCTTAAAATAACCCCTTTTTATTTTCCAAATATCCATCATTTAATCATTCAATTACTCCATATGGCTTATGGCCAATATTCCCTCATCTTCTCTATAACAGACATTTTTCTGTCAGCATCCATTTCGTTAGTGAATATTAATGTCACAAGCACTATTTAAAGCTTACGACTCCATTCATTTGATCCAAAGACACAATGTGTCATGGCCGTGGTTTTACTTTAATTAAAACTCGCCAGGAATCTATTACACTAGTTGAAGATCAATAAACTAGGGAATGTAGTATTGTTGGCCTCCAAGTGATTTTTAAGTTGATTAGTCTTTGTGGTTAATCACATTTTGTAGGACTATAAAAGGTACTTTTTGTAAAACTTTACATGTAAGACTGGGTAGCATAGATTGCATACGTAGGTTAAAGATTTAAATCACAGAAATCATGAAGAGTTTTGCCAATCCCGACTATGTTGCTACTAAAATAAACAAAGGCCTTGCCGAATTCATCTGGCTGTTTGCAATAATTTTAGGAACTACTGAAAAGTTTTCATTTTTATCTGACAAATAGATAAGATGTACTAGCTAAAAGTGAAAGACAATTGCTGAAAATTGAAAAGAAAGTCGGTCTCTACGCCCTCTCTTATTTTCCGGCAAGAGAAGATAGAATACAGTTTTCTAACAATACAATTTCTTTATCTGTACTCACTATCTATCTCTCACTTCTCATTTGTCAGCAGTCAATAACCCGATAGTCAACTAGATTTGACAAACCAATCGTATAACCAAGCCCATCTGAGTACCCACATATTGAACAGCACAATAGGATAATATTAGTTCACGTAATGCAGCATACAACGACTAGAGCGAGTACAGCGGCACCTCTGACAATTTATGTGGCAGCTCGGACACAGGATTAAAGTCCCGCCGAGGTTACGCCAGAAACGAATACAATAGTTCGCTTTATTAACGACTGAGCTATTTGTTATATTGTTACATACACTTTTGTACGCGGCTCTCTTGGGAACTGTATATTCGGAGCTTGGAAAGAGTACTTAAGCCAGTATACTGAGTGTAAAACTATAGCCAGTGACGACTGTGGTCTGAGCGTCGGCGGGTTCGTTTCCTGAGTAAGGCAAAATATATTGCGTAGTTTTCCAATTTCTATTACAATTTTCTTAATAGTAACCGGAAATGTGGTGACTCGCCTCTACTTACATTGGACTAAATATAGTGAAGCGCATGTGCATTTTATACACCTCTGCTTGCATTTTGGGGACATAACAAGTGTGATGGTATAAAAAATATTGTAGGTACTAGCAAACGGAATGTACAGACGGGCTACGTCTGGCGCAGCCGCGACAAGAATGTTAGCACATAGTTGTCGAGTACTCTAGTAACTCAGTTCAGTTCTTAAATAATAAGCCTCTCAATAAAGGCTCGGTAACTACAAAAATCTTCCGTTAAAAGCCAAGAAACTAAGAACTGCAAACTATTCTACGAACTGTGCAACGAAAATGCTGTTCTTAATTGTTGTTGGCGGAAATTCTTTGAACAGAATTCTCAAACAAATTAAAAGGCTCTTTCAACTACAACCTCTGCTATACAACTAGGGACAAAGGCGACGTTCGTTTACCACTAATTTCATAGTCAAAAATCATGGCAAAAAGGCGTGCTACTACAATCAAATCATTTATTCGTAGGTCTTACACAAAAAAAGACACCTCCTACAATAATAATTGCTCTTGTGTTGGGGGGACTTTTACAAACATACAAACAACGGACAAAGCTAAAGATAATTCGTAGGTCAATACTTAGACTTCTGATTGTAATTATCACTTGCTCCAGCCGTGAAGGAAAATATCATGATGAAATCTTGCATGCCTCAAAGTTATTTAATGCATATCTTGAGGGCACGGCAAGTTCTCAACCCGTATTTGGCCAGCGTGGTGGACTCAAGGACCTTACCTCTCCCTCAATTCAGGATGAAACCCTAACCCAGTAGTGGGACAATAATGAAAGAATGATAGTCAAAGAGTACAGTAGGTGAATTTATCACCAATTCCACCAATAGTAAACCTTTCCAATCACCATTCAAAAGGTCTACCACTAATGAAAGAGTTGACAAGGAAATGGTACAAAAAAAATCTTTTGGCGCTTCATTCAAAAAGCTATGAACATCAAAAGCATACACAGAAACAACATCTAGTATACAAACACCCGCTCACTATTTTATACTAATAGTGTGGCCGTGAGCTTTGAAAACCGTCGCAAACGAGTGCGAATGTAAAAACACTGGACAACGCTACATAATCCTACTGAAACTAGTTTTGTAAAACAGCAAGAATAAAGCCCAGATTATGAATTCTGGAGATATTTTTGTTCGTGTGGCTAGACGAAATTGGGTTAATCACATGAGAAAGTAAACCTTAGGATTATAGTTTCAACTCAAAATGTATTTTTTCTTCATTACGTCATTTTTACAAAGATTATCTTTACTAATATTATAAAGCTGAAGAGTTTGTTTGTTTGTTTGTTTGTTTGTTTGTTGCGCGGGTCAGCTAGTTCATTATAAGAGACGTGTTAAAGAACTGAAGATTAACTTACGTATCGTCAATTTTCCGATTAAAGTACAGGAAATGGTCGGTCTATTTACAAGGAAATTGACAAAAAATACTTGCTAGTTCAGAATATTTATCAGAATAGTCCAGTAATCTCCTACATACAGTCAAGGCTTTACTATTATAATCATCTACTACACATAAAGAAGGCTATAGTAAATAAATCTACGAGACAGCGCTAATTCTCAATTATAATAAGACAATACAAAGCGAAAGCTTTACAATTCTAAACACTCACTAATATAACCAGTCATATAATCTACCAAGTAACAATGCATTGCATGCATATAACATCAAAAAACAATACCTTATTACGAGACGTAACATAAAAACGAACGACTGCATATTTGTTTCAAATAAAACATTGTTAGCATGAACTGGAATCATTAAATAAATGTAATACTAGTCTAATAATAGAAGCACGCTTCGACTGTCCTTGAGCACAACCAAGGTTGCCAAGGGATTAACCTAAAGGCTGGGCATGGCTTACATAACTTCTTACTACATTTACTTTTAACAAGATGCATGAACAGAAAACATACTTATTTGCTTTGCTTTTGAAATCTCATTTGTTATATTTAAAGCTGCAGGCAATAATAATAATACAATTTCTCAACTGTACAACCTAGTAGTCTGATATTTCGATCTCACTGTATCTTTTTGTACTATTTTGTACTAAAATAAACGTTTTACATTTTCATAATGTTTGAAATATATTAAAACCTTTGAATAGTAATGTCATAGTGTGACCAGCCTATTGCCATATACCGAGTACGTTACAAGATCCAAGCTGCTGTTGATATAATCTAATAACCCATGCTTGACTCGAAAATTGAACCTGAGACCTAGTAATCTACAGGTACGTATACTCTCAGCAGTCAGCAGTTGTATTTTTCACTGAAAATATTTAGTTTTCAGTACACATTTTTTACTTTCTCCAAGTTTAAAATTAAAAACTAAAAGTTAAAGTTGTGAAACTAATAGTGCTGTGAAATATTTATAAGCGCGCAAGTTTTGCTTACATTAGGAGCGTAATCAGAAACTTGCTAAGATTTAAATACGGGTAGAATATTTCAGGGCTAAAGGAAATAATAATGCTTATTCTAATTTAACTAACAGATAAGAAACTTACTCTACAAATAGGATTTATTTGATGGAAAACTTATTTCTGTACAGTAATAACCAGTAGGCATCCATTTCCCGACCTTGAATAGACCAGAGTTATAAAGCACTTATTTCTTCAACTACAAACAACTAAATAATACAAAACAATAATCCGACACACGGTATAGTTTCACAAAAGTTTTGATAGTTGGGAAAAGACCAATACAAAGTTAGAGTATCGTAACATTGATCGCGGCAATATTTCACTAAAGTCTAACAAAAACTCCGTCCGGCTGTCCTATGTCATCATTATGCAATATCGCTCTGAGGGTGGATACATCGTAGACTGTGTATGTCACAGAGTAATCCGCATCAAATACATATTTGTAGCATAGAAAAAAAAAACCATGACCTTTGCCACTGGTGTTTGTCCACTAATGCCTACAAAGACCTCGAATTTTGTGTTTGGAAGCCGGCGGCGGCTCCGCGGCCGTTAGTTGCGTGCCGACCGCCGACGCGACCGTACGTCATCGAGCACTCCCGCACCCTCGCTGAAAACACCTCACGAAAAAGTTGCATACAGTGTACAAACAAGCCGAGTGCAAGTGTTGTTGTATTATGTAGCAAAGTGATGTTCCGCAATACCGGAGCACTTTGTTAGTCGTTCGCACCAATGACAGCATCGTCGTCGAGGTAAATATTGACGGTAGGGGGCACTCCCGACTCCTCGCGACCACCGTCCGGTGCCAGATAAGTATTTGCTGAACGTTCGAACGGCGTCCATTCCATTTCCCCGCGATTTGATTTGCATATTTGCATGATCATTGAAAGCAAACAAGGTTCGGATGAGTTCTTTAAAATCGCCGGTAAAGCGAAAGTAATAAAGTGCTGAATATATTTTAGGGTGTGAGTTAAATTGTCCCGGGTAATAAAGATAATTGAGGGTTATTTCCGAATGTTTAGAGTATAACGGGTCGTTTGGCGCTGTAACTGGTTTGTCGCGTACAATATGTAAATGCAGGAGCACGGCACGAGCGGACGAGAGGGCCCGCCGTGTGTACTCTCCGCCACCACCACGTATGAATTAAAGTGGAATTTTATATTTCCCCGTTAAAGTTCCAGACAGGCTTACGTAAGCTTTCGACGGACTCCCCGCCCCCACTTATGTAACTGGCCGATTTGGATGGAATTTTATCTTTTTCGGATTCAATTTTAGGGAATATTGAAATTGTTATCTCAAAGTAGCAATCTTTCTTCGCACTCGATAGTATTTGCCGACTCGGGAATACCGTTCCGGTGCTTAAAATTACGAAATACGCGGCATTATTTTGCCGCGCGACGTCGCTCTGTATTCAGTGGACTCGGATCTTGCCTCATTGAAAAGCCTTTGTTTCTTTTAAATAGTGGAGAATTGTGGCGAGCGTGAATAGGCTTCGGAAGTCTTATTTCGGTAAATAGGTCGCTGCAACCTTGTTACTCGGTGTTATTGGTGTAAGCGCGAGGTTCAGTGCTATAACAGTTCATGCATTAGCCGGAGATCTGATGCACGCAAACTAATGGGGCTAATGCAATCGTAGTGCGCCCTTGATCGGCTATCTTCATAGAATAATCAATGAACATTGTATCGGAGCCTATCTGCTCGCTCCGTCTGCCAAACATATCTGTTGAATTTACTAACACGAGATGATTGACGAACAGTAATCAAACTTTACGATCGAATACAAATAACCGTGAATCGGGAAACACAACTGATTTAGTTTTAAGGAAAGCGGGAATCGAACGCTGCAAATTTAGATAAGCAATCGAATTAACATTCAAGGATAGTGGAAGTGATAACTCTGGCGGGAGCCGCGTAGTGGAGGTAATCCAACCGGATCCGAAGGGTTAGGATTTGATGGTGCCGTTAAGCGATAAATCTCCGAACATTTTAGACTTATTATCAGTTACGCGCAGTTTACGACCACCCCCCGGCTGATGCTGGCGTTTGTTTAAATGGAAAATAAAATGATCGCCAAGGTTAACTACCTGCCTCACATAAAAACGTACGAATTTAATACATCGAAATTGCTAAATAACGGACTCGGTCAAAGTGTTCGGTGTAATAAAATGGACAAAATAAGAGCTCACATTAAACGGAGCAACGGGAACATATGACGCAAAAAATGCTTAAAACGTCAACGGAGGCTCAGCGGTCGATAAGAAGCTTCGAATTATCTATTCCATTACACCGGATAGGCTATATCAATATTGCCCTAGGGAGAGCTTTCTGTAAAATGACCTTCCATAATTCGAGCAGGAGTAGCGCCGCGGGCCCAAACCACAGTACGTTGACCGCTTACAATTTAAATACATGTGATCGTAAACATGTAACGTTACAACCGCACTACAAGGAGTGTCGGATAAAAAATATAGACCAAAGGAGTTCTCAGGGGCAATAAACATTGATCAGGTTCAATTTGCGCGTGGTGCAAAGTTTCGCCGTTTATTTTCGCGAGTCGCCGCCCTAAGCAATAAACTCATTTTTTGTACAGCGTAAATTATGCTAAAGAACAATTTGAGGAACGACGTAATAACTAAAATATAGGCAATTTTGATTATGAAGTAGGTACATTATAATTTCACGGGTAGCGGAGTCAAATAGATGTGTCAAAAGGGTCCGTCCCCTGAGGTCGGGTGTGAGTTGACATTCCTCCCTGTTACTTTGACTCTCACTGACAAATATACACACAATGTCGTATGAAATTATGTGTTATCTGCCCTTATACAGTGAAGGTGATTGAAAAACAATATAAGTCAGCTGCCGTAACAGATTGCGAATATATTTTTCCAGCATTAGTTTGAAGTAATATTGTAAGAACGCAAAGTAAAGTATGAGGAGAAAACTGTCAATTTCATGAGGGGAAATAGCCAATATGAGAGCGAGTGGGGATGAAAACCCATTATACAGTAGGTCAACAGTCAACACTAACGGCATTCGATGCGATTCTATGATTGAATTCTGAGCCAAGTCCACTAGATAAATTGAAAGTATTATGAAAATATATTTTCATTTTAAAATATGTCTTTTGAATATTACTATAAAGAGCAATGATGGCCGTTATAACTAAAGTTTAGGATAACACATAAATCATTTTTGAAAACATGTCTTCAAAAGCAATCAATCGTAGCTAAAGCCTTTATATATTTCAGTCCAATCAAGTCCATTATTTTAGGCCAATAATTTTCTATTTTCAGTAATGATCTGAATATTCTAGCACAGTCATAAAATGCTCAAAACATCTGTTGTATAAAGCTTATCTGAAAGATATGAATAACAGGTTATTATGCGGCCGCGGCGGAGGCGCTATAACTCATGATAAACCGCAAGGAAATACTATTGTATAGATATAAGCTTGATAATAGATTAATATCGATAACATAATGATAACACTACGTGCGTATGTACTTAGTATGTATTAAATACACCATATTATGCAAGTGGAATAATTGAAATATTTACATCATTAAATAAACAATTACACTTAAGTGCATTAAATTGCAAAACAATCACATTTGGGCAATCAAATTAAATCTAGAAATCTAGTTTCTATACATGTTTTTACATAAGATTGATTTTGCATAGAACGATACGATACGATATAAGGTAGAGAATTATCTGTAATACATACCTACATACATAAAATCACACCTCTTACGATGCTACGTAACCATGGCAACGTTTAACACTATCAATATAAATAAAACAAAACACCACACTTTGCGACAAATACAATAATCTATTCTAAGCAAAATTTTATTCAAAAAAACGTATGACAATCGCGAAAACAATTCATTATTCGAGACACGAACCCAAAATAATTCTTTCAAAACACAGATGACTGTCAATAACAGTTTTGACATGAAAAAACGTTAGAAACTCGAGGGTACAGTTTAAATTGAATTTTGTGAGAGCTAAATCGTTAATTTGGCATCGAAGGCTAGACATATTGCCTTCAAGTTTCAGGCAAATTCATATCTATCGTAAATATTGAAAAAAGATTACGCTCATCCGTGCCATCACTCACGGGTAGACCTTTTTCGAATTTAATAATCACATTAAAAAGGTTTAAGTCTTAGTACCTAAATATATGTGAGTTAATAAGTTGATTTGGGTAATGAAATCCAAATTAGTCGTATTTGTTTGAATTTTGACTTAATTTGTACTAATGTAGAAGGTTAATTTGTTTTGAAAACTTATCTCTGAAAATTACTAATCGGAAAATCCTTTTTTATTTAATGATAGCTACGTTCGTAGATAGGCTAATAGGTTTCGACCGGTCTTAGGAGCGAAGTTATCGACTCAAAACTCGACTAAAATGAGTTCTTTATAACATTTTTTTATAAATATCAAATACAAATTCGACACTTCATATAATAAATAGAAAAAAACCTACACATTTTGCTTATGAAAATTGATATAAATGCCATAACACGTTGCGTTATAACGGAACAAGACTTATGTGGGATTGTGACGCTTATGGGTTACTTTTGTCCCTTGTCATGCTGTCAACAAATACACTTCCTTCTTACAGAGAGATATAGAAACTACTAAAGAAAATGGATTGTGATTATTTTATACATATAACTGAAAAATGCATGAATTACGGAATTTTTCGTAGTAATTATTATACTAAAAAATTTAGTACCTATGCCATATATAATGTAGTAAGAGTATAAATGTGCACATAAAACAATGCAATTTTTAATCGAGACACTTTCTTTTTTTGCTACAAAGCTTTAATTTTCGATCTAAAGTAAAAAAATAACTAAAAATGTATTCAATCCTTGATTCCTATCACTCGTTACAATAAAAGAAATAAACAAAAAACAATTAGTGTGTAACATTAAAGTAAAACTTAATGTTATTGCAATGAAACACAGGCGCTCATTTCGAGCAATTTGGCCGATGTCGAATGATGACGTTTAACAGTCAACAAACGAATGTATAAACATTATATTATTTTCTTAAAAGCGTATTATGTAAATGTTAATGAAGAGTAAATATAAATAGTGGTTAATGAAAAAGAGTCGTTAACTACGGAATTACCATTAATTGGATCTATTTATAACTATACGATGTACTTTAGAATGGGATATAAATTGAAAAATCTCTTACTCAGACGATTTCAATAACCGCGAGAAAGTAACAAACATACATAACAAAAAACAACTATTCTCAAAAACTATACGAACTGAGAAGGTTTCTTCTATTACACTTACGACCAAATGCAGACAGTACTTTAAAAATACTTTATCAATTAGAAAAAGACTTGAAAATCCGTCAACAGATAGCGAAGTAATCAACAGAACATACATACAAAAACAATCATCAAACACATTACTTCCCTATTTTGAAGTCGGTAAAAATGACAAAGACAGCTTGATACTTTCGTATAAATTAACTTGAAAGTGCTCAAACAGCCTATACTTCAAATCAATCTAGATTACAAGCCCTTAATCTTAGACACTAGATAAACAACTACCATTATTCTTAAGTGACTCAGTCATTGTCTAGATAGCTCTTATCAGTACACATTCTAGGTATTGTAACTTGTTACAATGTTACAAGTAATTGTCCTGTAATAAGAAAAGTAACGACGGAAACTAAAGGGGATTTACTGCACACAGAGTGACGGTAAATAAGATATAGTTAGAGTTTTATTGCATGGAAACTGCGAAACAATATACAGATAAATCTATGCAGTTATATGTTAAAAGGGAAATAAACATCATTATACCTTCTGAATGATACTGCCATAGTCATTTGCGTCCCATCATTAAGTTGAAAAATTTAACACACAGCTGGTCCAAAAATAGTGCCTAAATTAAGCATATTTATGCTGAGCTTAGTATTTGATATCAATATAAGGATATATCCATAACTTCCAGCAGTTCAAACTGCCCATTTTGACACTAGGTTGATCACTAGTCATTAAAAAACATAGTCGAAAGTTACCACCTACATATAGCTAGTAAAGTTTCCATACTGCACAATGTTCTAACCGTAAAGTAAGATGGACGATGCAATCAACACAGACACTTGCTAACTAACGAGGCCATTAATTAAAAAGACAACATAATAACACGGTGTTTGAGAACCATACACTGCGCCACATCGAACACTAAGTCAAGACCACACTATGAGTTCAAGGCGAAATAACTGTAGCAAGTTAACACTCGCATTATAAAATATTTAGGAGCACGATGTTTGTTCACCGCCTATTACACAACTCTCCACAAAGATCAAGAAACAATGAAACTGATGAATAAAATATCACTGTACCTTTGAGTTACGAACCTCGTTTATATATTTAGATTGTTGGAGGCACAAAAAATATAGCGCCGATCGATATTGAGCAAGAAAGTTTATCTTGAGGTAGCTAGGATAAGGCACAACCTTTTAAATCCATCAGCGACATAAGTCGCGTGTGGCAAGCTTCAATAAAGAACCGCGATAAAAGACAAACTCTGTACAGAAACACACGGAATCATATAAGAAAACTTTCCTGCTAAGCAAATATATTATTTCAGCCAGAAAAACCAAGAAAATATCCACAAAAACCAAATCGTAGCAAAACAAAAGATTTCAGCTTTTCAGCCGGCTCTATTAATAGATTTAATACAATAAAGAGCTTTTGTTATAACACTGTCCAAGCAAGGTTCGTTCAGGGTAATGTACACATTGACCGGCGCACCCTTAACGCACACAATGTAAGTTTTATCACTATAATAAAGAAGGGGGGTGGGATCTCAAAGGGTACAATAGTCAGCCACAACTATTATTGTCAAGAACATAAAATCTTTTAGGAGTTGTAATGAGAAAAAAGTTGACACGCCGATAACATCTCAAGTCATTATTGTATCGATACTTTTGTTAGAAAATTTTATCGAGATTCTAGACGTCCATTGCACTTTCAAACGATGCTGTTTATTTTTAAAGGGTAACTAAACCCGCGATGTGCAAAATCATTGGCTAACAATCTATTTCGTGTAACATGTCAGTATCAATTACTTTCCAGTCCACTAACGTCTCAAGATTAAATAGATCACACTTCAAAGAAAAGAAGCATCTAAATCCACTCTTTGATCTTTTGTCAATTTGTTCCGGCATTAACGAAGCATACTATATATTTATACAAATAAAGAATCAGTGTCTCAGGGGCGTTAATGTAATTTCGTAGCAGCTCTCCCCAGGCGAGAATCGTGCCAATATATCAGTACCAAATTGCTTTATACGGTCTTGGAAATAAAAGAAACTTGTGATAATATTTGACACCAGAAGGATTCATTAGAGCCATCAAGATCAAACGAAGTTACTCACAGTTGAGACTGAAGTAAACTCTAAGTAGCGGCACTAACTTTGCTTCTAGGTTAACGAAAGACTACAAACAATATTACCGGCGCCGAGTGCTATTTTAAGTGTTGCCTAAATTTGGAGTTTCCGCTTATGATAGGACCGCACTGTTTATAAATAAAAGCTATAAATTTCCCAAAAAATTACGTAGTTCGCCTTCGAGTTTGTTTATCCGTAAAATTTTCCGTACGAGTCTGTGAGACTCTCAAATTGTTTTAAGGAGGGCAAATCAACGGAAATTAGCGGCTTACATGTGATCAATGATGTGTGGCAGCTTCCCACCAGACGTGTGAGATCTCGTTGTCACAGACGATGAGACAGACCGCAAGGCAATTAGGCTGGAGGCCCATTGAGCGCCGCCGATGCGAACAACTTTAAGCTCTATTAAACCGCAATTCGGGCGGGTTGTAAATTGATTTATACGTCGCGTACGTTTACGAGTTACAGGATTAATTCGTAAATTCTAAGATGTTATATAAGTAATAAATGCGAGAAACATTTATTGAACGCTTACGTAAAGTGTCGTGACAATGACATTAGCTAGCGTATGCAGCAATGTAAATTAACTTTCTTTAAACAGAAGACTTGCAATCAGCCAGCATATTCCAAAAGTTTTCTTTATTGGCATCATTAGTCTACCCGCAGTTTGTTATTCAGCTACCGTTTCAAAGTCGTACAAATAAACATAGACAATCAAAGATAAGGCTACAGTTTACAAGAAACGCCTTTCTAGTGTAGTGTTCGGTTTGAGGGTAGATTGAGAAGAAAGTGTCGGTGTGGGGTGCACAAACAACAAACTCTAATAGATAACAGCTTGACGTGTTTCGGATCGCTTTTACAAATGTTTTCTAAGTATTTCATTTCCTTTGTGTTTGGATAGATTCTTTTCCATTATTGCATATTGCTTCTTTTATATTACGTTACTATTCTACAAAGCCATTTGTAGCTAAAGTTAGGTATGTTTTGTTAGCACGGTGTCAATAATCTGATGTTCAAAAATGACCGTTTCAAAATAGAAAATTACTGCGATCATATAAAGTGCATTTTCAGTACAAGTAATAAAAATAATAGCAGACTATAAACGTCCCACAACCGTTCAGAACGTTCCCCCACAAAATTATATTGACGAAATATGGATTACCGATCTTATCACGAAATAAATTACGATGAGATACGTTGATATTATTGAAAAAAACTGCGTGACTCAGCTCATATGTAACACGACTATAAATATAGTTCAAAACTTCGTATCGTGACTACAAACAAATAAGTGTAATTTACCTTTAAGATATAAGGTTGATTTCTTAAAACACTGAGTTATAATAAAATAACAATTTGTTAAAGGGCAAAGGCGATGTTGAGGGCGTCGACCTTTCGCCTCCAACCCTCACGGGTAACGTACCCAAGTGACATGACCGATGGCCACATTACTCCAAGCAAGTCCATCAAATACATGGGAAACCGTAAACCCGCCCAGTTATCATCAACGATAACGATGTCGTTAAATATAACTCTAGACAAATATGTCGCCGACTGGCAATTCCTTTGCTATTAACTCAATAATATCGCTTCATAACGTTTAGTTTTTTCTCTTTCAAGAATAAGGACTTTTTAATTGACAGACAGATATCTTAATTTGATTTTTGGACGCTAATCGAGATTTTTAAAGTATCTGTCTAACAGCAGAATGAATGGCTTTAATGGAAACACTTTATCGTTTCGTCAGTCATTATAACGAATGGGATTTGTTCCAAATGTACCGAAATACCGGTACATTGTTGTTTGGCGATAGTGTCCATTTAGCGTGTAGGTATTATTTGGCCAATGACTTTTCGCCTTCACGTTTCAACACCAACCTTCTGGCAGGTGTTTTAAGGACAGAATTACGTCACCGATACACAGATTTCGCTGTTTGCACTCATTGTGTAAGTCTGCGATGACTATTTAAGAGTTTTCGCAATTTGAAGCACTCATCGAGTCAATAATATCGTAATGTTTGTAGTTAATAGTGTTTTTAAGCGCGGAGTTATGTTATCCTTTGGCCTCGAGTTGGTACGTTTACATCCGGCATCATCTAGGCCACATCTATGTGCGGAAACTTTCGCTTTGCATGTTATATTTTCGTGTGCAGCGGAAACGTAGTTAGTGTTAATCGTGACTGGTATCAGTATCGTGTCGCCGCCACAAATGCGCCAGTTTCCTCTCCTCAGATAACTTCAGTGAGCACACAGAGCACTTTACAAAGAGCTTCAACGTTGTGTTGCTTCAGACACTGGGGACAATGTCCTATATTTTTATCGAGGCCACATATTACTGTTTATTTTTCAAGAATCTTCCATTCACTTCTATCGTGCACTTAACATAATACGGCGCGAACTTTAATGAAAATTGGCTATAAGTTTTTCTTCCTCAGTAAAAGACTGAGTGAATCCGTTCGTCAACACGGTAATGTTATTTCCAAACTGCTAACGAAGTAATGAGTTCATGCTTCGAGGGAAACCATCCTATTAAACATTCCATGTAATTTTAAGGGATTATGTGATAAAGTTTTCAGAAGGCGTGAGTGTAAATCAGAGTTTGTTTGAGAAGTGAAATTCTCCAATGAAATGGACATTTTCATATCTCCGAGCTATTCGCAACTTGAACAATGTCGCGAACAAAGTTTTCCAGTCTTTGGATTTCATCTCGTGTCTTCAAATAGAATTGAAAAAATATTTGTCATTGTCGGACAAACTATTATTACTTCTTTGAGCTTCGTGTTTGTTTCAAACTATTTCAAATGTTATGCAATAGGGTAGAGCTTGAATAATAGTATATACAAAAGAAATTAACTCACTAACCCCTGGTTGCTGACTACAATTAGTGATAGTTTATCAATTCCATAGCGTTTAAACTCATATGAAAAACGCTATTGAATAGATAAACTAAATGTGCCTCAGAAACCGGGGGTAAGTCACCTACGGAGTCAGTAATAAGAAACATTTATTGAATTGTAGTTACTTTTAGCCTCACTACTAATCTTAATTTTTTACCTTAGTTCTATCAAATAAGGTTTTTCCTGCGCCATTAGTTACGTGAATCCCAACGTGCTATGGATACTGGCAGTAATTCGCCAAGTTGTTTAAATTGTATGTGATAGTTGCAAACTTTAGCTCGATTAGTTAGCCAGTTTCAGAGTTAATTTATTGATACACTACTTGTTCAACTAGAATTAGTTAGAACTTACGAACTATGCAACGACCGTGACATTTAATTTCTTTCAATCCATTCACGAAAAATACATATTAAAGTAGAAATGTAATGAACAATTTAGCAATTAAAATAGTTACGACTGTTACTAAACCCACAGTGGAGTACACACGCGATATCATCACGCTATATTATGTAAAGGACGATTGTCGCGATATCGAAAAATAAATCGATACTAAAACTCTAGATGGCCTTTTCTCAAATTGTCTTTTGAAGTTTCCGTGCCCAAAGGGTAAAACGAAAGCCTCTGCTGTCTGTCCGTCCGTCTGTTCGTCTGTATCCGAATTTTCACAAATTATGTATTTCGGTTACCGCTTTAACAACAATTACAAAAAAATATATTAAACGGGGTCCCCATACAATAAACGTGTATTTTCGTATTTTTGTAATATGATGGTACTGAACCCTTCATACGCGAATCCGACTCGTACTTGGCCAATTTTTCCAATGTCACAATTATTTCCCGATATTCAATTACCCGACATTTGTACGTCTAATGTAATTACATTTGTTTCCATATCGTGAGTTAAGCTAAATAACAGGCATTTTGTCTTGTTCGTGTTGAATCGAAGAGTGAATTTTACCTCAAATTTTCAGCTAATTATAATCAGTCGAAGCATGTTCTTTGATATTAAATGTTGCATGACAAAATAGTTTAATCAACGTGCGGTTTGAAAACAAACGTCAAATATATTTATTACTATTTGTATGTCATCTGGGGTTATGTGGCTTTTATTAACTCTTGTATTTATTATGTTAAGCCTTGGTTATTTATCTAGCAATATTATCAACCACTGGCCCGACTGTGTTCGGGTATAGTACAATAAAATTATGTCCAATTGATTCTATTTCCATGGGACTCTTGATACCATCGATCCCATACACACATTGTCCCGGCAGTTAAAAACATATAAAAAAAAACATTATCCAATATTTTTTTGAGTTGTTCAAGTTATGCGCGGAAAAAGGTATATTTCGGTGATTCAATTTTATTAATATAGATTTACCTTAGAATCTACATTGTTAATTTTCCTTAAAGATAGCAGTTTTGAATGCTCATTTAAGGCTTTCGTACTCAAGGGAGTCAATGTAGTTTCCAGGCATTTAATGCACATGTTGAGTGGTCCCATATAGTGCCCTGAAGCACTCCTAAGTCCAAAACGGATCATACTAAGAGCTGTGAGTTGGAGAATTAAGTGGATGAGTTGACATGAGAGCAGCCGTCAAATAACATTACTCACGGTGGCCACATGATGCCACTCGGTGCCTCGGCCGCATATTAATGCAATAGGCATTGCTTAAGGGCATTCTCCTAGCCCTGTACGTCTGTGAGCTGAATATATCTTAGGACATACATTTGTATGTATCACCAAACTTTATTTCTATACCATTGTCTTTGGTCGTATTGTTCTTCAATACACATCTATCTTCTTAATGTAACTAATGTTATCCTTTCGTTGGGAATGCGCATTTTTTATTTACCCTTCCAATTTCTGACGGACCTGTTTCCCATTTTAATGGAATTTTTAATGAATGTGACATTTCGCCTAAGCCAGCAAATTAATTCGTGACTTACATCATAATGGAAGCTTACAGCCATTTGTACGAGCTTACATTAAATTATGCAGTACCATGTAGAATAATAAATCCACAAGGGCATAGAATGAAAACACTGGCGCTAAAAGCATTAACGTATCTTCGGAGATATCCATAAATAATTTAACGCCACCGACTAATCCGATACAGTGGTAGTGGAGCGGATTCACCGACACGTTCCCGCGCCCAAATTACACGTGAATAAATCCCACCACCATCTACAAATCATCGCGTTACAAATTGCTATCTCCTATCCGTCATTGTCGCCGCACAAAGGCAATGCAACCAAATTGTAAAACCACATTTTGACGTTTCATTCATCAAAACTTCGTTTGAATTTACAGAGCAATTACAGTGTGAATACAATCGTTTTGTCGCATCGCAATCTGGTTTCGACGAGGGCTACTGCTCTTTTATCTTATTAAAGCGTCCATCAATGACATCCAATCTCGATTCGATATCCAATCTCGCTCCAAAATTGATCGTTTTATTAATAAACGTCAATGAATTGTCGTAATAAGGCTGTCGAACCCCCGAGTCTGCGGAACGATTCCGTGCAAAAATTCAATCGTCGTTTCCGCGTCTCGCAAAATTTACGAATACTACCGCGTCTCTACTTCATTATTTGTCTGAACATAAATTGCTTTCAAATGGACGCCGGCACCGATTCCACTTAAACGAAAACGAAATAAATGGAGCCGCTATCATTTTATTACTCATTAATACGGAGCCGCATTAAAAAAGGCATTTCAAATTTTTGATGGCACGTTTTGTGCTCACTTATTGATTCATATTTACTTATTCATTCAAAGGTAAACATTAATTTGGACGAGATTATTTTTGTTTACGTTTCCGATTATCTGGTTTTATCGCTCGCCGGGGGAACTGGATCTGAGCAATATTAGGCCCACTGTTTGTCTTTAATCTCGGGATAACCAGTGAAAGGAGATTAACGAGAAAAGAGATCTACAGAATGGTGTTGGCGAATTAAAATTAATGAAGTCTGCAAAGTCTTTGATCCGTGGCTATTCGGAATTCAGCTGGCCCCGGCCTCGGTGCAGATGAGTCGGATATAATTGACGTTGTCACTTCCAGCTAACCTAAATATTTAAACGGCAAACAATACGTTACCTGAATAAATTAACGCGGAATATTTGGAATGCAATGAAAAAGAAAATGTCTGCTTGTCAGATAAACATTACTTCGGCCTTTTCGTATCCCTTTTATATCCTCGTAATCCCGACAGTTAATGTTTATATAAAGCTAGTATCATTAGTTTGTATCCAGGGAAGCGAGTCTTAGCGATCTAATACAATAAACTTTGTGTGTATCTTATCTTAATAAAAGTCATCTCTGGCGTTGTTTCGCCGTTCACTATTTTATTTCGAGAGCTTTAAACCACAAACATCCAAATTGTTATAGTCTCGATACAGACACGAGTGTCCGAAAGCACTCGTGGTAACATCTGTTAGTTCGCAGCTATAGTCCGAGCACGCTCGTCGCGCATCTTTTATTTAGTTGTAAACTTCAAGTTGTTGTTGAATAATTGACGTGTCAGACGTGAAGGACGCCACCTTGAAATAAACAAGTGATGGTAACGAAACAGTCGCGAGTTTATGAACCACGTGGCCTTCCACGTCTGGAAATAATTCATTTATAGCGGCACGGCAATCGATTAGGGTGCAGACAGACAAAGCTCGTCTCATATCGTGCGACATAAATAATTCATAGACGACAGCGGGAGCGCCGACTTCCGACGCTCACGCGGGCGATCCCTTGAAAAAGTTCATAATGTGATTTAGAGAGGCGCGCGAAGTGGAGCGAACTCGAGCGGCTCCTGCGAGTAATTTGTGGAGGCGACGCGCCCTCGCATACAGAGTGCGCCGTTACAGCCGCTGCACTATTTGCGCACGCCGCTATGCATTTACAAGGAGTTTGCACGTACGGCGCGCTCTCCTCACGCCCCAAATACAAGTTTAACCAATAACCCTACCTTGTTCCAGGTGTCGGCAGCCTAGCAACTAGTGCGGTGCTAAGAAAATGTGCGAGCGGTGCATTCGGATAAAGACCTCTGTGATTATCCCGTGTGTATCGCGTGTGACAAGTGACGGTAACAGTTAAGACGATGCGCGTGTGAGCTTCGACACGACGTCGAACCACTCGGAGTGGGGGGCGCTGGCGACCACCCCCAGCAATGGTATGGACGTTGTATTCGGCAATGAGAGCGACTGGGGGTGGAACGCGACGGAGGAGGGGGAGAGTGCGAACTTGTACAACTACTGGGCGTGGAGTATAGTGGACGGCTCGCTGATGCTGCTCATCGTGAGCGGCAACACGCTCACCATCCTGGCGGTGACGCTGAGCCGGCGGCTGTCCTCGCTCGTGTCCAACCAGTTCGTCCTCAACCTGGCCATATCGGACCTGATGGTGGGCCTGACCTTGCCCTACCACCTGGTATTCTACATTAACGATGACTTCGGCACGATCAAGTGGTGTTGCCTCATGAGATTCATACTTATAATACTAGCGTGTCTCGCGTCCATTTACAACATCATAGCGATAGCTGTAGACAGGTAGGTGAAGCGCCGTTTGTTTTCAGTTTTATCTTTGTGTTTAAATAGGTTATGTTGAGAGTCTATGTAATGTATTGCAGGTACATAGCGATAGTGCACCCGCTGCACTACAGCCGGTACATGACGAAGCTGGTGACGCGGCTGCTGATGAGCGCCACGTGGTCCGTCGCCGTCTGCATCAGCTGCATACCCATATTCTGGAACGACTGGCACGAAGGAGTCGCGTGCGAAATGAACTTGGTAAGACCCTCGCATTTCTTTCACAATGGCTTAAAGTTCTATTAAATAGTTCCCATTTAACTACTAACTCCATTGCAGCTTGCCCCACTACGGTAATCCTACTTTATTTCAAGTTCTAAAATTCCTAGACGGTAAGTTAGTCACTAAATAGTCAAAACTACTTACTAAGACCTGCCCGGACGGTTCTGTAAGCTTTTATGTGCGCAGTTATTGAGATTTATTGCCTCGCTTTACTTTCTTTGAAAAGAACCATAAAGCCTCGTATCAATAAATAACGCGAAAGCAAATAAGTAAATATTTGTATTGTAACAATCATATTACCATCCTTGGGGAGGATTATGTCCCTACATTTTGTATTAAAGAGGTAAAAATATGAAGATTTTTGGTGAGTTTGCAGGCGGATATCTCGGGTACACGTCAACCACAAACATAAATAGTTAATAGAGTCGTTTCTGGGAAGAATATGTTGTTAGCAGCTTGTTCGCCCGAGGACATGATGGCTATATTAATATATTCATGTGAACACACACTTTATTGCTACATCGCGTTGACATTCAATGTTATGAAAAACTCAACTATTTTGCGAAAAAGGCATTAAAATACAGGATAAAGATATTGATCTGTGAGTTCCTTGGGTTTACGTAAGAATGTTTGTAAAGAATATTCGGAACAAAGCCGGTGTGGTACATTACGAAGTTTACGTAAAACAATAAACTGTGATATGACATCAGCGATACATCGGCGGTTTTACAACCCGTCTATATTGACACACGAAATATTTGCGCCAAACTCTGCGTACCACTCCGCGTGCTCATATAATCAAATGAGGAAAAGAGGACGGATATCGAATATTAATAGCCAAATATTGTACTGTTTACCTTGATATCTACTCCCAATATTTATATAAAAGATCTCTTTATTCCGTAGCGGAAACAATGGGCTGTATTCACGAAATTTCTAAGTAAACAATACAATATATCCTGTAAGACTTCTGCTTTCTTTACAATTTCAAAGTTTATATAAGGAAACATTTCCTGAAACGAAATGTAAATTCCTTGCATTCCGACTACAATATTAACTCGTATTTCTTTCATTTATGTTCTAGCTCGAATACAGTAGCGAATAACGCTTAGCTTGTATTTTTAAGTAAAAGTAGGGAGAAAGTCGGTTTTGTACGTAGCATTGTGACATACCCTTGGTGAAAATAGCACCTTTAGTTTTATTATTTTCGTGTTATACGACTATTATCTTATATTAGATTGTCAATGTGATTATATGTATTTACTTTAGTTGATCAACCTTTCTCTTAGTTATAACATGTTTTCTTTTCTGTTAATTTTCAGGTGGTACCGAAGAAATACACAACAAGTATCCTAGCGCCGATGTTCTCATTGATCTGGATGGTGATGTTCATCTTGTACTGGCGGATATGGAGGGAAGCCACGTGTCACGCCAGGCGCATGAGAGCCAACACCTGCTGCCCTACTGGAGCCAATGATTGGAAGAGTATACAGGTAGGAGCCAAAAAAATATCGACGTGTAGCTTGGTAATTCTTTCAAAATCAAATCATTTATTCATATAGGTCAAATGCTGACACTTATGATAGTCAATGAAAATTTTAATTTAGTCTAATGGAATTTTGTGTTTGCTTAGTACGAATTTATTAAAATTAGGCCTAATTTATGAGTACAAACACGCAAATATCGTAGTTACGTAAGTTAATAAACTTTAACTTTAAGCTGAAAGTATATAGACAAATATAGAACTTCTAAGATTTGCCGATGCCATTATTGTCTTAAACCTGTTTCAAACATGTTCTAACGCAGATTGTTTCTCGGTTTCAGGTGGTTCTCCTAGTGCTAGGATCTTTCTCAATATGCTGGATGCCGTTCGTAGTTGTGGCATGTGCACAGACGCTGCCAATAATGCCGCTGCACAACCACATCGCGTACCGCCTCACATCATCCCTGGCCATGTCAAACTCGGGAATAAACCCCCTCATCTACGCGTGGAAGAACGCTGGCTTCCGCGCCGCATTCGCAAAACTACTGCGGTGTAAACGACCTGACACGTCAGAGTATCGAGGATCACCGGCTCCGGAGAGGAAACGAGGCTCCGTGGCGCTTCGGGAAGGATCTATCACACGCTCGAGTGCGCCAAGCGCGTTGTCGAGCTTAGGAGGAAGACCAGCGAGGCTGCTGTACATCGAGAGGGAGACGGACACTTCTCGCTGCCGTATCATAGAGAATGCCGGGTACGTGGACGCCGAGTGCGGCGACACCAACCCCTCGTACGCCCCCGACGGCCCCACCCCCGTCCACCGGCCCACCACCGCCGCACGCGCAGACGTAGTGTAGTGCAACCTTGAACGATCTTAGACGTTTTGTGGGAAACGTGAAACGCTTCTAGTATTTAAAGTTGTTAGTGACTGTAGGTACCCCCTTCGCATTTAGGTACCTGTTCGAATCTACGCTCAAGTTTTTAAAAGCTTTATTGTTGAATTTTTATTGAGAGATTATAATGAGTTCCCTGCCATAATGATGTTTTAATAAGAGGTTCTCTGTCAAAAAAATAAAGATGTTTAAATGATATAATTAAAGATGTTCTATGTAATATTAAAATATATAACAAATGTCTTGTCGAATTTATCTTGTAAATAAAGATCCTCACAGTAAACCATGAACATTCTCAATATATGTAAGTAGCGCCACCTATGATACGATACCGAAAACCGCAGGACATTGGGAATTGCGTTAGCCGAAACTGAAGACAATTCTTACGCTACACCATAGATGGCGTTGAACTCAAATATTATGAAACATTGTTGACCGGATAAATTTGATTAGAATAAACAATTAAATACAATTAGCATAATTACGAAATCCGCTAGTCAATAACTAGAATAAAAATGAATGCATATGTTAAACAAAATACTAAACTTGATTTCGAAAGTGGTGACGTGACGACAGATAGTAAACAACTTACAAGGTAACATCGCAAATTAAAATTATCAAGCTATTGAGTGATAACGACGCGAAAGTACCGCGATATCTTCCTGTTGGTAAATATTGTGCAATAGGTCACTCACTGACTATGGCAATCACGACGATTTGCACAATTTGTCAAACCACTATTTTAGCATACTAAGTACGTTCGTTTGTACAGTTTTAACGCAGAAACGGATCAACCTTTAATCGTAAAACTTTGCCTACTTATAGATCAAGTAACCAAGTTTATAAAAATGTTACAATTTGCAAGAGAAGAGCAATTATCTAATACCCATCAGCGAAAGTCTGATATTTTTTTATCAAATGTTTTATCAAAATATCGCGTGTTATTTTTTCCACAGTTGAATCTATTTCCAGCGCATACTCACGACTGAGCGGTAAGCGTAGGTGGGCAAGCACGGATTAAGGCTAAAAATAACCGATCAAAACGAGGAAAGTGTGCGTAAATTCATAGATATCGTGACTTGTTATTGTTAGGGTACCTGGGTCTATCTATAGTATTTAATCTATTATTGTACAGCTTGTAGTAATTTTATTATCTGTATACTGTCTGCATTTGATAAGTTTAGAAACAGGATAATGTAAAACTGATTGTTTGAAAAAATTATAGGACTAAAGCGGTGAAATTTTACGTAAAGATTTTATGAATACAAAGAAAATAGGAAAGGGTTAAAAAATCGTTACATATGATCGTTACTTTTATAATTCAAATTTCATATAAGTGTAACCGTGTGTGTGTGTGTCTGTGTCATAACCTACTTTTAGTCTAAAAATCTTTAAGAAATGAGACAAGAATTAACTATGCTTTGAGAAGTATTACGAAAGAAATTAAAATATAAATGATTTGAATTGACTACAGCATTAAAAATTATAAATGGTTATAAAAGTCTAAGAAAAAGGTAAAACCTTCGTTTAATAATTGGAAGTAAAGTAAAAACTAGTAACAAAGCCGGGTCGACTGTTCATACTTATTCCATTGTTTACATCTCACCGTTTAGACGGCTACTGAGAATACGTTTTTACAACAAACCAGCTGTTGCCAATGGCTTTACTTTTGCTCCCAATAATAAGTAGCTTAAATCCTTACGGGATACTATCCTTCCTACCACGAAGTATTTATTTCGGTATAGAGATGGTCAGATTCAAGACCATCTGTTTAGTAGTGGGTATGCCCACCCTTTTGGCGGGGAGTCCAACTACTAAACGTAGTAGAATTGACAACGACCAGGACCGACTTTTAACGTGCCCTACAAAGCACGGAGGAGACGCTCAGTTCAATATCAATATGCGGTCACCCATCCATGAGATCGTTTACCGACCGGTGAGCACAAGCAAGCAACGAGCAATCTATGAGCGTCTCACTTCTACTAAAATATTAACGAAACCTCATTAACTACGACACATAAATGCAATTTAGTTGGAAGTACATAATACCACTAAATATTCAAATATCAGTTGTGTCCTACATCGAGGTAATGTACTGTGCTATAATTCAGATAGCGCCGGTTACAACTGGACCGAGTCCAGTACAAAACAATCGTAATCTTTACTACTACGAACTTATCAGACCCCATTCACTTTTATTCTTTGTGAAGAAAACAATAATACGATAGACATAATAATATCCAAAGAAATAAACTAAAAATAAACATTTAAAGAATCCCATGAAAGCCCAGCTTCCAAAAATATCTTTATTTAATAGCAACCTCACTATGGACAGTTTACACATTACCGTTTGGCTCCAGCTGATAAAATGAAAAGAATCAGAAGGGAAGAAGGGCAAACCGAAAAACCTCCGAGAGAAGACAATACAATGGAAGATGCAGAAAAGATTAGAATAGGACGGATTGCAGGGTCCTATTAACATTTACAACATTTGAATAGAAAACTAGGGATTGTCCGGCGACTTCAAAATACAGTTTGAAAGGCAAGCAGGGAATTCCCCTGAATATTATCACTTAATAAATAATTGAACGTAGGAGGAAACTTTGCCGGCAAGAGTATGGCTCTCAAATGTACAAAAACATAGTTGTTTCTATATGAAGTTTTAAGCCGGGATAAACAATAGTTCCGTAATGGTCACTGGCGTGAATAGTCGAAATTCCAGCAGTCCAAAACATACATACAAACGACCAAACGAAACAAACGTACATATGGTACGTGTTAATTCTAAAACATGACCCTTGTAATAATAACCGTCTGAATAAGTGTAATAATAGAAACATAATTGAGTTTTTTTGTACCTTTGATTCAAGTTTCAAGGGTGTAAGATCCCACGGGAGTCACACAATGGGTTAATAAGAATGGGTAAAATTACTTTAAGTTCGTAACGGACAAACGCAAGGGTAGAATTTAACTATTATTACAATAAACCTGGATATTATTGTTACGATAGAAAAGGAAGTCAAGGGTTTGTATATTCTACTCGGTGGCGAGTTTGATGACAAGATTATTTACAAATATTAAATAGTTTTCATGAAGAAGAAATACTATGAAATAAAGACTAACGGTAAACTAAAGGTTGTTTGTTGTTGTTGTTGAATGAAGTAGTAAAAAATATGAGAGAGCGAAATCAAAGAGTTGCGTATAATGACTAATGTAACCTGAATTAGTCAATTCCGAATTAGTAGCACAGATTATGTGACAAAGGAATGGATAACAAAAAGGATAATCTTTAAAAAACTGCAGTATATCTCCTGACAAAACACAGTCTTGTCGAGGAAGTAAATTCAAAATTACCTAATATTTAGGAGTTCTTATTAGTAAATGCATAAATTATTAGCAAGAATAGAATCTAAATGCTTAACAGGATCTAATCAAACATAATTTTATTTATCTTTGAGCTATACCTACATGTAAGTTCATGACTACTTACATCTAGCACAATTGAAATAAAAACGAGTTTTATCAACAAAAATTAACCGCGCAAACGCAAATATGCGGAATTACCTATGCGTCATACGTATGCAATCATAACAAAGACCTCAGCTCTTGGTTGAGCTTTAAAAACGTGACCTAAAAGTGAAGATACCACCTAGAATAACACATTCAGTAAAATAAATAAAACCAAACAAAAAAAACTCACCTCAACGCCAGTCACACCAAGCGCGGTCACCAAATTCGGGGTCAGCCGGAACGGAACGGTCTCTGGAACCCGCAACGCCTTGCCTTTCTCGAAACACACGTTATAGTCTATATGCACCACTTCACCAGACGTTAAGTCCACAAGAACATTGTCCAAGTGTCTGTCACCAAGTCCGATAATATAGCCTATCATGCTCATCACGGCCACTGAATAACTGTACCGCCGGGTCATCTGCCACCACTGTTCAGGGCTCACACTACTGCACCATAACTCACGCTGAAGCAGATCCCTTGGGGTCTCCGCAGACAATTCTTGAAGTACTTGCTTCAAGATCGACACCGGCCATTCTTTTCTATTGTCGGTTGATATTCCAGCCTCTTTTAGGAGCGGGTTCAGCTTGTTATAGAACAGCTCTGAAGGACGCAACACATTCACAGGTTTGTTAGTCTTAGATGAGAGTAAAGCAGCCTCGCGGTTCTGCCAACGCTTGTACAATGCAAACAGAGGTGTAACGTTGTCTACCCAACTGATGAGACCAGACCGCGGGCCTAATGGGATGACTGAGTAGTGACGAGCTCGGTACGTTTGGTTATCATTGTTCTCGGAATCGCGAGCCATCATCGTATTAGTAATAGACAGCAACTGCATTATTCTTTCATCCAAATGCAGATCTTCCAATCCCTTAAATAGGTAAGTGTAAGTTTTTCCATCTGAGCCGCAGAAGACCAACTTCTTCGGTCTCGTCTTTGTCGGCAAAATTGCTACATTATTTTCAACAGATTTAATCGTTATTCTGACAGCTCTTTGATTTGTATGTACTCCTGGCATTGTAATCACAGTATTCTTGAGTTCCGCTAATACAGGACTGATGTCTGACATTTTAAGAATGTACGAAGTTCTTCGGTTGACCTTCTGTTGTAGTTTTATTTGTAATTGTTTCAAGGGAGCCCACGAATCCTGTGGCTTATCCGGGTTAGCGGGATTCTTCAATTTATCAATAACGTCAACGATAAGACCTTGGAACTTAGTCTGGAAATATACTTCATGAGGTGTCTCCGGTTTCGCTGATGTAACTTGATGTAATTGCTCCAGCACAAACACAACTGGCTCAAAGATAATGCGGTGTTTCTCTTTGATCAGCTTCTCTTGATCTTCTGCAGATAGATGCGGATTATTCTTTACTTTTGTCACTTCTGTTTCTAGTTGCGACAGTCGCTTCGTAAACTCCGAATGATGTTGAACTAGCGTGCCGAGACACAGTTCGTCCCAAAGAAGGTTTATACGCTGTAGTTCTTTGACTAAAAGTTTCACTTGTAGAATAGTTTTTGGAGCTTGTTTTGCTAGTGTTTCAACCATATCCAAGAAACAAGAGTTTAGTTCATTATTGATTACTTTGTCACTGGCAGCATCTTCTTCTATATTATCTTGGCTGCCTTCTACGTCGCTGGATAAGAAAGATCTCGCTACATTCAACTCCATTAGATCTTTTTGTTCGTTTTCTACTGCGCCCACAACTGCAGGGAATGTAATCAGATGTGGAGTATCCTCAGCCAGACGGCACAATAAGTCTGACACACATTTTCTCACGTACGTTTCGGGATGGTTAAGACGTGAAAACAATTGAGGAATGATGACTTTCCAGGGCTGTGTAGGTGTGTTCGCTAAACCTGACTCTAACACTGTCTGCAACTCCATAGCATGTTTAACGATTAGACGAAGGAGTCGTAAAGTAGCGTTGACTACAGCGTTTTCACCACTATGATTAATGTAGTCAGAAGCACAGATCAACTGCAAAAACTTGAAGTAAGCGTCCGCAGACAGTTCAAAGTAAGAAAAGACACGCTTTTGTGCTTGACGCCAGATGTCTACTAACACGGCGAGATGTTCAGGGAATGCATTACTCAATGACGGTACACTACGTAGTTGACTCTCAATCATTTCAGACGTGTTTATCTCATTCCAGTCAATATCTTCATCATCACACGTGGCTTTGGTCTTAGACAATATTTCGCAAACCGCTTCAAAGTCTTGCGGTGAACAGCCAATCATAACACTCTCTATCTGCATTTTGTCGTTTTCTGTTAATTGTTCGCGAGTTTTGGAGCTGAACTCGACCATTTTTCGTCCCCATCTGAAGCACCAAGCGGCAAAGCTAGCCCAGGCTTTAGCTAACCCAGGACATTGATTAACGCCAAACTGTAGAAGTTTACCAACAGCTGAATCTGATACAGGTATGACGTTTTCTGATATATTGTTATCTACCAAACCAATTTCGGGGAGAGCGGACACTAATTTAAGTAATGGTGAGTCGACTTCCAAGATATTTTCACTCTCATTTTGAACCCATTTAGACAAGGTAAGGAGTAGTCTTGTACCCTTTTCTCTTAGCTCGTAGCTCTGTTCTCCCATTGCCAATCTTTGTGAGAATCCAAACGAAATACTAGCACATAGGTTCACAGCTAGTTTCTTAGTATCTTCTTTGGCGTAGGTCAACTTACAGAGCTCAGCTAAAGCAGTGGCATTGTTTAGCGTCCATATTTCGAGGTCGTAAGTATTCGTAGACATAAGTAACAACTCACTCAGTTCATCTAAGTTACTGATATTGCCCAGATTCATTTGGAAAGCAGAATTTTGTTTGAAATGCTTCAGTAACTCTCTCTTCGCCATTAACAGATTCGCATTCTTTCTTGCACTCTTAATAACATCTAATCGCAAACATTCTGCGAAGAACACATTTTCTTCTGTTACGTTTAGTTTAGTAAAATACTGGTTCCACCACAAAATACGGCTCAGGTTTTTGAACTCAGTACCAAACTTGTGATCTTTTACAGTTGATGGTTTGAATGGATTAGAAACCAATTTCCCGCTTTTGATTACACTCCTCAATCCACTATTTGCTAGTTGTAGCACTGCAACTTCTTTCAAGAAATGGACAGCATTCGTCCTCGAGAATTCCTCAGCTGTCGATTTCAGCAGTATATCACATTGTTTCAACAAGTCTTCGTACTTTTCATCATACTCGTTGCTGTACATTGTTACTGCAGTACATACTAAGGTCGATTCTATTTTGTTCAGCAATCCCTGATATGAGCAATTATTCTTTGCTATCTCGTTAGAATCCGTGTCGAGGATATCCCAATTACATAGTTCTGGTGGAATTTCGGTTCCTTCATCGTAATATTTCAACGCTTGGAACGGAGTCCATGGAGAGTTGAATGTTTGCTGGTCATTTTCTTTCCATTCTTGTATGTCTTCCCAACTCTGGATATGTTTATAACTCTCCATAACTTGCTCGTCTATAAATCTTAAGCCTCTCGTATCTATTTGGTTTGATGTTTCACCTTCTTTCGATTCTTCGGGGGCCTTTAGATTACTGATTTTCTTATAAAACTCAATAGCTATTTCATGTCTAGAATTAGCTTGCTCAGCAGCACCTTTCAGCCAAAGAAGCTTCTTATCAAAGGTCTGTTTTATCCACACGTATAGACCGTGCAACACTTCAGGCTCCTCGATTTTAATTAACGCTCGTGCAACAGTCATAGTGATGGCTTCAATGTCAATATTTGTGTTACTTCGTGCCGCTGTCTCTAATATGAGTGAAGCGTGATAAATAGCGGCACCGAAATGTCCGGCGTACAAGCTCACTGCGAGTGCGGCAGGACGTACCCTATTCAGCCACTCTCGACATGTCGGCCAATTTGTATGGAAAAATGTTCGCACAGGTTTAGCTACTGCCGGTAAAACAGTCGCGGTGCCCTCGGCAGCATTGTAGATGTATTTTTCTAAAAACATCATAAACTCCGTCAGCCAGCGTGTTCTCATCTGTTCTGATATAACGACATCTACTAATTTCTGTTGATCACTTCCTGTATATTTAGCTTCAAGAGTCGAAATCTCTCTCGCTATTCCTTTCAACGCGCCTTCTATCTTCATGAATGTTTCTTGGGGCTTGCCAAGTATAGTTCTCAATTTGAGCGACACAGTAGTTTGGGCCAATTCCGAGAGCGCCCAACCGAGACAAATGGAGGAGAAACTAGTTGAGCATTGTCGGAAGAACAGTAAATTATTTTCTTCAACGTCTGGGCTTTGCAATGGCCACGATGTTAGAAACGTGTCTACCAGAGCTTTCTTATCTACAGTCGCTGATTGTAGAACACAGTTCATTATAATTTTGAAATGTTGATTGGATAAGTTGGAAAATGAACCGCGCATAAGATATTCTTTAAACGAGTTGGCTTTAGTGTCGGCGTTGAGAACATTGAGGCTCATTTTACGTGTCGTAAACACTTTGACGACTTGTTTGTCCAGCTCCAGCTGCACAATGTCCCACGGCAATTCGAATAATACATCTTTGCAAACATTCGATAATGAGGTATTCTGATTGTCAATATGTAATATACAGAGCACAGCAATCGTTTTCAAAACCATAACATTCCAAGTTAATGTCTTATTTTTGAGTAAATGCTGAGTGTTTTTCATAACAAGGAGTACTATATCTTCATCGAAGCTATATGCCAAGGATAACATGTTTGTCGTCAATACTAAGAATCCTTTCGACATGCTAACTATAGGCAAATATTTGTCCAACTGGCAGAATATGTCTGACACCCAGTTTAATACTAGTATTAGAGTTTCTTTGCAGACGTCTTCATCTAATATCATGCTTATCATGTTGAGGATCACAGCTAGATGTCCAGACGTAGGACTCGAACTAGAGACATCACCGAGGCTGAGGTTAGATAAGCCAAATATATCATTCGCTCTTTGCTGTGTATTAGTAACTAGATCACTTGAAGCTATGAAGTGATTATTCTTTTTGCAATGAGAATATAGCAAGTATAACACAGAATATTGCAGAGCTGGCTTTTGTTTAGTGAGTCGAACATCATGAGGGACCATCTTTATAGCAAGTAGTTCTAATATGCTGGGCTGTAACGCCCACATGCCAATTATCGAGTTACTAGCATTGGCAAGCTCAGATAAACACTGCAGATAAAATATAACATTCTTCTCAGCATCATCGTGGCTCATTTCCTCTAAATATTCAGGATTTATAACCTGCACATCTGGTATTATAGCTGAATAAGCATTTTGGATATCAGTCAACACATACTTGTATGTTTCTTGCAATAGTGGTATGTTTTTCAAGTTCAAAAGATTGCTGTACACTGATAAAACACCTTCCAAAATTAATGTACTATCTGAGTAGCGTAACGGACGTAAGTACGACATTGGTCCGATGGTTTGTGTTATAAATTCAATGGGTAAGTTAGAAGCTATTTCTTTGATTACTGTAGATACTAAGTTGATAACACTTAGACTCACACTTTCCTCTCCTTGTAAATAGTTAGTCATCTCCCGGGTAACAAGTGCAAACAGTGCCGGGTTGCAAGTTGAAGACTTTGATTGCAAATATTTTAACAGTAAGCAAATGCATTCATTACCTGCTAATATTAAATCCGATTCAGCATCATCCCTCAATATTTTATTAAGGACTTGCAGAACTTTTGTAAATGTCTCAGTGAGGAATGTCCAGGTTACAGTTTGGGAAACAGCAGGGCTTTGTAGGTTTCCCAAACTCTTCACAACAGTGTTAAAGACGTTAAGAAATGATGTTATTTTCTGCATAGAGTCTTCAGTTGAGGCTACATCTTCCTCATCAACAACATCTGGGTCAACTTCATTGGAGTAAGCCACCATATCTTCCACAAACTGATTAAGCAGATTAACTGAAAAGCCAATAACAGCTTGCCAGTGACGGCTCAGTTTATACAAGGATTGTAAAGCAAAATCTTTGATCTTCTTTGGCTGTGCGCTGTCCACATGCCAGCCAACTAGAATGTCTACAGTGTCCACAAAGTGATTACCAAAGTCTTCTGGATATGAATTAGATATAATTATCATAGCATTGATAGCAGCCATGAACACATCAGCTGAGTCTGTCGTTTCTATGATAGTCTGACACCTTTCCAAAGTCATCTCAACAAAGTCACCTAAGTTGGGTGTTTGATAGTCAAGCTGAAATGTTTCAGTGAATGACAATGTCAACAAATGTTTAATAGATGAGTTGTGTACTCCGTAAGTAGCGGTTATCCAGTCAAGATGCTTCCTAAAGTCATGGCCCATTACGTAGCCAATTCGTCCGAGAACCACAGCTGCACCTTCCTTTGTCTCAGGTCCTGGAGCATCATACAACACATCTAACAGTGATTCCACTAAGATATCGTAAGCACGACGAATGTATCGCGCGTTTTCCGGCAACATAACGGCGTCCTGAAGTTTGCTGCATATTACAAGCGATTTTTCCACGTCCACCTCAGCACACAGCCGACGCAACAGCTTAGATATGCGAGGATCTTCAGGCAAGTTGACAACTAAGTCTGAACGCTCGTAGAACTTGTTACTGCTGTTCCCTTGCGACCAGGAGTCGTTAGAGGCTTGGTTTAACGATTCGTGATATTTATAGGAATTGTCGATGGGGTCACGATCGCCTCGGGGCGGGAAAGCGCCGCGACCCCGGCCGCCGCGTCCACTGCCTCGAGACGGCCTGAACTCGGTAACTCGGCCACGGGACCGAAACCTGCCATCTCTGGAGGGCCCTCCGAAAGACGAGGAAGCATCGTACGCACCAACATAACCTCTGACCTTATCGTCCGTGTTTTCTTGACCAATTTCGTCCCTCTCAGGAGCGTCAATACCCTCAGTTCCCTTCGGGTTTTTCACTTTACTATTGGCAGTGGTGGATATCATCACTAGAAATTTTGTCAAATACGTAAATATTACCACACATGGCCGTAAAATTACGACAAAATACGGGCAAAACAGACACTCTTCGCCAACAGTCACTAAATATCATAGACAAAATAGTGAAACTGTCACTCAGTCACTGTTATTGTCAGTCATTTCGTAAGCAAATCCTACGAGATATTTCCGAACGAAAGCTATTGCACAATCATTACAAAAGTGCCACTTTTCTGAAGAGGATATGATTATTACTTCAAGGAAATACATTAATAGATTCTAAAATGTCACAATGAGAAGATTTACATTTAAATCTGTCGACTAGAATCGTTGTTGCTATTCAACCATAAACTAACTCTCTACAATGCCGAAGTTATTGAACGTATGGGTCAATGTCGTTTAACGTAATTTGTCAAGAAGAAAAACATAACCTCAATTCCACGAAAACATGTTGTTTTGATATTGTTTCTGAAACTATACTTTAGTTTTAATTGTGACTTCACTGCTTAATTTTCACATGCTGCTAAAATAATAAACTATGAAGGCTGTTAAACGTGCTCCCGATTTCAAGGGTAAGTAATCTTAAGAGTTAGCATGATGTTATTATTCAAGGTGTACGGATAAAGTTTACACATTTAAACTTTTTAATGTTACAGCTTTAGAGCTAAAATTGACGGAAGATTCTGCAGCAGCACACACGGTGTATTTTAAAGAACATTCAGTTAGAGAACACACAAAGGAGAAACCGCAAGGCCGTACATTGTTGGTCGTAAATGTGCCACCTTACGCCGATGAAAATGGTATGATCAATGCTTTTAGTGAAGCTGGGACTGTTATTTCTGTACAATTTTATTTAAAACCGTCGACCGCCGAAGTGAAAAACATTGTTAGATTCATGCCAGAAGTTAACCAAACTACTTTCCGAGCCGCGTATTTAGTGTTCAAAAAAGTTGCGGACTTAGACAAGGCACTGAAATTGACTGAACTAAGACCATTGAACTCGGAAAAGCATAGTGTAAAAGTAGGATTAAATAAGTGGATAGATGAGTACAACAATTCAATATTATTGGCAAAAGATCTTAAGGAAAGCATTGAAACATTTATGAAGAAGTATGATGAGGAATCAGCTAAACAGGAGAAGAAAGAGAAGGCACTTGAAGAAGAGGATGATGAAGGATGGGTCACTGTCACTAAGAAAGGAAAGGTACAAAGTTTTGCACGATCAGAGAAAGTTGAGAACAAAATAATGCAAAAAGAAGAAAAGAATAAAAAACGAAAAGAATTAAAGAATTTCTACACTTTCCAAATTCGCGAATCTAAAATGAAACACATTGTAGCATTGAGACAGAAGTTTGAGGAAGACAAAAAGAAAATAGCACAGATTAAACAAAGCCGCAGATTTAAACCATTCTGAAATAAACAAGTATTCATTTATCACAGTATTTTATTTACAATACTTAATTAATATTAACAATTAACTTAACATAGTTCATTATAATCTTCTAGTTTCAAGGCATTGTACTATTTGAGAATAAATATTAATTTATTCTTCAATTCCATTAATGCATTACTACCATACCTATAGAATTACATTAATAACTTGATCAATGACTTGAGTGTAAGGGAGAGTTAGTTAAAAATATATTTTTTTTTGCACTATAGTACAGACCCTATTACTAAGACCACTCTCTATCCATCTGTTATCAGGTTGTCTCTCGCGAATACTTGAACAGTGATAGTTAGACAGATGATATATTACATATCTGGATCCATTTGTGTACAAGTCCAACACACATTCGGCCAGTTTTTTTTTGTTTTCTCAATAAGTCCTTAAACAATGCTTGACTTCCTAGGGGTCAGCATATTGGAAACGGTTAAGAAACTTAAGGCTACTCTTAGCATTATTGTAATTCTTCTCAAAATCTTTTAATATATTGCTTGTCAGATGGCTTGTTGGTGAGTCTTGATGATGATCCTCAGGAGTCTGTTTTCAGGCAGTGTGTCGAGGGCCGCCAGTAGATTACTGATGTTACCATACACACATCCATTTGCTAATGCCACTTGAACAGACTGGCCTATTCTGTCCAGGCAATCCTGAAAAATATAAAAAAGGATTTGAAATTGATAATTTGTTAATGAACTTCAGCTAATGGAATTGGACTTATACAATATAATCTATCATCTTTAATTATCTGAAATAGTATATTTATATTGTCCATAATAATAATTGTAAAATAATGCAAAAACAAATGCCCAAAAAAATTTTTTCCAAAACATGATGCCACAAAGTCACCCAAAAATTATTATAATTAAAATATCATAGTTATATCTGATTTTATGAATATCACTTAAGAGTAAAGTTCTCACCTGTAACTTATCATCACTTATCAATTTACCACCTCTCTTCAACACATTATGCGCATACGCCTGTACCAGCGGCGCGAGCGCAGCCAAGTGTTGCGCATTCACAGCTGTAGGGGGCCCATGGGTCCTTCTTCCCGCACGGAGACTGTGCAACACTCCCAAGTGCAACTTTATGTACAGTTCTGCTTCTGTCAGAGGTTTGTTGGTGACCGTCTTCACTATAGATCTCTCTTTCTCACATTCTAGTTTTATCTTTTTAACTGGCACTGGGACTTCTACCATTTCAGCATCTGTAATACAATGAAATATAGCAGCATTATATGTTTTTTAAATATTTTGGGTTAGCATGAAAATGTCTAGTTAAAGTGATCAACACATCCCTTTGATTGGCATTCCCCAATTGACCAAGTATTTGAGTGATCAACTTAAACATAGTATCAGATTTGATTGCACCTGTGTCATTAATTTGAAAATTTGTAAAAAAATTATATGGCACAAGTCTACATTTTAGCATCCTGATATTAGAAATGAAGTTTTATAGATAGTGACCATTGCTAACTAGTTTAAAAACCTACCTCCATCAATGTAAAGTGGGGCTAATGCACACCAATGTATAAGTCCTGCTAGTGGTGTGACAGCTGCCATAGGTATGGAGCCACTTGGCAATGCTGCTGGGTTCAGCTGTGCTGACATACATAGTGTGGGATTTGAGTATACCTGAAACATATCATAAAATAAACTGTAAACATTTGTAGTAAATTTGTTAATAAAGCAAAATTAAGCAAAGGAAATTTTATTCCAGGAAATTGCTAGGACAAGATCAAGTTTAGTTCTCTTATTAGTAAACATGTCCTAATATGTTCTCCAAATAAGCAAACTTAAATTGAGTGCTTTTGGTCTATGATCATTAGCTCTCTTGAACTTCAATCAGATGCTCAGAAAGTAGGGTAAGACAGGTAGCAAAACATAGTTGGTTCTACTGGATCCATCTTATCTAGACAAGACAAAGTAAAACTTAATTCTCTATTACATACCCAAGATGTAATAACTTCCAGCAGATTCTTAGGAGGCAACTTCTTAGTGCCTTGAGTGTCATGCATATACAACTCTGTAACTGCTGTGATGAAATTAGACACAAATTGTGGTGCTGTATTAGCTAGAGATTTGAGCGCTCCCTGGTTTGATGTGTTGAGGTAAAAGTGGTCTCTGATCACATTTTCCACTAGTTGGAGAGACTGCCCTGAGGAACAGCCCATTTGTTGCAGCCAGACACCAACTGCTAGGAGCACCTGGAATTATGAAATAGGAGCTAATAAATATAAACTGATGTGTTTCCAATAAGTTTAAGTTTCCAATCGAAACTGGATCATAGATCTGTCAAGACTATAAAATGCTTACATTTTGATTAATATACTTAAAAAGTTAAATTATTATAACACATTTACTTCACAGTATAAGATGTCTGATACAAAATATATGATGTAACATACACTGTTGAATTTAAAAACTATGTAGTAAAAATTATAAACTTACTGGAGTACTTGACGCTGATACAGCCATGCTAGCCAGTATGCTCAATATTTTTAGTCTTCTCTGACTTTCCATGCCACCGAACAAAGATAAAAACACTGTATTCTTCGTCGTCTCATTAGTACAAGCCGATAGATAGTCGCACATGATCTCTATGAGCTGCAGCTCTTGTAGAGGTGATAAGCCTCCACCTCTGCGGCCGCCGCGACGATCTGACTCGCAAAATACGAATTCAGATATTACGTCCATTGCGATATCCAGGTGTTTGTTTGATGGTGCTGCTCTACCAACAAGTAGTTGTTCTAAAAATTAAACATATTGTTAGGAGCTATCCAATAAAATTTCTTGGTAACAATGTATGTTTATGTTACAAAACAAATACCGATTCTGCCAAGTGCTTCTTTAGCGCAAATTGGAAATTCATATTTCCTAAGAGAATGCTTTATATCAGACATATTGTCGTAGCAAACAGTTAAAACATAACATAAAATAGATACACAAAATATTAGGAAATGCCGTCGAGGACGAACGAGCAAACTAACGCTGACATCTGACATTGACATTTGACAGTTACACATAAAAGTGTGAGGCACGCAGTACATATTAACGCGAAGGGTATATATTGTGGAATCCACTTTACTTATTAACATCTCAATTTGTATACTCCGTTTATAATTTGTAGAAATAGATAATACTAATTACAAAAGAAATAATTTTTTTTCAGACCAAGAACATCGCTTGTCAACAATAGATAACAAAACGTAATTTCTTTAAGAAAGTCAGCTGTTTTATTTTTAATCTGTTTCTGAACTGTAAAAAAAATTGTCGAGTTCGTTTTGGTGTTGTTGCGTGTGTGTTTCACCGTGTTTGCATTCGTTTTCCAGTGGTAAAAACTTCGTATTTTGTGAAAAACAGTGTCGTTTGAAGATACAGAAGCATGGAAATCTTAGTTGCTAATGTAGACCATATAAAATTTGATATAGATTACGCGTTAGAAGAGCAGTATGGAGCCTTACCGCTACCATTTCCAGGAATGGACAGTAAGTGTAATAAAATCGTATATGTTTGTCTCCTGGAATGCCTAGAGGACAAACCTTTAAAGTGCTTTGTAATATTACAGAATCTACAGCTGCCGTGTGCGAATTCTTTAGTCAACCGGGTGGCTGTGGGAATGGACCTCAATGCCCTTACCGACACGTCCGAGGAGACAGGACTGTTGTTTGCAAACATTGGCTGCGAGGTTTATGTAAAAAGGGTGACCAGTGCGAGTTCCTGCACGAGTATGACATGTCCAAAATGCCTGAGTGCTACTTCTATGCGAGATTCAATGCCTGTCACAATAAAGAGTGTCCGTTCTTGCATATAGATCCTGAAAGCAAGATTAAAGACTGCCCTTGGTATGTAGTCACACATTTATTCTGTTGCCTCAGAACTTGTTTACAAAATGTGGTATCATCTTTAGTTTTAACTGCTACATTCTTAAAGTAAAAACATATGAAGAAAAACTTAACTTATAGACTTACCAATAGCTTAGTTTCGTACTTTGTTATCCAGGTACGACAGAGGTTTTTGCCGCCACGGTCCTCACTGTCGCCACCGACATGTACGACGAGTGCTATGCATGAACTATCTCACAGGATTCTGCCCTGATGGCTCTTCTTGCAAGTACATGCATCCTCGGTTTGAGCTGCCAGCACCTCCAGAACAGACCAAGGATGCTAAAAGACTACCTGTATGTCATTATTGCTCTGAAGTTGGACACAAAGCTACTTCATGTGCGAAAATACCACCAGAGGTAAGATGATCCTTTTCAATTGAATTATTTGTCTGTTCATATCAAGAAGTATGTCTAAGATAAGTAAATATCTATGAAAATATTCTTCACAGAATTACAAAAGTATTATTTCGAATTTTACAGCAAAGAGAGGCAGCTCAGCGGCAAGAAGAAGCCAGATACCGGGCCCTTGGCTACGTAAAACCAGCAAATGAAAATGAAGATCCGCATGGTCAAAGACTGCAAAGGATTGTCCACAAACCGCTGGAAGAAGTCACATGTTTCAAGTGCGGTACCAAAGGACATTATGCCAACAAATGCCCGAAAGGACACTTGGCTTTCCTCTCAAGTCAACCTGGACCAAATAATCCGAATGCTTTCAAAAAACCAAACTAGTATAAATATGTGAAGCCTTTTCAGCTGAGGCTTAAAAAATGAACTCTTATATGGTGCGGTAACATTATTAGTACATTGAAATGTGGTTGTAAATATTGACTCTTAAATACAAAAATTTCAAATCAACCATGTCGTTAATTTTGGCTTTCAAGTGTCGATCTGTATATTAGAGTTATCTGACTGTTTGTTGGGCCTGAAACACACTTCTTGGCATTGACTATTATTGATTTCGGAAATATATATGAAACAGTGCTGTTAAATTACCTGTTTTACAGGATATAGTACAAAATGATCAATGGTCACCTTTTAGTGAGTTCAGGCTTTTTGGTGTTTCCCAGAATTTAGTAATTGTTTGTGGTGTAATTTTCAAAACATAGTATTTTTTAAACTTTATTATTATGAAATAATTACATTAATTAGATAAACAGAAAATTCTTTAATTGATCTTTGTTGTTAGGAGATCTATGAAATTCAGTGAATTTCAAACCAGTTCAATATAAAAACAATAAATCACTTAATTTGTTTTTTTACCAAATCTTTTCCTGTATTATAATACGCTAAACTCAAAAGAAGCAATAATATTGCTATTTAGGTATAATACTCCATAATTACTTTCCGATTCTCGATGTCTTACAAAAAAGTTTCTCCACTTTTTATAATACTACCGTAAAACGGGGTGAATAGAAACAATTTTCAACTTTGTCCTAAAAATTTGTAGCGAATAACTTGTTATTTTTATTGTCAGGTTGTTTTATATCATGTCCGGCGCCATGAAGAAAGAGTTAAAACCATATTTGTCCAAAAATATGCATAGTTTTACGATATTTCATTAAAAAAATGGTCAATTTCTATTCACCCAGCGATAGGGGTGAATCGAAACGACCAAAGGGGTGAATGGAAAAATTGTGTTTTAAAGCGTTTTTTCAGTTAACAATATTGTATCTTTATAGATAAATATACACTTAAAGAGATAAACACTCCAAACAACTCATTAGAAAAGAAATTCCACTTTAAATCCAAAGTTTTGAAAAAAATGTATGGACCATTAAGGCATTCGAGGACGGTTGACTTTGAAGCAATTTTTTGGGTATAAATATCAATTTAAACATTTAAACAATTATGACACCGCAGAGAAGTAATATCGACGTGTGATCATTTCAAATTTGAACAAAATTCTTAAACGAGGAGTACTCAAACATTGGGCTTGAAAACTTTCCTGATTTTTTTTCTATTCACCCCGCGAATTCTATTCACCCCGTTTTACGGTACTTAAAGTAACTCGCTTACCAATAAAAGGTTTAATAATGTTTAAAGGTTTTTATTTATTAACGTGAGCCCTATCTGAACTCAAGTATTGTTAGTTACAGGATACAAATAAAAATGTTAAGTTTCATATTTATAAATCAACGACGCGACGAGTCGACTATCAATTGTCTATGGTTAATTCGCCATCTCCGGAGCAATACCCATTGATTTTCCAAATTCTGTCAAATGTCAATTTACTTGTCAAAGTCTCGAAGAAGCGTGTGCACGTCTGCCGAAGAAGCATTTGCCGCTAAGCAAATATTACTGAATTTACAAGCTATCTTGTAAGTTCTTTGCTTGCTGGACAAGTCGTTTAGCAAATCTGCACATTCGAATTCCTCAGTGAAGCGAGAAATCGCCGAGAGGTTGAAATAATAAATCAACACTCGGTTCGACGCTAGACAACATGGTGAGTTGCACGTGTTTACTATTATGTATCTATATAATAATATATCCAGCATGTAAACTAAAAACTGCTTGAAACTTACACCAATTTTATATTTTAAATAGCCTGTTTGCGTATTATTTTTCGAGTTGATAATTTGATTTAGGTTATGTTGTTGTTTTATCAACACATGGATAGAAACCACTTTTAACATTTATGAAGGCAATTTTATATCGTGACTACAGGCGTCGTTAACATCATGTATTGTTGCCGACTTAAGAATTAATGCGTAAACAACAAAACCGTCTAAAACTGCAAATATAACGAAATTCGATAATTTCCGACTAACCTAAAAATACACACTCTCTCACTAAGATAAGCTAAAATCATGAATAAAACATGGCTTTATATGACGTATTAATATTTTTATTACTATTTACAGGCCGATGAAGCAGCAGTAAACCCCAAGGCATACCCTTTGGCGGATGCCCCCCTCACCGCCAAGATTCTCAACTTGGTGCAACAGGCCGCTAACTACAAGCAGCTGCGTAAAGGCGCCAACGAAGCCACCAAGACATTGAACCGGGGACTCTCCGAGTTCATCATAATGGCTGCTGATGCTGAGCCATTGGAAATTGTGTTACACATTCCTATCCTCTGTGAGGACAAAAATGTACCTTATGTATTTGTTAGGTCTAAGCAAGCTCTCGGGCGAGCATGTGGAGTATCTCGGCCAATCATTGCGTGCTCCATCACTATCAATGAAGGCTCACAGCTCAAACCCCAGATTCAGAGCATTCAACAAGAAATTGAAAGACTCTTAGTTTAAGTGTATGTTATATTTTTGAATACAAAGTGTATTTTGAAAAGTTGTGTTTTTGTTTATTTCATGCCATTACATGAGAAACCTAGCAGGGAAACAATACAGGCTAAATATGTTATTATCCTTTTTTGTTCTACAGCTTGTTTCAAGAACATGAGACTAGCATATGGGACTTAGAGAGCCTTATCCAATTTGAAAAGTTTTAAATCCTATCACCTACACACCTGACTATAATAATAGTCACAAGTGTTAACTTTGTTAAGAACTTGATTTCAAAAAAAAAGTTGAATACTGCAATAATTCATTTTACATTTAATTAAAAATTTAAAAACAGCACTTAATACTTTGATAGAAATCATGATGTAAAATACTTCTTGACTCTGAGGTTCCAGTTTTCTTCCCATCTCGTCTTCTGAAATTTCGCCAGTTCACTCCTCATTCTCTCTGCTATGTGGTTCTGTCTCTCATTGGTAGGGAACTCTCGGAACCAATTCACTATTTGTTTTGCTAGTTCATCACTGTTCTTGAAGGTGTACCCATTTATTCCTTCTTCCACTAATTCATCTAGACTGTAAAAGAAGAATATTTAAATTAAATTGAGTTTAGATCACAATTTTGTAGTATTTTTATATGGTTGGCATAGTTGCCTATAATATAATGCTCTTGGATTAACTTATTGTTATCGTTCATACATAAATGAAACTTCTTTTTTCAATGGGGGTAGGCATATATTTATAGTAATCTTACTCAAAATCTTTATCAGTTTAAGCTAAGTTTACTTTATAATAGTGTAGTTTAGTCTTTATGAAATTCATATGGAAATAATTTTACACACAGGATGCACATAAACAGGATAAGGTTATTATTCATAATATGCTATTTCAATATATGACTTATTAAATATGCAGGTATACAAATAACATCTTACCATAGAAAATCAAAAGCACAAACAGGAAGTCCAGCTCCAAACATGTCCACGACCTTCATGGGCAGATCCAGGCCTGATGAACTAGTATGTAAACAGACTCCTAAATCAGCACTAGCAACCATCTTAGGATAGTCTGCTGCCTCTAACCAGGGTGTTATCACTGTAATGTGCTGCCAGTTCTTCTCTGCTATGAGTTTGAGATAGTGTTCCTTCATAGGACCCTTGCCGGTTATCACACACATCAACTTGGGTAAGTTCTTAGCTGTTTCGTACGTGGTTTCATACACTGCAACAAAGAAATCATATTTACAATCAATGTCATCATATTACTTTTCATATCTTCATATAAATTTTCCTATAGGGGCAGGCAGAGATCTAAGAACTCCACTTGGTACAGAAATGATATCAAAAGTCATAATTAATTGAATTATGACTTTTTGCATTGACTAGCTAATGCTTCTGTTGTATGTTGAGATAATAAATGAAACTAAACAAAGGCTTCATTTTCCTGTGCAGGTATGACACTTATGTAGTGAAATTCTTTGTTACATTACACTTCAAAAGTTGTAATCAAAATGATTTGATTTTTGTAATCAAAGCAGCACTACAATGTTCTAACTAATGGCAAAAAACAAAGATAATAAACAAACCTTGAAAAGCATCAATCATGATTCCAAAGTCCTCATCGGCAGTCCAACTCGTACTGCTAAACACAAGTCCTGGTCTATCGTACCTTGTCTGCACAGTGTCAGCAACAACTTGAGTAAAAGCTGTCTTTTGTCCCTCAGCATGTTCGGGATGGTCTGCAGTAGTTCCAGGACCAAACTCAGGATACTGCCCACTCAACTTGACAAACCAATCATGTTTTTCATCTAAAGTTATCGGGTGGAATATTTTTGGTGGTCTGTCATATAAGACTGTTGCACTCCTGGAAAAATTCAGAAATATTTTTGAAACAAATAGTTTTAAATTTACTTATAGCAGGTGTAATCTTTGACAATACATAAATGATACTTACTTTAAACCCCAGTGTGTTAATAAATCTTCCTTCATGCTATAAGTGACACATAAGTTGTGGTCAGCTGACTGGCCGAAAAACCTCTCTATTGCCCGAGCTACCCGCACTATAATGTGGTCCGGCGATAACGACATGGCCATTATAGAATACGCATAGTTGTGCCAATCTATGATGAACTTCGCTCTCGAAATTAAACAGTAAAACCGACATACCGGCAGTGTTGGGATCGCTGGAGGGTTCTGACACAATAAATAATCACACTTTCCACTTATAAATAAAGTTAAAAGTAAGCTAATCGTCTGCCATATTAATTTTGCGGCGTATCTAACTAATCTAGGTGCCTTATCGAGAGGAAGGGTATAAAGCTGGTTTATAGTTATATGAGCGTGTTCTGAAATTTCTGGCAGTGGGGCAGAGTCTAGATAACCGATAATTTTCACTTTAATACCATTATCCGCCAGAGATAACGCATGGTATTGCATACGTGGACTTCTGCCTATGTCGCCTAAAACCACAACTTTTACCACTTTCCTTGCTTCTTCTGTCGCCATATTACACAAATTAGTTCAATTCACAAAAAACACACGAGATCACTTCATTTGACTAGTTCTCAAGTTCTCTAACGGTTTTTAATACTTTTTACCGGCAAGTAATATTTATTAAAATGTAGGGTTGTTTTCAAACATCTGTCAAAACTTCAAGAGTGTCACTCGCTCCCTCGCTTACAATTAATCCTGGCGACACTCGGCAATTTGGCACAATATAATGTCGAAATGGAGTTATTTAAATTAAAACAAATAAAATAATTAAGTTATTAAAAATGGGTAACTAGCAAAAGAAATCACTAAACCCAACGTAAACTCACAGTATAATAGGATAATCAACAAGATTGTGAGTAGTCCAAAAATATTTATTTATTTTATTTAGATGGGTATGTTGTGAAGTCTATGAAGCAAAGGAAGTTTTTTAAGGACCGTAGCAAGTGGCCAAAGTGGCGGGTCTCTGCCTACCCCATGAGATTGAGGCGTATTTTTTTGTAGGTATGCCGTGCGCGTCGTGATATCAAAAAAAGTATTTATACGCTGTGGTAACGTTGATTTTTTGCACGACGTTCCTCACTATGAAATTAAATGTCAAAATAAAGTAGTAAACAACGGGTCAAAACAAAATTAAAATAAAGCTGGTTATGATCATTAATGTAGTTAAACTGGTAATTACAAACTGAAGAAATGTCGAAGGTGCTTATAATAAGACATTTACCAACCACATTATCGTTTCAAGATAAAGAGCAACTGCTTAAACATTTCGGCGCTGAAAAAGTTTGGGAGACAAAATCCAAGCGTTACTATATATTTGCTTCATTCAGTAATGTAGATAAAGCTAAGGCAGCGCTTACAAGGCTACATCAACTAGAAATAGCACAAAGAAGACTTGTGGTCGAATATTCTAATGATAACGAACCTACAACAGGTAAAAAGCAGGGTTCTGAACAAAATTCTGAAACAACAAACCTAATTAAAGAGTTTCTCAAAACTTTGAATGCTTGGAGTCCTTCCATAGACTTTTATCAACCTCCACCGGTACACTTAAAATACAAGTACCCTGATATTACTCCAGAAATAGCTATTAATATTGTAAATACATTATTTTCGCACAAACCGTTTTACACACAGACTCTGCACTTAATGAACAAAATGTGTCTCAACACTCCTTTTGAAGAGAATGCAAAAGCAGTTGAATTTTTTAAAGAGACATTCAAAAAGTTCTTTGTAGATTTAAGTCAACAGATGGAACTAGATTCACAAGTGCAGAGTGAGACTGAAGAATCAGAAATATCATCAGCAGAAGATGAACACAGAATACAACCAACACAGAATATTGTTAAAAGAAAACGTAAACTACCTGTACCGAAGCATGATGCTACAAAAATATTGTCCACATTACCTCCACCTCCAAAGACTAAGAAAACTGTAGTTAATCAGGAAGAAGTATTTGAATTAGTCACGCCAGTTCATGAACCGAAAAAGATACAGCTTAATGTACATCAAGACGCATTACAAAAGCCTTCAGAAGAGCCTGAAGTTGTTGGCGAGATAGGAAAATTCCAGAGAGAAGAACAACCAGTTCAAGAAGAAGATAAGCCTGAAGAAGTAGAACAGCCAACAATATCCAAAAAGGAACTATTACGTAATAGAGTATCTTATAGAGACATGAAAGTTCTACCTGTATTTAAAAATTATCATCCTGGAGAACCTTCAATGAGGTTGTATATCAAGAACTTAGCTAAAACTGTCACTGAACAGGACGTTAAGAGTATTTACAAGCGGTATGTGGAAAGAAGGACTGATGAAGAGTTGACTGGGTTTGATGTTAGAGTGATGCAGGAAGGCAGAATGAAGGGTCAAGCGTTTGTGACATTTCCTTCTGTGAGGATAGCGGAAGCAGCATTACATGAAACAAATGGATATTTGTTGAAAGAAAGACCAATGGTGGTGCAGTTTGCTAGGGCTGCTAATAAAAAAACTATTGACTGAATTTGATCTTTTAGTTTTACTGATACTACTTACTGAGTATATAAGTTATTATTATAATAGTACCTTTTGAGAATGAGCACATAACAGAGTAATTATTTTCAGTGAGTAACACTCAATACAGAATGTCTTGTGTAGATTTTTAGGTAAATAAAACTACATATAATGTAAAAGATTGAAATTATATTTCCATCAATTCAATGGTATATGAAGACTCGTCTTCATCCTCAATCATTTTTCCAGACAGTAACTTACTAATAACAGGCAGTACATTACTAACAGTTTTCAACTGTTTTATAAGACCAACAACTACATTCAATGTATTTTGTAGTACCCCTGTCACCTTCTCATCTTTAGTCATCAAATACTGCTGATAAAAAGCATCCATTAGTAAAATACACCAATCAAACAACTTGCTTTCATAATCTACATTCATAGTTTTATCTGAATTGACAAGAAAATTAGTTATATATGTCAGCAGGAACAGTGTATCATCTAAACTCAATCCGTTTCTCAAATGTGGAATGATTAATGCATCACTGAATGATATTTGTAATGTGTAATTTAGCAGTTCAAACTTTGCCTTATGTACGATTTGATCTTTCTTTGCAGTGTGCTCTCCAGTACATAGTTTATTGAATTCTTCTGCATCACTAACGTCAATTTTATTTGGGTTAACTAGTTTGATACAATAATTTATCAAAGCTACTAAAACTGATTCAGGCACATCATTGAACTGTTTGATAGTTTGGTAAATTGTTCTGAAATTGTCTTTTTCTATCAGTGGTGGTATAACATTATTACACATGCTTCTTTCAGTTAGGCCGAGTTTGAAAAGGTCTTTTATCTCATTGCTGACTTTAAACTGTGGTTCTGTTGGAGAGTCCCAGTTTGCGATCTCCATACACTCGTCTTGTATAATCTCATGTGATCCTAAAAGGCTTGAGAGGTTACGTTTACTTTGTAGAACGTAAGGCAGCATGCCAATATGGTTAGAAGCTTCAAGAATTATTCTACCATGGAAGCAATACAGCTTTGCATCTTCTGAGTACATTTTCATGGGATATCTGCAAGACCCTACACCCAGGACTATGTTGTAAGCTACTATGATGGCGCCATCTTGCTCTGTATTGCTGCCAAACAGTATGAGGTGGTCTTTGCCCATCCAGGCCAAAGAGACACTGGATAAAGTGGATATCCAGGGCACTGTACCAATAGTTTTCCAGTCTTTAAAGTTGTATACTGTCATTTTAGCATCACTCCCTGTAAAACAAGAATTACAAAGGATATAGTGAAGACTCCAATAGATGTGAAAGCTAAATATTAAAGATACAATGATTACTTTTATTGCCAACAATAATTAAATTTGTAGTTCACTTACACAAAATATAAATAGCATTCTTGCCCTCTGTACAAATAAACTTGCCAACAACATACACATCATCCGGCCTCACAATTTTTGTCTTCGTCATTTTAGATCGCTCCATATCCCCCAACTCATCACGCAATGGACAGTTTAATATTTCATAACTCTCTTTGTTATTTTTAATAATATAACATATGTGATCCGTCTTATTGATAGTATAACAAGCAGCGTCAACAATGGTGTCTGTATCTTTGAGTAATGATTTACTTTCGTAAGTCTTTCGATTGTCGAGTGCGTATGGGAGAGAAGCACAGTTGCCATTTGTGAATATAATGAGTGGCGGTTGATTGCTTCTTGGCAACAGTCTCAGGATATTGAGGGGAAACTGAAAAAGTTAGTCATATGTTATCAGAGGCATGAATTTCAGAAAAATATATTTCACAATTAATATTTGTCTATAAAATTTGTAATACTACCAAATTAAGAACAAAATGAATCTTTACCTTGTACTTCTTCATTTTATCCAAATTGTCTGAATCTTCTTTCCATGTTTTGATGGTGTTGTTATTAAAAACGCCCACATAGCTCTCTTGTTCTTTGTCATAAATGACTGTGGATGTTATGTGGTCTTTTGATGTCCAACCTCCGACTTGTTTTTGGTCTGAAAGCTATAGAAAAATATTGTCAACATAACCTATACACTGAATATCAATAATAATAAATAAATAAATAATAAATAATAATATATCATTAAATGTAAGTCGTAATGTATATTAGAAGTAAATATAGACAGAAGTGAGTTCAAATGTTAGTAAAGTACAACTTACTTGATATTTATTGACGACATTGCGACCTAAAGTAACAATAACGTGTTCTTCTTCTCGATCTTCGGCGACACCATGGAAGCTTTTCTGGTCTATGAGCGGACACAATACATAGTAATTGTGTAACTTTGCCATTTTAATCAATAATTCTTCACATTAAATCCAATAGTATCCTGAAATTTTATTTTTTTTATCAAAATACTAATATGTACTGGCTACCGCATGTGACTGTTTATGTGATCACGTTCCAGTTGCACTTTTTATTATTTGTCGGCATTGACATATGAACGTATGTTTTCAAAGCTGTCTCTTTCTAACGTACCTTAAGATTATATAACTGTCTCTTTTTTAGTAAAATTTCAAGCTAGAAATGTGAATTTTTCACTTTATTGACAGTTGATCTGAGTTTGCGATTAGATGTTCAGTTCTGAATTCGATGAGAAATCCATCTATGTTGGTTTTTAGTTTACGAACGTTTCGCACTGAACTGAAACTCTTTTAACTGAAATTGAAACTGTCTGTCTCCATCTAGTTAAGTTTTTTGTTATATTTTGTTTTGTAAAGTTTACTGTAAGTTTAATAACACGTCTACTTTGCGAAGTAATATTTTGTTACTAATTCTGACGTATCTGTTGATTAGAGTTCAAGGTCAGCTGAATTCTGAGGTTTGGCTTATCGTTCAAATTTATTACATCATCGCTACGACACATTTATCTTGCTAGCTCTTTTTATATTGAGTATTTTCTTACTCTCACGTCTCACTCATTTTGTGGCAGTCGTCCAGTGCGCACGAACATGTCTACCGCGGGAAAAGTTATCAAGTGTCAGGCGGCCGTAGCATGGGAGGCCGGCAAACCTCTGTCGATCGAGGAGATCGAAGTCGACCCTCCGAAAGCCGGTGAAGTGCGCGTCAAGATCACCGCGACTGGAGTCTGCCACACCGATGCCTACACGCTCTCCGGCAAGGACCCGGAAGGAGTATTTCCCGTCGTGCTGGGTCACGAGGGCGGCGGCATCGTCGAGAGCGTCGGCGAAGGTGTAACCAGCGTCAAACCAGGAGACCACGTCGTCCCCCTGTACGTTCCTCAGTGCAAAACATGTAAGTTCTGCCTGAACCCCAAAACTAACTTGTGCCAGAAAGTGCGCATCACACAGGGACAGGGTGTCATGCCCGACGGTACCAAGAGATTCCATTGCAAGGGACAAGATCTATTCCACTTCATGGGATGCTCTACATTCAGTGAATACACAGTTGTTCTAGAAATTTCCATTTGCAAAGTCAATGATGCTGCAGCTTTGGATAAAGTATGTTTGTTGGGCTGTGGTATCCCTACTGGTTATGGAGCAGCTCTGAACACAGCAAAGGTTGAGCCTGGCTCAAACTGTGCTATCTTTGGTCTGGGAGCAGTAGGTCTTGCTGTTGCTCTGGGATGTAAGGCAGCAGGAGCTACACGCATCATTGGAGTGGACATCAACCCTGACAAATTTGAAGTAGCCAAGAAGTTTGGAGTCACAGAGTTTGTTAACCCTAAGGATCATGACAAACCTATCCAGCAGGTCCTTGTTGACTTGACTGATGGTGGTTTGGACTACACATTTGAGTGCATTGGTAATGTAAACACAATGCGAGCTGCTCTTGAGGCTTGTCATAAGGGCTGGGGAGTGTCTGTCATCATTGGTGTGGCTGCTGCTGGTGAGGAGATCAGCACCCGGCCATTCCAGCTCGTCACTGGTCGTACATGGAAGGGAACAGCTTTCGGTGGCTACAAGAGCCGTGACAGTGTACCAAAACTTGTTGAGGAGTACCTCACAAAGAAACTGCCTATTGATGACTTTGTAACCCACAATGTGCCCCTCAAGGAGATCAATGAAGCATTCCACCTGATGCACACAGGCCAGGCTATCCGTGCTGTTGTCCAAATGTAATTTTAAGTGAAAACATATTTTCTAAGCATTTACATTCTGTTTATTGCAAATAAGCAGTTTAACTGGTGAAACTATATTTATATGGAAATAAATTGTTTTGATACTCAAATTGTATTTTTATTTCCCTGTTTCTATCAAACAAGAGTATTGTGACCTGAAAAGCAAAAGTTAACAACAACATAATAGGTAATGGCTGAATGAAGCATCAATCAATCTTTACAAAGTATAAAAAGTTTAATTTGTGAGATATTTTATCAGTAGGTACAATCAATATTGTACTTGGCGAATCTAATTAGAAATCACTGCAAAATGTAATTCTAGGACTCCATGGGTTCACAAACAGTGAATGTTATTAGTGTCCCTATAAATATCATACATAGGAAAATTATATTTTTTACTTCCTTAATCATCCATAATCTTTTGAAACTATTTTGCTAAAGTATCTAATCAGTTTGACACGATTTTAATACTTAATATGATAATGAGCAATCATAACTCGTTACTTTGAGTTGTAGATTTGACATTGTGTAGGTAGGTTTATGTTTATTCTACTTATCAATGCTTTTCATTGATAAACATTGAATAAAAAATTTAGTGACATGGTAAAGTTGTAACTTGTTTTTTATGCTTATTATATGGAAAAAATGAGAACCCTGGCTAATATTAGAATTTCCCAATAATCACCGGGATGCTCCCCGGTAACTATGTATAATCTGAAGTTAAGATTGTGCCATGAGGTTCTAGGTTGGATTACCGGTCAGCCAGTATTATCACAGCAATTCGGCAATAGGTGTTAAAATTTCATCATGCCTACGCCAAATTAACTAGTATTCTATATTTTTATAGCCATATTTTTATTGGTTCATCATTCTATAGGTACATCTGTCGTAAGATTCCAATAGGTATTATGATAACATTTACCATTATAATATGTTGTTATAAGGAGTCAATTGGTGCCAAAGATCAAGTATTTATGTGATCCGATAACACCAATAAAAAGAAATGACCAATTTGAAAATAACATGTCTATATTCATAACAAAATATACATTGCATTACTTATTTATGTAACATTTTTACAACAAATATTTACAATATACACGATAATTTGGACTAACTAATTATACACATATTGAGTTATTAAATACATAATTTTGCTATGTCAAAATTACACATATAAACTTTAAATTTATAAAATATTTTATACATTAATAGGTAGGTACAATTAATTTAAAGAGAAAATAGTAAATATAGGTACTAATTTGAAATCCAAATGCATCATAATCTTTTTTTTTAAATCATGGACAGAACAATTTGGCGCGAAAACTTCATACAGTGAATTACAGTGGTGAGTGGTCCAATATCCAACAGCTGATGTCAAGCTAAAATATTATTGTAATGAACCGTGACGGGTTTTAATATTTTTTTTGTCACATTAACAAATTATTGTAATACCTACACCAGAAGACGATGCTTAGCAGTGAAACATCAGTCAGCTCGTGACTACGATCAATGCATTTCGATCGAAACGTCGGCCAGCAAATAAGGTATCGTAAACCTTAAAATATTATCGCGCTTAGTAATTTTGTATTATAGTTTTAAACAATCTTATAATATAATAATTTCTTCACAAATAGTTGTTAGACGTAGGTACTTATTCGAAGGCAGCTGTACCCTGGCAATGTTGTATACCTACAGTTGAAGTTATTGATCAGCCGTGATCTGTTTGTAGTACTCCACGTAACTGTCGCATTGTTCGCCTGAAACAATCATTTATTATTACTGAGACGGATATAACATCCGCATGCTTACATGTGAGACTTGTTTTAACTTTAATCCAGATAATAATACACTCGGAAGTTAGTCGAAAGTCGAGTTTCATTGAAAATTGCTGTTAATTCACAATTCCATGCAGAAAAATCTTTGAATAAGAGGTCTACCCCCCGGTTTCTGAGTTTTTTTAGCGGTAGTTTATCTATACGAACTGTCATTTTTATATAAGCTTAAATTCTTAAATCGGGGGTAAAGTAAATCAGTCTAAACTCATATTTAGGTGGCGGCGCAGTAAACCAGAAAGTGGTATTATTTTATTATACTTTACCACTAAGCGAACTGTGAGCTGGTAATTTGAGTACCTACCTCCCCACTTTTTCAAAATGTGTGGCCATAATACTTAATTGAATGGTTGCCTAACACCCAAGTTTCTGCAGCAAACAGATGACTGTGCATGTGATTATGTTTGATAGTCATCATGACTGAATACAGGAAAACGTAACCATTACTTTATGCAAGTTATTATGATAAATAAATAGATGGGGTATTTGATATGGGAGAAGACAAAGTCACTTGCAAGTTTTAATCTATGAAAATGAAATGAAAAAAATGAAATGAAAATAATTTTATTGTTGGCAATAAACAAATATAAACAATAAAAAAAAGAACAATATGTGCACGTATTGCCAACAATGATTAGTAGCAAGATCATAGACAAGTTTTACCTGGGAATCTGGCTAATTTTGAACGCAAGTACTTTTACAGGCAAGCATTAGTTAATTAGATATAACATCACGTCTATTCCTATACCACATCAGGTTTAAAGGGTTCTACAAACTCGCCAACCCGCCGCTCGGTTAAATTTTGACTTTTTTATTTCAAAAGAATCAAGTTGGCAGCTCGTAAAGTGCTTTTCAAATAAATACACCGATATAAAGTAGTAGTAGATATGGGTAGGTGAATTTGATGTATGTGGACTACATAAAGAAAAACTAAAATTTAAAGTAATTTAAATAGTAAATAGATAACAGAATAATCATTACATTTTATTGACTCAAAGCACTGGCGATCATTCATTGCACACACCATCCACTTGTAACTTTTTACTCTCATACAAAAAACAATAAAAGTTTATCTTTTTAAACTGTTATCAAACTACCCTTATCTTTATTACATAAAACATTATTATGTGCCTACGATACATAACTCCATGGCACCATACTAAAATTGTACATAATTAATCGTATTGATAACTTATCTGTCGAATAAAATTGACACCATGATAATTGTGTGTTTTTGTAGACGATTACTAGTGGATACTGGTATTTTCTTATTAAATATGGTTATCAACATATTGTGGAAAGATTTTGAATATAATTAGTTGATATAAAAGTGCCTGAACGGTAGTTATGAGATGTGAGTTGGGCAAAGTGCTATTGGGTATTAGCAATTGTTCAATACTTGCTCTGATCTACACGATAAGCCTCGTATGTGGCAACAGACTTTCCCCCTATTATATGGAACCGATATTAATAATGATTTGGGTGATTTCTTGATGTCGGTAGCACAACAAAAAATAATGATTAAAAAAATATGATGATACAAAGATGTGAATGTAAGCACAATCTAAGTAACAACGATTTTACTTGCAGTGAAGGCCAATGCTTTAGAATGTAATAAATTAAGGAACTAGTTAGTTAATTTTTTTGTCACTTTGATCTGTGTTCGAGTTTGACCTTTGTACTGAAGTTAACTTAATTATTCTGCAGAGTAATATAAAAAACTTGTTGAATAAATTGGCTAACGAAACAATTTCAGTAGTTAAATTAAATTCTTTTTGTCGGGGTAATAACAATACTCAACAATATTATTATAAGTTCAATCGAGGATTAAACATATCTAAAAGGAATTACCTTTTTAGTTGTGACAAGAGTTGTTAGATGAACAGTGGGTATGATAAGTAACGGGTACTTTTACTATTGGGCATATCTCGAAGATAAATTATGTTTGGCTAACAGTGGGAGAATACTATAGTTGAATATTACCTTTGAGGAAGTGCGGGTCGCCCCGTGTCCGCTCGTTCCGCGCCTGCAGCGCGTGGTACACGGCGGTGAAGGCGGCGGGCTGGTGCTGCGCGCGCGCGTGCGCCTGCGCCGCCGCCAGCAGCTTGCGCGGCGCCAGCGCGCCCCACGCGCCGCACTGACGAGCTGCTCCTACTGCGCTCACTGGCTCGTTCCAGCTCAGCAGCACCTCTACCACCTCCTGTAGGTCGTACAGATGGTTATTAAACATCATGGAGAAAGACCTTATTAGGCAAGGTATTTAGGGATATCCGAAACAGCATAAAATCTGTCGTCTGTTGTCCTATTTTAAAACAAGTTAATTTAAGGCAAGACATATCATAGGATTGTAATTTCTGTCGACTAATGTTGATAGATCTAGAGAGCCTTATCTATACAAGACAATTTGGTATATACTTAACACGAACGTGATATTAATGTAAATAATATTGGTGAAGTTGCCATAGTAGGTACACCAGTTAAGTAAAGCTTTGAAATTATTATTTCAAAAAACATCTTGAATCATTATTTTCTCAATAAGAAATCATTTCAAAACATTCAAACCCCTTTCAATCCACAATACATGATCTACCACTTCATGTTCCGAAAAAAACCTTAACCATCAACTCCGTATACCTCAAACACATACCTCATATCCCTTGAGCCTCCACATCATATCCAAGGCCAGCTGTGCCGCAGCAGGGTCGAGGTGTCCGAGCGACAGCAGCGCGCAGGCGAGTGGTCGCGCGTCGCCCAGCGCCCCGCGCCGCAGCGCCGCCCGCAGCCGGCCCGTGGCGCCGCGCGTCACGAGGGCGCGCACCGTCACCTCGGCTGCTGCCTGCTGCACCACCATGGAGTGACGGCAGAGTGATGCTATGTACGCTGTCACCACCTAAAGTCCAATAATTTATTTATTTATTTATTCTTACAACTATTTTTACAGGTTTACCCCAATTGTAACCACCACAAATTATAAATTAAAAGATCTCTCGTCGCGTCCATCAATCAAGCTGTTCACAATAAATTCATAACATACTGAACGGATTTGCTTGTGGCTCCAGCAATAGATAGAGTAATACTCGAAGATTTTAGTGTATATTTGTTAAGATTAAGCCGAAGTTTTAGTTAGTAGGTTAGTGATACACTCTGAAATTTTTACAACGAATTTCAGTCGTCATAATTCCTTTACAAAGTAAAACATTTTTACCTGAACTAAATACTTGTCATCAGCATGATGTTGTAGCACATGACTGCAAATATCCGGTTGTGAGATGAGCACTCGGAAGTTATGTGGTGGACGTGACGCCTCTACGGCCACGCCTGCTGTGTTGCGAGCCACTTCTAGGTCTGCCCACTTTCTGTATTAAGAATTAAATGATTAATACTGTACAATACGCAGAGGGAAAGTATGGATGGATGTTTGACACTCAATCACGCCAATACTGCTGAAAGGATTTTGATGAAAATGAACACTTGTAATCTGGACACATAAGATATTTTCCGAGCGGAAGTTAGTAGTAAAAGTTTAAATACAACTGGCAGTTTATTAAAAAACGAAAATATATTTTTCGACAATAATGATGCTTTGCTTTCATGACCAAACAATTGATTTAGATAAAAATCAGGTATACAATTTTATTCTACAGTGAAAGATGTGATGTTTTTAGAAAGAAAATTAATTCTCTTTATTATCAACATACCTGTAAACAGCATTAATCTCATCGAAAGATTTAGACAGTTCCACGAGGTACGTCCCAGCGTCCGTCACAAGTTGGTTCAGTATCTTGTAGATAGTGTCCTTGCCGTGTGTACGACGAAGTAGTACTGCTACTATCTTTGATATCTCGTCCTTTGGCACCTAGAGTAATTAAATATGGTTTAATATTAGAGTAACTTCATTAGTGTGGTCATGCAGCTAAAATAATAAGATTACAAAAAATCGACGAACAGACTTGATGTTGACGTCTCTCTTTATTTCAAAGGCAGTCTACAAGTCACTAGCATGGTTCTTATAAAATAAAGACGGGAAGGTGTATTTGGTACAAACTCCTTTCCGGTCTAGACTCGTTTAGAAGTCAGGCCTATGCTGAAAAAATCATGTCAACGTCGGTCTTACGAATAAATCTTTAGTTAAGAATAAGATAACGATAATATTCGTACCGCATGTGCTAACCCTGATGGGATAAGATTCACCCTCCAGAAACAGCCGAGCCGCGCGTCTATGATGTAGTCTGGTTGAAACACTACCCATGTGTCAGAATCTGTTTGTTTGTAGTTAAGGATAATTAAGTATTCTAGGATAGGTTCTTTACTCAAAAGAAGAAGTAAAGAGAAGTATGTTTCAGGAAAAACTGGATGTGATAAGTAAATTGAGTACATAATACATATTTTTTAAAACTTTTGGTCATTATTGTAGTGAGACATTTGCCACTTATTGTATGTAAGGTGGACGTCTGTATACGTTCAAACGTACACGTACGTGTATCTTACAAACGTGTAAAAGGGGACTAAAAATGTATAGTATTTTTTTTTTAAAGAGTAGTTAAATAATTGTTTTTAGGCATTCATTTGTCGTTTGGTTGTTAATCTTTCAGTAAAAGGATACACATAGGACAGAAGTTATCTCCGACGAGTGCTGGCTTCATAGAGACACCTGGCACTACCGGGATGTGGATCATTATGTTGTTCTCCGGCTTGGACTCCTCCATTATATCGAACAGTTGCGATGTTTGACTTGACTGCAAGAGATAGAAAAAGCAGTTTATGTAGTTGTAAGTGTGGGTAATTTTAGCCACGACAGTTCAAAGTTTGATAAAAACTACGTTTAACTTGAAGATTTGTTGGTATCGCAGAATAGTTGTTGTTCAAATAAATAAACATTGTCAGCAATCTCACTTTTGTGTATCGGCAGATTAGGATCGTGGCGTAATTCAGTTCCTCTTTCTTCTTTTGACATAATAGTTATTGTCTAGGCTTGTGTAAAAAATGGTTGAATGCAATTTTTAATATTTTATAATATGTGTCGTAAAACATAACAACTGAATTATTTACAGTAGAGCATAATAATTTTACTTATTTACCTGATGATGAACGACAACTAAATCGTCAACCACATTGACAGCAAACCTGCCGACAAGTCCTGTCTTCAGTACATGTGTATAATGGAAGCCATTTGGACCCATTATTGGCATCAGCCAAACCTGAAATAAAGAGTTATTTATTTGTAATGTCTTTAATAAGCAAACTTTCGCCACTAAAAACTTCATTTTGTCATTGAAATATTAGCATAAGGCTTATGCATATATTTCCTAATAAGAGCACGTTTTTAATTGGTAATGTCAATTTATGCCTTTTAGTTATTCAATTACTCCATGTTGAGCTTTTAAACAAAGACTAAGACCAGCTTATCTCTAGCTTCTTCAGGGCATGAGACATTTCTTGCTACTTGTTTGAATAAAGTTCATAGACTGTGTAGTGTGTACAACAGGAAGAATATGTCAAGAATAAAAGGATTACCTCAGTAGGTCCCTGTGGTGTGACAGCAGCGGAGTGCGCGTGTCGGAACACGGCGCACCACGTCGCATCACACACTCTCAGAATGAACACATCACGCTCCAACACGGGTTTTGTGGAGTCCACTGTAATATACATAAAGGTAGCTTTATAATCATTTCTTATGAAAGTTAATGCTGTGATTGAAACTAGGTACCATTTTTAAAGGCCTAAACTCTCCCTCATTCCATAGGGGTACCCATGCCCAGCAATAGGACAGTAAAGGATTAAACAAAAAGATGATATAAAAAATATGTCAGTTATGTTTTGGTTATTGTGATTATTTTTTCAATTAAAATCAAATTAGTGTTATGTTATACAAAACATGTTTTTGTGTTACCTATCAACATTTTACGAAGATAATAATGATGGAAGCATGATGCTTAAACTTATAAACAACAGGAAAAATAGATACTTCTCATAGAATTCCAAGCAGTTTCATGTAACTTACTTTCCAGTTTCTGTAGTTTAGAAATTGTAGAGTTGTTCAATGAGAATGGTTGTAGTAATACTCCATTATTGCCAGCCAACATTACTATGTTGCTTTGTGAACACCATGAAAACCAAGCACAGCTAGAAATTAAACATAAGTTTGCATTTTACTATAGCCCAAAATAAATATTTTGAAAAGTCAGGGTCATTTTAGGCAATAAATGTACTAAAATGTATTTAAATTGATATCAGACTGGTTATATCCATAAAAACAGAGTATATCTATGTAAACTTCATTATAAATATTTACGTCATAATTTGTATGTCAATTAGAACAACATAAGATATGCCCAAGTTTTAAACAAAATTATAAACATAGATTTACCTAAAAGATGTGTTCTTCAAACTCTTCAACTGTTTTTTATCAGGTACAACTTGTAACAGTTCAATACCATGGTCAGTTATAAATGCTATCTCATTAACCTTAGGCCACACAAACCCTAATATCTTTGCATTCTTCCATTTACATACATGTGTGTATTCAGCATTAGTCGGAGCTAAATCTTTAAAGTTTACAAACTCAACACTTGCATTCTGGTTATCCTGATTCCTTTGTATGGCTAATATTTTTAGATCTGGTGAGAATTTTATTGATATTATCGGTCCTCGGTCTTCCATACGGAAAGAAGTAGACTTGGTCTCATCCATGCTAGTCACTGTGACGCCAGTGACGCCCCCAGACCTGACTGTAAATACCTGCAAAGAAAAAAACACTCATACTTTTTAGACATTGTTCAAAAAGTCGCATACAACTTTTAAGAAAAGACTAAGAGCCTTAATAGCGGGAAATGTAATTATGCGTATATTTACAGTGAAACTAGGTCGTTCTATGGTGTATTGTGATGAAAAAAACATACGCATTTACCTGTCCATTTGTGTCGTCAAAAAATACATTAGTCACTGGGCTGTCCGCGTCGAAACGCTTTGGTTGCTCGGAGAGTGATAAGTAGTACTCATCACTGTCTTTTAAACGAAATCTGGCCATGTTTATAGAAGTTATTTATATTGAAACTGAAACATGAAAAACTTGTGTAGTTTGATCTTTGTTATGACACTGTCAGTACTGTCAATGTCAAAATTGTTACTGACGGATCTGACGTAATTCTATAAGAGATGTTTTATACTGGAACTAGAGCTTTTGAGATAATTACAAAATGGTCTGTGTGAATAATGAATGAACCATTTACAGTCAACATTTATGTTAAATTCAAACAAATAAGTAATTCCATGGCCTATATGAGGGTCATTATTTTTATTAACATGGGTTGCGTTTTGCTATGTTTAGCCATGAATAACTGCGTATCGTGGTAGTATTTTAAAAACATTCCATATATATGATAGATATTTAATCAACAATAATCAATACCTACCTTACTTGAATTAGGTATACAATGTAATAAAAATAATAAAAACTGTTTAACACGGATGTTTGTCCACGGTCTGAGCCAGGAAAATAAAAAAATAAAAAAGATATCACTAATTCACCATGGTTACGAAAGTCACAACAATAAACTCAAAACACACTTGAAGAAGTAATAAAAGCTTAAAATAATGAATGAAAACATCGAATTAAGAACCTTTACTGCAGACAATTCAACAGAAAATGATATTCAAGAGTATCACGAGATAAAACAAGACACGACTCTTGATGATGTCGACACATCATTTTCATCGAAACAATCTTCGAAACCGGTAAATGAATATGATTTCTTCACTCAATACGATGTTAAAGGTGATAATAAAAAAGGTTTCAAGAAGAAAAAGACGAAGAAGAAAGACAAGACATCTAATTTGATGGATATTATAAGTTCGGAACTTGCCGCCAACACGGTACCGTTAGCAGAAAATGTTATAACATATGTTGATAACTCAAAAGAACATCAGAGCAGTTATTTACAAACTAGTTTTAGTACTGATAGACTGTTGAGGACACCTAGATCTTATTTTACGGACGCAGAAACTGGGTAAGTGGATAGATTTACCTTGCTTTATTTGACTGCCTACAAAAAATATCCCATACTAACATGGTAATTCAATTTTATTAATCCCTTTTTTCTTTTGTGTCTTATTTTTTATCAATTAACAACTGAAATACATGCTACATTTAAAATACTTACATCTTATTCTATTATTACTAATGTTCTTTTCAGGAGGTTTCAAAATGTTCAGCGAGTTAACTTGAGTCCGATATTTCCAAGAGTCCTTGAGAATGCTGTAACCGAAGAGGTTTTTATCCCAGTAGAATATGTTCAGCCGTATACATTTGACGATATAATAGCACAGAATTCAGACAAAGAGCAAGAAGTACCTACAAAATTCTTGGACATATCAATTCAGAATATAACATTCAAACATCACCACAATTTCAGCCTGGAAAAGTTATTATGTATGAAAGTTTTAGAAAAATATAAAGAATACGAATTCGTTCTAACATCTTTGAAAGACATATCAAAAGACATTAAAGTTAATAGAGAAACAAAAGATAATTTAAAGAAAGATTTAGCAAAAGTTAGTCCAAGTAAGAAAGATAGTTTGAGATTCGATCAAACAGTGCGAAAATATACCGAAACTCTCATCAAATTAAAAGAAAAGCAAAGAGGTTTATTGAAGAATAAGAAAGAGCTGGCACATAGGATTGTATCACTATGGTCGGACATCGAAATGGTGAGAGAGAGAAGCGACCGAATTGAAACACCTTACACACTAGAACTTACGAAAAAGATATTAGATTCTGATGAATTCGAAAAAGAATGGAATTCTACTTTCAATACAGAGTTCACTGATAAACTTGATACGATTGAATTTGAATACGTAAATGAATATTTAGAATACAAAGAAGCGAAAACTGAACAAAAGTCTAAGAAATTGTCCAAACCACAACTACATATTGATGAAGATGCTATCAAAATAGAAGCTGAAAAACTAGCCAATAATATTATCGTGAAAGATGAAATAGAATTACAATTGAAAAGAAACGAAAGTGTTCTAACTGATTTTGTTAAACTTGGTTTACGACTAACTAAAAATTCTTATCACTTCGAAATCTACGTTGACGATGTTTTCGTATGCGAGTCTGAACATTATTCGAGCAACGATATGTATTGTGTAGAATTTACTGAAAGTTTTTCAGTGCAGATATTACCAAAAAATAGTTATATAAGAATACTATTACTGGAAAATGGTGAAAAAGTTTCACGTCATAAGATAACCTTAGCAGATATTAAAAAGAGTAGCTCAGATTTTAGTGTTGAGAATTTAGTTTATGAAAACGATGTTGAACCGACGGCTAAACATGTCGGTAGTGGACATAGTATCAAAGAAATAGCCGTAGCAAATAAAGTAAGACTTAGAAGTAGTAGTCTATTTAAAGAAAAGTTACACACAACTTGTGAAATAAACATCAAAGTGGGCTGGAACGATAAGATTGAACAAAACCAAGCAGAAGCGATAAAGACATCTATAGAAGTTGGTAAGCAAATCAAAAGACTACTAAATGGTACTGATAAACCTACATTAGACGTATTAATAGATGTTATAAGCAAAATTTACGAAAAAGACATCAATGATGAAGATATGATAGAAACTTTACAGAAGCTAAGTAAGATGGAAATTACTACCGATCATAGTTTTGCTATAGATCAGAACAACCCAGACCTTATAAGGTTAAAATTGCTACACTTGCGAAATATTGGGGGATTCAGCAATATTGACAAGAAGTTAGTCCCTCTCCACGCAAGTCAGATATCTACGGAACAACTAAATTGTTTGCAGAAAACGAAGGAAAGAGAATTTGACATGGACTATTTGAATGATAAAGAAATGGAGATGGATCCTATAGAACTGCAAAGGTTTATCGGCGCGAAGTATGTACAGAAGTTAAACAAGAACATGTTGAGGAATCTGAATGAATATTTGCTGCAGAAGACTCATAAAGATGTGGTGAGGGACTTGAACTTTGGGCTAAGGTATGTATTTTTAGAGGACTATATTTATGACTTATACCTATGCACGATATACATATACATCACATAGTAATACAAAGCTTAACATTGTAAAAAATTATATGATCATTATTAGAGTTCGGTTAGCGAAATTTTGTGCAAAGAAACTGCGGCAGCTCATTTTTTTTTGTCTTGCACAAAGATCAAACTCTGCGAGCCTATACCATGACTTTCTAAGGTTAAAAGCTTGAGTTCGTAAAATTATCTACCTACTCATTTCCTTCTTGACTTTTAAGTACATAGTTCCATAAAGTTGTACCTTCCTTCATTTGTTAAAAGTCACTTTATTTTCATGACAGGAGTTTGTTCTTCAACCAGTCTAACGTAGCAAGTCTAGCTTCATTGTCCAGCTCAGCAAAGCAACAGCTCTTGACAGAATCTATGTGCAAAGAACAGGATATTCACGTGACAGTGCTCAGAGCGTTCAACTTACTTGATAGAAGCTCCACTATATTGGAAGAGGGTAGTGACGATGAGGAAAAAATTGCAGGTATAAATATCACTATATCGTTTTATTATAGATTTGTTATTATGACAGTCAAAGGAAAAAAGGAAAATTTATTTTTCATTAATTGTTATTTTCCTTTTTTCCTTTAGATACTTAGGCATCGAATTACTTAACCGAGAGAACTAGAGAAATATCTTGAATCCCAGGGACTTAACAAACATATTTACAATGGTCATAATAGAATCACTATCAACTAAAATACCTGTATAATGAAAAAGACCAGTATCAACTAGAATACCTACCTAGTTACTCGAGGAAATCGAACCTATGACCTATGACTCTAAACAGGAGTAGCACTTGCGTGGCAACCACCTTACCTTCTGCGCTACGGAAAGCATTTATGATCAACAGAACACCATGAGTTTTCATTCATGTTTCAGGTTTCAAAATCCGTCCGTTAAGACCATACGTCCGGTTGAACTACAGAGGAGTGTCGGCTCAAACTGTCACAGCTATTGGTTGTCATCCTACGTGGAGTCACACACTGAAAATAAAGACTAAGTAAGATAAAAACCACTTTTTTATTTAAAAATTTAAGTGCGATATTCCACTATGCCTTTTTAAAGCAGTTTAAAAATCCGCATTGCAATGATAGCACGATATTTTGTAATCAAGTTCTTATGCAGAAGAATGAAAAGAAAGGTTTTAAAATAGGTGCAAATTAAAAAAAAATAAACATAAAACCTGTGTAGTAAAATATGGATGTAGTCAACCCTAAATATACTGCAGAACTGTGCGATCGCACAAAAGAACATCAAAATTTAATTTCTTTCTCTTTTCTTCAGACTGGAACCTCTCTCATCTGTCCACATAAATATCTTCGATGAGCACAAGGTCCAGATCCTCGAAGGTTTCTCCGAAGAGGACCGCTCCAGTAGAACAGTTCACTACAGATATTACAACAAGTGGCTGGGCACTTTGCAGATACCTTTGTACACTGTGTTGACGCTTGGAACTGTAAGTATAGCTCGTAGATATCGCTGGTATAACTAGATCAGTAGTTATGGTACTGTTCCAATATTCTATCTTTTATAGGTGACTAGCTGACCCGTATGACGTCCAATAAGAGCGAATGGGTGAAATTTTTCCACATTTTTGTAACATTTTTTACTGGTACTCTGCTCCTTTTGGTCGTAGCCTGATGATATATAGCCTATGTCCTTTCTCGGCTATCAAAATATCTCCATACCAAATTTCATGCCAATTGGTTCAGTATTTTAGGCGTGATTGAGTAGCAGACAGACAGACAGACAGAGTTACTTTCGCATTTATAATATTAAGTATGGATGGGTTACTCACTTACCGTAATATACGTTATTTGTAGAACATAGTTAGGTCTACAGCTTTTTGCATTAGTGTTTTTAAAGGAAAATATGTAACGCGAAAATTTAAAAGTTATGATGATACATATTTTCGAAGCTGTATTTTTTAAACTTCCACGCTAAGATTTGCTGTTGTGTCGCGGGTACTTTCACAAACATACGAACAAGAGATACAAAGTACAGCTAGACCCGAAACAACTATTTAAGGGTCGCACAAATAAATTGTTTCGTGTGTTAATCGAACCCGCGACCTCCCGGCGCAAAGGTAGTAGCGACTTTAGCCTTGGAGGCGGTCATAAAAGATGATCCAAAAGTTCCCATAGTTACTACATACTAATTGGTTCTGACCTTCCACAGAGATACTGTAAGACACGTCATTTACATAAATTTACACAAGTTGTGAAATGTAAGTACATTCAGCTCCAAAAGTAGCTGATCATACTCAATCCTTTGAAACCCTATGCACATTATTCCATGGAAAAAACATTTGCCATTGATAGAAATGTTTAATTCTAACTCATTCTACCTCATTTTGATATGTTATTTATTAAAGTTACGTAACACAGAGGATTTGAAAATATGTAGGTTGTTCAGCTACTTTTGGAGCTGACTGTAACTACCTCATATATGTAGGTAAATCTCCAACGTAATGTTTATTCACGATGATGTTATAATCTAATACAAATATTACACGTCTGTCGTTGTAATCTTCCTAAATAGGCGAATATAATGTTCGTAGGTCATTCAATGATGTATACAGGGTGATTACTTTACAAGCAAACTTTTAACTACGCTCGAAATGGTCAAAATATTGAACTAATCGGTTAAGTTCATGATTAGAATTTAGTCTTGTTAATTAAAACTTATCTAGTTCGTTGTAATGACTGCAGAGGGGTTTAAAAAATCTTGTCTCAATAGAAACTTTTGGTACCAAGGGAAAGTTTTTTTTTCAGTCAAAACACAGAGTTTGTCATAATAGGTATTCAGTTGGTTACTAAAGATGACTATGAACTCGTATTCAAAATCAAATCACTTAATTATTAAGGTAAAATTCAGACACTAATGATTGCTTTTATAAATTCAGTTTTGAAGGTTCAATTTCAAATTCAAAGTAAGTAGACTAATATGCGCAAGGACTAACGGAATTGAAACACTGAGTAAGTATTTAAGCTCATAAGCAGGTACCTACTAGGTAGTATAAGTCATAAGAAGGTAGGTAAGTAGGTACTTGAAACTGAACGCAAGATAAATTCGCACAAAAACGAACACGACATACTTTTATTCATACAATGCCTTACAGCCTATATACAATAGTGATCTACTCTAAAGGTTAATGACCCCTGACACGTCACTTGTTGCGATGGGCGTGTCATGTGACGTCTACTCATTTATAATTTAGTCACTTGGACAGTTCAATGCCATATGACAGAGGCCTGTACGTTGTACTGTCGTAACACAATGAGTCACACCAGCACATCAAAATATGACTATTACACATACTGCATTTAATTTGTGTACTTATGCTGATAATAATAGTTTTTGTTTTATCAAAATCGGATCAAAATTACCGAAGTTACAGCGTTATAAAGTTTCACTGCTTTTTTAAATTTGCGTTGCTTCGCGCGCTATGCGCTGACGTCACGACGCAACAGACACGCTTGTTCGACTGCGGGTGATGCGGAGTTTTGATTTGAAAAGTGATTTGCATTTAATATTTAAAGAGTCTGAGTATGTGTTTGTGTTATAAATTTAATCATCGTGTTTTTTGTAAAATAATATATCCTCGATCTTGATCGCCACGCACACAATCATCAACTAGACCCAGGTAAAGAATGTTGAACTCGTATACTACTAATAATATTTATGTGTGTAGTTAACAATAAAATTGAAAGTTTGTTAGAACTGGCATTACAAATAATGATTGTAACGTACCTACCAAGTGTAAATTTGGAAAACATAGTTTTAAAATAATATTATAAAAAAACAAAATTGTCACCCCTGCCTCTGACTTAAGTCAGGTTGATGGCTATCATATGAACGCATGAATCTACTCTGTAGGTAGGTAGTCTTATATGATTGGGTGTGTAATGAGAACTTTTAAACTAACATTTTAATTTTGATATTATTAGATTTAATAAACATGGGTTCTTTTTTCAAAACAAAAAACCAACGCCAACTCAACCGCCGCACTCGGCTCGCCGCCTCCTGTGAGGTCATTGAACTGCTTATTAAATAGTATCAACTGTTAGGTAGAAGTTCATTGCTAGGTATGTACGAACATGATATGGCATCTTGATCTTAAGGAAGTGTTCAAAAGGCAAAAAACTTATATTTAACATTTGCGCTTGACAGTATCAGAACCGGGCTTTAAGTTTTAGACTAGGTGTCTTTTGCAAAAATATAAAACAGTTTACATGGTACAGAAAAAAACAATTTTCGGGGTGTTTTTTCACTGGAGTTAGTACACATAGGACAGATACAATATTTTCTAACCATTTTGTTTGTCCACTATAAGCAAAACAAATTATTTAAAGCGAAACCGCGAGAGCGCAACGAGCCTATGTAGGTATCGGCAAGTACTAACGAAATAGCAGTGTCGTGAGATGACGTCACACGGCCGTGCGGCCGCTTCGCCGGAGTTTGGCGCGAAGGCCATACTTTGACGTTTAATATCTCGGTCATTTTTGAAGATACGAAAAAAATAAAAACAGATTTTTTATCCTTGAAGTACCTAGTTTTTAAATATGCTCATAACAAAAATCATTGGTGTGACTCATTGGAATTTAGCATGTTTTGTTCAAAGGTCTTCAATATGTAAAGTTATATGTACTTGATTGAAGACACTTCCGCGCTTACCCATAAATTGAATATTGAGACTACATAATTTCAAGATGCTAATTTTATAATGAGCAATATTTCTATCATCTATTGATAGTTCTTTTGTTTTTAGCTGTTTTAAAACAGCACTAAATTGTACTAAAAACATAAGAACTCTATAGATGTCTCTTTAATCTATAGATGATAGTAATATTTGTGCCATGCGAGAATCAAACCCACTACAACCGTTGTTACAGCAGCGCGTAGCGTAGCGTCTCTATCGCCTTAGCTGTCAGCTGTAACCATCACAGTAATTCACGCTATTTAAACACGATTATCATGCGATGATGGTAAAATGCTATAAGTAGGTACAGACTTGTTCCCTACAACAGACCTGGAACATTAGGTACTATATTGCTTTTTATGATTTCAGATTCGCGGAACATTCAAAATTTCAACTCCACCCCTCCTATTCGGATATGAAACTCTTCAAACCAAAGAATCATCATCACTAATCCCAGAAATAACCCAACTGATGAAGAAAGACACATCTTTCATAACATTAGAAGTGACCACAAGCCTCTCGCATTTGGGCGGATTACACGCTTACAACCAACCTTTGCCGAGCTCATTAGAAGACGATTATTTGATCAAACATTTGAACAACTTTGTGACGGAATACACAAATGAATTCCCTATGAGGAACATTTCTTTGAACTTTATAGACAGCGGTGGTAGGAACAAATGTGTTACGCAATTTCTACAGCCAATTCCTTTGCCGGAAAAAGACTTTTTCCCAAAAGCCCCGAGATGTGAGTCTGCAGTTTCGAAATCTTCTGGGTTGTCGAAGAGTTCGTCTTCTAGCGGGAGAAGAAGGGAATTGGAGGGAGAGAGAGTGAATCAGGAAGAAAGAGAGTCTCTTTACAGTGGAACTATGCATGATGGTGACAGTTTGTCGAAGATGATAAATGCGTGCTTGCGGTATGTCTCCTTGATCCCGAGTTATGAAGTTGTTGAATCTCATGTGGTTACTTTATTGGGACTGGTAAGTTTATATACTTTAGAAAGCGAAAGCGATATAAGCAATATTACATTGTATCTAAGATTTTTTTAATGGTTTACTATACGAAATTAAAGACTGTAGCTCTATACCGGCTTTCTGAAAAATCACTTGATTTTCTTACTCACAAAGACAACTTCCACTTATTTTTTTTTCTGAATAAAGAATACACACCATAACACCCATACAACAAATGTTACAACTGTTTGTAAATAATGTTAATATTATTAGACTTACAAAATGCCAATCAAACATATGACTTCCGACACCTTGCAACAGCATGTCAGCAACCTTACCGTTTCATCACCTGCAAATCTTTACCTCCAATATTAACTACTACAAATACACATTTTCTTCTTCACCAGGAACTCCTAAAAGTCCTTCACGGCTCCCCACTAGACCACAACATCCTCCTTGCAAGTTACTTCATCTACCTAGGCATCAAATGCTGGATAGCCATCGGCCTAGGTCTTCCCCGAGGCCCCAGCAGCTACGTCCTCATCAAATACGACCTGACCACTCGCAGGATAGTGTTGGACAACGATCAGCTGTTCCGCAGTAAAGGGTTCTTGAATAGAACTGATGGGTATACTTGGTATGTGTGTGACGCGAGTAACGGACAGAAATATGAGTTGCGAGATGTTGGGTGTCCTTTGAAGACTGTGGATTATGTTTTTGATAACGAAAACGTGAGTAGAGAAAAGTGGAAATTTTATTTTCATTGTCTAGCGTATCGCCGAAAATTGTACTTTTGCCAATCAAATGACAATAAAAATCATGATTTAAAAGATTAAATCGATAATATTTATAGAAGACCATTTCCTTAGTTTATCTAGCAACTAAAATGACCCAAAATATTAACTGCGAAACAAAGGTGCATAAAATACACCTTGCCTTGTTTCCCTTTATGAAAGACGTAAGTACCTAAATTTCCTACATGAAATCATAGTATTACTGCGTTTTTCAGATATGGGTAAACATGCAAATGTCTCAAGACTGCGAGAGCATGTCGTTTGACTTCACCAGATCCTCAGAATGGCAGCCTGTAAGTACTAACAACTAACTTAGACCCTACATTACGTACCTACTAAAGTCGGATGCCGATTGTTAGTAATTCACGGATGCGGATGTCAATGCGGAGTCGACAGAGACGTGAATGCCTGAATTCATGCAGATATTCCACGGTTGCAGATAAAAAATTTAACCCATTAATGTCCCACTAGTGGGTAAGGGTCTCCTCCCGTAATGACGTCAGTGTTAGGCCTTGAGTCCACCACGCTGGCGAAGTGCGGGTTGGGGACTTTGCATACCTACAAGAACTGTTCTAAAGAACTCTCAGGCATGTAAGCATGATTTCTTTTATCGTTAGAACAAGTGATAATTATTCCAATTACACACATAACTTCGAAAAGTCAGGTGTGTTGCCTCGGGTTCGAACCTGCAACCACTTGCGTGGGAGATACGAGTTTATACCTCTCAGCTATCACTGCTCTCCTGTTTGCAGATGCGGATGCGAATATCCGCTACACCCCTACTACCCACTTACATCGTATTTATGTCACTGCCCTCCCTTATGGTTCAATTCTTAACCTATGAATAGAATGCCCTTAATGTTTATAAAACGCATCAGTAAATGTAGTCCACGTGTGTTTATCCGTATCGCGACATATTATAAAACAAAGTCGACCAATGACTGTTGGTTCGTGATATACTCATAATATACTGCGGTTTTCAAAAATGTCTAGAGCGATCCTTGAATGTTTTTTTGTGTTTAACTTGTTAAGGCTTACTAGATGTTGCCTGGGCAAAGCCGGGTGGTCCACTAGTAGAATATAGAAACGTTACTTTCAGCTTTTTGGCCTTTATACTCTAAATTGTACGAATTTCTGAGTAAATAGGTATAAACTTGAAACTCGAGTCAAAATTTCACAACATTTTGGAGACAATACGAGAAGTTTTGCAATAAGGTGGGAAAAGTTTGTTGAAGTTTATTAACAAGGCACACTTACAATACACACAATACACATATACTTAGATAGGTACGCATATTGATAGACACATACCAACCTACACTAACGCACCAACATAAAACCAAGAAAAATACTATTCCGCACTAGATGTAGGAATTAGGAGACAGATATACCATGAAATTTGACACATTTCTGCCTAAACCTTTGGATATACATAACAAGCGTGATATAATGTACGTATAAATAACACGGTCATTGTCTTAAATAAATGCTATAATTTAAAAACAACTTTAAAGACTTAATTTCATTATAGGTGTTCGACAAAACAGTATTCGTAATGAAACAGCCAGTAGTGACTGACCACGCACTGTACTCGTCACCTCCGAATGTGGAGGCGCTGCGAGCCGCGCTCGAGACCAAGATCAAAGCCAAGATACAAAAGTGGAGGTCGCATATGAAGACTATTTGGAATAGGTAACTATTTATTGAAACTTCATAAACAAAAATGTTACTTAGCTGTTAAATGATCTTGAAATTTTAAATTTTGTGATTAGACCTGAGTATCGCGGAGTGATGAGTATACAATATGAGTACTTATTCAATATCGAATGATGATATTTCTTTCTTTATAAAACTCCATCACTTTTGGAAGGAGGTATGTTTGTTTCAGCCCCCGCTGTTTTATACTTACTACCTGTATGGTCCAAGTGGAAGTGGGGAGTCGCGGGTTCTGTTCTTGGACGGGAAAAGGGCAAATAGGTAGTTTGTGTTGAAATCGTAAATAACCGTCATTTTTACGAAGCACGATCGATATGACCCGTTGTTGTCCTCAACTGGTGCTGCATACAGTGAAACCTGGGTATATTTCAAACACTCCTACACCTTCGGGTATAAAATACGTTATTTCCTTGTATTCAGATACTGCAGCACATTGTTAAGAGAGATGCTACCACAGTGGGAGTACTGGAGCTTCAATCCTAGCGGGCAGAAGCCAGGGTTCAGTCACAGACTGAAACAACTCATGGTTACGTACAAGGTAGATATACTTGCCTTTCTTTGATACCAGTCCCAAGAAAATATTCTTGAAGTGGGTTTAGTTTTGAGTTGCCACCTTTCGAGATGAATAATTGATGAGACCATTATTAAAGTCCGAATAGAAGAGCTGTCGCTATGCTATTATATCGCAGGTTTGATTCTCAAGTGTGGAAAATATTTGTGTGACTGGTCTTTACAACATCTAAAATTTTGACTTAAGTGGATCCTCTATAACTTTGGTCTCCTTATGTTCTAGATGTATGGCTTCCCACTAAACATGTCGTACACAAACACAAAGTCAGTGATATCAGCTGTCAAGTCGACCGGCCTCCACGTGATCGACGACCCTAAGGTCGAGTTCGCGCTCGCCGTCGAGGTGTACGCCTACCCTAACAACGTCATCAGTCTGTGGGCCTTTCTAGTCACCATCACAAGGATGTAAATCTATAAATATACCAATTTTATTACATAACCGTCTATTTTTCCCTCACTCGCGATAAATTTCAACTTTTTACGACAATTCGATGACGTATCTTGGCATCCAACACAACCAAATTAGATTCCAGAATACCGTTTACACCGAGCAACAAGAAACTCAAAAATAATCATGTTCTTAGGTAAATATTTGGGAAACCACCGTCCACCAAACAAAAACTTTACAGAAGAGCAATATAAAATTTATTTTTAAAACTCATTTCTCTGGATACTATATTATAACCAAGTTTCATTTAATTAAATAAAAAATAGAGCTTGTATGTCTTTTCGTTTTAATGCTAACAAAATAAAATTAACATGTATTCCATCGTAGTATAAAAATATACGTAAAAATAGAAAAAAGGAGATGTTTTTATAGGTGTAGCGTTGGCGTCATACGAAGTAACGATCGAAGCCCTGTGCGACTGTGACGAGGTTGGAGTCGCGAGTATCATTCAGTTCCGGGCTGTCTTAACCTAAGCGCAGTGGTGTGGGGGGTGGCGTGTTTAGCTCCCGGGGTCGTCGGTTTTGTTCTGTTTGGAGCGGCGCAGCTGCTGGATGTAGTGGCGCTGGATGGGCTTGTGGAGCGCCAGCTGCGCCAGCGCGTCGTCGATGGAGAACCACTGCCGCTTGCGCCCCATCAGCCGCGAGTCCTCCCACTCCGCCAGCTCCTGCGTCACCGTCATCACGTACACTTCTGTTCGGTGTTTGTGCTCTCGGTTCTGCAATACAAACAAACATACGCTTTACTTTCATGTTCATGAAACTAATTCTGTCTTAAGAAAAACGATATAAACGTATTACTAGAAGACCTTAATCGAAATCGGATTACTAATCCATTTAATTCAAATTAGTGTCTATCAACGTTATAGTTAATCTACCAACAAGGTTTCGTGAGCACAGAATGGAAAGTAAAAATTAGAACTTGTACTACATGGATACGAATGAGGCAAGGGAAGCTTGTAAAGATCGTACCAAGTGGTGTTCTTTGGTATTTGCTTAACCCTTTGGGAAAAAATATGTATGTATGTATGTATTACTTCGGACTACTGAAACCGCAGTAATATCCCCAGATTATCATGAAAGCACTCCATGCCTCCTAATCTGTTTAAAAAACATGTTTGAACAGCTTTTATCCATGAAAACAAAGGCAGATCTTTGCTTGGAGATAAGTAAAACAATATTTGTGCAAGGCCCAGCTAATGTGACTTTGCACAGGCATTGTAAAGAAACTCGCGTTACGTCACCTAGTTATTTTTCTGCTACCTGTTTAAGGTCTTATGAAAACTTTTTCACGTGGTTAAAGAATGGTGAGGAAAGGTATTTTTGTACCCAAAGTTGTTTAGTTAATATAGGTATCTTGCAAATACATGACATTGCGTTTTTGTTTCCGTGGCAGTGATAAAGGCCAAGATGCCGCTAATGTACATACTTCTTCATCTTCTGTTAAAAACTATTTTAGTTTAAGTTGTTATTTTACAATGATGGTGCAAGTTTATACCCATTATTTTATGATTGGGAGAATTTTCAAGATCAATTAGGCATTTTTGATAGACCCGAAAGCGAGTAAAGTTAGAGACGCTGTACTTGATTATTTATTCGTAATAAAAGTAACTCAATTCCTCAGATGACAAATAATAAGTGTGGGAAAGTGACAATTGAGACTCTTGGTTAGGTTTGCTTGCTGTTTCAAAATGCATCTTTCTGTTTTGATCCATATCATATGAGCTATTGAGACAGCATGACAAATACACATCACTACATAGTATAAAACAAAGTCGCCCATTTTGTCTGTAGTCCCTTCGTATGCATAAAACTTTAAAACTACGCAACGGATTTTGATGCGGTTTTCACTAATAGAAAGAGTATTTTCTCCGACAGGTTTTTATATATAATTGAAATACATTGAAACTATATTAGCTGAGTTATAGCGATTTATGTCCAAGAAGTCAGAAAAAAAATCTAATTGAAGATTGCATTTGTGCGTGCGCCGCTTATACCGTTGGATACAAGTAAGAACAATGTATAGCAAAAACATTGGTCTTTATTAGTTCTACAAAAAAGTCCGCGATGACATATATCCAGCTTTTTTATTTAAGTCACAAAAACTACTTTTCTGTATTAAAAAAACATTTAATTCGTTGGGTGATGTTTAACTGGTGATTTAACCAATAATACATATATCCTTATCAAAATAAGTAAGTTCATCATCACGAGCATTTAATTTAGATTATTTTTGCAGTTTACAGTGTGTTATTTAGACATATAGTTTAGGAGATATCACGATATTAGTATTGCGGCACGGTACGGGCCGGCCGCGGCGGCGGGGGCAGCGTCCCTATAACGGCCAAATATGTGAAACTGTATTATAAATAAGAACTCTGAACCATGTTTGTTGCAATAAATAATTTTGAATTTGAATTTGAATTTTGATAATATTACTAGGTACAAACATTGTGTTTTATCACTTTCAAAAAAAAGCAAAACAACAAAAAACCCGCTAAATAAATTGATTAAAAAACATTTCTAAAAAACCCCGTATTTCAACCCTTCCATGGGATTTCACAACCCTTATTAATCAGCAAGGGTTTGTTATTACATAATCAAAACGTTGAATGGCTTTGTTTATATAAAATTATTATAAAACCGTGTTGACTGGAAGTACATAAATCCTCCATACTCCATACTAATATTATAAATGCAAAAGTAACTCTGTCTGTCTGTCTGCTACTCAATCACGCCTTAACTACCGAACCAATTTGCATGAAATTTGGTATGGAGATATTTTGATACCCGAGAAAGGACATAGGCTATATATCATCACGCTACGACCAAAAGGAGCAGAGTACCAGTAATTAATGTTACAAAAACGGGGAAAAATTTCACCCATTCTCCCTTATAGGACGCAAGCGAAGTTGCGCGGGTCAGCTAGTAAAATATAAACAAATAACCAATTGTAACCATTAAACAGCCAGTGTAAAAAAAAACTGAAAATACTGCATATGATAGGTCAGATTGAAACGTATACGGTACAATTAAAACAAGCGTATCTTTAGTAAACGAGCATATAACATAGTTTGTAAACAATAGTCGGCGTGACGCAAGCGAGCCAATCGGCTGGGTTAATTAGTTTTATGACAAAGTAATTGCGAATGTAATTATGATCGGCTAAATGAGTGATAAGTAAGTCAGGAGTTCACGTTCGCGCTAAGTCATACACTGTATTTGAAGATCATGATCTGGACCATGATTTTTACGAGGGTAGACAATTATTTATGCTGATCAGTCATAACAAATTGTTGGCATATTAAATTAGCAAGAAACTGGAAGTCTGATAAAAAACACGAAAAACCTCCTCCTTTTTTTAAGGTTGGTTAAAAACATTAACAATTAAAATGTACGCTCTTTAAATAGGGTAGGCTAAAGTTCTTATGCTGCTAAAATGTCACAATCGATTCCTAAAATCGTCTCTTCTTCATTCGATTTCAAGTTGTAAATTGGAACAGAGAAACTAACTTTTACTTAAAGATTTTCCGGAAGATTCCCAATACGTAAAGTACTTCAAGTCTCGGAAACTTCGTTGATCGTAGACAATTTAGGGAAAGTTTTAAATCCAATAGACTATCGATCTTCATAATACAGAAGATACATAAAAGATCATTCCTAAATCCTGCAAGAAACCTTAATACCGCTGCCTTTGCTGAAAACGTTCGAGAAGTCCAGAAAAGTGAAAAAACAATAAACAAATTTAAATATAATCAATAAAGAATTCAATTTCATTGTTTTGATAGTAATTGTTTACCACATTGTGTATAGATAACGGGAGTATGAATCAAAATCGCATATATCGGAAGGTGAGGCGGCGGTCAAATAATCGAGAATAACAAATAGTGTTTGTTTTAGGAAATATGTTTTAAGTTAGTTTGATTATTCAGAATAAGCTTCATGTAAAATCACGAACAACATATTGGAGTCAGAATTCTTTCTTAAGTTTGTCTTGTAAAGATTAAGGAAAGTTTGTGTCTTCTTCTTATCGTATGGTTAGTGGTCAACCTAGCGTTGTTCGAGCCGCCCGAAGGCCTTTGACGTGGCTTAACCACTGTTATAAAAAATAGGAAGGTTTGTGCAATGTAACATTTATTGTAAAAGTTGTACGAGATAACGAAATAAACATTTTAGATTTTGATTTTTTTTTGTGTTAGGAGTATATTTGAGTAGATAGTGCAATGGGTGGGATTAGACCCAGAACATCACGATCGCAAGACCACAATTAGGATGAGTACCCAAACCTATAATTTCATATTACATTTTGCATAAGACTGGCAAACAGGTAAGGTACACAATAAACTAAAGGCATACAAATTGACAACGAAACTTCGCTAAAAGAAAATTCCTCAATACACACGAGCTTAGTCGATTGGGCAAAGAAAATAAGAACACAGTAGTGACATTGCTTTATTTACTACAAGCTACTGATACAGAATCCAATACCTTGAATTATTATCAGATAAATAGACAATAGTCGTGATAAGTTTCACATATTCATCAACAGATAGACCAGGGCTTATCGGACGGTATGACGTTATTTATTAATCCTTTCTGAATACGTTAACAACCTCATGTATCTTCTGATACGATCTGATCCACCGAAATTACGATTGTTTGGTCAAAGTACAAAAGATAAAGAAATAGTAAAAGAAAAGGAAACGTGTGAATAGGTGCCGATGAAAACAAGCAAACAGCAGGTCCAACAAGATTAAATTAGTTACATTTATTTTTCGTTTGGGAAAATTCAAGGAAGAAAACTGGCGAAGGCGGTTTCTGGCCTGCAGTGTAACAACTTGAAATTGACATAAATAACATAGGTTTGACTCGTGGGTACTTCCGACTCTTTTTAACTCATCATAAGCGTTAAGATTTCAAACACTAAATAAGTAAAACGATTAATGACATTTTGGTTCCAGATTTTTTTGTGACCCCAATATTTGCTATGAAGCGACCGCAGAACACATAAGTACACCCAATAATCTAAGGTATTAGCTAAAGATCTAGAACTGGTTTCCCGAACTATCGTCCATTTAGTCGCTCGTCAATTTTACGTTCCGTAGATATGAAATGCACGGGTCACTATTTCAGTCAAAGAATGAGCTATTGATGTTAACAAAGTTGCAAATTATATGTACGTTTAGCATAAACATTCTTATCTATAATTGGAACTGACCTCGTCATTTCCGTAAATATACCTAGACTGGAAAAATTGTCTAGATTTGTAAGAAAATTCCAGAATTTTCTAAAATATAATATTTTCAGAAATATTTTCAAGGACGAACTAACGACGTAAACTATACTTGTATAAGCAGTGGGTGGTTTAAGCATGCATTTCTGATCTTTAAAACTATTTCGGAAGATACAATCATAATATCACGTATTTTATCAATAGGAGGAGTTTTTGAAACGGTACACGTACAAATACTACGTTCTTATAATTCTACGATCTTCTTCTAAATAATATATTAGTTACTTTTCTAAACGGTATATTCATGGAGTCGAAAAAATTGGCCCTACGGGAGCTGTCTTCGCGAATAATAAAGACAAAACGTAAAAATGGAAAGCATAACTAGTTACAGTACAAAATAATGGTGGATTATAAAATTGCGAATGTAATGTGGGAACTTCAGAATGGTTTTTCAGCTGCATGATAAGATTGACATGAAAACATCGAACGATTTGCACGTCATATCTGCATACTGGTTTTAAAAGACAACTGGTGAAGAACTGCGTCGTATAGGACTTTGTTATGATTAGTGCAGGATTGTTAGATATACACGAGTGTCTTGAAATTGCGCATAATAAGGTCAGGAAAAAAAAATCTAAGGTTTTCCCAAAAGGATTTGAAGCCAACTGATTCAGATGAATACAGATTTTCATAGGTGATCGAAACAATTAGCATGAAAAAAGCAAAAAGCAATTATTAACATGAAAGTCGGAAGGAATAACTAACGGATTTTTGTTACTATTTCACGTAAAAACTACTACATGGATTTGGATGAAACTTGACAGTCGGATAGTTTAAAACCCGGATCAAATGTTTCACAAGTGGAAAAAAGTGGGAGATGCAGAAGCTAGTCTTAAAAACACATTCAGCATCCGTCTTATTGTTTCCTTTTAATATCCAAACCGGGAAATTCTAATAGCTCATAAATTAATATAGTATGTCGTTGGATTTCCTTAAATTTTGCAGCTGGCAAACCAAGACAAGCTGCTTAGCAACAGAGGTCACGACCTTTTGCAATTGTACATCAGATTTATTGCCATATCAAGGACAACCTCGTAAAAATACCCCCGGGGCATAAACTCGGTGGGAAACAGAATAATTTATACATACCGTAGCAGGCTTGATTAGAAATAAATTAGATCGGAAATTCTAACATATGGGGCTGTATATGAGAATCTTCGTGGTATAAACCTTTATTTGCGACAGTATGTTTCAAGATTGAGATCTTATTTTGAATCGGAAACAGCGGTAAAATCGTTTAGGTTTTAAATAACAAAGAAATAGATGAAACGTCTCTTTTTTTAAAGTCTATATTGTCCTACTAATAGGCAATGAGCTCCGATTTGCATATCCAATTTTGAAGACATTGCAGTCTTACTTTTCCGTATTGCTTTGAAACTGCAATAGTAAAGTCATTATGTAAATGATGGATAACAAGGATGGAGGTAGGAAATAACTGTATAATGCACATGAATTTTGGGCACAATTTACAGGAAAAAATGTAGCCGTCAGAGATTAAAATCATCATCATCATCATCTCAGCCGGGAATCGTCCACTGCTGGACAAAGGCCTCCCCCATCGAGCGCCAATAGGACCGGTCCTGGGCCGCCCTCATCCATCGGACTCCGGCAACCCTTACCAGGTCGTCGGTCCATCTTGTGGGGGGCCTGCCAACACTACGAGAGATTAAAATACGTGTTTAAAAATCGATCAGTTAAACAGTTTAACTAAAAGATAAACAATCGTCAGTCATATCTAAAGGACCCTTATTTTTTGCTTCTCGATAGTATGAAGTATCGTATTATCGGCCTGAACAATAAAATTGTTTTTCTAGCATCGTTGAAACAAATACAAAGTAAACATAATAAATGTTTACTGTAGCGGAATTAGTTCCAGTAATACAGTCGGTTAGCTTACATAAGGAAATGTACGGTTTATTATTAGAATATTGACGGAACAATGAATCAGAGGTAAATAATGATGGAGTAAGACACGCGACGGGTTCGCTTCTCCTATACAGTATTGAACTGGGAATATACGGAGTGGACATTGATTTTTGGATGCTCTGGGATATTTGGCTTGGGTTGTTTGGTTAACAAGCTTGTTATTACCCGCGGTTTCGTCTGTTTTCCGTTGGTTTGTTGGTGATGAATGATTGCTGATTTTAAATAGGGATTACCTTTGCCACCTTTTGCGGCTCAACAATGTTTTTCTTAATAATTCCGAAAATACTAATATTGGACATATATAGGGTTCTTTCTTGTAGTTTCCTATAGGGTTATTTTCTGAATTATTTCGTTAGTTTCAAAGACATAGATTACCTCTTCATCATAGTAACCGAATATAATGGTGAAAATCTCAACTCATACCTATGAAATATGTTAAAAAACGGATATTTACAAAATTTCTCGAGAAACAATCCCTGGTAGAGTTTAGCCAGTTTTTATTTTGAAGACGATCGAATGTGAAATACAGAAACTAATATCATTTATTTTATTTTTATGGAGGCTTATTTCATTAGAAAATACTTTCCATTTCATATAGCTTAACTGCACGTTTGGCGCAGTGGTTTAAGCGGTCACCTCGCCGCAACACCCGTAGCGCCGCGTGTGGTGGGTTCGAATCCCACCCAGGACAAATCTTTGTGTGATGAGCACGAGTATTTGTTCTGAGCCTGGATGTCAATTTATCTATATAAGTATGTATTTAGAAGTATATAAGTATGTTTATCAGTTCTTTGGTTACCATAGTACAAGCTCTGCTTAGTTTGGAATCAAATGACCGTGTGTGAGTTGTCCAATGATATTTATTATTTATTAGCTACAAAAACCCTAACGTTTTATTTATGGTGCTTATTCTAGACGTAATTATACATAACGGGTATTTATTCAGGCATTCCATAGTAATAAATTTGCAGTTACTTTGACAAACGTAATTTGGCACATAGGCCTACGAGTCACGATCGAATTTGACCTCCAAAAGCATGAATGGGTAAAGCCGTTCTTTAGATCAAACTTAGTTCAATTCATCACTACGTTAATTAGCTGTCCGCAGAATACTTGCGTGAATTTTGGGTACAAAAAAGAATTTAGGAGCTTGATTTAAGGAAAATGTATCTTTTTATATGATCCCTATTTTTTTTATTAATAGCCATGGAGAATTTAATATAGTGTTTTCTGTGTTTTACAGCAAAAGCGTAATAGAAATCCGTTTTAATAATATTAATAGTAAGAATATTATAAAACAAACTCCGCCGCCGCATTTGTTTGTTTGCGATATACCTACTCCAAAACTGCTGAACCAATTTTAATGCGTTTACCAAACAAGTATAGCAAACAAGCACCTTTTAGAAATGTCTGTGGGTAACCGCATACTCAAATGTATACTCAAAAGTACTAAATTAATTTTCATGCGTACACAGACTTTTCTGAAAGGTTTTGTATAAATTGATGATGACATTTAAATATACATGTTTAGGCTCAGAGTCCGGGCTAAAGTCTACTGTTAAGAGATAATACTACTAATAAAAAACAGTGATTAGACTAGGTCAAGAAAACATAGCATTGAAAACTATTATCGTAGATTAACATAGAATTCTTTATCAAGAATTACGATACACAGTAACGGATTAAATGATGGATAGTAGCTTGACGAAATAGCGTGATGTTAAACTATCTCTGCTATTAATTTTCAGTGATTACTTCGCTAGCCGTATCTTCGAGTATTTTGCGGTGTGATGGTAGAACTATTCTAATTTATACTTCTTATTAATATTAGGGTCGGGGAAAAAGTCTTTTGTATGTACGAGCTTACGTACGCATTGTATGTATGAACTTGTAATAAAATCTTTTCTCTACATAAAAAAGTTCGATATTTGAGTACCTCATGAGCTTACTGAAAGAAACCTAATGAACCGTGAACTCAATTGTGATTCTTAAAGCCAAAGAGTTTTTATTACAAGTTCATGCATAGTAAAATGCGAAAAGACTTTTTCCCCGACCTAATATTATAAATGCTTACGTTTGGATGTTGGTGACTCAATAAAAGCAAAACGATATTTTGATAAAGTTTGCTACAAAATTAATACATGAAATACTTTTTCCCCGGGAATTTTATTGTCGCGAGCGAAGCTGGAGGCAGAAGCAGTTCAGATAAGAACCGCTCTTCGTGTAAATATTTATTTTCTCAACTGGTAGTTTTGGAGCAATAATAGCGCGGTTAAAGAAAACTTTTTAGATGTGTATTTTACTTATTTAACTGATTTTAGTGTACCTCATCTGGGCAAAACCTTTTCCGTAGACTTTATAACATAAGTATAATTTAAATAGACCATACGAATCTCTTGCAACAGGGTAATGATTTGAAATCGAATCTTCAACTAGTTGGTACTCGGTACACATTTCTTTTTTACGGTTAATTAGACCGTTAAATAATTACGTTATTTTAGTGGTAAAATTCGTCATAATCCATTAGTATTTAGGCATTAATTCCCTTTCTAAGCCGTCTAGGTCTCAAGGCCTTGGGCTAAAAAATACCGCTCGTAACTGAATTAAGTATTTATTTGGAAACTAACTTCCGCCCACGGTTTCGGTCGTATAGACATAAATTACAGTTTTTTTGTTTGCAACATCACGTCTGACTAACCCGAAGATGTAGGCAGAGGTGTCTTAAAAAATCCGTGTTTTATCATTAAAATGTTGCCATGTAAAAAGGGACGACCTTTTGCCAAATATCATATCTACCTGTAATAAATACTATGTTTAATTCATACTTCATATTACAAATAATATAGTAAAACTATTACTCTCTGTCATGTTCTCACTACTAAACACCTGAACCAATTAGAATGGAATTTGGCACAGTGACAGTTTCTGTGGCAGGAGAACATGAATAAAAAATTACTGCCAATCTAACTATTTGCCAGGTATGCTTTAACAGGTAATCTGCTGAATTTTAATAAAATTTGGCATTTTTTGAACAGAGATTTGTTTTTAGGGGTTCATAGTTCAGTCACACTTAGCTGTCACTAGGCTGTGAACCCTGTAATTAAAATTTTCACAGATGGTGTATTATTTTTTTCGTTTTTAGGACAAAAGAAAAACAAGATCTGAATAAAACCAATGTTTAAAGGGGCTCCTATACAAGAAACGTGTTTTTTTCTGTCTTTTTTCATTCAATATTGATAACGGCAACAGGTATTCCTATTCCTAAGTGTATGGTATGGAACTTTTTAAGTATAAGTTTTACTCTTACTTGGCTGGTTATATTTCTAATAAACCAAGTTGGGATAGGAAAAACTTCGAAACTACTTTAAAAGCTCTATAATTTGGTCCACAGTTGATTACTGAACCTCACATGGTTTGTACATAATGTACACAGAGCCATGTACAACATTTGGCTCAATTCCTAATGGCATATTGTGTAATATTGTCTGTTTATAAACATACTTCATAAAAAACACATATTTGTATACTAAATACCATTTTTTTTCTGTACATGTTTTACGTATTTAACTCTTTGGTCAACGTTTTTATTGTCCATCAACATTTCATCAGCGGTTCCATATGAAAAAAGTTACTTCTGTGTATCTTTTTTACAACTTTAGGACTAAATAACTGCCTCCATTAAATTTCCTATAACTTAAAAGTAAAATAATATATGTGTTTTTGGATAGACATGTAACTTGTTCATAAACAGTTGTTTTTGTTGTTCATCAGGTGAGATGGGAGACAAAATGCCTAATCCCATATAATAATTACAAACGAAAGACTTAGTAGAAGAGAGTGATCTATTACATCCTATGGTAAAACAAAGATAACTTTATTTTTTATTAATATGGACACAGATAGTAAATGGGTAGGATATTTTAAATAATAAAAATAATTGTTAATGGAGATAAGAACAGTAGAAAAAGTGTTTTATTTCTGAAAGGAATATTATTTGAGTTAATAATATAATGAAGTAGAGATATAGAAAATCTCTGAAAAAATTATCCTGATTTTAAAAACATAAATTAAATGAGTAATTATTTATCGCTTATTATAACAACAGGAAAATTGTATTTCTATTTGACTGTTAGAAATAAAGCTTATCATATTTACAATAAATTAATTTATTTGAGTTCATTTTTATTTGTGTTTTATCTAAAATCTTTCATTGTATAAGTTACTATTGCATAGACTTTTTTATATTCAAGTGATTGCACTGAGAAAAAAAGGAAATCATTCTTATCATTTTATACATTAATCAAGTCATTGTTTGAATATTTTGTATTTAAAATTACTGTATTATGCCATTGTAAATTGTATTTTTTAATAACAACAATGAATAACAATAGGTTAAGACAAACTCTGTCATTTATTATTATTCCGTTGATTACAAATACATAGGTTATGGTCAACTTTTGAATAAATATTTTTAGAAAATCTATATTAACATTTTTATTCACCATATAAATTTCATAGTCAATGAATTGTAACAATACATCAAGTTTCATGTAGTTACTGAACACTAGAAAAAAAATGAACATAAGGCATTTTGTAAACAAGACAGTTGACCTCAAATTTCAACACCATATGTTACAAAAACACTGTATGAAACTGTATAGTACATACATACTACACTCTGTGCTCACTACCAGTCTGTCAGGTGTGCAAAAACACATACACACACACTTTTTTATGACAGGACAGGTGTCATGTCGCGGAATTGTAACGTGTTTACATGTACATGACATGGCTTACCTCGAATACACCGAGACATCTGCCCAGCTTGCCGATGACGCCGGCTTCTTCGAGCACCTCGCGCATAGCGGTCACCGAAGGCTCTTCCTCCGGCTCTACACCGCCGCCTGGCACTATCCAGTTGTCGGGACGCCGCGACGACGTCACCAGGAGCACCTACGCAACGCAACAACAAACTTTAACGTCTCCCGACCAGGAATACACACTCACTCGCACTCGAACAACAGAAATACAACGCTAACCTCTGTTTCGGCATCAGAACGAACGCAGATACACGCCGCGCGACGTCTAAATCCCTCGTCGTCGTAAATCCGAATCGAATTAGGCTTCTCCTTCACCATTTTTTCATTAAACACGTAAACACGAACTAAAGAGACGATCACAAACGAAAAGCTGACATCAAATATAAAGAAAAACTATGAACCGAACGTAATTTTTAATGATCAACAAACGCCATAACCGAAGTATCCTATGTTGAACGTATCCATTTTCTACTAATAAAGTTACACAACGTACATGTAAAATGAAACTATAATAACAATAACGCTACAATTAGAGCAATATTTCAGCTATAACTAGCTTTTGATCGCGTATTTCAAGCCCATGTTGAATGGTGCCTGACGTTTTATTTCTTTGCGAAAATCGAAATAGGTTTTGGAAAGCAATAGGGAATCTATCAGCTGACAGCCGGAAGTCGGAAACTGTATTGCCGTGTAATTTTATTTCCGAATGTTGCAATTGTTGTTTATAATGTTAATCTCTAGAATTAAGCATGACCTTCACAACCAGAAATGTGTTTTGTACCTAGATTTTTTATAACAGACGTTTTAGATTTTGTCAGGAGCGATTAAATATGTTATATTTTCTTGAACTGGGTAACTTTATACCATTGATGCAACCGGATATATCAACGATTTATAAAAATAAAGTAGGTACCTACCTATATAAACTGAGAAAACTTTTTTAGCTTACTTAAATCTAAAATATTTAGGAATTATTGAAATATTTTAAATCCTTGTTTCAATCAAGTAAGCACAAGGTAGACCAAGTAAAAATTACTAGATTAACAAAATAAACGTAGTGTGTGCTCAATCAAACACATCACTATCATCCATAAACTCAGATTAATAGCTCTATTCTGCTCTATGACATTTTATCTATAGTCTATGGTTGGTTTGTTGTGTTGATGGACAGTAAACGTTATCGGTTATAATTCAAATTCTACTAGCTTTTGTGTGTAATTACTAATTATTTTTTCTTTTTTTCAGGTGTCATGGGTATGTAATCCGTTTTAATAACTTGTTTTAACTCTTTCTAACGTACAGAATTCGTTAAAACATGTAGCAATTGACATTGTAATCGTAAACTTCAAATGCCATTAGAACGTTGATTGATTTGAATTTATGCGTTGTTTTTCTAGTTTCAGAGGAGTGCTTCGACTTGGGGAGACTACTGAGGAACCATCAGAAAAAGCACAAAAGCAGGCCTTCTCAATTTGGAAGTGTAGCCGGCGGGGTGTGTGTTCTACATTGAATTATTAAAAATCATTATTTCTATTTGTTATCATCATGCATGAGGCAAATACTTCTCGTAATATTAATGTAGGTATATCATGGTGCATTCGTGTATGTTTGTTTTGCATGTAATGTGTTATGTTATGTACATGTCATATATAAATGTTTTGTATTGCATAAACAGTCATTGACATCAAACATCCTCAATGGGAATCCACTATACTTATTCACTGATTGTTACATAAAAACAAAAATGATTGGGAGTTATAAAGGCATAACTCCTCCATAGAATTCATAGTCTTGCCATTAATCCATTTAGATGAAAAATTCGACTCAAATGTCATAATTTTTATTTTATTACTTGAATTTTTATGTTTCTGAAACTACCACATTGCATGTAATACACACATGCATGGATGCACCTATACATATAACAGAAGGGTCCTAACCATCCAATAATAGAAAAAACTTGGTTTTCAGGTGCAAAAGAGGCTTGAGAACAACTTGAAATATAGGAAAAGCAGTCGCCTTTCATTCTTTGATAATATAAGAAATTTGTCAAAATGCGAGAGTCCTGCGCCAGTGTCAAATGTGCAGTCAAAGATAGAGCACAGAAGACAGCAGTTAGAGAAATGGAAAGAACAGAAAGAGAAGCAAAAGAAAGAAGAAGCTACTCACAAGAAGAAACCGTTTGTAGCGGGAGTGCCACATGCACCTTTGAAGTTTGTCCCTCCTCCACCAATCCCAAAACCAAAACCAAGCACCTCTGGCAGAGTAACACGGTCCCAGTCATCTAAAACATCCGCTAAACCCAAAGAGATTAAAGAAACAAAGTCATTATCTCAATCATTTGCACCCAAAAATGCATCATTCAAACCACCAGAAATCAAAAATATTCCAAAATTACCAAACTTCACTGCACCTAAAGCTAAGAAAGACAAAAAGATGAACTTTTCTTTTCAACCAATATTGCCAAATCCACCTAAAGAAGTCAAACAGACTCGGTCAAAATCGGCAAAGCCAACTGTAGTAGAGACTAAGCCTGTACGCAAACAGGCAGAGAGGACAGTCAAAGCAAAGGTATCAAAGACTGCAACAAAAAAGACCAATTTCGTACAAGCTCCTTTACAGAGCAGTTCATCAAGTGAAATGGAGCCGATTGAAGAAGTGTCACCGATTTTAATAAGCAAAAGTGCAAGGAAGTCATTACCAGCTCCGAGTTCCCCAGTTATTGTGTCGAAGACTCCTAGGAAGTCAATGCAAAAGGCTGTAACTCAGTATACACCTAAGAACCCTGTGCCAAAGAGTGAGTCGAGCTCAGAGGAGAGATTGAGATCACCAAAAACTTTAGATACTGTTCCGATGACCCCTGAACAGATGGTGGAAGAGGCTAAGAAGATCAGCCCTTGTGTGACTATGTCTAGAGGGAAGGATAATGCAAGGAAGGAAATGAAAAAGAAGCTGGATGAAGGTAATGATTGAAATTTGTTTAAATCTGCATGAGTTCATTTAATACTGATATATGGCTGTCAAAAGTTTCTGATAAGCCGTAGCATGTGATTTTTTGTATTTTACTTCTATTCAAAGATAACAATAACAATATTATTTGGCAGTTGTTTACTTTTTGGTCCTAATTTTTTAGAAAAGATCAAGTCTCTTGATCGCTTGTGAAATTATCTTGTCTGAAATATTGTTTCATTACATGTATGAATTTCGCCCATGGATTACTACTTACTAAAGAATTAGATCCTTACAATTGCACCATTTTCAACATCTGAATGTCATATTCCAGGTCTACTGGACGAGGATGCCAGTGACATGGACAGTGTGGACCACTTCCGTCAGCAACTGGCGTCGGAGATCAAGCGCATGACTGAGATGTGTGACACATGGGACAAGATCTCTGAACAGACTGTCTTACCAGAATCTGTACAGGTAAACTTATTGGGACATACATACACCCCTGTTAAAATTTGATCCCATATGTTACAAATAAGTTTATTGTTGTGTATTTTAAGCTTATATTGTAATTATTTAAGACCAGGAGTAAAATTACTGTTTTGTATCAGTTTTAAATATTTTCTACTTATAATTCGAGTTTATTATTATGACTATGATAACATATAGTGTATCATTGCTTATTTGATCCAAACTAGTTAAGCTTTTTTAACATAAAAAACAGAAACAAATGCACTCACATTTGTAAAACTAGTAAGGATTTAAATCTTACAAGATTCAGAAAGCCAAGATTATACATATCTAAACCCATCATATAAATTTAACCAATATACTTTAATAACTAGATCCTCATCTGCTATGCTTTTCTCCAGGAGGCAGTACTGTCAGCGGTAGGTCTGGCGCGGCTGCTGATGTCACAGAAGCTGGCGCAGTTCGCGTCGCTGGTGGAGCGCTGCGCCCGGCCCGAGCACGGACAGGCCATCGTCACGCCCGCAGACCTGCACGGGTTCTGGGATATGGTGTTCATGCAGGTAATACTCGTATTCCACTAAAAAACATTTAACTTTTATAAAAAATAAGTTTTATGTTATTATGGGTTGATTTTTCCATTGTAAGATCACTTTGGATAAAGAGTAATTTTAATTATACAATGATTAATGATTGAAAATATTGAAAATTAATAACTGCTCCTGTCAAATATAATGTGTTTAGTTTCATAACAAATATGTAGTCAATTTAGTTTGATTGTTGAATTAACACTCAAGCTATTTTAATTAGCTGTTAGACAAATCTGAGTAACCCACGTTCTTTATTATATCTTTTCAACATACCCATAAGTTGCCTTTTATAATACCTTAGAAAATAGTTTGTAATGCTTTTATTCACCTTCAAATTATGTTTTTTTAGGTTGAAAACGTAGACATGCGTTTCAAGAACCTAGAAGAACTACGTGCTCGCGGCTGGGTGGAGAAACCTGTAGAGATCAAGAAGAAAGTGGTCAAGCCTAATGTAAAAAAAGTCACCAAGCCGACTGGAGGACCTAGTCGACTTAGAGAAATGATTGCAGGTGAGAAGCATGCACCTGTTTAAAATGATTTCCGTATATATATCAATTTGTATTTGCTACTGATTATTCATATCATTTACGTATTCCATGTGGTATACAACTCTGTATGTCCTATTGAGTTATATGTATAGCCTGCCAGAGTTTAGGCACAGGGCAGAAAGGTTTAGTTTGTTTTCTGGCGACGGCCGTACTTTTCCACAGAATGCAAATCGAAAAAGATTCTGACACTCAAGAAATACTTCTATAGTTAAGGTACATAGTCGTTCTGAGTAACATAAGTTAGTGTCATTATATTCTAGCGGAGAAATACAAATGAATAAGACACAAGATACATAGTTATAAGTCTTAAATATATTATTATAACAGTAATTAATATTGATTATCTTTATATTACAGCTGCACGCAAAGCAAAGAAAGAGCAAGAAGATGAAACACCCGCTACTCTCGCTCCTCCTGCAGCAGAGGGAGACAGTAAGACGTTCGAGGCAGGGTTCTTCAGCGTGCGCTCACCCATCCGATCGCCGGTCGCACCCTCCCCCGCACCGCGCACTCCAGGGAGTAAGAACAATCTGCTGAAGGCTGTACTGTCTAGCGAGGCTAAGAAATCTGCTAGTAAGGTGAGAACATACAAAAAAATAGGTTTTAAAATTACAGAATGTTTCGTAAATATAGCATACTTTACATGTTTAAGATATTGACCTATGTGAACTGCAACGTCGACGCTACAAAGTAAAAGAACACGTTCGAATCTTACCATAATGAATTACATATTATCTTACACATTACTTTACGGCCTACGTAGCATCAAGACTGATGGCACTTTTGCGTTTTATCGTTTTATATATTATTCGTGCTGCATTCGTTCCGTAGGGCGACGGGTCTAAAATTATGTTCTTTGCGCTCCTTCCTTAAATAGGTATTATTATAATTGTTAAACAATAAATAGTCGGTATATCGAATTTATATTTTTCCAGAACTCTGCATCATTTGCAATGCTTCGTGCTTCCGTTATGGGCAAGAACGTGGACATGGAAGGATTCGCTCCTATACCAGTAAGTAGCCACATATAATTAGATGTTTATTTCGATAATACTGCTTCTAAAACTAGTAAAATGATTTAAATAGACAGATCAAAGCAGGTAAGCTTTGGTGTAGCCGGCTGTGCTCTCTAGTGGTAACAATCTGTGGGTTAAGCAACGCACGGCGCGTTTATTCTATAAATGGGTAACCTTAGTGGTACTTGAACTGAGCATCTCTATGCTTGAAAGGACCCCTAAAAAGCTGGTCGCGGCTGTGTATTGTAGAGGATGCCGGGAACATAACACTGTTATTTTTCTGCCAACGTAATGCATATAAGTAAGAATGTATTTACACTAAAATTTAATAAAACTGCATCCTCATAAATATACTTGTTCTCCACAGCAAACACCAATAACGCCAATCAATATATACGCGACACCAGGCCGCAGTATACTGAAAGCAACCAACACAGACACAAGCAAATCAAACAGGAAATCTATCAAAATGGTTCTTTTTAACCGCTCGGACGTCGAACCTGACAACTCATACCACACTCCGGACAGTGACGTACACGACACTAAGCCTGATGAAGCTTTAGACAGTGGTTTATCATCCATGGACTTAGAAAAGATTGATAATAAAGAGAATTCCAAAAGAAAGTCCAAGTTGGTGAGACAGGATGCTGAAGATCGTAGTCCTGTGTTGACAAGGAGTAGGCGGAAGAGTAACGCTGACGATGCTGTCACTCCTCGAAGGTCTTCAAGGAAGAAGGTGTTGCAGGAATCTGAGGAAAATGTTGAAGAGAAGACTCCTAAACGGTCTAGTAGGAGAAGGAAGAGTAAGCAAGCGAATTAATGGAGTTTTCTGTCTGTATTTGGGTTCGATCAGGTTCTTAAATTTGATCTTTAAATGCCTACTTTTGGTATCTGGGACAGTTAGTTTATGCCATTTTTTTTTGAGAAAAGTTTTCGGGCGTATTATTGGTTTTTGTTTGTTTGCCTTGTATAAGATTAGGCAGGGTTCGCCTTGTTATCACCCTACTATGATAATATTTTAAGAACTAACTCCATACCACGACTGGAGTCACGGGTATAAGCCAGTTGTCTCATATATTAAATGGTGGTGCTTGAAGATTTATGCTTTTTCTAGCTACGATACCTTATCTTTAGTTTAAGAAAGGTTTAAGACTTATTTTAGCTAGAAATATCATGCATGATTTCGGTAAATGTAAGAAAATAATGGCACTATCCACATTGGATAACACCATATTTATTTCTTACCTAAGCAAAGGGATTTCACTGTAAGCATTCCCATAGTGAAATATTGATGAATTTTAAATCTACAGTGATTTTTACTTGAGTGTTGTCACAAACAAAAATATAAAATACAAAATTGTTTTTCATTGTTGCCATAATATTGTACCAGTTAATATTTTAAGATTGCTCATATAGAGGCCAAAATAATATAGTTAACTTTAGTTTATTTCGAGGTAAGCAGTTTTGGTATTAATTAAGATATTTTAGCATGATAACATTTTATTTTCTTGACCAAAAAAGTAAGTGTGAGTCTCCCGGAAAAAGGCTTTATAGAACTCTTAAATTTCTCAACCAGGATATAATCAAACGCCTTTTCAAAATGGAAATCTTTCTGAAGTCGATAGCTCGACATTCAAAATATTCTCTAAAAATTAGTTCCTAGGAAACACGCTAGGGGCGCTGATCAGATTTTAATACAAAATTTCTCGACAGCTTCTCAGTTGTCGATAGTGGCAGAAAATTGCCGTTTGTTCAAAGAACCAGTTGACATAAAAACTTTGTATTTAATTCCCTTTTTAACTGTTAAAATATTCAGATCATGTAGTACCTATTTTATTAGTTTTCTTATTTGTTTGACATTAATATCGAATTTAATTGTCTCTGATTGTTTTGTGTAGATGTAATCATTTGTTTTTAGTTTTAATTGAGGTGGTCGCGGGTGTAGTGCCTTATTTCAAAATGTGCCTGAAACCCATTAAACTTAAGAATGCAAGTCGTATTTACTGTATACTGTACTTAAGAATATGTATTTTTTTTCGCACCATACGAGTTTGCGAGAGTTGTTTTTACAGTTGTTCAAGTAATATATAAAAATAGGGAAATCATGTACTGTTGTCTAATGCGAATCTCTTATAACTATATGGAAATATGACAAATTCTGTTAAGGACAACATTTACTATTTACTTCAACTAATACAATATGTATTAATCAACGTCAAATTGTAGCCACTGAAGACTATCGCCAAAATAAATAAGACATTAGACTGCATTTAGTTTCACTAGGGGATCTGCTTTTATTTCGCGTTTGTAGATATCATAGTGCCTAAAAATTTTGTTGAAAGACCCCGCGACCACCTCGCCTTATTTTATAACTAGTTGATAGACTGGACCGTGTGCCTGAGTGCGTGTAGTGTGTATGTCGCGATTATTGTACAATAATAGTAATTATACAGAAGTTTTCATAATATCTCGGAGTTTTATTTATACCTTTAATGCCAAAAAGAAACAGTCGCTCCATGTAAAATACTAGGCCTCGGCTGGAGTCTTTAAGACAGGAGCTGGACTTAAACATAGCTGTAAGAAAAGCTAGACTTTTGAATGTCTTACTAATTGTTTTACTAATAAATATTGTGTAAGCTCTGCTTTGTTATGCAGTGCTTTGCCACTTTCATTCAACTATGAAATCGTATATGAGTGAAATAGACTACCTACAGTAAAACTAATCAGAGCTTATAGGACGTATAATAACTAGTGAATGCAATCCCGATCTCGCGGGATCCCGATCTCGCGAGATCCCGTGTATTTTTTCGGGATCAATCCCGAAGCTTAATATGACGAGATCCCGTTCGGGATTGTCGGAGAGGGCATTTTCAGCAGCTGGCTACATTGCAATAGACTTAAGATGCCGATTAGAAGCTCGTACTATTATTACACTTTGCATTTTAAAAGGCTACTTTCAAAATGCCATGTGATTCCTTTTTATTTTGATCTCCTGGAGCTACACCTACTTTTCTGATTATGTTCATGTTATTACACCTGTTAATTATGTTACGTTGTTAGTAATATTGAAAAATAAAGGCTTTTATTTTCTTTCAAATAATAATTTATTGCATTCACCACACTATCACACAAATATTACATTAAACAAGCCGTTCGAATTGTATTATTTTTCTAACTAGACGGGATCCCGAAAATCTCGGGATCCCGCGGGATTGATATTTCTGATCGCGAGGGATCTCGAGTTGACGATCTCGAGTCGGGATTGCATTCCCTCATAATAACACGTCGAATTGTGGAGTTATGCAAGGAATTTTGATATAATGTTGCAGCTGTGGTACCACCGATAGTGTTTGTAATTTGATACAAAAATATTTAATGGGTCTTTATTGAATGAGAAATTTAGAGGTTACAATACTTTGATACCTGACGTTCATCGGTCGGACATCAATAGTCGATCGCGGCTAGACTCACTGATTTGCGTGTCGAAGTACCGTTATTTTTTTTACAATTTGGAAATTGAGAACACCAAGTGAGGGTAGTTGTAGAAACTCGCGTTAATGGAGATGACGCTTAGCAGCCACATCAGTCTACCCGCGACCAATATCGATGTATGTCGGTTGAAAGTTATCGTCACCTTGTAAAGTTGACATTACCAAGATCGATGTGAGTCGATCGAGAGTTATCGTCACCTAGTAGACATTACATTTAAGACTAGCTGACCCGCGCAACTTCGCTTGCGTCACCTAAGAGAATGGGTAAAAATTTTCCCCGTTTTTGTAATATTTTTCGTTGCTACTCCGCTCCTAATGGCCGTAGCGTGATGTTATATAGCCTAAAGCCTTCCTCGATAAATGGGCTATCTAACACTGAAAGAATTTTTCAAATCGGACCAGTAGTTCCTGAGATTAGCACGTTCAAACAAACAAACAAACAAACAAACAAACAAACAAACAAACAAACAAACTCTTCAGCTTTATTATATTAGTATAGATGTGTTTAGCAGTGTAGTGTTATGTGAACAAGTGTTAAGTGTATGGAGTTGGACTACGTTAGGGCCACATCATGCAAGAGAGATCGAGAACTCAGGTAAGTGCAGCAATAATTTCAGTTTGTAGTTAGGAAATTTGCAATCTATTTAGCTTAGGTACACTTCCAATGTTGTAGTCTAAATTAATTTAGAACCACGAAGGAACTCTTATGTTAGTTATTCCGTGTTTAGAACTGGACATAAGTAAGTACACAGAAAAGTATTGGTTACCATAATAGTGGGAATTAGCATTAGGTTCATACATTTGCTACCATTGGAAATCTTTGTTTATCTGTAGATTAGTGTTACAACCGTAAGTATTCTGGATACTTGTATAAAGTCATGTGCACAAACAAACTCGCATATAAACCACGTTCATACAATGATCCGTATCCTTACGTAACTCTTGCATACTAAAGGCAGTGGTTGCCAAGTGGGGGTCGTAACTAACAGCAGTTATCCTCCGGCCCGCTACACTGACACATTAAGAGCGCTGCCAAGTCGTTACACTATCTCACCGGCGATGCTGCCTTATGAAACCAACGCTAGTCGCGCTTTTTGATTGCCATCAAAATTACAAGCGTAAACCTATGCGGAACAAAACTAAAACATAGTTTGATGAAAATGCAGGCATAGGTAACGGGTAGCAAGTTTTTCTTTGTAGAAAGACATAACTATTATACACATCTATGTTTGTTAATATGGGAGTCAAATTTCAATCGCAACCCGGTTAGGTGCACTTAACTTATCTTAATCACTACGTTACACAGTCTAACCTCATCTTAGTGTCGTATAAAGTTATTAACAATGACTAAGTAATACAAACTGTGAATGAACTAATGACTTCCTACATAATTTATCTTAGTCATTTTAGGTTATCAAATACTTAATTTATTCCTTAGAAATTATTTTAATTATCCCGAACTCCGGAACACAAGTTCTAACGACATAATCTTGTCCGGCGTCAACGTTATATTAATTGATAGTCCTTAATCAGCACTAAGGGATCATTAGGCTATCTCCAATCTAAAGAAAATTTATTTCAAGCGATTTTCCGGCACTTGACGTTTCGCGCTTATAATTAAAAGGGCCAATTAAAAATGGCAGAGAAGGCTGCGATAATAATAACAATTAAGAAACTCGTCAGATAACAGCGGGTCAGATTAAGAAAATTAAGTAAATCTATGCAAATTCGGAACGGAAGTATGGTAGTAATAAGGGGTAATTTGGGTCTCTGCGCTGGCAACACTGTGAATAGCGGAGCCGCTTCGCAAATGTTATAATAGCTGTGTAATAAGGTCCGTTGTTTTCAAGTTTCAGGAACCTTGTGAATTTAATTATAATTTTAATTCAAAAATATTACTTTGGAAGGTACATTTACCTACCTGCTTTTATGCTTCAGAAAAAAGCGCTTCAAGCACAATTTATTTATTATGGGTTTAGCATAAACGCATTTACATGTATGCTCACAACAGGTGCAATGATTTATTGGTCTACATTTCAACCACCAATAAATGAGAAAATTCCAAGATAATTATGATTTTGTATAAATGAATTTAAAGGACGAAGACGGCGCCATTCTTGGTGCTAAATAAATCATTTATAACAAGCATCAATTTAGTCTCCATCAATCCTCCCGGGTTAAAGTCTTAATTTCATTCAAATTTTTAAATAAACATGTCACCGTTTAAAATTATATGCAAATACCGTTTTTTTGTAGAATGTGGGAACATTTATTATTCTTCGTTGTAATTACTTTGAGACAAAATGTACTGCAGTTCTTTAAAAAATCCGTTAAAATTTGTCACATGTCAAGTTAAAAGACGCGCGAAGGTTCTCTGCGAATAAAAACGTGTGCATTTCTCATGTTCTGAGATTAATGTCGATGTACCGGTGTGCGTAGTGATGTGATACGAATATCGATGAAACTGAAGTATTTAACATGTAATATTTTTGCAAAAGATTTGCTTAAACTCAAAAACGACAAGATTTTTAAAAGTGATTCATCTGTAGGTATACTTTTAAAGTTGTTAATGGTTGAGTAGACCAACGCATTTCTCTGACCAATTTACGAATAAGGTACTTTCTGATCAGACATCTGAACTTACGGGTTCTTACGGTCAAATGATTCTTAAAGTATATATTTATTTGGTCATCATTTTAGGAAAGGAAGTCTATAATTATAGTCTGCAAAGAGGCTACTTACCATTGTGTCGGGAGGTCGTGGGTTCGATTCTCGCACAGAACAATTATTTGAGCGATCCACAAATATTTTTTTCGGGACTGGTTGTACTTTGTGTCCGTTGTTTGTATGTTTGTAAAAGTCCCCGCGACACAACAGTAATTCATAATTCAGGAGTAGACTTTAAAAAAAAAATACAAACCAAATACCTAAACCATTTATCGATATTGTTAAAGCCCATGTCTACATGTCGTTAGGTGTGCAGAATTTTATTTCACTTCATTTGGTGGCGCGTCGCCTCAACCTCACGTCTTACGACTGAGGCGACGTAACGTAATGTAACGACTTTACACGAATTATTTACAACAAACTATTGCAGCGACATGCCGTCATTTTGGCAAGATTGTTTTATTTGACAAACATGCAATTTGTATTTTTTTACCTTGTAGTCGTAAAACCATAAAAAATCGTATGAAACGTGTTGTACGATTGGATTACAGACCAAAGTTTCCATTGTTTCATTCGCAGCTAAGGTTTTCATAAATGATCTGCCAAAAGCTTTGGCTACAGGAAAAAATAGTAATAATAGTAATATGAAAGATTTGTTTAAATTTTTTAGAGAATTTGTTCAGGTTCATCGGTGTATTTTTATTGGCTGAAAGATAATAGAACTGGATCTAGAACATATAACTTATATTAGTAGATAGTTAAAAGCACCAACCTTTTTAATAAGTAGGTTGCCACTCAAAGTTTCTTAAAATGTACCTTGTAATGTAATTCATGAAAAATCTGCACATTACTTACACTCTGATTCCTTCATATTAGTTGTAACAGTCATTCTCGATGAACTCCGTGACCTCTGAGGGTAGGCTGAATAGTCATTGTTTTTGCCCCGAGCCTCGTGGGGTGAACGCAAAAATAGTTGTCTATGGCAAAAGGACGACAGTGCGATGCGAATAATCCGTATATCCACTAGTAATATAAACAGTGTATCTTGCCTTTACTTAGGGGAAACTTTATTATGCCCCTAATTTAGCCTTTTTTGCGACAGTCCTGTGTTTAAGTGAAAAAATCATGATGACATTTGAAACTTACGCATTATGAAAAATAAACACTTGTAATTAAACGCGATAAAATCCTAAATCTGTGTCTCTAATTTATTGCTTGGGAAGATAGTAATAATTAGTTTTTGGTAAATTAGTATCGTTATGATAAAAAGATGTCTCAGATCTCAGTAGATGGCCTCAGGAAAAACGTAAGTTATTCACTTAAATATTTTAGTTATACACTTGAAAGGGTCAAAATTAAGTTGTAATATACTCTCGTGACTAACTTTATGAAAAATGTAATAACTTAAAAAAGCTCTTTTTTATTAAATTTCTCTCTTTTTTCCTGGCTATTCGTTCCGTATGGTGGTGGGATCGGCCTTCAAAACCCGTACACTAAAAAAGGCTTTCAAGTCGTTAGTAAAACAAACAATTGTCTCGTATTTTCCCTCCTTTATTATGGAGTACGTACCCCGGCTAAGAGAGTGAGTTTATTAAAAATTGGATTTGCTCGACATAGCGTCGCACACGGCGCCGCCCGCGCCCTCACACCGGCACATTATTATTTTTTATTATTAAGTAAGTGGGGAGCGCTGCCGATGGGTAAATATTGTGATTTCGTACTATTCCTATGGAGCTATGGTAGAGAGATTTAATCAAATTGTTTTCCATTTACGACAAAAGTTGGCGGAGAAAAGATATGATTATTGTTTAAGTTTAACATTTATTTAATATGAAAACCTTTTGGGACAATTTCTTAAATGCACCGAAACGTTCTTGTATTTTTCGTAATGAAGCAATATTTTCTCGTATTTTCTTCCTCTTCCCATCAAAGCTTATACATAACAACTAAACCTAGTAATTCGACTTAATTACATAGGTGACTTTAACGATTTTAAGCTAGATAGATAGACACGTAAACACCAAAGTTACACCAATAGCACTTTGTCCGATCTGGGAATAGAACCATTTCCAAAATCTTCACGCAGTTATTCACTCTCACGCCATTTTGAACAAAAACGAGGCACAGATTAAACCACATCCTTCTAGTTCGTAATTAATATAATAACATTGTGTATTGTAGTCGAGTACCGTAAACGTTATTAATTACAGCAGAATGCCTGCGAAGGAGTTCGTAACACAAGTCGTGTCGGGTTTACTTATAAACCTATTATGTATTTAAATTTCACATGTATTTTAGTATTTTGGAAGTAATTAACTGGAAAAGTTATTACATATTAATAACTTTGTAAAGATAATTTGGTTGAAAGATCGATGCTTTGATTCTTTGACGGCTTGATTTTATTCTGTGTTAAAAAGCATACTTTTGTGTAACGTCAGCTGCTGGACTTCATTTCAATTCAGCTTCTCTCAGGACCTCTCTCAGGACAGGCGCCCATAATCAGTATCCGCAAGACTTGAAATTGACGGCAACTGTGCTTAAGCATGCTACATCGGCCATAGGGATGTTCAGGAATTCTGAAATATACATATTATTATGTAGTTTCCAACAGTGTACTCTTGCATAAAGCGAAGTCGAACGAGCTTTCCTATCCGATAATGAGCCTCAGTAGAAACTTTCAGGAACTTAATAATAATGGATTTTATCGCCTTTACTATTTTTCTGTAACTGGCTATAACGACAAAACATACGTAAGCTGAGAGCATCCAAATGATAACCTCCAAAGAAAAACAATAACACTAAATTAACACCGACCTAGAAATAGCAAGTATAATAAATTAAGTAAATTACTTATTTTCATATAACTCTACCTTCTTAACAAGACGCTGTGTGCAAAGATATGCGTATACTTACAATATATTATGTGTATGTGTGTGTGTGTGCAAAATAATGAGATTGTAGTCTGTTGAATGTTTACCAGTCGATGATTGATGAAGGCAACAGATGATACTCCGCGGAAATTGTGCTCACACTGTACAAAGGGATGCTTGGTTACTTACGCAAGCCGCTTTGTTTGATATACATTGATTTAATCTTTAAGTATTTTAGAAATTAAATAAGGAAACGCATTGGTTTAGGAAGATAGGAAGTTTTACCTGAATTACTGATAAATACGCTAAAATTACCTATAATCGTAAGTGTCGATAAAAAAAGATGATTAACAAATTACCAATGTATCGTTTTTCATGAAAAATGAGCCAAAAAACCATCAAGGTTCTTTAAATAATAAATGGAAGCCGCAAGTGGTGGTAAAATCTTGGATACTTTTCAGATTGCAAAGTTAAAGATACTGAAAGGAGTCAGCAATTTATGGACAATTAATATTATTGTCCTAGCATTATCCATTCGAATCTTTGTTTTATAAGATGCAATAATACCGACGCATTACTCTACTTCGATTTGTGATAATGTGTTCTGGCGACGTGCATGTATTCTCAAGAATTAAAATAACATTATTCTTCCATCGTTTGTGCTGTTGCCAGAAATACCCGCCACTCTGCATAATAATATAACATTTATTCAAAACAATATCAATTGACGTAAATATCAAACGTGAAGGAATTTATAACGATTTATTAAATTAAATTGAAATGAATGAGTTTAGGACTACGTCCATTTTAATAAGTTTTTTTATTTAAAATGTTGATAAGTTCTTTTTATAATTCATTTTTATAGTATCGCAACCTTTAATTTTCAATAACGTTTAAGATTCGCTCCATTATTAGGTATAATACGTGTACGAGTCGCGAAAGTTTAAAATCATTAATTAACATTCAAAATTAAAACTTGCTGAAAAATAAATGGTTTCGCGCGCTTTTCCATTTCCATCTTGCATCTATGTCTATGGTTGTACGATATCATTAAAATTGCCAGCGCACAAAATAATTTACCGTCTAATGGTATCCGAGATGTATTTGTAAATTAGATCAGGAACTTGTTTAATCCAGTTTGTGACCCTTTGCCCTCGAGCATGTCGACCTAAAATATTGCTGACATTTTTCAGGGATTTAACTCTCACCCTTCATAAGGGATAGTTATAACGAGATGCATTTGTTTGCCTACGGAGGGGCGGTAAATTAATTTTGTTGAAATCTAGTTGATATATTATTCGGAACGTTTTCTTGGTTGTGTTTGAGCCATATCTCATTGTTAACCGCTTTGAGGGTAGTTTATATGATTGATGTCAATTTTAGTTCTCCTGGTTTGGGTGGTAAAGTATTTTTAAAATTATACTGAAAATATTACATTAATCTACTAGGGGGCAGGGCTTTTTGTGCCATAAATTACAAGCTGAAATCTAGAAAACATTAAAAGCATTTTGAAATGTTTTATTCGGGGACTGTGCAAAATCATTTCACGTTTTTATTTAAATATTCCAACACAATATGCCAATTCTTTGTCTGAACATTTTTAGTGGCAGCCCGATTACAGTTTGCTTTTTAGCTTCGAGAACAGTACAACATGTCTTTAAAAACACACTGATGAAACGTGGGAGTATTACAAACAAAATAACTCGTCCATAGATTACGCCATCTTTTCATAACTGTTAAACTGACGAACAAAATTTCACAAACCGTTGAATAATCTATACTAATATTATAAAGCTGAAGAGTTTGTTTGTTTGTTTGAACGCGCTAATCTCAGAAACTACTGGTCCGATTTGCAAAATTATTTCAGTGTTGGATAGTCCATTTATTGAGGAAGGCTTTAGGCTACATATCATCACGCTACGACCAATAGGGGCAGAGTACCAGTGAAAAATGTTACAAAAACGGGGAAAATTTTGATTCAACATTCTCTCTTATGTGACGCAAGCGAAGTTGCGCGGGTCAGCTAGTAACATAAATACATCAGTACAATCAAGCCGTATATCAATTGTCGGTACAAATCTATCGCGTATGCTCCGGGTGGTCTGGTAATGGCGACTCATCGTGTGCTCGCAGCGTCGCCAATCGTTTAGACTCGCCGACACACAAGTCATTGTACTAAAGATGAGATTAGAACCTTTTTTTTGGTTCAAAGATTAGGCTTCCGTGGTTTAAATGTAATTTAGGTTGTGAATTACTCGGTTTTGTAACAATTTTGGAAGTTTTTGACAGTTAATCTAATTCTTTTTTTTTAGATTTAGGTATCTAGATTTTAATGGAATTTGATTGGAAGCGTGACTTTAGTGTAGTGTTACTACAAAAAGTTTGTTGAAGATAAAGTCGGTTTTAATTAAATTTATGCCAAAGAGAGGATTTTCACTCACCGAAACAAGTACCTAGTACAAAAAAGAATCACATGTATGAAGCACTGGGGCGACTGACTTTACTTCTGTATTTTTTTTAGGTTTTTAGTTAAGTTTTTGTTCTGTGTGCCTACCATATAATCTATTTCTACATCATACGAAGATTCATTTCTTTATACTGTGACTGACGACGTTCGCCTTAACATGATATAGACACAAAATATTCAATGGATATAAAACATTAATATCAAAATATTATTGATGTTCTATGAACTAATTAAAATAACAAAACAATTCTAAACAGTGCAGCTCTACGTTGAGATCACAATAAACATAATAAACATATCGTATACAACAGTACATAGTATATCAATGTCGGTCAATGTTTCCATTGCGTGTACCGACGACTCAATCTACAGGCTACAGGCTAGTGCACACTCAACGGGTACCTAGCCAATGTATAGATGTATGTGTTTTATACATTATACTATATCTTATTTCTTTTTATACTATTTCCTTATTTATACAATTTCTTGTTGTTTAGGACATTAAGAAGTATAATAAATTATTCAATTATGATGTACTTTTTAACTATCTTATTGCTAAACTAATGAAAAACTTACAATACAATAATTAGAATTCAAAAGCAACTTTCTGGTTACTTGCAAAATCTTCTATTTCGTAAGACATTATACTATTTCTTATTTCTATTTCTACTATTTCCTTTTTATACAATTTCTTGTTGTTTAGAACATTAAGAAGTATAATAAGTTATTTAATTATAAACTATCCTATAGCTAATCTAATGAAAACCACTCTTACAGAAGTTTATATTCTTTAATTCTTCGCAATAACCTTTGGATAAGTAGTATGCATTAATGATTATTGCTTAACATTTTTTTTGTTTCTTTTTTACCCGCAATACAGGTTAAGAGTTGTTTTAGACAGTTTTTACCGGGACACCTCAGTGAACTCTCTTTCAAGACTCGACTAACAAAATCTCTCATTTCGTACTTATAAATTCATAGATATTATAGTTTTACGAGGTAAATCTGCATACATCGTTGTAGCATGACTACACAATAATTCAAGTAACACGTAATAATTCAGAGTATGAGTTGATAGTTCAATCATGCTTCACAGTTGGCTGGTTACATTACACTAGCTAAATTTACTTATAAGACTATGAGTAGTTCGTAAGTGGAGAGGGATGCAAATTATAACACTGAATTAAGCAATCAATTTACTATTACATTTAATGTTAAGTTTTGATAACTTATATCCGTGTAACTCGTAATTTGTGCTTTCGAATATTATTAAAAATGAAGCAGTTGAGACATATTTTTTAAGTTGTAGTTCTTCATCAGCCTAGCCTTTCTTACAACTATGTTAGAGTCGGGTTACAATTTTACTCGATGCGGCTGAATGCCAGTATTATACATGGAGCGACTGAGCTGTTGCTCTAAGGTATATTAAAAGTTAAAACTCATATTAGTATAGTCCGTTATCAAAAAATACATCTGTAACAGCCCCTCTTAATATGGAGCTCGATACAAAACACGGTGATCAAAATATGACTATCATCAAGGCTAGATAACACTTTGTGACACTTGGAATCAACCCTAGGACTTATGTTTAGTCGTTACAAAAGCCTCTTTTACAATCTATTGATAGTATAACATCTAAATATACAATAAGCCAGTAATCAATATATATTATTTATAAGCTTCGCACACAATCATCATACCTGTAGCATACCGACATTGCTAGAACGAGCACGTGATAGTCACAAATACAGATAAAGTCGGCGGAATAAGTCGTTATCAGACACACGCCGAGGACTTCTCGGTAACTGCGGCGCTTTGCCAGTCGGTCACTACACAGTATACGATATTACATAGTGTACGAGTTTAGTAACAATACTACAATTAGCAATTTAGCACATATGATCCTTGAAAGTGATTTTTGCAGAAGACGAGTATTAATAATTCTTTAAATCTAGGAAGTAGTAAGTAGACAAATAAGAAATAAAGTAGACAAAAAGTATTTCGACAATAATAAGCTTATTTATCAGTTACAGTGAAGAATAAAATTTCAGTGGGGTCTAGGATAGCCAAATGTGGATGGATTGTGGAAGGGTGTCAATTGTTAAATCAATTCTATACTTTATAGTATATGCTGTATTCGTATCTTACAGAATGTCTTTACATTTTAAACTGTGTTAAATAATTAAATTATAGTATGGTAATGGTCTACTGTCTAGTCGTCTTCTCTAAAGAAAGACGATTTTATTAACCAAAAAATCGAATTTAGTAGATAAAATAAATATTTAATACTTATAGTATGTAGTTAGTGCACTGTGCTCGCAGCAACTGTGTGAGTGTGACTAGAGTTATTACCAATACGTTTGATTGTCGGTACTTTTGTCGGCGGTCTCAGAAGCTAGGCTAATTGTAGCGCCGCTCATACGAACACGATGTTTAGACTTCTTAGTACTTGCGTTATTGTCTTACTGACTTCTGATAATACGCCTTTCTAGATGAGTACGTTTTAAGTCCTTGCTAGAACATTGAAGAATGCATCGGATCACTAAGATATAATGCATATTATTTACTTAAAGTTGAAAGGTTCTGGCAGTGGTCCGTAAAAGGCGGAGCGAAGTTACTAAAGATAGCATTTTTAGTAAGTTACTTCTGCCCGAGACTTTGTTTGTGTGTAAAGTTATCCTAGTTAAAAAGCATCTTATGTGGTAATCTAGGCGTTAAACTAACAATGTATAAGTAAATTTTGCCTAAAAGAGTAGCAAACATACATACATTGTTATAAATAAAATAAAAAATACAAACTTTCGCATTTTTATAAGTAGGACTAGTACAATTCGAATGTTTCATTCTTGATACGGAGACGAAACGATACTGTAATATGAAGGAAATTGTGCCGTAATATAGAAAGAAAACTAATAATAATTGCATTGTAGTCCAATATTATAGACAGCTTCCGTCTTCCAAACATTATCAATAACTCAATAACAACTTATCTTACGACCTTATATATGTAACAAAATAAATCTACAAATGGCAGAAATAGCAAAAGGCTTCCTAAATTATCGAACAAAGCTCCCTGCGGTGGTAAATCTATTAGATGAACTTGTAATCAATGCAGTTCGTAGTTCCTTATCTAATTGTGCCCGCGCTAGACTGGACGCCGGTTTATTTTAGCTATTAGTACGATAAGTTTGAAGTAATCAGGTTTGGAACTGAGGTTTGGAACTGAAAGCTGGGTTTGAAGTATGTAATGGATTATCTAATGTTAAATGTTGATGCAGTCGACCTTATGGCAGCATTAACAGTGCCGAAACTTCAAGCAAATCCTACTATGATTCGTGAAATCGAAGTTTCGTTAAATATTGAGGATATTGTTTATGACTCAACTCTATTATTTTTTGACTCAGAGTAGGCAGCGTCGTATAAGCATTACTTACAATCTTGTACCACAGTCCAAGTAAATTTGAGACAAAAAGCAAACACAATATGTTGTACTACGAAAAATGGTACAAATGTACAATCAGTCCATGACTATCATGTGTAAACGAAGCCATGGTCTTCAACTAGAATTGCCACATGACATTTTAGCTAAATGTGCCGAGGCTGTAACCTAATAGCACATCTCTTTAAGTTTAAGTTGTAATGTAATATAAATATAAATCATTCCATTTCTAGCGTACAATAGGAAAGGAATCCTCATAATAAAGTAATTAATCGTAAGAGCGAGCAGTTGGTGAAGTCATAACAAGGTAACTTAGTTAGCGCGTGGCTCTGACCGCTACTTGCCAGACTCGGGGAAACAATTAACTGAAATAAGCACAGTAATAGTCACGGTTGCTTAAAGCACTTTGTTTGTTGTTGAAGAAAGTTATTAGCACCGTATATTTCTGCTTTATCCTAAATTATATTATGTTGTAATTATTTTAGGCATTAGTGTGTTTAGCAGTATGTAGAACCCATTTGATTGCTAGGCACGATTCTTTCCTTAATTGTAGTAATTTGATTGAATTCTTTAGTGGTCCTTAAAACAGAAGTAAGATTTTGTAGCCTTCTTATGGTGGTTATTCAAAAAAAAAAAAAAAATCAAAAAATCAAATCATTTATTCATTTAGGTCAAGTGCTGACACTTATGATAGTCAATGATACAGAGAGTGAATTTACCGCCAGTTCGGAAGGTAGGGCCAATGAGAAGAGCTGGCAAGAAACTCCTGGCCACTCTTTTTAATCGCCAAATGATTTTAACAATATTTATGCTGGTATAAAACATTGATGATGTAAGTAGCTGCTACCTACCAACACTACCGAACACACTTTGGTCATGAATTAAATTAAATCAATATATTAAGGTGCTAAAAAACAAGATATAAATAGTATTGGAAGCATGATGGAAGCATCTACCCACATAGTAATATAAGTAATGAAATCATAAGAGGCATTTCAAGAGCATACTGTGGTAAAGGAAGTACAGTTATTGAAACGTAGTTACTTTAAAATTATGGCAGTCACCACACCCAGGACGACCAGTCACCCCAAGCAGCACCCGTTCACGAGTATGACGCGTGGACCAGCCATCACCCCCTTCGCACATATTAGAGGGAAGGGGGTGACCCGGCACACGACGCCGCCGCAAGCAATGACATTTTAGTGAGCATGACGAACCTTAGCATGGGAGCCCACCATTTCAATGAAAAAAAAAGATAATGAATACCACTGAGACTCGTGCAATACCTCTCTGTTACAGAGTTGAAATGACTGATTAATGTTTATACAATGCAAAGATGTATGTATAAATATATAGATATTTAATCTTGATTTGTGTAGAACGCGTAACTAACTAATCCCATGTTTTCTTATCCATTAAGTAGTCGTCAACCTTATAATAACCCCTTTTAATAAGATGATCTTTAACAACTGTTTTGAATTTTTGTTGGGGAAGATCCATAACACTGCTAGGGAGTTTGTTATACAACCGAACACCAAGACCTGCAAATGAGTTGTGTACTTTTTGCAATCTATTGCAGGGACCTACTAATTTGTGCTTATTTCTGGTATTAATGTTATGCATGTCACTATTCTTAGCAAACGAATTGATGTTTTGTTTGATGAACATCAAATTCGCAAAAATATACTGTGATGCCACCGTCAGTATACCTATTTTCCCAAATACCTCCCGCAAAGATTAGAGACCAAAGAACGCCACTTGGTACGAGCCTTACAAACTTCCCATGCCTCATTCAAATCTACATACATATTATCATACAGGACCGCCGCGCCGGTTACGAGATCTCCGCTACTACGGTACCTCTAAAAAAGTTTCTAAAAGCCCCTTAAAATAGTCGAAACACTACTAAAAATATATACATTTAAAACCCTTTTCTAACCCTTATAAACCCCAAGGAGGAAGTGTTCATATGATAACGGTGGTCTTAGCGTTATCACACGAGAACACTTTTAGAATTATCGCGACTTGAGAAGGGTTCACCAATGTTCCACATCTGATATTTTATGAGATATTTATTGGGTTTTGTGGAAAATGTTTCGTATTTTTACAAAAAGGAAGGGATTTTCTTTGTTATTTAGTTCGAAGGAAAAGTACAAGTATTCATCTAACAATAGAATTTTATTACATTTTATACAGTACAAAAGTTATATAACTAAATATTTACATTAAATTATTAAAATTAAAACTATATATACACATTGACGAAAAAAAAAACAAATATATAAAAAAAAAAATTAAGAATATAAAAGAAAGGAAGCGCGCTACGCGTCGTAGTACTCCTCCACATCGCTGTCTATCGGGAACGTTCCCAGAATGCTGGCAGCATTACCACGTTGTATGGCAATGCTTAACCTTTGTAAAAATAATAAGTACAAGTTATATTTTAAACAAATTAATGCGTAATTTACGCGTTTCTGTCATTTATGGCCAAATTAAAGCGAATAAGTAACTTATCATGATTTTTCTAAATACTTTTTGACGCTTCCAAAATGCCTCACTATGATATTCAGTTTATAATATACGCTCTCTCTCTCTCTCTTCCTGGCTATTTGTCCCATATGATGGTGGGGTCAGCCTTCCTTACACTTTTCCTCCACTGCGCCCTACCTTTGACGTCGTCTTCCTTAACCTCACATGCCTACATAAAACAACAAAATATACGCGCTAATACTGTCAATTCGCACCTATCTCTACCTCCAATAGTAAATAGTAGCAGGTCTGCAATGCTTTAGTTCAGTAAGTGATTGCTTGCATTAGTACTATTAAGAGCGAGCTGTAGACGACTGCGGATGGCTGTAATGACTATAGCCGACTGTAGGCTATAGGTGGCTATATGAGGCTATAGGTGGCACTGGATGGCTGTAGTCAGTTAATTACAACACCGTGATGCGGCGAGAAGTGCGCGAGTTTGTGTTCCACTGTGATAGCGAAGCTACATATATGTTAGAAGAAACAAAGCTTACCAGTTTATTTTATCCAATGAGAATTATGCTATGTTAAAATGTGCTATGCTAAAATGTGGCAAAATCGCATATTTATCTTAGAATATAAATAACTGATTGCAGAAAGTTAGATTTGGGAATTTAAACTGATGTTAAATGTGATTGGGAATGTGCTTTGGTTTAGAAAAAATATAATACTTTTCTAAAGTAGGGGTAGTAATAACATTGATTATTTCCTCATGTGATCTTTGAAATTTTACACTGGATCCTAATTTATTTTAAACTTAGTATTAATACGATTCATTATGAAATTTAATTCATACTTGACGTTTCGGCCCGGGTTACAATAGCCATGGTCAGCGGCTTCATTCCAAGGTAAATTACATGTTAGCGTTAATTTCCATACTCTATTAGATATATTATTTTGCACAAATATATTAACTTTTACATAGCATTACAAAACACATCTTAGACTGTAACACAAGCCTACTAAGTCCATTGTGGCCAGGCGTGAGTGCAGCGCTAACGCCACTCACTGTGCAGCGCCACCTAGCGGCCAATAACTAGTAACTGTATGCGCTAGTAATTACACACACGACTTGGACAACTTTGATTGCAATATTCCGTTTTGCATTGAAATAGAAATTAATTTAAATGTAAAGATCATTTAGTATATATTTGTATGATTTAGACGTCAACTGTAAAGTTGTATGTGCTTGTTATGTACTTTTCTGTGTAATGTGTATTACATTGACCGTACTGTAGGACCGATTTGAATAAAATTAAGTAGAGAGGCAGGTAGATAGGTGACAGTTTTTAAATGAAGCCAACTGATTCTTTTACTAGTTTATTATGTTTTTTTTTCCGGTAATATTCTTAATGGTCGCCTAAAGGTTAAAATTAACCTTCAGGGAAATAAGCGATTATGGGATACAGAGGAATTATAATATATTAGGTCGGGGAAGTTCATACATACTATATAAATGCGAAAAGACTTTTTCACCGACCAAATAGTTTCACGATTGTAAATATCAATTTTCAGTGAAACATAAAATTCCCACATACTAACAGAAAGCCTATTCCTTTTTAAGAGAGCCCTAGAAAACTATTAAAAATCACTGCAATTAAGCATATTTTAATTTAAATGTAACGTTGAACGTATTCTCAATTTCTAAGAAGTAGATGAACCAATGTGCTAAATCTTAGACGTTGATTGAACATGACGCCTCTCAGTAGTGTGTAGTGTCAGCTGCCGGAACACGTCAACACATTTAACGCACTTCAACATCTATTACAATGCATTACTAGCGAATTTACAATACGATATATCTTATACACACTGTCATAGTATAAATGTGTTGGTTTTAGGATAGAAGGTTAGGGTCTTATCTCTTAAAAGCTATGTTTTTTTGATTAATTGCATGAAGGACGAAGGTGTTTGAAGCCTGTTGCATTTACCAATAAACGGTTATTAATAAATTTGGTTATGCTAGTCCCATATTCCTAAGGTGGTAGCTTTGCGATTTAGAGACTGGAAGTAAAAAATCTGTGCCCGGTATTGCAAGACAAGATCGTAATCACTAAAATATGAGTATGGATAAGAAATCGTCTTTTCTTAAACCTAATTTTCTGACTATTTTCAGTTTCAAATGTTGTAGTAATTAATAATGTACTCGTATTTTCTGTAACTTTCAACAGAGGAGGTATTTGAGTAGATATTGCATCGGTAGTTGCTTTCAACAACAAGAAGCAGCACCTAATAGCAAACACTTGGATTAGTAATCGTTCTTTATAAATCTTAAGGCGAATCACCGGTTGTTTTCCTGACAAGATACATCGAAAATCCTCCCCTTGGACTAGAGTGGCAACTTTTTGAAGACACAACCCATTCTCCTTCAGCATAACAGAATTAAACATTGACATGCGTCTCCCTATTGTCATTTTCAATTAAACATAATAACAACAGACCCTAGGGGTGACCCTTAATGATTATATTTATTATAGATTATAACGGTTATTAATGCAATTAGCTAAGGTCCCTGAATTGCGACACGTAAGGGTGGAAGGGTGTGACGGTATGTGACAAGGGAGGCACGGACCCTAATTAAATGCAATTAATTGAGTCTTTATGATAAAAGCGGAACTGTATATAATACGGGGTATGTTGCAACAGACAAAGAGTCATCGTACAGCTGTTACATAAAGATTTCACCTTTATGGCTCCGGATTTTCAAGTAAGCTAAATCGTTAAAATTAGTTCAGCAATTTAGCCGTGAAAGCGTAATCGACAGAACTCTGTATTTATAATATTGGGTACTATATTTGAATTTGTGTACAGTAGCAACATATGTACATATAACATACCCCAGGATTCACCCTGTCATTGCATCCATAGGGTTTAATAAGAAAGAAACAGAAGGACAAACAAGCTTACACATTTACATGTATGGAACTTTTGATTCCGTATTGAGAAGTCTAAAACGAATTCTTACAAGAATAAAAACATAAAACCGGCTTAGACTTTAGCAGAAAATATGATTCTAGAAACAATAGGCTTAGCTTTAAGATTTCGTCGGAATAATAATGTGCACAATGAACTTTGTGTTTCGCGGTACTATACACTGAAATAGAATTTATATTGAACCGTTTGATATGTTTGTTACCGGCCGTGTTTGTTTGTTCGTTCGTCCGTCTATGCGTTAGTTTGTAGGACTATATTTTTTCATTACGCTGTAAGAGTGTCTTAAAGAGTCTTGGAGTATTTTAATTATCCTTGGAGTAAAAGGGGTGAGTAGACCGATTTCAATTTGTTCATTAAAGTAACAAACATGAAAAACCGTAAGAGCTTAGTTTGTTGGAAGCCGGAAAATGGATGTGATCTTGGAAATCGTGAAATTACAGGTATGCTTCGAAACCAGTAGTAATGCTGAAATATGAATAGGTTTCAAACCTTATAATAAAGATAAAGCATCACGCTTACGCCTGCACCGTGACTTGTACTATATTTACTAATTAGTACACTATCAATAAAAAAGTAATATGACTAATATTCCAATCATCAGTAAGATATAACAATATCTGTGAGACACTAAACTTGAGAGCATTCGACGCATGCAATAGCCAATTAAAATAATAAACTCCGATCAAATTTCCTTCCTCGGCAAACTAACTCTTGCAACAATTTGTATCATTCCCACAAATATTGCTGTCTCCCTTCCACAAATTAAAAGAATATGTTGTACAGTCGTAATGAATTTATAGAGCAGTTGCGTAGATTTATTGCGTTATGTAAGCCACTGTACTTTGTTCTATTGTTGCAATGATTTATGTTTGTTTTGCTTTAGTTAGATCACAAACTGTGGGTCTTGGAAGTTTGTCAGTGGTCAGCAGTAAGAAAGCTAATAAAAAGAGATTCTGACTTGCGAATATAGGACTAAATTTATGTACTGAAGTTTTTTAAGTATTTTTATAGAAAACTACTAAAGTAGACAGCAAGTTAAATTGATTTAATCATGAAAATGGAGTTATCTAGTTATATGCTTAAACTTATTAACTTCTTAGACAGTGTGCCTTAAGAAATTTTGTTTGGTAGCGGCTTTAATTACTAATTATTTAACGGTGAAATGCATAATGCAATTAACCCTTACACATATCAAAAGATGTTGCAAAGTCTTGTTCCTTTGATTGCAGTTCAGAAAATCCTCCTCTATCACAAAATTAAACCTTTTTAAAACTAAACTTTTAGTATTTTATGCAACACTATCAATCATCTAACCAAACAGAAGACGTCTTGAATTCAAATCATATGCAACTCACAGCTGTTTCAAAAGTGAATTCAGATAGCAATATCTCTTCACACAAATATTCTGGAAGGTTCTCAACAAATTGAAACAGTCTGACAAAATAAAGTCCCCAGTTGGTAGACTAGCCTTGCCGCCAGATTCCGGTCACGTCGCCGTAATGCAACGAACGAGGCTTCCAATCCACTTCGTACTATGTACTGCTTTATTATATATATGTGTTATTGTACACTTTTATTGAAATATTCTGAAGTGGACTGGAGATGGGAAAGAATTTGTTGAGTAAAATAATGTTTGAAATGCGCGCAAGTCTTTTAGGATAGACAATACAATGTTTTGTTATAAAATTTCACTTTCATTGCTAGAAGAGGAACGTTTTCTAAGCTGTGATTCCATAAACGAATACTAAGAAAACGAGTTAAGATATAATAAGATGCTTATGATCTCTGTACAGACCATGATATTATATCCTCCCCTGATGGCCAGTGTAACTCGCGCCGAAACATCAGGCATGCGTTGTCAATTTACATATTCTATTTTAAATATATGTAACAAACATGCATCGCGAAAGCTTGAAAAATTATGAAAAAAAGCAAAGTTTTTGATTTTCAGTCGACTAAGTAGGTAAATAAATAGTATAGTTAAAGTTCCAGTTAATAGCAGAAATTCTACTCCCAATTATAAGTGACAAGCCTCTATTAGAAAAGCTTGGCAAATCGTGTGCAAACTCAACGCGTTGGTTGCTAACCACAAATTAACTGAAGCTTACCACATCGCACTAGAAGTGTATGGGTAATTGTGGTCAATACAGACCTACTTGTCTATTATTCGTGCTAGTAAGAATGGATTTGTTTTTTATTGTTTTGCATTGTGGCAATCCTGGCTTTATGCCTAATTCGGCCAATAACACAATGTGAAATAAAATACAGCAAAAAATAATTTAAAGTCGCATTTTTTTGACTGCTAAGTAACCGTGTTGAAACTTAAGTCTGAGAATATGACGTATAGACGATTTACACGATTTTGACAAAGTCAAAGTCGAATCAAAGTCAAACATGCTTTATTTTGTAAACTTTATCAAGTGTTATAGTATTTTATATCTACCAACTGTTTCGGAAAAGCTCGTGAGAAGAAATGGCAAGAAATTTAAATAAATATTTCTATTAAACAATACCATATAGATGATTTACTGTGTGCAATGTTGAAAGGACAAATACGGAGTATATACGTAGAATACATAATTAGAATAACTCACTTATAATAATATGGCGTATAGTTGGATAATCAAGTGTGTCTTATAACACTGATAGATTGAAAGTAAATTTAAACTTGCGTATTAAACCGATATGTGCTTATGTCACGTTTTAAAATACGATAATTTTTACAGTAGGTACATAAGTAGTCTCTTATAATTTTTCAGTTTGAATTCAGGTAAACAGATAACAGAACGACAAAACCAAAAGACCCAACACAAAATTTCCCCAACAATTTTTATCATTTCTCGTGGAAATCAAAAAGACATTTCTTGTAACAAACAAGGGGCATTATGTAAAGCGGACAGATGCGGTTTGGTTCCATATGAATAATTCACGAGGACTGTTCCATTTGCCGACAGGTTGCTGGATGACGCCAATTGGTTTAGTCCAGAAGAGCTGATAGTTTGAGGATTGATGGGTTAGTGGTTGTGAAAGCAAGGCGGGATATTTTGACTAGTAGTAGGATTTTGAGTAGCATCGCTCACGTCAAATTTTGTATTGGATTCGGATTATAGAATAAAGTTTTCAATATGGTGTACTTTTTTTTAGTTATTTATTTTTATAATGTAACATTAATTAAATAAATTATAATGTGTATAAACGAAAAGATGGTCTACTTATTATGTATTAGTTCCGTAAATGAGTGCTATTAACTAGAACTCACTATGAGAGTTTTGTGTCTCCGTAACATGTATTATATGATTTGCATTGCATTGCTTTTTCGATGTCAGAAATGCAGCTTTATTCTTACTAGTTTAAACACTTAGGCTTAAGATTTTAGAAAAATATCATAAAAAATTGTACCTGTTTTACCTTTTTCTGAAAAAAATCTTTCCAATAAAATCCCAAAATTATTCAAAAACCTCATTTCCTACTCGTGTCAAAACTGCGATCACAAACCTTTCAATACCAAACTCCCTTCAGCAGTACTTCCTCCGTCTCTCCAGGCTGCAGTAATTTCACGCTAGTACCGTAGGCAACGTAAGCAGAACAAGTAACAACGTGGTTATGTTCGCCGGAGGTGCGGCCGCGTGTAATTTCCGCCCGTCCTTCACTAAATTAAACTATTCATATACAATTATTGCTGTTGTTTTGTTATTATGGGACTTTCTTAAACACTTAATGTGTTGAAGTTAGGTTTTATAGAGGAACATAGACTATTGGGAAGAACTTAAGATAGTTTTAAAGTTAAGAAAGCTCCTAGCTTTAATCGATGGCATTTTTTTTAAGAAAAATTGTATGAAAGTCATGCTCTAGAAGAAACAAATTTATCTTTGCTTTTAAGAAAAATTAGTGAAGTGATTGAATTCACTAAAGAAGATTTAAGTCAGTGGAGACACCAACTTAATTCAAAGTTTATAGAAATAATGATTACATTATCAGAATTTGACGATGTTTTCATTATTTGATTATTTTGAATACTATTTTACTTTTTTAGCATTAAATAATTATTTGAGAAAATTAAAAGTTTTATGTGTTGATACCTAATATAGGCCTTTAATATAAAGCTTACACTTTATTCAATTGATAAAACAACCAAAAAACACAATACACAATAAACGAAATCCCATAAATAAACAAAATAGTTGCCATTCAAATATCTAACAAAGAATGTGCAGTCCATAAAACAAGAGCCACCCTTGCCCTCTGTTAATTAAATGTTTTGTATCGCACTGAAGGGTGGAAAGTGGGGTTAGGGGGTGGAAAAGGGTGGGAGTTAATCCTTTACAATTTGTCACGATATTTGATACTGTAGATATTAGTATAAGAGGTTTAATGTAGGGGAGTAATGGCCGAGGATGGGACGGAATATTGTTAGGTTTGGAGTAAACGTTATTAATGTGTATTACGTTTATTGTTGTTATAATATAAGTAATTGTGTTTAATTCTTTGTTTCATTTCAGTTAGCGATAATGTCAATTTATTGTCAATAATCATAACTTATTCTCACTATTCCTTTGATGATTTTGTTCAATTTAATTCGTTTTAAATGTGAGGTTGTTGGTTATTCAATTCTAAACTTTGATGCTGGGCTAGATACATAAAAGGTTATAAAAAAAAAATATATATTTAAATCTTCCTTTTCTGCCAAATCAATAAAAAGTTAACTCATCGAAATAACAAACAAAGAACATTTTAATATTCTAGTCAGCATTTGAGAGTTCTCACTATTATTACATCAAAGATTGTCCGAGTATTTTGAGCATTTCACAATCAATCGTAATTCTAATTAATCATCATCTAATTCGTACGTAAAATTGACAAACCACTCATTACTAAACGTCAGCGTAAATTTAACTAACCTTGTTAAGAACTCTCTGTATTTAAAAACCTATAAAAACATCAAGCACATTCATTCCCTATTCCTCATAAACAGAGAGTAATCTCATAATGAGATGGAAGTAGACAATGTATACAGCATCTGGAGATCTGGCGTTATCTGTAATTGGACGTGTTCTGATAACTTGCGATACAACGACCGGTGAGCTGTAAAAACTCAATCAAGGCACGCCTAGAACTTGTGAACCAGTTTTATAAGTCACGATACGATTTCTAATACAATGTTTGACAATTTTGTTAAAGGTCGTTGTGGCCTTATGGGGTTATGAGACCGCGTTTATTTTTGTAAAAAAAAACTCCTGCACTACGAAATTGCTCTTGTTTCGCGGGAACTTTTACAAATTTACAAACAATGGATACAAAGTACAACCTAGACCCGAAATAATTATTTATAGATCGCACAAATAATTGTCCCGTGTGGGAATCGAACCCAGGACCTACCGACGCAATGGTAGCGGCGTGGCGACCATAACCACTGTGCCACGGAGGCAGTCATTTTGCATACTTTGGTTGTCATATGTCCACTATTCCAAAGTTGTGCGGTCCTACCCTGAATAAAAATTGTGTATGTTAAAGGCACTGGCGGTAACATGAAGATTTAAATTATTGATGTCTCATTTCAATATTTGTTTTCAATAAGAATAGCAACAATATTCAACTATTTATTAGGGGTGAAATACCACACAAAATATAGTTCAAATATAGTATTCAATCATGGAACTCATGATAAACTGTCTCGAATATAACTGCTTTCATTACAGAAATGCTGTAATCAACATGTAGAATTGTAGATGCTAATGCCCATTACAAAATGAAAATCAAATGACATGTTCGTAGTTTCAACAAGTTGTCAGTAATCTAAGTTTAGTCAACGTACAGTACATTCAGGCTTCAGCCCGCGGCCGGCTTAACGGGCTTAGCGCGGATAAAGAGATTCTGCAGATAAAATAGAATGGTACGTTTATGATCAAAATAGCCGGCTGAATATGTGTTATGAGTTTATAAGTTCATTTTATATTGTAGTGGGCTATTTTGTGTGAAATTGAAAAGTTAATATGTGTATTCGCTGTTTACTAAAATCTATACTAATATTATAAAGCTGAAGAGTTTTATTGTTTGTTTGTTTGAACGCGCTAATCTCAGGAACTACTGATCCGATTTGAAAAAATCTTTCAGTGTTAGTTAGCCTATTTATTGAGGAAGGCTATAGGCTATATGTCATCACGCTACGAGCAATAGGAGCTGATAAGCAACGAAAAATGTTACAAATACGGGGAAAATTATGACCCATTCTCTCTTCAGTGACGCAAGCGAAGTTGCGCGGGTCCGCTATGTATTATAAGATTTTAGACTTGTAGGTCAGTGCATCTCGGTGAGGTTTTCGCCAGAGCCTTTTTCGTTATTCAGCAGGGTGTACCTAGGTATTGGTTTTATTTACTATAGTGTAGATTAAGTTACGTGAATATGTATCCAAATTAAGTAAGCCATTTAATATTTGAGTAAACACACTTATGATGAGAAAATTATATATTTTAACACCTCCAGGATAAAACTGTGATAATTTTTCTGCCCTTGAACTGCCGTATGAACGACTGTAAATAATATGATTAATATACCAAAAGACCAGCATACGACTAATTCCTAGACACACGACAACCATCCGACACGACAATCGTACGCTATAAACACAGCACTTTTATTCTACCACTTTAATTCAAGTTTGTTTTAAGGTCCATAAAATTTACAACCTGTCCCGATAAAGTCCCCCGGCGTATGTTTGTCCAAATTTATCATCTCATAAATAAATATAACACGTTACAAATGATATGTCGGCTATACATTGATATATTTGTTGAACAAATTAACTATGAAATGTTCACGATTCGGGAAATGGATGTGTTTGTATGAAATATATCGTAAATTTATGTTCGTTGTTGATGAGTTTATGATGTTGTTGCACTGGTTTTGATGCTTAGGTGTGGTTTTGTATGAAATTGGATGGTTTGTGCAATCAGTGGGATTTTTTGGATGTCATAATTAGGTATAGTTTATACTAGTTTCTGCCCGTGACTTCGTCTGCTTGAAAATATTTCCCGGGTATAAAGTATTTTATGTATTAATCTAGGTTATAAGCTATCAGAGCCCCAAATTTCATCAACATCTGTTAGTCGTTTTTTTGCGAAAGAATAACAAAGATTCACATTTATGTATACCTGTATACATAAATGTAGATGTAGACATACATCCGTCTTCACAAACTGTCTCATTTATAATATTAGTAGGATAATTATGGAATTTTAAGTTAATTATGGAAGAACCGATTTTTTTGAACAAGAAAGCATTAATACTTATAGGTAGGTACATATAACTTGCATTTAAAGAGTGTTGAATTTTTATAAAAAAACTAGCTGACCCGCGCAACTTCGCTTGTGTCACCTAAGAGAATAGGTCAAAATTTTCCCCGTTTTTGTAACATTTTTCGTGGCTACTCCGCTCCTAATGACCGTAGCGTGATGTTATATAGCCTATAGCCTTCCTCGATGAATGGGCTATCTAACACTGAAATAATTTTTCAAATCGGACCAGTAGTTCCTGAGATTAGCGCGTTCAAACAAACAAACAAACAAACAAACTCTTCAGCTTTATTATATTAGTATAGATTAGTATAGATAGTATAGATATGGCGTAAAATATGTCGCATGGTTTGCGAAGACGTTCATGGGCAAAGTGGTAAAGGTATCAAATGAACAAAAAAATTATGAATAAAATTTTAACCTGCATTAACCTCACACTTTACATACTTTGTAGAGCAGATTTCTCTCATACTCCCACTGCAATGACTTCTGACCTGAGATTGACTGCAGTCACCATGAATGCCGTGATTAGCCCACGCAAGGGAAAGCTAAGTCGTTTTAAAACCCGCTGAGATTTAATTAGTCGAATATTTGTTACAACAAAGTTCTATTCAATAAACAATCGATTAATAATAGAGAGTGAAAATATAATATAATTTATGTATTAATAAATTACGTCAGAACAGCCTTACATTACTAATTTACTAAATATTTTTTAAGCAGCATTGTCAGCTTAAACAGTATAGCCAGACAAGAAATCAAAAGCAATGTTTAAGTTGCGTTAAATCCCGTTAATTCATTTATTTCTTACTGCTTATAACTACAGGTGTTATATTAGATAATTACACAGTAAGCCTACATAAATGAGAAATTAAATCTGATTAGATTTTTAGTTGTGACAAATTTCACAAACATACAAATCACCTAAAACACAAAAAAGAAGTTTAACACATGTAACAAAAAATTGTCCCAGGTAGGAATGATGTAGTGTGGATTGATGTAGTATGGTTTAAAATATGACAAGCGCTGTCATATTTTAAACCATACTACATCAATCCACACATTAATTACTTAAACAAAATTTCACCTTCCAAAATTATAATTGGCCGAAGAATTCCTTATTCCTTCGCATTAACCCAGATCAGTGAATAATTTGAAGAATGGCGTCGAGCCGGCATCGTTTTGTCACGTTTATATTTATGCGCGACGATGGCTGCGCACGCGCGTTAATCCGCGCCTTCCCGCTGATTCGCGCCACAAATATTTCCGTTAAGTTTAAATTTTGAGTTTTGGGGAAGTTCCGTATTAAAACGATAATTGTTTTGTTCTAATTTAATGCGTAATTCGAATAAATATCGGTACCTAATGACTTCATTAACCTTAGACGAAACAAAATATACCCTTCTCATTGTAAGTCGAACTAATTTTTGTCAATCATAAGTGTCTGTAGAGGTATTTGACATAAATGAAAAACGATGCACGCTGCTAGGTTTTCTGCAAGGCTTTCAGCCGTATGCAATGCAAGTACCTATGTATGTAACAGTGGCGAAGGGTCATTTTTTACAAAAGGTAAGCCGGAGCTATAAGTCATTGTCTAGGTATAGTACCTACATTTTATGTACATCGTAAGAATGCCGACATAAAAGTAGCGTATTACTGCATAATAACAATATGAGTGTATTATCTACATTCGACTACAGTAGGTATCTTATTTCTCTCTCTACAGACTAATAATACATAGGTACCTACTTACCATTGGCTACCTAATCATGCTTGTTTTGTGTTAAGTTACTCTGTCTTCAGTTGTAACACGTAGGTAACACAACAGCACATATTTAAGACTAGCTGACCCGTGCGGCTCCGCTCGCGTGAATTTCGTCCTGTTGCTTATTCGTTTGAGCACGCGAATTGCGAAGCACTCGATACACATAAAAATGCTAACAACTCTTTTGTCATCTAATGGTTATATACGAAAGGGACCCGAAGGGCACACAATGTGACACAGGCTCAGGCAGGCCTGATTTCCTGTGGTTACCTTCTTTTCCGCTCTCGTCTGTATCCGTACCAGTTTACAGTGTAAAATATAATACCTTATTATAGACTGACCATTGCTTACCCGTCTGGATTCAGAATATTATAATAGGTACAGACAGACCTATCTGCGCCGGAGCTCTTCACACGCGTAATAATGTTTACTTGCGATGATACGTCCGAAACCGCGTAACCCGTAATTATTTTTTATATATCATCCGTTGTTTATTTTTTAAAACTTACCACGTAGTCTGTTTCATAGCTATACAATTTATTTCCTTAATGCAACCAATTAATTTGGTTATGTGTTTCGAACAACAACGCCATCTGTTAGTTGCGGCGAACAACAAACGAAATTACTCGGTTGCCATCTAGGATATCCCGACCGCACCGGACCCACGTAAACCAACATTTTTGTGTAATATATCATACAACATTTATGTTTAAAAATCTTATAAATGTATAGCATGTTTCAAAGGTATTTTTTTACAATAAAGCCATCAAAACAAATTAATTTGAAAAAACATGCTTTGTTGCGAGCTATAACGCCATCTATTGGTTGGTGCGAACAACAGGTATCGATACGGCAGGCGCCGCGTTAATGGTCTCTATAGGGAAACGCAGGTTCAAACGATTTCTACGTATATTTTTCAATTTTCTAAATTTTTTTGAAATTTTATGCTATAAAAAGTATCCTAGAAACTGCTCCACTACTTAATCTATGCATATACCAAATTTCAGTGCATTCTATCCGGTAGTTTTTACGTGATAGCGTCACATACAGACGGAGGACAGACAGACAGACAGACAGACAGAAAAGAAAATTATAAATTGCAGATTCGGTATCAGTATCCGTTACTAAACATCCCCCATTGGTTTTTTTTTAAATATATTCAATGTACAGAATTGACCTCTCTACAGATTTATTATAAGTATAGATATAGATAACGTATATCGAACGATTGATGATTGTCTCGCACTGGTTGTTTAATAACTTATTATACAAGCAATTTAGAATGTATTCATCAACAATAAAATATCAAACACATTATGGATAAACGCAGAACACTTTTATTGTTATGAGTTTAACCTATAAATCTGACAAAATGAAAATTTACTCTAATAGAAACATGCAAAACAATTACTGTTTAATATACTGATACATTCACACTTATGCACAAACACAATTATTAAGGAATAATGTTGTGATAAACACAAATATTCTAATTTGTAATAGAGCGCGCGAAAGATGTAAACAGTAAACAAACATGACCTAATGTCAAACTGGACAAAAACTAATACTTATGCAGGATGCTTAGCTTATATTTTCCATCTCGCTCTTGCACGCGGCTCGCACCGCGACAGAAACATGCGTAAGATCATGTGTCCGCCGCGGCGCGAGCGCTGTAGCGCGAGGCAACCCGCTCTTCCTCCGGCTTGCTCGCCACTATGCAGCGCGGTGCGAAGCGCGATCCAAAAGGTCGTAAGCGACATCGCCGCCATAGTTTTTATTGTACGCGATTCTCGATCAGCGCCTCCGGCTTATTTCATTATTATTACCTCACGTTGCGTTTTTAGCGGAGCGTAATTTTTGAAGTGTAGGCGTTTGCGTACTGTTTCGATTAGATTAATGATTCTAGTTAAAGATTTCGGTTTAAATATTGGTGATTATTAATTAATTGTGTTTTATTTGGCAATAGTAAACAATTAATTTAATATTAATATTAAGTCTGTCCAGAAAGGGAAGCCGATAGGAATCGAGTTGTATGGAGCCTTCGCCACTGGTATGTAATTTGTGACACCTTTTTTTTTTTTTTTTTTTACTTGGTTAATGCATGAAATTGCATCCCCAACGCCCGGGGGAGCGCTGGGGTATGTGGGGCTCTCCGAACCAGAAGGGCAAGGCCTACCCACTAAACCACCAAGGTGTTGCCTCCTCGCCGCTTAGTGCCGAGGCCACGGGAACGCCTTTAGGCACACATCCGCGGCCCCGACGCGGCCGTCCACAATTTGGACCCGTCCACAGTGTGGGACGACACCCCAACACACGGGTGCCGTCCCCCCACATGCCCCCTAGTGCAGTGGCCAGAAAACTCCCCCGAGTTCGCCAGCCAGGGGGCCTTCGGAAGCCGGGACAGGCCACGCGCAGATGCGCAGCATGTCCCGGCCGCCGGCGGCGGAAAGGTGTGTAGGCCGCCGCCACCTCCTCGTCGACCAACGAGCCCGAGAGTGGTAGTCTGCCCACTCCCAGGCCCTGCGGTCCCACCACCAGCCGCCATGGGTTAAGAGCCGGGTCCGACCGCCCGACCCCCGACTCCCCACGGCAGCCCCACCATTGCCGCATCACGCGGTGCGGCCCCGCCCAGTCGCGGAGGATAGGGTGCCCAGCAACGACACACTAGAACACCTCTTCCTCCGCGACTAGCCCCTCCAAAACCAGCCGGACCTACGTCGCCTCGGTCCAGCCGGCCGGCCGCTTTGGTCCCCCGGGTTAGTGCGGTACCGCCCAGACAGGGAAGCGGCCTCTCCAATGAGTCTCTCTTCGCTTCACCGCGGCCGAAGTGCGCCCTCACCTCAAGGCTCGCGGCTACTAAGCCCCCCCACCACAGCAAGGTGGAGACCCGTCGGGGGAGATGTAATTTGTGACACCTACATAAATATCACGTTTATCTGCCCTTTCTGATATACTCCAAACTTGTTTTCTTATACTTTTCAAACATGCTTGTCGTATTAGTTGTCTTTTAAAAATCTTACAGAAAAACCTCGTCCTATTCTTATTAGCTTCTCTCTCATAACGCAGCCCATCATTTTCCTCTAGGAAAACCAAGTATCAGAGGACAGGTATATATTCTCGTTAAAAATAGGAATTGTAAGACATTACTTACTGAAATAAAAAGTGCACGCGTAAATTATAATCTAATAATCTTATACGAATATATATAATTATGCCATACACGATCTATATTTACGTATCTTTCTTCGTAATAAGGTTATGCGCGTCATGTTCAGTGCTAGTACGAGGTTGTAAGGTCAACCGCCAGGTGTCGCACCTGTCCTGTCTGTTTGTCTGACGAGACAGACCGCAACTATAAACTGAGCCATAAACATTACTATTAGATAGAACATTTTATATACTGGTTAATGTTATATTTTTTTATTAGGGAAAACAACAATTTTACAATTTACTTTATATTTAAACATAAAAAGAAACAAATTAGATGACAATTAATGGAATTTCTACAGATTCCCACAAAATAAATGTAAGTAATATTATGTATTAAATAATACAAAATAGAATAGGCATACCAAAAAACATATTTGGGAGATAATGATGGCAATCAGCTTATGTATGATCCCAGGTATTCAACTATCTCCATGTCCAAATCTATTAAAATATGTTCAGTAGTTTAGCTGTTGGTTAGACAATTTTGAATATCAGAATAGATACACCGGTTCTTTAAAAATTTCATCATCATTCAAATTGAACCCAAGTTCTCATAGTCAGGATGAGTCCGAAGTACCTACATTACCTCAACCAATTTTTTTAAACATTACTCCCGCACTAAGAATTGCTCTTGTGTCGCGGGGAACTTAACAAACATACAAACACACCTGGAACAATTATTTATGGATCGCACAAATAATTGTTCCGTGATGGAATCGAAACCACGACTACCCGATGCAATGGTAGCAGCGTGGCGATCTAAACCACTGCGCCGCGGAGACAGTCAATTTATAATAATCATGCTAAAATTACACAACACGTTTAACACACAGTACAACACATACAAGTTAACATTAATTGCGGAATCCCAAATATTTTTAACAAGTTTTTAGGGAATGTATGTAAATGAGTGATTGAATATGCAGATTGGTTGTAAACATGCACAGAGAGGCCCATTCTTTACTATTATATCTTTGAGTGAAAGTGTAAGGTCTTTAGTTTTTAAACGTTTATTGTGAGGACTTTCTATACGATTGTAGGGATCGATTTATTAGCCGGTGATATGTTATATCTGGAGAGAAAACTAATTGTCTGAATCTTTTATATGAGACGGAAATGTATTTGTACCACTTGATTATTTAAAAAAAGGCATAGAGTTTCATGTTAGCCTTTCTTAAGGACTCTACCTTACGAATAGGCAGTATTACTAAAAGTATATAATAAAAGTAATGATTATAAGTGTCAATTTAATTGACCTAAATGAACAAATTCTTATTAATGATAATGTTTTGTAATTTTGACTAGATATTGGAAATGTCACTTCTTATTTGAAGGAAAATTAATAACATAGGTAGTACAAATATAAAATCACGCCTTTGTCCCATAGGAGTATGCAGATATCAGATAACACCTACAAGCAGAGATGAGATAACACCCAAATTAATGTATTGAATTTAGCAATTTTACAGATAAAAACAAATGGGATATAGGTCCTTAAATAAAGTAAAGCGGGCGAAACCGTAGGCATAAGCTAGTAATGTAATAATAGTACTTATTTAATAAACGATATCTCCAATCCTACTACACATTTACAAACTAGAAATCGAACCTTAACTTTTCTAACTGACAAAGTAATAAACGTATCTATCAACACGTATTTATATTTATACCGGCAAGCGTCAAACACACCTATCGTAATGAGGCCCTTAGATCTTAAGTATTGCTATATCAACCTACAAAGTGCCGACACCAGACAGACAGACAAACATACAAACACGCCACAAAACATCACACAAAACCTTAACACTATATAAATAAGGTTCATTTTTGTTTGAAGGCGTGTTTTCGAAGTTTGTTCTAAGTGTGTCTGTCAAAGGTACAGACGTCAAATCAGTGATGAAGTAGTACTTGATACGATGGTACTACATTTGTTTTGTTGACGTTACTTTAATTTATATCATTATGCTTGTGTTGCGTAAATTTTTAGGTTTGGTGTTTGTTTATTAGTGAGTTGTTTCCTAGATGGAATAATGCTATCTAGTGATTATCCTACTGCTGGGCTAACGTCTTCTTTAAAAATAAGTGGGGTTAAGTTGAAAGTCCATCGCGTTGGCCAACTGGTAGTTGCAAAGATAAAACCAGATATTATAGTGTCTTTTTTGCATTTACAGCCAACTCTTTCATGAGAGTACTAAAGCTTATGCAATAAATTGCCACTATCGCGTTTTTAATGCATCTTTGATTCCAATGTCGTTAGCCTGTGCTAATAATAAAAGTTTTTAAAGACTTTTCCCGTAACAACAAACACTGAGACGACTGGTCCCACCCCCTTGGTTTACCTTACCTTAAACCTAAACATTATCCTTCTAATTCCTACTAATATTATAAATGCGAAAAGTGTGAGAATGTATGTATTGCATGTACGTATGTTTGTTACTCTTTCACGCAAATACTACTGAACCGATTACGATGAAATTTGGTATATAGGTAGCTGAAGACCCAGAATAACACTAAGTTCTAGGGTCTTCCCTTTATAATATGGAAAAAGAATAGCATCAATCATGTTTCCTATAAGGAAAAACCACCAGTTTTATAACATTCTTCGGGAACTGCATCCCGCATTATTTTGGTCAGTCACCTGATTGCTCTCCTGGCTCCTCGCCAGACACACGTCGGCTGCTAATAGCCAATTATATGTTTCACAAAGACGAACAGTCGATAATGAGTTTAAAGAAGAATATTTCAACTATGTTGGGTATTTAGTCGTAGGGGTAATTTATGAAGAAGATGAGTTAGGGAATATTGATCATGGGTTAATGTGGGTGTTAATAATAGTTTTTTTCAATTAAAATAATACTTAAAATTGAATTGAGACCCTCCTCCTTTTTTGAAGTCGGTCAATAAGATTATTTCTCTACCTGTTTGTGTTTTACAGGATTTTACAAACATGCAAATAATGGGCACAAAGTATACGCTGATTTTGGAGACACTTTTTTGTAGTACATTAATTTTGTAGATGTCCACTGAGGTGCTACCATTATGCAGTGCCAGCAACGCTGGAAAATTAAAATTGTAGCACTTGTGGCTGGCCCTTGATATAATCGGCTTACACCGGGATAACCATTACATATAAGAAACTTAAACATTCCTCAAGGATCACTCTGCCCATTGGTAAAAACGGCATAAAAGTCCGTTTAGTAAATATTAAGTTTTTCAGAGACAAACGCGTAGAGAGGACTTTAGTTCATAGAAAAGTAGAGATATTTTTCAAGTAACACTCTTAGCAATAGTATTAGCAATTTTACCTTTAAGGCTGTACTCAAACCTACAATGTTTCAATCTGAAAGCTCGCTACAAAACCACAGGACTATCGTAGCTATAATCTAGGCGAGTCACGAGCACGACTGGTTCAAGATTAGAGACCATAGCTCACAATCAAACGACACACAATTCATCACCATTGTCTATGGCTTGATACAATGACTATACTTTCAACATTTACTTAGGAAAGGTTGACTACATAATATAGCATTTATTAAAAGCACTAGCTGACCCGCGCAACTTCGCTTGCGTCACCTTCCTCAATAAATTGTCTATTCAACACAAAAAGATTTTCTCAATTCGAAGTTCCTGAGATTAGCGCGTTCAAACCAACAAACAAACAAACTCTTCAACTTTATATTTAGTACATAATAATATTTATTTATTTATAATATTAGTATAGATATTACTTCCATAACACGCCTGATATATCCAAATGAGAGAGATGCAGAGATGTGTGAATTACACAGAAGTTTCGCTATTTATAATGTCAGTTTCGTGAAAAAAGGGAGCCAGCCTATTGCTATTTACCGGGCATGTTATCAAACAGAAAACTACTACTAAGAATAATGTAATATTATTATATATTATGTGCACTAAACATAACATTACGCATTTTATACTCTCGGGTGCAAGTAGAGGTGTGTTAAATGCTTGCGTTTCATTATTTCGAATGTTAGTCCTACGTAATAAGGGCAAGCTTATTGCCATATACCAGGCACGTTACCAAACTCCAGGTTACTATAGAGAATATTTTCATATAGGCACATTAGAAAAGATTACTTTTCTCGACCCGGAAATCGAACCCTAGGTCTACTGATCACTACCGTCCAGACCACATAATAGACAGCAACAAACTAAATAACCCTATTCATCTTATTTTATTCCCCAACACGATAAAGTCAACAATATAGCTCTAAATATTTAATAGCAAAGGATAAGAAACATTGTAGCAGTAAATAAAGACGGCTATATATCTCTGTCTCGCTCTAACGCAGAACAAAGATAACTAAGGGCGTTATCAGAGCAGCGATTTTGTAAAATGCTGTAACGTTGCTCACGAATGCTGCCTTGAGGTAGAAATAAGGAAAGTAGTTGCTGTAGTATGTTGTGATAAAATTGGTGTATCCATATTTTACTTTAGGGGTATTATTATAAAAGCGAAAGCAACTCTGTCTGCCTGTCTGTTACTCAATCACGGAGATATTTTGATACCCGAAAAAGGACATGGTTATTTTTCACCCCGGGAAAATGACGCATTCCCATGGGAAAATACATGTGGCCGACGAAGTCGCGGGTAAAAGCTAGTTTTACAATAAGTTTGGTTTTGTTACAATAAGTTCATTTTAATTGGTAATTTTCTATGTATTCCATGTGTACGAAATTACGTAATTAGTACAAATTCCGTTATGTATCCTATTGGTGGATCGCACTAGTAGCATGTCGATTATCTGTACCACGTCGCCACAGAAACGAATAGGTCTTTACCAGGGACTTTATCTATCTTTTCAAAAAGTAATTAAAGTAACGTTAATAACTACTTAATTCTATATTATTTTAAGGAATTCAAATCAATAATATATTAAACAGTATTGTTGAAAAGCGCGATTTGTAAAAGCACAGTCTTTAAAAAATAAACGTTAAACCTCATAAGAAATATATAATATTATATATTTCTTATGAGGCTTAGGATAATATATACTTATTGCGCTATGTATGTTTATTTACGTAAAAGTCGGAAGTGTGCATCAAGCCTAACCCGGCGAGCTGCGGGCAGTTTCAGTCATTCATCTTGTACCGTTACCGCGAGTTAGGACTGCTACACATTGTGACCCGCACGCACTTGATTACTCTCATAATAATCTACTTGTTTATCATAACTGGTTTAACAACGGGAAGTAGGATTTTTGGGTTAAAGCAAGTGTATGTAACTGAGTAGGAGGTCTTGGGTTTGATTTCCGGATTGTGAAAAGTGGTTTTGCTTAATTCTGATACACATTCGTAGTAGTTATCGTGTAGTTGCATCATTGTGTCCGATAGTGGCATCTTTCGACTTTCTTTTGTCATGTGGGAACGACCAAATAATCACGTATTTGGTATTTGAAACAATAATTTTTAAACATTTATTTTATAACTTACTTTAAAATGCCTTTAAAGTATTTTTTGGTAATTATAATAAATATCACTTTTTTATTTTCCTTTGGTGTAATCCAATTACCTGATTATGTTATATTCAAATACTGGTATGCATGCATATCATTGCACAATTGAATTTTCGGGAAAGAAAGATAGGTTAAAAAAATAGACAGTTTACCTATAGATAAGGATTTGACTGCCTCCGTGGCGCACTGGTTTAGGTCACCACGCCGATACCACTGCATCGGGAGGTCGTGGGTTCGATTCCCACAAGGAGCAATTATTTGTGCGACCCACAAATAATTGTTTCGGGTCTGGTTGTGCTTTGTGTCCGTTGTTTGTATGTTTGTAAAAGTCCCCGCGACACAAGAGCAATTCTTAGTGCGGGAGTTGTCTTTTTTAATCAAAAATAATCAAGGGGATAGGCTGAGTTAGTCTTTTTTCTTCCTCTAAGGCGTTCTGAAGTAAACTTGAAGGTTAGCATAGATATGTAAAGAGTAACCGAGAATTATGATTAAAAATTCAAACCTCTTTTTAAAACGGCTACGCGGGTAGAGCCACGATCAGGAACTTGTCATCATACATGTAGGAAGAATTCAATAAACTGAATTAATATTATCTTTCTAAGATCTGTCTGCCTTAAGCAGTGCAGATCGAATGATAAACTTACCACATATTTCATAAAAACCAGCCAAGTGTTAGTCGGACTCTCGCACGAAAGGTTCCGTACCAAAAAAATACGAAATTGACACTTTTATTCTGTGGAGACGCCCTTAATATTTTTATTGTTTGTATTTGTTGTTATAGCGGCAACGAAAATATATAATTTGTACAAATATTCAGCTTCCTCGCTATTACGGCTTATGAGATATAGCTGACCCGCGCAACTTCGCTTGCAACATAAGAGAGAATGCGTCAAAATTTTCCCCGTTTTTATAACATTTTTTACTCGTACTCTGCTCCTATTGGTCGTAGCGTGATGATATATAGCCTATAGCTTTCCTCGATAAATGGGCTATCTAACACTGAAAGAATTTTTCAAATCGGAACAGTAGTTCCTGTGATTAGCGCGTTCAAACAAACAAACAAACAAACTCTTCAGCTTAATAATATTAGTATAGATTAGTATAGATAATCTGGTAGTTGAGGGACGGACAGACAGACAGCGGAGGCTTGATAATAGGGTTCCGTTTTAACCCTTTGGGTACATAACCCTAAAAACCAGCCATGCACAAGTTATCATACACTTTCCATAAGTCTACTATAATGTGCCGTTGTATATACAAATGATGGTTGATGACATGGAGCCAGTGAGACTTCCGCGAGTCGGGGCAGTTTTTAGCCACATTTCTGCTCACCCACCCGCCGACAGTGGCCGGTGGGAGCCGGTGAGATCGTAGACTTATTCTGAAAAAGTATTGTAGAAAGAGATACGAGAGAAACTGGATAGAAGCTTGATTCTACCGATCATTTATTATTTATTTATATAGTGACGACGAAGAACCTAGTTTCGTTCTGATGTTATCTTATTAGTTTTGTTTAATTTTAATTTAAGAAGAAAAGTACAGACTTAATATAAAGACAATAAAGATTTTTCTACAGCTATGTAATGAATACTTTTATAAATCTTAAAATATAAGGGTCACTGCATTTCAAACACAGAAGAGCTCAAATTATTGATCTGAAACATCCTTGTGCATCGACAGACATTTAATGTATGAAGAAGCTTGACTTTACATACATACATACCTAAAATCACGTCTTCTGCCCATAGGTGCAGGCAGAGACCAGAGAACGACTGTGTTTTTCTTTTGAGGCCTTTAAATTTAGATCAAACTGCCTTATGTTGCCATATCTACATATCTATACTTCTATACTAATATTATAAAGCTGAAGAGATTGTTTGTTTGAACGCGCTAATCTCGGAAACTACTAGTGCGAATTGAAAAATTATTTTAGTGTTAGATAGCCTATTTATTGAAGAAGGCTATAGGCTATATAAGCAACAGGAGCAGAGTACCAGTAAAAAATGTTACAAAAATGGGGAAAAATATGACCCATTCTCTCTTGTGTGACGCAAGCGAAGTTGCGCGGGTCAGCTAGTATAGTTTATATGGCTATTCGTTATCAGCTTAATAGAGTCTTACTACGAACTTAGTAAGCGATATAGTAACGATCTAGTTGCGACATGTCTGCGTACCTTCAGAATAGTAGTGTTGACAAGATGGACATGTCCCGCGTCGATAAGTAATTGTCCACTAAACAGCGAGCGGCGCGCGCTGCGTTTTTGTTCCTTACCGATGAGGCCTTACATGTACTGCGGTTTATATAGACTAGGGAAAAGCTTTAGAGACTTTCAATGTTTACTTTTGGTGAATTATTATTTCATTCGTTCTTCGAATGGTTAGTGGTCAACGTAGTGTCAAAGTTGTTCAAGCCGTCCGAAAGGCCTTTGATATGGCTTAAGGACTATTCCTATTAAGGACTATTCCTCTTATTGATAGGATCTTAATTGACAACAACCAGGACCAACTTTTTACGTGCCCGCCGAAACACGGAGACGCTCAGTTCAAATATCACTTAGCGGCCACCCATCTATGAAATGTCCGCGCCAAGGTTGCTTAACCCACAGATCGTTAACCGACCAGTGAGCGCAAAAATCTGATAGTTTTGAAAGAAAACCACGACACTTATTCAATTCCCTTTATTTAGAAATCTTTTACGTAATCCGTTTGCTGCATAATATTCACTTTTACATACTTAGTTTGATAAAATTCATATTACATATTTACAAAATGTGGAAGCAAAATCATTCTCTGTCATCATCCACTACTCTGTACGTACAATCCATACACAGATAATAGCAGCGATTAGTCGTCATTGGGCCGCGATTTTTTGTCGCAATCCTGTACAGGCTGTCGCATCGCCAGCTATGTTATTACACTTGCTAAACATGTCGCTTTTTCATGCGAAATGGTGTAAGCAGAGAGCTTGCCTTGTGCAGTTGGACTGGAATGTGGTCGGACCTAGGCCAATTGGAAAATGAGTGGAAGGCATTGAAGGCATACCTTGTATCCATAGCTTTATTAGTGACGTTTGATCAATGTGTATGTGATAGGGCTTTTTATATAAATTATAAGATTTCTTGTATAAAAATTGCAGGTATAGTTGGCACTTAGTAGAAGTACGTGGACTTGACGCATCAGGTTTCATCGATGCGATTTTTAAATAACATTTCTACGAGGAGATCTTCTTCTTATCGTATGTTTAGTGTTCAACCTAGTATTAAAGTTGTTCAAGCCTACTGAAGGCCTTTGAAAGGATTTTTTTTAACAGATCTTTGGAAGGTACTTTAGTTTACCTTATAGGTATATAGGTATGTAATGAAATGTCATTTCATTAATTCAAATTTGTCTAAGTTATCTGTGGTTTTCAATGACGGATGATTGTCAGATAATTTTGTGCAAATTTATTGATATAAAACTTTTGATTTGTATAGATTCCATTTAAGAAACGATATAATTCAGGAAGTGATATTAGTAAACTTTAATTGTCGTTTCTTTGTGTTTTCAGGTGAGATAATTGTTATAGTGTTAGAAATTGATAATTGTTTTGTTATTGTAAAGACGTATGAAATAAAACAAACCTTTGTGTTTTCAGAGAAACAAATTATGGTTTATTTTTGAAAATCCTGAATAATATATCTTATAGGTATAATAATCAGAAATGAAATAACTTACTCACTGATTTTTTTTTAGACTAACAAAAAAGTCATCTCGTTTTTCCTCATTCAAAATGTGTTCTAAATCTATATAGGTCCTAATAATAAAATAAATCTGAAGATTTTGTGAGTTAGTTTGATTGCGCTTATCTCAGAAACGACTGGTTCAAATTGAAAAAAATGTTTATGTGTTGAATAGGCCATTTATTATGCCTTGCTATGACTATGAATCTGAAAACTGAAGTCAAAGCGGACGAATTCATGGCCGGCTGCTGGTGTTAAAAATATATTATTATTGATTATTAGAACGAGCAAAGCCACGTTGTTTAGTTAGTTCACTATCGTACCATATACTTATATGATGATGTGAAGCATATAATAGTCGTACCCGCATTGTTACATCGTATCATTTGCCTTAGTAATTGTACACGACGCTCTGTCATTACTTCTTTGTGTTTGTATGTTTGTATGCTTGTATGATTGTAACTGTCATTATGTATGGAAGGTCGTTAAACTAGGTTGTATTGAGGTAAATTATTTTTATGAGTGTTATTTCGGTGTGTATTAAAATATCATTTGATGACCTTTGTGAATAGTATATTTGCAACTATAGCCCATGAGGTGTTTAATTCTATTTTAAATATTCTTTATTGCATAAACTTTGAACAAAGTATTTGAAAAAGTCATAGAATCTTTTGACATTTAAGGTTTGATTTTCGAAATTAAAATTGTTTTTGGGGTTTTCTATTTTTTGTTGAAATGTTAGAGCAGTGATAGCCGAGTGGTATAAGTTGACACCTCCCACGCAAGTGGTCGCAGGTTCGAACCCGAGGCAACACACCAATGACTTTTCGAAGTTATGTGTGTATTAGAAATAATTATCACATGCTCCAACGGTGAAGGAAAACATCGTGAGGAAACCTTGAATGCCTAAAAATTTGTTTAAAACATTTATTGAGGGCATGCAAAGTCCCCAACCCGCACTTGGCCAGCGTGGTGGACTCAAGGCCTAACCCCTCCCTCATTACGGGAGGAGACCCTTGCCCAGCAGTGGGACAGTAATGGGTTAAATTTATTATTTATGTTGAAATGTTATCAATAGCTTAGTTTTGTGCCCGGTATTTGGCTGCTTGTTTCTTAATAAACAGAATTAATATTGTAAACGGAGAAAAGTGCATTCTATGTAAGCAGCTTACATTAATATCGGATATAATAGGCGTCATTTTAAATTAAGTTATAACATTTTATAATTTTGGAAATAGCAATAATGCATTGTACGTATTCTACTATATGTTAAAATTCTGCTATATTTATCAGTCTTAAATGCAAAATACTGGATACCTAACTTAAACTTAAAGGTATAATTTTCAAACTACAATAGCAACAAAACAATTTCATTTAACAATATTACTGCAGCAGCTCTTCCCTTATAACATTCATTTAAAACAATCACAGTACCGTACGACTAGGAATGAGTGAAACATTTCTGCTTATAGCATTATTTCACTACAAAGGGAACTGAAGGTATGTTTATACAGCCACTATATATAGTCACGATAGCCATGGTGGCCAACATAAACAAATAAATATAACTCATTAATGTCCCACTGCTGGGCAAGGGTCTTCTGTTATGAAAGGGTTAGGCATCGAGTCCACCAAGCGGGCCAAGTGCCGGTTCGGGACTTTGCATACCTTCGAGAACTGTGTTAAAAAACTTTTATGGAAGTTAGGTTGCATCATGCTGTTTTCCTTCACCGTTCATTGTTTTAGCTGGTCAGCTAAAACAATGAACGGTGATTTCTGCCATTTAGTGGTCACTAAATGGCAGAAAACGTCACAATTTCTGAAAAGTACTCAAAAATAACGAGCTTAAATAAAGCTCATACAACAAACTAGTAAATGTTTAGTACATTAAATATAACTGCGCATAAAGCCTGAAGGCTGTACCGGAAGCGGAAGCCAGTAATTAGTGTCCGCTGTTACGTCGAGCGGCGCTAGCGTCGCGGAAAATAGGCACACCATCACTGTAATGAAATTATTTCGAGGAGAATTTTAGCTGAGGTCTTGATTAAATCTAGCCTTACAAACATATGTTATGTAATTACATGTCTTTTTCATATGGAGGATGGCAATATGGGACTTTCTGCAATGTCTGTGTACCTACTTTTGCTTGCTTTCGGAGTCTTCATTCTGCACTAAGATGGCGTAGAGAATAGAAACCTGTCTTTATTTCAAACTAGCTTTTACCCGCGCCTTCGTCCGCCACCAGAATTTTCTGAAATATTACCATCAGAATTACAGAATGCGTCATTTTCCCGGGGTAAAAAGTAGCCTATGTCCTTTCTCGAGTATCAAAATATCTCCATATCAAATTTCATGCAAATTGGTTCAGTAGTTTAGGCGTGATTAAGTAACACACAGACAGAGTTACTTTCACATTTATAATATTAGTATGGATGAGAGGAGACCCTTGCCCAGCTCAAAGAGTCCAGAGCCCAGTGAACACATACATACATATGTCTTTCTATTACAATAGTGACAGGGACTTTAAAAAAAAAGTTGTTATGTTTGACAAAATGTGAAATTAAAAGTAAGGTTTGAGCAAAATAGTTTACGACTACTTTGTGAGAATAAGGTTTATTATACTAAAATTATAATTTTTGTTACTATGGGAGTAGACTTCAGTCACACATTCGAACGGTCGTGCGAAACTGTGAAACCTTATAATTTTCCCATAGACTGTTTCATTACCTTTGAATACTATAAGTACCGAATACCTATATAGTTTTAACGATCATGAATATTCTTCAAGGTGGTCCGTATGAATGAAAGTCTCTGCTCATTGAGTTGCTATGAAAGAGTTCCCTGTACACTTATCAACTCTGATTGTTAATGATTATGTGAAGTCCCATACTACCATGACATGGTGATAAGTTGTACAAAGATATATTGACAATATCGATGTCAATATTCGCATTAATTTAAAGGTTAAATTAAGAGTGAGCTTTTTAAAGAATTATGCGATTTTGTTTTATGTTGTGTATTATTTAACTGCACGTTTGGCGCAGTGGTTTAAGCGGTCACCTCGCCGCAACAACCGTAGCGCCGCGTGTGGTGGGTTCGAATCCCACCCGGGACAAATCTTTGTGTGATGAGCACGAGTATTTGTTCTGAGCCTGGATGTTAATGTATCTATATAAGTATGTATTTAGAAGTATATAAGTATGTTTATCAGTTATTTGGTTACCATAGTACAAGCTCTGCTTAGTTTGGAATCAAATGACCGTGTGTGAATTGTCCCAAAATATTTATTTATTTAAGTTATTTTTGGGATTACATAACTAGCAAACCGCCCCGAAATTGCCCGGTTTTAAAAGTTATATAACACAAAACTTTAACACATCTTATATTAAAACCTACCTTGGGAATCGCTCTATCAATTTGTGACCCGCATGAAAATCTGTTCAGTAGGTTTTGAACAAATTGACTAATTAAAAAATATATTTTATAATAGAAGTAATGCATATTTTGAACCAGCAACAAGAATTTACTAAAATATGAACAAAACAATGTTCTCCCCTATATAACAATATAATCTATGAATGGCGACATAACTGCGTAATTAGGACCTTTCAACAAAAAATAATCACACAATTAGTTCTCAAAGATGCGTCCAGATGTCGCCACAAGCACAAAGCAATAAGTAATTATTATAAAAAACTAATTACTTTGAACAAAGTTAATCTTCAGTCATTTTGTTAGTTAATTATCAATATGTCAGCGTATTATCTATGATGGATGGTGAGCAAAGAGGATTATACTTCGCTCTATGTAGTCTATAGGTCCTCAGTGCTCTATGGTAATGAGCTGTGATTGCAAAGTGTGAATTATGACAACGCCTACGTTTCATTTTGACAGCTTTTGCGTGAATCTGTGTAGAGATTAGTGTCGTTTTCAATTTCCTATCTTTAGTATGTACTAGAGTTTGGATAGGCAACAACAGTTATTTACGGAATGGGCAGCTGAATCAAGACATGAGTTTTATTTCAATAAGATAGCAATTTATGAGGACTGTTAAGTCAGAGGACATAGGTTATATGTCAATTAGATAGAACTTACTTCCGACTAAACGGAAGATTTTGTGTCATCCAGATATAGTTTTTTTGGTATCTTATATTTATTGTTTGATAAGTTACATATTGTAAAACTTGATTACTCTTTAGTACGAGTGTTTAAGTCAATAAAGAAAAATATCTCGTTTAGCAGTGTTGGGCAAAATTTAGTTTGATTGATGATTGATGATTAAGATTAAATTATTTATTCATGACTAATGAATAATGACTAAAAAAATTCAATCATGAGTCGTGATTGATGATTAATTAGTGTTAGTGTTAGTTATTCAATCATGACTAAAATTTTTATGACTAAAAATATTAGTTAAATAAAACTAAGCTTTTCAAGTCTACGTTCCATGACTGTTGATTTGTTAATCACAGGTTTTTAATTAAAGCTAGTTTTACAACAGAATCAGTTATTTTTTTTTTAATTTACACAGGTACACGTTTGCAAAAATAAGTTCGGGCTAATTTAGTTTAAAATAATTTAAATTGCTTTTTAAAACTACGCGTTTTGAAAATCAAATTTTATAAATAATGGAATTATCTTCTTTCAGTCAACTTAAGGTGGTGATCAGTTATAGTTTTATAGATGTGTTCAATTAAACTAAAATTATGTCACCTGAATTAATTTTTTTAGTTTAATCATCATACAAAAATACAATAAATTAGTCATCAGTCATTTAATCATTAAATGATTGATGACTAACTTATTTAATCATGATTATGATTATTATTTTTATTCATGATTAATTCAATCATGACTAAATAATTCATGACTAAATTAGTCATGACTAATCAATTGATTGAAAAAATTAGTTGATTGACCCAACACTGTCGTTTAGTAATAATATTCATATAAAAAGAGTATGTTCTCTGGTCTCTGCCAATCCCTTATGGGAAAACGATTAAGTGATTTTATGTATGTAAAAGAGCTGTCCTTCTAGAAGTATATTAACGTGCGATACTATTTTCCACTCAGTTCAGTTTAATCATTGTGAAAGGTATGATAAAGTGTTTCATTATTATCTTTAGGTATATTTAGAATAGCTTACCACTTCTCTACATTGTATTTTATAGAACGTCGTATTTTACAATATTATTGTATATAGTTTCCCGCTATAATGTTCCGTTTTATTAAGAGCACATAAGGATGTACTCTACATAGTCTTATAATTTAGGTTCTCGGAGTGCCTTGAAATACCGATAGACTTTACTATTCGAAACACATGAAAAATTGCCATAAACATAAAAATAAAAGTTAATACATTTTTGTGCGGTAAAAATATGTTTAATGAATTTAACATAAAAAAATATGTCACGTACACATAAAATTATGTTATATCCCACGTCTCACAAGAAAAGCCTCATAAAATACAAACACAACAAAGAAATAAACCAAATAGTAATATAATCATCCCCTAACAAACAACCCTGTAAATACAATCACAAATAAACATCATAAAAAACTGAACGAAAAACAACAAGCGTTTTGTGCCGAGCGGTGGGGAACCCTAAACGAAACGAACGAAAGCTCAGGGGGTTAACTTATGAATTAGTCTCAGGTACGATGGGTGCGTGGAGTGGCGCATTCTTCTGCTCTCGGATAAAAGCGTCTGGCAATCACCCGCGTACACAATGTGAGACCCGACACCCCATACTACGCTCCACAAATTAGCCACGACTGTAATTAAAACTACAGACACAAATTATTCTATTGAACGCCACACTATTATTCGTTTGATTGTTGGTAGTACTCGTGGTAGCTAAGTAATAAGCTTTCTATCGCGGAAGTGCACAATACACTCAACAACAAATAAGCTCGTTGATGTCGTTTGTACAACGAGCAGGTAATTTATACTTAACTACTATCTAATCAAATCACACACGATATTAAAAACACAAAACTTTCACTGTGAGCGCGACAGTCGTAGTCGCGTATTGCGCGCGGTGCCGAAGCTGCGAAGCTCCGCCGCCCCGCCAGTCCGCCGCCGGCTGTCGACCGGCGCGCACGTGCCGCTCTACGCGCCCTCCCACGGAAACTTTACGCGAGTGATTGTGACAGTGAGTGAGCATGCCCGCCCGCGCCGTGGCCCTCCTAGCCACCGCGGCCCTCGCGCTCGCCGCCACCCCGCCCGACCCCTGCTACGAGGATGGCCGCCCGCGCCGCTGCATCCCCGACTTCGTCAACGCTGCCTTCGGAGCCCCCGTCGTCGCCTCCTCCATCTGCGGCCGACGAGGACCTGAACGACTCTGCGACCCGCCTGGAGAACAACCCCCGGAGAACGCTTGCAGGGTGTGCGACGCTGCCAGATCTGACCGACGGCACTCTCCGACGCACTTGACTGATTTGAACAACCCTCACGATGTTACTTGCTGGAGGTCCGCTCCCATCCCTCCTACTTCATACGACTCCCCTCCTGACAACGTATCTCTTACTTTATCCCTCGGGAAGAAGTATGAGTTAACTTACGTTAGCTTACAATTCTGTCCTAAAGCCGCACGTCCCGATTCCGTAGCGATTTACAAGAGCGCGGACTACGGCGTGACTTGGCAACCGTTTCAATTCTACTCCAGCCAATGTAGACGGGTTTACGGAAGGGCTAATAAGGCGACTGTGACTGCGGCCAACGAGCAGGAAGCCCGATGCTCTGACAGTCATAGATTAGCTGGTGAAAGTTCTGGAGGGGCTCGACTAGCCTTTAGCACTTTGGAGGGACGTCCGAGTGCGGCAAACTTTGATATATCCCCGGTACTGCAAGACTGGGTGACTGCCACTGACGTGAGGGTTGTGTTCAACCGTCTGCACATGGTGAACGAGGGTGACGAGGTGGATAATAAGAAGCAGGCGGCTCCGGGAAGCCAGCATTACGCGGTATCGGACTTTGCGGTCGGCGGGCGGTGCAAGTGTAACGGTCATGCTTCGAGGTGTATTCCCATGAAGGGCAGCGAGGCGGGTGCTGGCAGCGTGCAGCAGCTCACCTGCGACTGTAAGCACAACACCGCCGGCCGAGACTGCGAGCGATGCAAGCCCTTCCACTTCGACAGACCCTGGGGACGCGCCACTGCTCGAGACGCCAACGAATGCAAAGGTAAGAATTCAATTTACATTTATTCCGTTGCAGTATTTTTGTTTGTTTCGTAGATCAAATGTTTAAATTATCATGTGTAAATATTCAAAAGTCTTTTGTAAACATAAATTCTTGTAAAGGTGCGTAAAGTGATTAAATTTTGCTAATTTGCTTATTTGTATTCTGTTTCGTTATTTTAAATTTATTTGATGTCTCTGCTCTGTTTCTCATTTAAATGAATGTTTTGGTATTAAGATTAATGAGATTGTATTTCGTTAACGTCCGTTTGAGTCGAGCTCCATTTGTGTACTTTCAACAGATAACATTACGAAAAATATATTTAAAAAGTTAATTATAGAGGCTATTTTTGAAAGAGACATAATTCTCAATTTTCACTTTAAAAAGTCGTCATAAACCTATCAACGAATTCTTCTATAACCCCTTCATCACTTCCGACTCTACAGTGAGCTCTACCATCGCAGATATTATTATAACCACTAGTTAAAGTAATTGATTTACGGCACGACACCGCCGTCCGTTAATTATCATTTATGACTTATAAAGTTTTACGCCCCAACTCAGGCACATCCATCATGCATTGATGAGAGTGGAAAGTAGAGCGATGTAGAGTTTGGAATTTTATATTTTGTTACTTATCGTGGACGCTTGGCAATTTAAAATAAACTGGTTTGGTGTAATTTTGGGTAAAATTAATCGGTTTAAAGTTAAAACTGTCTGGAGCTGTTTCTTTTTTCAACTTTGTATCTATAGCTAGAAATATTAAAAACGTTGCCAACCTTCATCCTTTTGCATGATTGATCAATTTAAACAGAGAGAATTAGGTTATGCGGAAACCTAAATAGCTAAAAACTAAGTAGAGTTTCGTAGCCATTGTCTTAAAAAATTCGATCGCTACATTTTTTACGTGTATATTATCATCGTACCATTTATGTAGAGATGAGTTTGCCAAATTAGATTTTAATAATACGACACGTAGATAATCTTACTGCACTCTACATTAAATCAACAAAAACTCTACCTAACAACTTCTAATTATAGTCTAAGTAGAGTCCACTAAAAACAAACGTAGAGCTTATTAAAGAATGATTTGACAAAACTGTCACTCATTTTATTTCTCTAAGCCTTTAAAAGAATTCCAATGGGATATTTACTTATGATTTTGTCTTCACAATTATCTCTGCCCGTATCATCGGTAGAGCTAACAAACTCTACCGCGATAATAGAGCTGCGCCCACGCATCCGTACTCTATGATTTGTAACCACAGACCCGTATTATCATAAATTTACAAACTATACTTTTAAAGACGTCTCAAGGACTCTATTTTCCATTTTACTATTATTATACCCCTTTAATGTAATGGTAGAGTTCTTATATAGAGTTTTATGTACATCGGTGTATTCATTTTTGGATTTTTTATTGTTTTTTTTTGTGCCAGCAATGTAGAGTTAGAAAAACTCTTTATAAGGTTATTAAATTTGAAAGCTATTATTTTAATTGGTTTGTTTTAGTTGCGTCACTTGGTTTTTATGCTCTACCTATAGGTATTGGTGTGAGAAAAAGTAGATTATGTAAGTAGAGATCAAAGTAATAATCGCCATAGTCATTTAATAAATTTTGTGTATCTATTTTGCTTTTCAATATAAGATTGATTTAAATGCGTCCCTTGCTTGGATTGCAGGTAGCTTAAAAATAGCTATACAATAATAAGAGATGGACTAAACTGTAGTAAAAAGCATATCTTAATACTATCAGTTCATCAGGAAGTTACTTCAATAGAGCTACGAGTAAGTGAAGAAAAAAATAGTGGTAGAATTGCAACAAAGTGACAATTTAAAACGAAAAGCTAAGAAATCTCGAACTACGTGTGGCAAGACAAAATAAACCAACATTTTTCGCACCACAATTTCAACCCATAAATATCTTTACACGCGCCATTTTAATCTCAATACAAAATAAATAAAAATAGAGCCATAAAAACTATGATTCGGTAATAAAAGCCATTTCAGTGTATTGCTCTACCGTAGAGACGATATCTGTTCATTCAGAAGCACCCACATGTAGAAATATACGCCCAACACTTTTATATTATTTCTATAAAACTCGTAACTTGTATTGCTTTGATAAATAGGCTCTATAGAAAATACCAGTATATCTTGAACCCTCGCGGACGATAAACTCGCAAATATTTTTATGAGTCCGAAGGTTTTTTTATGGCTCTATGTATGCTGGTCGGTAGAGTAATAAAATGTAAGTCGATTTTAAATTGATTGTGGGAATTGTATCCAAGTTTATATTTTCCGAACCAATATTATAGTAATGATTGAGATAATAATATAGCAATGTTTGTAGAGAAGTGATCTACGAAAATTACTCACTCTAAAATTAGGTATGCTGTTACAAAGTTGAAAGGACCTGTCAGTCGTTCAATAAATATTTTAGCAATATCAATTACTTTACTAATTTCATCTTATCTTATTTCCTATCTTAGTAATTATTATCACTTGCTCTAACGGTGAAGGAAAACGTCGTGATGAAACGTCCTCATTTCTTGAAGTAATTAAGCTAAGTCCCCATCCCGCACTTGGCCATCTTGCTGGACTCAAGACCTAACCCTTCCCTCGTTTGTGAGAAGACCCTTGCTCAGCAGTGGAACAGCTAACTGTTTTTTAAACATTGTTATAAAAGTAGATGCAGTAATGCAATCGACCTAAAACTGCACCTTTTTAGTCCTTGGTTTTAAACTAGGTTTACAATTTTATAAGTTATATTATATGAAATCGGAGTTTAATAACGATGGTATGAAATTATTCAACATACTTGATCCACAATGAATTTTATTAATTTCTTACAGTTGTATGAAGTCTTTCAATGTTTACCTTTCTCATTGGGAATGAAGGACAAATTCAATGTGCCCATAAAATAACCATTAAGATAGTCTGATCGATGTCTCTCATTCCAAGTTTATGACTAAATCCTTGTAAAAATACAAACGTACGGTATAAGGAACCGTAAGGTGTCTGTCTAACTGTCTGTCACTCTTTCACAGCTAAATCACTAAACAGATTTTAATGTAATTCTGCATAGACATCTCTAAGGTACATAGGTTTTGTAGTTAAAAAAACAACGCTTAAATATACAGACACGCTCTGCAGCAGACCAGTAGCGCGATTCTGTATAGTCGGTACTTCAAAATTTCTCGATGTAGGTCGGTTGTCGGTAGTCGATAGAAGTAGAGAATCGAGCTACTGTCATCGATAAATTTTGTATGAAAATCTGATCAGCGCCTCTGACGGGTGTCGTAGGAAATATTTTGACACTACATTCTAAATGTCAAAATTTCGATACTCGACTATACAGAATCGCGCTGCAGGTCGGTTGTTGGTAGTCGTTAGTAGTAGAGAATCGAGCTACTGTGCGGTTCAGCTAGTATTTAATATTATAAATGAGAATTTGCTTCCGATATTTTTTTTAAGAATTCACGAAGGTAAAAACCGAACCCTATTACTAAGTCTCTACTTACAATATAAGTTTAAAATATTAAGGGGGGTCGTATTTTTTTGGTACCCCCTCGTGCTTGGCCAGTATTTTTCTTTCAAAACGGCCGAACCGATTTGGATATAACATGACATGATGAAAGACAGGCTTGTTAAGGCTAAATAATAACAAGGGCTTACCTATAGGCATAGCTGTAATAAATAAATTGCAAGTTAAATATAAAAAATCTCTTATGTCGATCTGTATCGAGATGATTTAGTTTTATTATGTTATTTAACGTTAAACTGGTGTAACTGTCCAGGGCTTGCTTTATTGTTTGTCACCCTTGTGTAGGGCTGCCACGGTTGATAAAAGTAAAATTAATTTTTCGACTAAAAATGCTTGAAGACCTAAATAATAACTTCAGGTGATTTTAATAATTGTATATTTTATACTATTATAATATTGTGATGATTCTTTTCACCCATATTTTGATACATAAGGTCCTATTTTTAGTTGCTTTCTATTAACGGGTATAATAAATTTATTAAAGTAATATTCATCTGTTTGGGTTGCTACTGGAAATTCTCCTTTAAAAAAGTAATTAGATTTACCTGGCCACCACATTTTGGGTTTTTAAAAAACATCAATTTAGGAGTAAAGAAAGAGATAAATTAGACTTTTTCAACATTATCAGCTCAAAAATAGTCATTTTATCGGCTGGTCCTTTTTGAAAAGGCTTACGTCACCTAATAGGCGTGTAGTCGTGTTTGTAATTTATGTGCTCTGCAAAAGGTACAGATTACACTTATCTAGGAATTCGCTATCTTAGGAATTTTAGAATAAATAACATCTAAATTGGTTTCCGAATTCCTATCGAAGAACTCAATTAAAAATTTTAACTTAAAATTAAGATATCTACGAATATTTCTATTTTGTATAGAATATTATTAACAATATGTTGATTAGATCTTTGTCCTTCTGTCACATCAAAACAGCTGAACCAATTTTGATAAAAATTTGCAAGTTAGTAGGTTATGCCACGGAAAAAGTCATTGGCTACTTTTAAAACAAACAGAGCCAGGGGCAATTCGTTTAACCTTACCTTACAAACAAATATAGAAAATCCCTGTAATGCTATCACGGCTAAACCGTTATAGCGATTCTGACACATATTTTGAATAGAAAGATAGAGTAATTTAGAGATTTTTTTACGAAAATTACCCAGGAAAGGAAGTGCTAGGGTCAGAATCAGTTTACAATGTAAATTAAGTATAGATGTCAAACTACTTAAAATATACACATAAAATTCTCAGTTATGCAAATTATCTAAGGATGTTTTTCATTCCCCGTTAAGTGTCAAGTAATTATACACACTCAATAAAAACATAGTACCATATATTTTAGTGTTTAGTACAGCTAGGATTTCCGTCCGGTTTTACTTGTTGTTAATATATGCACGTACAATCATGTGGTAGATAAGTGGGAAATCTGTGGCTTTTGTATTATTGTGGTTTAAATATTATGATGCGGGATATGATGATGGTGGATGTTGTGCTTGATTTGATACAGTTTTCATCTTCTAATAGAATTTAAAAAAATGAAGGATAATAAGGAGAATCATATATCAAATAATCCTTGACCCACAATTGACCGTAGATGAATTTGCTTTATTGTATAGTTAAAGCGAGCACCTTGTGTTAAAAGCACCATAAAAAACGGTTTGGTTTGTCGTCAATTAGCGAATCAATATTTAATATCGAACATCTTATTGCTTATTTAAATTTGCGTGTGGTCATATACATTGTATACGATATACAATAGGTTTTACAGTTCAATTAATTCACGAACCTATAAAGAATCTGAAAAACTAACGAATTCTTACCTATTTGACTTACTAGTGATACTACCATAATAAAATTAAGTCCTCCATAAAATAACTTAAAAAACAGGTTTCACGTTAACGTCTCAGCCCTACGTATCCTAGTGATTGATAATATCAGTATATTTGTGAAGGAACATCGCGACGACATGTTTTATAGCCGAGGAAGTGATAAAAACCTTGTATTTGATTATGTCTTATTTCCTTTACGACTTACAAATGGTATATTTGAATAAACGCATTCTTGTTTCACGTCGATCAATTGTTATGGAGTAATGGAGACATTCTTGTCTAAAAAATATATTGTGTAAGGTATGAGGGTTGAAAAATAGTAAATTTTTTTTTGCTGCTTCACTGTTATTGCTCATGTAATCTCCCAATTCAAGTCTATATGTAGCCTTCCTCAATAAATGGACTATTGAATACAGTTTTTTTTAATCCGAAGCAGTAGGTCCAGAGATAAGGTCGTTAAAATAGATGCACGAATAAACTTTTAAGCTTTCATTATTGGTATAAATACCTATTACATTTAGTCTCAGAAATAAGAAATAAAATAGCTAGGAACCAAAAACGCAATACGCTCAAACATTGTTAAATCACAGTTTGCCTTCTCAAGGAAAAATATATGTAGTTGGTTGGTTTCATGAGCCTGTATTATACTTAAAATATCTAACTTCAAAATAGTGACTATTTTAGAACATATTATCAAGACGTCTGACCAAAGTTTAATCCAAAAAGCTGATATTTATATCGCTATCAATTAGTTTAGCTTCAAATATAAACATAACTAGCAATCTTTCTTTGATTGTAGAAGCAAAGCTTAGAGAATGTTATATTCAGTCATAGATTTATCCAGAAGTCGACCTTTCTAATCTAACATTAGGTAAAGGTACTTCGGATAAAGCCAAGCCGGTGTTTCAGATTGGTATCGTGTTTGTGGTCGCCTATTTAATATTTTAGTTTGTAGGATAAAGTTTATTGTCAATAAAATGAAAAAGGTCAACAGTCTGATGTCTGGAGTAGTTAATTTTATTTAAAGCTTTTCGTTATGGCTTTGTCTGGCTGAGAACTGATTCACTTAGGAAATTGATTTTAAGAGTATAATTGTCAATTTTGCATAGAACTCTACCACTATTGACTATGGACAACTGGCCATCTTTCGAGAAATTTTGTATGAATAACGAATTTTATTTATTTAGATAACTATTTTGGCCGCATATTTTAAATGTCAAACTCTCGATACTTGATGGTAAACTTGATTATTCGGTTTGTAGAAAGACTTATTCCTCAATAGAATAAAAATATCTGTCTATACCTAGCATCGATAGCCAACTGGTATAAATTGATACCTCCCACGCAAGTGGTCGCAGGTTCAAACCCGAGGCAACACACCAAATACTTTTTGAAGTCATGTATGTCTTAGAAATAATTATCACTTGCTCTAACGGTGAAGGAACACATCGTGACGAAACCAGCTTGGATGCCTAAAAAATTGTTTAAGACATTGATTGAGGGCATGCAAAGTCCCCAACCCGCACTTGGCCAGCGTGGTGGACTCAAGGCCTAACCCCTCCCTCATTCCGGGAGGAGACACTTGCTCAGCAGTGGGACATGAATGGGTTAAAGATTTTTATCTATACCTACAACCGAAACTAACTAACACATTATGTAAAAGCAATTGTGATTTATGTACCTCAAGACAGGTACAGTTAGATCTTGAAAAAAATCTCAGCCTATTTGGTTCTGCTACCATTAATTTAGCTGCAAAAGCAATAAATAAATAAAACTAGATCTAGTCCATGTGTGGTACATATAACATACGTAACAAGTCGTAACGATACGCGGTGTGGGCAGGAGTCCACCTACGACGTTGTTTTATCACCTGTCCCATCACTACGCTGACTTACTACCTATGTTATATATTGTGAAGAAACTACACTTGTTTCTGTTGTGAAGTTTGCATAAAGTAAGGTACTATTTGTTCTTGTAAATTTATATAGAATTATAGCTAAAAAGATGGAATTTCCGTTAGTCAAATGGCTTAAATAGCAGACCTTTCATTAAGAGGTCGTCTGTGATGCAATGGCTTCAAATCTCACCCATTGCATCACGTATGTATACCTTCTCTTATAGGCTTTTGGTTTTGGCTCGAGGGTTTAACAATATTGTATATATCCATATAATGTTATATATCCATATAACAATAAAAAAACAAGTATCATATTTTTTGTCCAACCAATTCAGGGTAAAAAGCCTCAAATTTAGTCGCAGAATAAAAATATCTAATGAATATAATTGGCCCTTAATTAAAGACATACTGAACATAATATACTACACATATCTTAACAAACTTTTATTAAAAGAACAAACATCACAATACGAAAGTGACTACATAAAACAAGTAGTTATACGTATCGTAGGTAGAATTTCAAAGCATCGTTTACAAGCTATCAGAGCGGCAAACTATCAACAAAAACAAAACACGCTACCACTAATTTTGTCACGAGAAAAAATAAAACAAAAAAAGGTTTTGCAGATAAGCATAGAACATACGGACGTATATTTAGAGCTGGCTGTTCATTCGACTATCTGTTTGGCAGTGTCTCAACTGTGCGAGCTACTAGCGTGAGTTAGTAAGCTAGTAGAACGACTTTTGGCTTCATTTTGGTGTAGTTATTGGAGTAATTACTAAATATGAGAGATGAATTGTTTGATATTGGTTGATTTTTTACTTAGTTTACTAGTCGAAAACTTTGAATTTAATAACCATACAGTAAATGTGGCTTTTAATTTCCTCAGTCCTTTTTCGATTTTATTAGTTAAATTCTATCGTTTGGCTATTTTTTTCCAGCCGCCCGCGCCCGCTTGTTTTGATTAAAAAAATGTCTTCTAATATTTCTTTAGCTAATTTATTATATTAATCTTATTGACATATCTAGTGGCTGCGGCCTAAAAACATGCAGAACTTACTTTTCAAAACTTTTTTGGATTTTTTTTAGCTAAACACTAACGACTAATAGATACGACCTAGATAAGTCTAGGTCCTATCTTTAGTAAGCTAAAGATAAGTAAATTCACCCATAATACACCCATCAATAAATTAGTCGTACTAAACATAGCTTACCGGTGAATCACATTTGTATTATTGCAGTCAAATTAATTCAGCTTTTATTGTTGTAAGTTTATAGCATTTAGATCTAGATGTAGTTTAGTATTGAGTTTTATAGTCGGCGCTAAAGATTAACCTAGTTAGTTATAGGCCGCATTTATATTGACAAGGATCTTGTCTTTATGAGAACACATTCCTTCTAGACATTGCAATGATTTAGTTAATGTTTTATGCACTGTTTTATAATACGTAAAATTACATTAAGAAAGCTTGCGATTTGCACGCGTATTAAGGCTCAACTAGCCAGTTTTTATTGCAATAGGCTGTCTTTTACACAGGACTAACATTGCGAACGGGGAAACACGAAAAACAATTCTGCCAGCATCTTCGGGTATATCAACATAAAGTTATGTATTCATTGTATATACTATATTTATATGTGCTAGTGCCTTGTGTTGCCTAAACCTCTGCCTGCTACTTCGGATATAACACGCGTGATATTATGACGTATGAAATATCTTTGTGTTCTTGCAGTGGGTTTCCAATTATCTTCATAATAATTCTCACCAAAATCAGTTCAGTGGTTTAACCGCGAAACAGTAAGAAACAAATTTTACATTTTTTATCGAGAAAATCAAGTATATAGGAATATAGTGTTAAGTGTAACTTAATATAAAATCAACTAGTAAACAATTACTTGAACTCACTCATAGAGTAGTACTCAGTGAGCATTATCTCAAAAATAAAATAACGCTCAGCTATTGTTGGCGCGGCCCCAACTTGGATATAAAGCGGCGCATTCACTGGCACAATGGACTAGTCATGTGCGATTATTTGACCAATTATTTCTTGTTTATTGCTAGCTTTATTTTGACTGCAATTTTGTTTTGAACATTATTTTAGTTGACGTTATGAAACTTAATTGCCATCGATGGTGTTAGCGGATGTGTTGATTATGATGTCCCAGGTTTGATTTCCAAATTTTATTTACTAATTGTCGATTTTATGTATTGGTAGTTCTTAAAGTAGCAATAAAGCTAGAAAACTTAAAAGAAACAATAAAATCCTAATGTCATGTCCAAATAGTTTTTAGTTACCTTATTCTGAAATGAATAAGCACTAAGCTCTCCTTTGACAAACATGAAATGACGCGTTGTGGGAGGACACCTATACACTCTATATAGACCTAAGTTGAATGAATGGATAAAGATCTATATGTGTAATAGAGCTTCGAAACCTGGATTCATTTCTTTAGTTTTAAATACAGGCTACTGGCTCGGCGGTACGGTCAAAAATTACCTATACTACATGAACATTTCAAATAGTTTGCAAGTAAGTAAGTTTACGAAATAAAGGACATATAGAATTTAATAAACCTGATATATAATTAATATAAAAAAAAAGAATTACAATATTATTTATTTTAAAATTATATTTCTAAACTTAATCTATACTATAATATTATAAAGCTGAAGAGTTTGTTTGTTTGTTTGAACGCGCTAATCTCAGAAACTACTGGTCCGATTTGGAAAATTCTTTCAGTGTTAGATAGTCCATTTATCGAGGAAGGTTATAGGCTACCAAATCATCACGCTACTACCAATAGGAGCAGAGTAATCGTGAAAAATGTTACAAAAACGGGGATAATTTTGACCCATTCTCTCTTATGTGACGCAAGCGAAGTTGCGCGGGTCAGCTAGTGCTACATAAAAATCAAAATTTAATTGTAATAATAAAACATATACAAAAAGGAAAGGTGACCACGTAAACTACGACGCCAAACGTGAGGACATTAAATCATATTCTATACATGAAGCTTAAATCCAAATTGTGGCAAGCATCCACCATTTCAGGGGAAACGTTTGTCCTGTAGTTTCCATTCCAATTTGCTTAGTTCCAAGTAATAGCGGGCCATATATCGGATTTGCAGTTACTACGGAATAGTACCGAGAATTTACACACAGGAATATCCAGTAACTGTGCTTTTGTAATAGGTATTGAAGGAGATACTGTGATAGCATTGTACTGCCTGAAATCTGGGACTGTGTTTTGGAGATAGAGTTTCTTTTACCCATTGTTTTATGGATGTAAATTGAAGTATTGTGTGAAAATATAGACATAAATAATAAAAAATGCAGAAAGTATTAATTTAGAATATATGATTCTCATTCTCATTCATACACACAAAGTAGTAAGTTTGGATAAACTACGTGGATAACTTTGTGAGCTACACATTTACATAAAAATCATTGTTAAAAGTTTTAATAAGAAAAGTGTGTAATTCGGTTTTTTTTCTAAATAAATAATAGGGACAGTTCTCTTAATTAAAGCGTAAAAATAAAACTTAGATCTAGTTTTGTACTTATTATTTTCTTAAAAAAGAATTAAAAAGTTTAGTGCGCTATGAAAAAAATATTTTAGAATTATCCCTCTTAAAAATTATTTTAGGTCTTTTCTGGAAATCGTTTTACACGTGGCGTTAATTTCTTTTTACACTGCAAATTAATATGTTCAGTAAGAAATGAATTTAATATGATTAAAAGGATCAATAAATAAAACTCCTATTTACTCTATCAATGCGTTTAATTTAAATACAAATTCAATTCATTGTAATATCGTAAGTGATTGGACGTGGGCCCATTGTTTTTCCAATATCTTTAAGCCCTTGGTGGTCTTTTGTACAACTATACATTATTATAATAATGTAAACGCCTACAGTGACAAACAGACTAACAGATAAATATGAGGATTATCCGCTGTCAAATTAGGAAGGTTTTATTGATGTTTTGCAATATGGAGTGATTAATATTTTGTAGTCATTTTGTAGCACATTAATTATGTTCTCAACTTTGTTGTTATTCACATTCGCTTATAATGTTTAAGGTGTCTTTTCTGTGCCACTGTTGAGTAAGGATTTTCTTCAGGTTAGAGTCTTACTTGCAGGACGAAATTTTTTTATTTTTTATTATTAACCTATACTGTCCCATTGTTGACGAAATTTAGCTTCTCAATATTTTCTGGACATAATTCATTAAACCACTGCTGAGTCTCTATAGAGACTAGTAAAGTCTGGGTTTCTTTGTATGTTTGTAAAAGTCCCCACGACACAAAAGCAATTAAAGTGCGTGAGTTCTTATATTTTAAAGAAGAAGAAATAGTACATTCTTAATTGGACTGTAGTATATAGTACCAAGTATGAGAAAAAGCATTTGACTGGTTACGAGCATTCAAAATATCGTAATAATACTCATTCCCGCAAGCAAAAAGCTTCCGGAAGCCATTTCTCCAAAATTCAATGCAAAACTAAAAGTAGCAGAAAAACTTAACCTACAAAAACTAAACCAGGTGGGTCAGTACCCGATACATTGTTCATTGTTTTTTCATTCCTATTGTACTTGAAGAAAAAATATAGTTTCGTTGCGAAGTGGGCGGCCAATCCTTAACACACACATCAATAACAATTGACAGGCGAAAACCTTAATAAACACAGCTTAAAACATCCAAAATTAAACGAAAATTAACCTTATTTTGATGCACATAAGAGTCATGTTATATTTATGTGAGATTGTAGTGAATTTTGCCATCAACGTCAAAAAGGACAACTTGACAGTTGTGTACTCTTTAAAGAATTAAAAATAAAAGATTTTGAATTATTACTTCCGTATTTTCGTAATGTTGGTACCGCTGCCCTTCGTTTGGTAATTTTGAAATCGTCATTACTGAATACAATGATCATTATTGCTTTTTTTGTTTTTTAAATGTGGGTTGAGGTTGCCTGTTGTGCGACTACTTACTTATATTATCACGCTTTGTTAAAAAGCTGTAAGCAGATACCACAGAATATAACTTAATAATGACAGCATTGCATCCTTCTGTTCCGTCACACTCTTATTTTCCACGTTTCTTGTTTTTATATTTCGCTTTCCTCGAAGCAACTTGCTGCTTCTTATATACGAAAATTCAAAATTATATGATATCTATGCAATATGTATTTATAGGCCTTTTGCTTATACGATTCATACTTACATCGATAATTATAATTGGATGGATTCATGAACGCAGATCCATCTTGCCATGTCAAATGGCCGCTAAAAATATTATTCATATTCTTGAAGAAGAATACCTGTGTTTTAAAGTCATCTGTTCTATCGTAATATTTATATTCGTAATTTGTTAATCAACGCCTAATATACGCAATTAACCGAAGATCAATAAATCAAAAGCAATTTTCTTCTACAATTATTAGAAAGTGTTCAATAGTTACAAAAGTTTACGACATCGTAGCGGGGGACCATTATAACATGACATTCTACAAGCTAATAAATTCACACGGTACAGTTGTCATAAATAAACAAGTTTGAACAAACAAACACTATTTATTTCACTTTTCAAACGGTACAGCACTTAAGGCATTTCCTTTAAGATTATGATTATCGACACGCGATTCCTCAATTACTATACGACCAGTTTACCCTGACCTCTCGATTTCTTCTTCCACCTTAATATGAAAACTACAGTAAATAATGTGATAGGTCAAATTATACTGGTTTTTATGATGACATTATCCAGTGTAAGTTGACCTCTCATTTGTGATACGTTGTTCTATAAATGGAGCCGTCTGAGCTTTTTGATAGGTCAATGTATATTGGATTTTTACTAATATTTCTTTTAAAAATTCGAAAATTGTTTAGCTATTTGTCGAGTGCGCGCCCTTATTGTGATTAGGCCTTATTATATGCAGTTAAAATACTTGGGTATTTGAGGTTTGTTATTTTTTGTTGCGGTAATCACAGCCATGTTTATGTTGTTAGAAAGTTATGTTGGCATCTTGGGAACCTTGAACACCGCCTGTTAGTTGGACATTTTTGATTAAATTGCGTTTATAGAAGAAAATAGTTTTAAAGTAAAAATTTACGCATTTAATTCATAAATATGAGGAATTTAAACTCTTCCGAAGAACAGATTTTTAGTTTAAAATGATCTCAAATCAACCTAAAAACAATCTGAAACCGCCAACTAAAATTATTCTATCCAAAAATTAAATTCTATTAAAAATAAGTTCATCCATAGATATTAAAACGTCAAGATAATTTAAAAAATAATCTCTCAGAAGCCGCCGATAGATTTAAACTCTATGATTGATGACCGGCGATGACACTAATGACAGTTAAATGTGCGTTCGGAAAACTTATAAAACTAATTGTCTATGTCGTTAGAATGTTTAGGCTGTACAGGTGGTTGTCCGTGCTTTGAATGATTAGTTGTTGAAAAAAACTGCATTAGCGAATAAGTAATGATTATAATTATTAATCACACGTCCAATTTATTTGTAATTGATTGATTAATATTAAGTAATGATTTCAACAAGATGATGATTGGATGATGATTTATTATCTTGGTATTGTTTTTAGGATATTTAAACCTAATTTAATTATTGTTCAGCAGATTAATTAACAGATAATAGGTGCCTCAGAACTAAATAAATAATCACAAGTTTAGTTTGATACTCAAAATGTCTGCTTCAGTCAAAGTATTCTTTTAAAAATTATCTGGGCTTTTTTATCAATACATTTTCCTGTTGTGCTCGGGTTTTCAGTTCTTCACTCAGGTTAAGTGATTACCAAAGCTACCCCCTGCCTCAAATTATATCTAAGCCTAATTTCTTATTGCTTTGATTTCCTAAGAAAGTCTATCAAAATTTACATATAGTAGATATATAAAACTACTATATTTCCCCAATGTCCAAACATTTTCTATAACATCAAAAGTACACGTTCGCGCTGCGAGTACGGGCTGCTTTAAATTCACGACGCGCCGGTACATTCTATCAGTCTGATTGATAAGGGTCGGATAGTTCTATCGATAGTTAAGTCCGGGTCGACAGACTCAAGGATATGGACTACGACCATTCGGCAAGTTGTCTATGATATTTTATTACTCTTGAAAGGGAAGATATCAAAGTTAGAAGCTTTGAGCTCAGGAAATCGTGAAAATTCATGCTCGTTACGCAACATTTATGGTCTTCTTCTTCTTATCGTATGGTTAGTGGTCAACTTAGTGTCAATGCTGTTCAAGCCGCCCGAAGGCCTTTGACGTGGCTTAACGACTGTTATCTTAATTGACAACAACCGGGACCGGCTTTTTACGTGCCTTCCAAAGCACGGAGACGCTCAGTTCAAATCAGCAAATACTTTGGTACCTATAAGCAAAAACAAACATTCGACTGTTAGAGACTGCAAGTGTATTAAAAACATTAAACAACCAGTTTAAACGCAATTAATAGCCCCAATTACAATTAAACTAACTTGAATTTATAATTACGTTTATAAAAATCCTCCATTTCCTTATTACAGAGCCCTTATTCAACAATTTTAACAATACGATAAAGGAAGTAACGAAACAGTTATTAAGAGTTTGGAGTCACATCAGTTTAAAATAAACGATACGTTAGACTCGAATATCACTCATAAAACCGACTCTGTTGTAATAATCTGTGGTTAACTATAGCTTTTTGTAGTGTTGCCATGATTTTACAACTATTGGGATTTGGAATAATTAATGAGGCAATACACCAATGACTTTTAGATGTTATGTGTGTATTAAATATTATTATCACTTGCTCTAACGGTGGAGGAACACATTGTGATGCAACCTTGCAGGCCTAAAAGTTGTGTATCACTTTTCTTGAAGCCTCGCAAATCCTCCACCCTCAACTGGCCATTGCTGTGGACTCAAGGTCTTACCCCATGTTGTTGTTTAAAATAACATACTTAACGCTTATATTTTAAATAACTGGAGACATTTTATTGTAATTGACCTAAAGCATAAGTTTACAGTTTCAATTTACATCCACGAAAATAAGGCAGAATATTATGTATGAAGAAAATCTTTATAAAATTTAGTTATACCAAAAAATAAGTTGCTTAATCAGACGTTCAAAACGTATTTGAAAAAATACGAATTTATATTTGAGTGGGATTGACTCTACAAAATTTTGTATAGTCATCTGTAACGACATGTAAAGATGTCTTTGACAAAAAGTTTTACCGTTTTGGGTCAGCTATTATTGTGGTGAAACTATCTCTCTACCTGTGCCCGAGTGTCCTTTTGAACGCCTGATTGAGCAACTAACGTCCTTTTATTAATATGTATCGGGATAATAGAGTCATACGAACATCGCTTTAGATTAAAGTTTAGAATACATTTGAAGAATGATATTTTAAATATTTTTAGTCAGGACACATTTAAAATATTCTTGCCATGTTGTCTTTTTTTATCTAGTTTGGTAACTTATATTTTTTCTAGACCTGACATGGCCTGCGAGAAAAATATTACATGTTTATCCAGGTTGTAAACTATTTGTTTACTAAATTTCATCAAAATATGTGTTACTTGTTTTAGCGTCATATAGTAACAAACGTCAAAATATATTTATATGCACAAAGTCGCAGGTAGAATCTAGTTGGTCGTAATTTAAATGATCACGTCGATCCATCGCTCTGTCTTAACTATACAAGATTCAATATGAAATATGAATATTATAAAGCTGAAGAGTTTGTTTGTTTGATTGTTTGTTTGTTTGATTGTTTGTTTGATTGTTTGTTTGTTTGAACGCGCTAATCTTAGGATATACTGGTCCGATTTGAAAAATTCTTATAGCCTATATATCATCACGCTACGACCAATAGGAGCAGAGTACCGGTAAAAAATGTTACAAAAACGGGGAAAATTCTGACCCATTCTCTCTTACGTGACGCAAACGAAGTTGCGCGGGTCGGCTAGTATGAAATATGAATAAATGTCCGGGAACATTACTCTATGTGGTGACTCTACTCGTAGTTCTATTTCGATCAGCGTTAACCGCGCGGTTAGTGTTAGATTTATGGCTCTACGTGTAGTTCTAGCGACTCTTGTTTTTTGTTTCGTTCCCAGCCGTCAATGGACGCATTTGTTGCGACACTCTCGTTACATAATAGAACCTGAAAGATTAATGTTCGCAAGTAAAGGGGTGTGGAGTGTTTTGTGAATTGTTTTTGGGAAACATTTGATTGTTATTGGTCTGTGTTTTTGAGTTTTAATTTAGATTTTTGTTTCAAAATATTAAATGTGTATTAAATGTGTTTTGTAAATATTAAATGGGTATTAAAAATTTTATAGTGGAGGTTTCTTTTCAAATGATTGTTCAATGTTAAAAACAAAGAAAAAAATATTGTATCGCAATATCGAATGTATGGCTTGTAACACTTTAAAATCCACTGAAATTACACTTTTAGCTTCCATAAACATCAAAACAGAAGTTTCCATTCTCCCTTTTACCAAAAGCAACCGAAAACAAAACTTAAAAACAACTTATTCTTAGAACATCAACAATAATTGTTTAATGTTTCGGTAAAATGTTTACGAAAAACAATTCACATAGAGTCGTAAGGTTTTGACGTCGTTTTCAAACAGGTGGTTTGGAAATAATCTCTGTCGTCGCGCTATTTATAAATGTATGTTACAATTATTGTAAGTGTTGAAATGTTGAGACGTTTATGTATTTGACAGTTAGATTTAATGTGTTGATGTTACGCTGATATTGTTTTGATGGGCTATTTGTGACGTAAGTAGATTAGGGAGTTAGATATGCGGCGATAACAGACAAATAGTGAGGTGTATTAGAAATCTTTCTACATAATATGCATATACCAGACTATTATATTATCTAGATTTTAATAAATAGTTATGTATAATTCTAAAATAAAGTTGTATCAAACAAACTACTAATAGTTACATAAGCCTGTGAGTCACAGATGATCAACATTTTGAATTTTGTAGACCTCCGGGCTGCAGGGTGCAACAGCCGTGCACCTAGTTTACAAGGCTCTCTACTTAATCTTTAGATTATAGTAACAATATCGTATGTAATTTATTTGTTAACCATTTTTCCGTCAAAAATAGGTGACTCTATTTTTCACTGTGACGTGATCTACAAAGTTTTGTAGTTTTTAAGAGTTTATAACTTATCTGGACAGTTCCACAGCCTTGTCAATAATTGACTAGAGAAGTAAGCATCTAAATCCAGCCCTTTCTAGATCATATTGAGTAAGTGTCTTCGTGCTTTGTACATTATTCAGAAACTTGTACTGACTGTCGTTAGTTCAACTTCACAATGTTCGCAGTCATAGTTGAACACTAACCGTTCATTGCATGTTTATTTGTCTGTCGATCATTATATACTTGTCTAAGCTACAAAACTTAGCTTTTGATCAATAACAGTTTTTAATTGAACACAAATCTACCCGTAGCCCCGCGATTCTTTACTACTATCCAGTATCAACAACCGGCTAGCTATCGAAAAATTTTGTATGAAAATCTAATCAGCGCCTCTAGTGGACGTCGTAGAAAGTATGTTTGTGGTACATTTTCAATGTCAAACTCTGAGGACTCGATAGTACCGACTGTACAGAATCACGCTACAGTGAGTTGTATATAATATATCTTTGACTACAACTTGACCGATTACACACAGTCTTGACCAATGTACCGGTGTCTCACAAATGACTACAGATCGTTCTATTTCAGCGCACTGGCCATTCCACTCGCACACTCGGCTTAGATTGGCCACCAGCCAAAATAAGTTGCACTATTTCCGAATTGTCAAACAAATTGTTCGACAAATACCGTATTTAGAATGTCTTAGATGTTTCCCTTGATTTATAGGTTAATGGAAGTAGGTCGCGTGGGGCTTGTAAACTTGAAAAATCATTATTAGAGTTATGTTAGTGATTTGGGATCGTCTTTTTATTAGCTTTATTTACATATGTCATGATTTACAAACTGTTTAACTTTTTGTGTGGACGATTATCGTATGTCATCAAACATTTGTCGCCTTAGTATGTATATGTTTTTGTTTCATATAATTATGTATTACGCGAATTTTCCTAAAATGTGAGCTCATGTTGAAGTACCTAAAGGTAGAAGCATCTCTGTTTTAACGACGTATTCGAGAGATGATGTGAGGAGAGTTTTGGTAGAAGTTTTTGGTATGCCTTTATACTAGTCTTAGAAAAAGCTTATCAATTTTACTGTTTTACCCGATAACTGATTTGTGGGTACATCGTACTTAAAATCACGCCTTCTTCCCATAGGAGTAGGTACTACAGGTGCACTTGGTACGTATTGGTACGTACTTGGTATCCTTACCTCTACAAACTTTTTGTCCTTGAAGACATTTGTCATATATTAAGATAAAGCATTTTTCTCTTTTTTAATAGAGTTTCCCGTTTTACTATTTAAATGACCAGTACGTCATTAAACTTGTGGTTCAAACCCACCATTTGTAAGTACAGTAAACAGTTTTATGGGAATTTAAACAGCTTAAAAAGTTTCACAAACTAATATTGCCGACAAAACTGCTTTGTTTGTTAGGGGAAACGCAAAAACACCATCAACAGACATAAAACCTCTATGGGGCTGTTTATTTACCAAATATGTGGTTAACTGTGGCATGAAACCCGCAATACCAGTGTTAGTTAGTTTTAGCTAATAATTGCAATGTTTAATGTTGAAATATAGTATTTAAATAGGATATGTTGTTTGTTTTATGGGCTTTATATGTTTGTATTTAAATAAGGGTAATTATATAATAGTACTAGCTGACCCGCGCAACTTCGCTTGCGTCACTTAAGAGAATAAGTCAATTTTTTCCCCGTTTTTGTAACATTTTTCGTTGCTACTCCACTCCTAATGACCGTAGCGTGATGTTATATAGCCTATAGCCTTCCTCGATAAATGGGCTATCTAACACTGAAAGAATTTTTCAAATCGGACCAGTAGTTCCTGAGATTAGCGCGTTCAAACAAACAAACAAACAAACAAACTCTTCAGCTTTATAATATTAGTATAGATAATGTATTTTAATACATTATAACATTTGCTAGCTTGTTTGCGGTAGCTAACTAATGGTAAAAAACGGTCTTTTAATCAATAAGCCAAGAAAAATCTTTATAGCTTCTCCTTTTAAACGTAGATTGCTTGCATAAACAAGCGTCACATTTTACATATTAAAGTAGGTACCTACGTAGAGAGAATAAGATAAAATTTCGATCAATTTTATCAGGCTAAAATAACGATTCGTGTGACAAATATTTTCCAAGAATTAAAGACATATTAAACATATTAGTCAGCATAATACTATAATAATATGAACAGATGTTCACTTGCGAATGAACCACGACAAATTACAGTGTCCACTAAAACTTATCGCAGATGTTAACATCCGGCCTGTAACGATTCTCCCCATTGACCGCCGCCATTTGCCGATACAAATACAATACAAAATGTACGTGCACTCGCGTGCAACTGTCATCACATTCGCGCGCTTTCTACACGATCGCTCCACGCCATTGTGATCGTTGCAAGCCTCATAATTTGATGTATGAATACAGTTAATTACACCATTTATTTATTGTATCCGTTTCATTGCGCGGGGGAGGCACCCGCCCCTGTTTTTATTAGCAATATGCGCCCTAAACTTTACGGTTTCCACTGGGGTGAGTTTCGCCATGTTGATTTATTTCTTTTGCGACGCATGGCAACATTTTTTTTCTCTATGCCACTAACAAAGGCTACCAAAAAGGTTGGATTTTATTGAGGTTATGTTAAAATTGGCGGAAAATACATTTTTTTTGTATCGCGACGATTGTAAACACGTTTAGTTTGAATCAAAAGAGGGATTTGGCTTTATAGAAATATACAGGGAATTCTTTTGTGAAACGAGATTAACTGTTAAGGCGAAGGCTGTTGGGTAATTCGCAACAGAATTTGCTTTTAAAGGCTCGTTTATCAGGCGGACGTTAATTTATTTAATAAATCAGTTTGGACGATGTCGGGCTGCCATTAGTCAAACAGAGCGTCGGGAGATTCAATACAGGGATTGGCCGAGGCTGGTGGATGAAGTACAAATGATGTTGTATGACGGAGATGGATGGAGAGTGCGCCTGCTCGCCGACAGACGTTTAACTTAATACTACGTCACAGCACTAAGTGCTTGTAATTTGAAAACTTGCGGGAACAGTGACGTACATGATCTATGAGAGGAACAGTTTCTTATCTTAATGCCTGCAATTTGTACATTTTGCATTTAGATCGAGCTGAGTTTTAATTTCCTGCGCTTTTAAGTTAATCGGTCGTTTAGTTGATTGATTAAGATTGGATTAATATGGCAGCTTTCATAATATTTATTTATATGTTTCATACTAATGACTACTTTAGTATTAATTACTATGTCGGTAACCCCAGTGCAGTGTAAATTATATCTACTCTGAGGTTCGAAACGTGATAAAATTATACCGAGCTTTGAATTATGAAGTCGTCAAAAATAAGCAAGAACTGTTGAAAATAATAATCATACACACATACATACGTAAAATCACGCCTTATTTCCATAGGAGTAGGCAGAGACCAGAGAACGTCAATTGGTACGATCCTTCAAACTTCCCTTACTTCATTCACATCCATACATCTAGTCAAGTTACATTTCTATAAATAATCTTTATTACTGTTTAAAAAAAGGTCTACAAAATTAATTAAAGATACCGAAATAAATTCACGAAGTCACCTAACAAACTGGCCGGTTCGCAAACTTAAAGGGCTCTTAGAGCTTGTAAAAACAAAAACATTTGCCTCAAAATGTGATTAAGTGCGATGGAATTGTACCGAGAAGGGTTTATAAACAATTTGGAAGGTAGTAAAACCTTTTTTAAGGTTCTGTACCCATAGGGTAAAACGGGGTCCTATTACTAAGCCTCCGCTGTCTGTCTGTCTGTCTCCAGGCTGTATCTCATAAACCGTGATAGCTAGAAAGCTGAAATTTTCACAAATGTTGTATTTTCGTTGCCGCTATAACACCAAATACAAAAATTAAAAATATGTATGTATATTAAGGGAGAATAAACGTGTTTTTTCGTATTTTTTGGTACGGAATCCTTCGTGAGCGAGTCCGACTCGCAAATGGCCGGTTTTTCTTAAGTTTTTTACTTGAAACTTTCTTCCAAAAAGTTGTAATGAGATGAAAAAAGTTTGTAGATCCCTTAGATCAGTGGAGCAGTAAGAAATAAAGTGTATTATGATCAATATAATGTCTAAAAGTAACATTTTACTAACTTATTATGTGTATAACTTTTTTATTTGAAATTATGGGCTTGCGGTGGTTTGTTTAATCTTTGTAACGAATTTATTTTTTACTCAAGCTGAAATATTTTTTATCTTTTTCCGCGGTACGAAACCATTACTGTATTACGGCTGGACAAGGGTCTTCTCCCGAACGAGGGAGGGGTTAGGCCTTGAGTCGACCAGGCTGGCCAAGTGCAGGTTAGGGACGGTACGTTTATTGGGGTCAATTTTGCGTCTTGAAGTGATTGTAGAAAACTAAATACTAGCTGCATTATTCCTAATTAGCTCTTGGCCGTGACGCCTTTCGCGTACACTACAGTTATTAGGCTTATTATCAGCATAAATCCCATTTTCCGGTGGATTACTCTAATACAAACTATCCTATGTTCTTTATCAGGTCTCAAAATATCATCATACAAAAGTTCATTGAAATCTGTTCAATGGTTTAGACACAAAAAAGATAGGCAGACAGATTTACTTTCGCACTAATAATAATTAAGTAGGAATTCAAAAATGTTTTGAAATGGTTTAGTAGTTCCAGAAATTATCTTCTTCAAAGGTTACGTCTCTATAACATTAGTATAGATGTTACCTTTTAAGACGTGATCAGAGTTTCAAACATAATATTTTTCCTCTAAAATTGCACGACGGCGAACAAAACTAACCAGTACGTGTACGGAATAACATAATAACAGTTGTCAAAGCTACCGACAAAAAAAAACGTTTTTTACAAACTTATATTTAATCTCGGTTTAGTAGTAAAACTACAAAGGATTTATGTATAATGTACATTCCTTTATTTATAACTTTCATCGGTCATCATTAGTTTTTTTTTAATCCTTCGTCCGTCGCCTTAAGGGCACGTCGGCCCGCGCCGCGTTCACGCATACCCTTCACAGATTAACGCGACATAATACCACGGAAGTAAAGTACTTCCCCTTAATCAAAAAAACGTAATTACGACTTTATTTCAACACTTATAAAGATCAAATTTAATTGTTCTGATATTTTAGTTAAAAAAAAATCTCTGGGTCGTTCAAGTGAAAGTGGATCTTATGTGTTTAAGTTAAGGTTGAATTTCGTTTGTCTTTGTTGTATAAACATAGTTGATGGGTTCGAGCTCGTGTCTACGCATAATATCATTGGCACACACTCATATTGGTGATGATTTGTCAACTTTGGACCCTACAGTTGAAATTAAACTCTAAAGCAATACTTTTAAGGTTGTATTTTCGAAATTTTCGGGCACAAAACTATGTGTTCATTGATCACAAAGTTAAAGAAAGGTCCATCGGTACGGTCTGGAGGAAATTATAATAATTTGGCTTCAGGTGTACGTTTTTTGAATGTTAAGTTTAACAAAATGGCGGCTTGATTGTGTTTTCTTTGAGTTCGGGTTTTCCTTTTGTTTTCTTGTCTGTGGGAAAACTTTGATGTTTGAAGTTGAGAACATGTCAGTATTAATAGCTTGTTTGTAGAGAATGAACATTTATGATATAGGTAGATAGGATAAGGATGATGCTGATTGAGTAATTAGAGATGAAAATTGAATATTATTTTTTATTATTTCGCAAATGGAGGTCACAAAATTTCGTTAACCATATTTTTGCGTTTCTTTTAGATGTATCTTTTACATGTTTTTACCTGTTTCTCAGTGACAAAATCACTAGGTCAATTCAAGTGAAATTTGGCAGTATAATAGTTTTAAATTGATGTCTTAGTAACTGGATTCAAGGTTTGACCCCTCCCCCTCGTTTAGGAGCAGACTCTTGCCCTGCAGTGGGAGAGTAAATAAAATAAAATATAATATTATTAAATTTAATATTTTTGTATTTCTTTGTAATAAATAAGATTAATTAACTATCATCTGACGTGTCTCCGATTCTCATAAGGTTTCAACGAAAGTGTTCAAGCTGACATCTTTTATTTTACTCAATGAATGGATCTCGTTAATTTTCCAGAGGAAGTCGAGGGGATGAATAAATCATGACGTCACTTCCGCCGCGACTCATTTCATTCGCGTAAATTATATTCTTTTCGCGCACTTTCACGGATAATGTGGAAATTTTTATTTATTTTTTATAAGAAATCTTGGGAATATATTACGTTATTTGTTTACATTTTGAGTTTAACGAAACGTAAATTAAAAGACGGACCTTAATTAAGTCACGACTAATTTTAATTAGGAGTGTTTGTTCACTAAAGTGCTCTAAGATTTGAGGTGTTCATAGCCAGCTATGCTCACCAGTCGGTAAACGATCTTTATGATAAGCAAACCTTGGCGCGGTCATTCCATAGATGGATGACCGCATACTGGTATTTGAATTGGGCGTCTCCGTGCTTTGGAGGGCATGTTAAAAGTCGGTCCCGGTTGTTATCAATTAAGATAATAGTCATTAAGCCACGTCAAAGGCCTTTGGGCGGCTTGAACAACTATGACACTAGGTTGACAACTAACCATACGATAAGAAGAAGTTTTTAGTTGACCAGCGCGTCTTCGTTCGTTATTACATCCCTATTTCAGCCGTTTAGGGGTCGATTATTTAAGTAATCCAATGACCACCTCAACTTGCTTAGAAATTGCTTAGCTGCATCCGATGCGACTGGAAGCCGACTCTAACATAGTTGGAAGAAAGGCTAGACTGTCTTTGAACCGTTACAAATATATACCTAGCTAACACATAATAGTATTGTAAGGAATACAACGCAATAATTATTACCCCAGTCACATTTAATATCAATTTACAACACAATTGACTTGTAAACAGGCTACATAGTTGTCAAACCGACATTACAACTAAGAAAACATTTAAATCAGATAACTTAGCTTTGTATTAAGACGTTATGTTAATTTTGTATTAAATAACAATAAATTGTACTGTTAGTGATATAATTTGTTTGTTGATTGAGTTGTTAGAAGCGTGATTTATAGATGGATATAATAATATGTATTTACAGTAGCGCAATTCCGTATAATCTGTACTGTCGAGTATCGAGAGTTTGACATTTGAAATATGCTGCCAAAATTGTTCTTACGGAGCCCGGTAGAAGCGCTTAACAAATTTTAGACGAAAATTTCGTGTAAAATTTGTCGATAGCTAGCCGATTGTCGGTAGTCGATAGTAATAGAGAATCAAGCTACTGTTGTTGATCACCTTTTACCTTTGCCAGTGAAAGTATTGCAGTTCGTTTTTATGTACTTTATAGAGCGTTTTTGAGCTGAAGTACAACATTTACAATTTGAGTACAACATTTCATCCCAAATACATATTATGTATTTGGGATGAAATGTTGTACTACAGTAAAGTTCCATTTAAATTGATAGTTTAAAAAAAATACCGTATAGTAATAGGTTGCAATATTTGCAAAGTCTTGTTAAATAAATGTACCTTGTACTTAAATAGTAAAATACTTTTAAAAAACACAGTATTTTTATATTTTATACAAAAGCCAACTATAATTTAAACGCGTGGTTATTTTTTTGTGACCTACCAAAAATCGTAATAAAATCTTAGGTTATTTTGGCACTAAAAATATATAATGGGAACTGCAATCTATTTATAATTTTACTATTTATATCGTTAAATAATTAACTGTCATCTCTGACCTTTTGTCTGATAACAAGGAGAAAGCAATTATAGGCAATTACTGATAACAATGTATACTGTCAAGATATTAGTATCGACATCCTGTGTGAACCGAGACAATTTATATTAATATGTACTATCTTTATCATACAGCTCGTGGCTTAATTAACAACAGCCGCGCGGATCGGTCTTTGAGGTTAAGCCACGCTTGCCGAGGTTTTTCTGTGGATGGGTGACCATCTTACATATATCGTATTCCTCCGTGTTTCGGAAGGCACGCAAAATTGTGAGTCCCGACTGTCATTTTCGAAGATCTTTGACAGTCGTTAACAGTAGTTAGAAGCTTGAAAGTCTGACAAGCAGTCTTTACACAGTTAAAAATCAAAGATTTTCAAAGGGCTGGAACATCATTGATACTAGTTATTAAACTATCGCAGTTTTGGTACTCATAATACAAAATTGCTATTGGGTCTTAAACGTATGAGGATTTTTAAATAATGTTTCGTAAACCTGAAAAATCCACATATCGTTGATACAAGATAGAAAACTAACATATAGAAAGGACACAAATCCTACATATTCATTGGCTTAGACAAGCTCAATTACTTACCACAGGCTTAAAAAACTCGTAGAATAGTTGTCATACCATAAGTAAGAGTTGTAACCACAGACTCCTATAAGGCATGGCTTTACGACTAGTCTATGCTGTACAAGGCACCGACGTAAGCTATGGGAAAATCTGTTTAATGAAATCTAACGGTAATTGTTTATGGTTTTCTTGTTAATTGAAATGGGTGTTTCATACATACATCAGAGAATGTTTGTTATACCTGAAGGTTTAAGCAGAGGTGTATGTAATTTACCCGCGTTTTGGTGATAGGGGGCGAGGCGATTGCCATATAGCAAACACGTTACCAAGCTGGGTTACTGTTGAGAAAAAATCTAATATAATTTAAAAATAGCATTCTTCCCAACCCGGGAATCGAACCTGGGACTTCACGATCAGCAGTCGGATACACTACTTACCGCGCCACAGAGACTAGAATGATAAATATTCTAATATAAGTATAGTTCGTAAAGATCATACAAAGTGCCGTTCTTTGGACTCTAACTACCCTTAGGCTAACGTGTATATATGTATATAGTAGTATCATATAAAAATCAGCTCAGTAGTTTCCTAGTAATATATTGTCTAGTGAACATAAACTCACACACAGTTCACAGTATCTAGCCTGCCTAGGCTTCCTGCCTATTAATCGATTAGCTCGGAAGCCCCATGCTCTCTCCATTTATAGTTAATCCGCGTAGAAAAAAATCCACATGCACATCGCACATCCTGTATAAAAGGAACTGGAATAGTTTTTGTTGCAGAATTTGCGAAACAGACTGACTGGCGACTGTTGTGGTACAGCTGCTCTACTGAGAATAAATCTTATGTTACAAAAATTACATTCAAACTTAAAAAAGGAAGTAAAAATAGTAGTGAAGTATAGAATTGCAGTCCGTTGAATCTTTTTGGAGATATGATTTACAAGCAAATTACTGTTATAAAGTTCATAAAAATAGGTTTTAATGTTGACATTGTTAGTTAGTACTTTTTTTCTAACTGTTGATGATTGTTTTCTAAAATCTGATACTTTTTGTTTTCAGGTAAAAACAATGAGCCTGCTACTGATTTAAGGTGTAGAAAATTTAGTAAGTATTTAACTGTAAAGTTAAATCATACACATCTTGTAACACTATCTCTCTTTCTCTCTAATATTTTGTCATAAGTATACCTAAAACGCGATTACACAGTTTAAAAGAAGTAACGAAAGAACTAAATGTACTTATGCTAAATTATTATAACACCAAAAATGTTCTTCAAATTCCTAAACAAGCTGAATCCACGATTTATGTAAATTTGACATAGAAACGTAGAATTTTGCACAAAAACTGGTACTAAAGTTACACAGGTAATGTTAGTTTATGTTTTGACATGGTTTGCAACTCGTTTCCAACTAAATCCGGGATAGTTTAGTTCTGTGGTCAGGTTTAAACTGAAAGTTTTATTTGGATTGCAGAGAATTTATAGTATCGTGCAAGTTTTGTATCAGCTTTGCTTTTTGGGTATGTGGAGCTAGTTGTTTGCTAAACTGTACTGAAATAGTATGGTTGTACTATTTTAGTATGTAGTCTAATGTTTGAAAATGGTTTTGTAAGACTAAATTTGTTGAATAAATGTGCTTTTTTCGATTGGACTTAAAACTTTTTATTATGAATCTTATAATGACGAGTGGTCACTTTACCACAATCATTAAGGGAGGGAATGGCACATTTGTCAGTTGTAAATAAATAAAAACCGAATATTAAAGTCCTTTTTTTTTGTTGTGTTTTTCTTGCGAAACTGCCACTGGTCAGTTAGGCTTGAAGTGGATGAAGTTGATGATAATTGTCTATTATAGAAAAGTTTCCACCAAATGCAAATATTCCTAAGCGAGGAAAACAAACTAATATTCAGAATAGGCTCGTAGGGTGAAATTGATGATATTTATCCATCACTGAAAAGTTTGTAATAAATGCAAATATTCCTAATCAAAGAAAACCAACTAACATTCATAACTTATAAATATGAAAATGATAACATTATAAACTCAATCAACACTCAACAACCTTCACTAACGAATACTCAAAAGAAATTCCAACCTCACTATCGGATAGTGATAAAATAGTTCTCGATAATAAGTGGCATATAAAATATCCGGTAGATAGCCAGGTTGGCAATAATGGCTTCAATAAGGTCGGGTGTAATAATAATTAATATATTCATAGCATGCAGAGTACTGCAGTGTGGCAACTAGGTGCGTTTTAGTAGCCCTTGTTGGGAGTACGTGCTTGAGAGATACACAGATTAGTAGAATGACGAACAAATCAAAGAAATTGTGAAATTTAGAAATGTTTACTTAAATATTCTTACTTATGTTTCGGAATAAAGTCGCTCTAATAATAGATGTTATAATGTCCATATTCTTTATACTAATAATATAAAAATGCATATAGGCCGGTATGTATTTTACGCTTTTTCGGCTAAACTACTGAACCGACCAAGTGATAGATCATAAGTCACGAAGAAATATAAATAGGCTTATTTTGAGGACATCTATAACATATCTATACTTATAATAAATCTGTAGAGAGGTCAATTCTGTACATTGAATATATTTAAAAAAAAACCAATGGGGGATGTTTAGTAACGGATACTGATACCGAATCTGCAATTTATAATTTTCTTTTCTGTCTGTCTGTCTGTCTGTCCTCCGTCTGTATGTGTCGCTATCACGTAAAAACTACCGGATAGAATGCACTGAAATTTGGTATATGCATAGAATAAGTAGTGGAGCAATTTCTAGGATACTTTTTATAGCATAAAATTTCAAAGATTTTTAGAAAATTGAAAAAAATACGTAGAAATCGTTTGAACCTGCGTTTCCCTATAGAGACCATAGATGGCGTTACAATCCATTTCACAACATTCGCATAGTTAGCGCGGCGCCTGCCGTATCGATACCTGTTGTTCGCACCAACCAATAGATGGCGTTATAAACCGCAACAAAGCATGTTTTTTCTAATTCATTTATTTTGATGGCTTTATTGTAAAAAAATACCTTTGAAACATGCTATACATTTATAAGATTTTTAAACATAAATGTTGTATGATATATTACACAAAAATGTTGGTTTACGTGGGTCCGGTGCGATCGGGATATCCTAGATGGCAAACCGAGTAATTTCGTTTGTTGTCGTTGTTCGCCGCAACTGACAGATGGCGTTGTTAATCGAATCACATAATATTTAATAACCAAATTAATTGGTTGCATTAAGGAAATAAATTGGATAGCTATGAAACAGACTATGTGGTAAGTTTTAAAAAATAAACAACGGATGATATAAGTATAAAAAATAATTACGGGTTACGCGGTTTCGGACGTATCATCGCAAGTATACATTATTACGCGTCTGAAGAGCTCCGGCGCAGATAGGACCTATAATAATATTCTGAATCCAGACGGGTAAGCAATGGTCAATAAGGTATTATATTTTACACTGTAAACTGCTACGGATACAGACGAGAGCGGAAAAGAAGGTAACCACAGGAAATCAGGACTGCCTGAGCCTGTGTCACATTGTGTGCCTTTCGGGTCCCTTTCCTAAATAACCATTAGATGACAAAAGAGTTGTTAACATTTTTATGTGTAGGTGTATCGAGTGCTTCGCAATTCGCGTGCTCAAAGGAATAAGCAACAGTACGAAATTCACGCGAGCAATGCGGAATTTTGGACGTATGTTTGTTACTTAATTACGCTAAAAATACTAATCTGATTTTGATGGAATTTCGTATACAGATAGTTACAGTTATAGTTACCTTATTTACATATAGTGATATGGATACATATCCTTTGTATTACAAGAATTTCTTTACGCGGGTGATATCGCGGGCATAATCAAATAATATCATATATCTAGTTTCATCTTCTGTACTTTTTTAGTGTTATTTATTATGCTATTATATTCCTTGTACGTATTAATAATCCGTATTGCCTTTTACAGTAATACAGTTATACGTGAGTGAGAAAGTCGTTACATAAATCGTCTGGAATCCATTTTAGTTTCGTTTTAGCTACAAAAAATTACGTAACAAGACTCTTTTCAGACTTTTAGTGCTTAACTCTATTTATATTTTGTTAATGTAAATTAGTACCTATTTTGGGTCAGAATTGGTAATATAGAATATTAATGGAGTCTGTCCGTTTGTCTACCCATCTCTAGTATGAGACGTATTGCAATATTTATTATATTGATTTAAGAAATAGTACTCAATTAATTTGTAAATGGATGTTTTAAATTTTAAGACGGTCACTTTTATAGCCACTGAAATGGGTAAAATATATATAAATCTTTAATTCTTTGTGATGTCATATTATAATTTAAATAACTGCACGTTTGGCGCAGTGGTTTAAGCGGTCACCTCGCCGCAACAACCGTAGCGCCGCGTGTGGTGGGTTCGAATCCCACCCGGGACAAATCTTTGTGTGATGAGCACGAGTATTTGTTCTGAGCCTGGATGTAAATGTATCTATATAAGTATATATTTAGAAGTATATAAGTATGTTTATCAGTTATTTGGTTACCATAGTACAAGCTCTGCTTAGTTTGGAATCAAATGACCGTGTGTGAGTTGTCCAATAATAAAAATATTTAATATTTATTTAATCCTTTGAATTTACCTTACGAGCTAACAGGATTCTTATTATCGTCGAATCCACAATGCGGTTCCACTATTTTTAAAGACAATAAATATCCTGAAAACGCATCTTTACTAAAATTATAAATTATTCCGATTCCGAAATAAAAATGTCTGAAAATACTGTATACTGTTAAAATCGAATCGAATCAAAAATTTTGGGAATGAAGAAAGTTTTCTGTTGTCTGTTCTTATAGCCCGTATGTCAGTCACCAGCGGGGTGTCTTCAACTGGCTATCATTGTAAAATACATCGTCACCTGTTTCTCGCCCACTCTCATACATACATATACATACATACACATATTATTATGTACAACTAAACACATAGGAGTAGTGAGAATATTACTGATACTGTTAGTGCATATCACTGCACAAGACCTGTCTGAGTTCTAGACTACAGAATAGGTATAGCGGTGAAGTTATAATATATATTTACTATACCTTTGCACTTCGTGACTTTTATACCCGCATGCAAACATAAAAACACTAAAACTTTCCCCGGGATCCGCTCTACTTTTTAGTTAAAATCGCATAAAAATATGTTCAGTAGATTTTGAGTTAATCGCGACCAAACAGACCGACGGTGATTTTATTTTGTAATGTGTAGTGATCAAAAATCTATAGCAACACTTACTCCCGGTTTCTGACTTACATTTAGCAGTAGTTTATCAATTCAATAGCGTTTAAACTAATATGAAAAAAGCGCTATCGAATAGATAAACTACCGTTAAATGTACTCAGGAACTGGGGGATTGTCACATAATTTCCTGAAGATGTACGAACATATTGTCATTCGTAACGGACACAAGTTTCAAAATCTGCCCATGCTATGTTATCTTTAGTTTTTATAACTCCCAAACGGCCATCATGTGCAATTCCCCGGACGTAAGAGACAAAAACATCTCTCAGCCGCATTCCCGTCGACATTTCCTCAATATTAATCTCTATAAATTACCAGATAAATCTCATTTTGTCGGCTGCTTGAAATAATTATTTACATCTTCCTAAGAACAGGTGGGAATTCCGCACAGCACGGTAGTGTAGTGTTAAATGATTTTACTAATGTTGGTTATTACGATAAAGATATCAAAGATATTTAATTTAATATTAGTACTTCACTTTTAGTTTCTTTATGTTTTGATTTGGAGTAAAGAATATTTTAGACCTGACAGGAGTGGTCCAAAACTAAGTGACATGTGTAGTAGATACTGTTAGTGTAAGAATAAATAAATTAATTTAAAATTTAAACTATATAGGCAAACACATTACTTAGCTACTAGTGGAAGGAATAATAAAAGAATCGAACCCACGACCCTCTTAGCACGCAATAATAGCGCTACAACTACATTTCAACAAATCAGTAATGTCATTACTAGTTGTTAGTATGACACAAAAATAATTCGGAAACCTAATTTTACATCAAATCCTTGGAAACTAAACTCCTTACAACAAATAATTCAAATCAGCACAAGTAGAGCTAACGTCTCTATCACGTCATGTTTATCCAGGCGTGTTGTCGCCGTCACGTCTAGCAGTAGATGTTTGTTCAACAGATCGCACTGACACGCCCACGAGCAAGTGATTGACGTTACATTGATAGATTGGTACTACGATGTTTGATGTATAATAGAGTGACTGTATGCTGATAAGTTTGTGGTTAAAATAGACACGTTTGTACTATTAAAACCTGTGTTGTGTTGTATCCTACAAAATGAGATTGTAGGTAGTTTTTACCCACAAAACAATGGTTCAGTATATAATGTTAACTACATTAAATAAAATCCAAAACCTGCGGGCTTATCACCTATCTCAGTTGACAGCTAGTGTACGTCATTTTGATGGTCACTATGCAGTACATTGCTGCTTTAACGTAACGTATTAATCACTATATTCTAAGGGAGAAAACAATGTACAGTATAGTGGATTTCCAATAGTTGTCAACTGAGATACGAGATAGCTCCCTTGGGTTTAATTTCATCTATACCGCATTTGGTACCCGCAGTAGGATAGTATGTGATTGGTTAAATATTATTTATTATATTATCGGCAGTAGTATCTTTGACTACTCTCGATAGACTATACTCTGATCTTGACTACTGTCTATCTATCTATCGTATGGTTAGTGGTCAACCTAGTGTCAAAGTTGTTGAAGCCGCCCGCAGGGCCTAAAAATGGCTTCACGACTGTTATCTTAATTGACAACAACAGAGACCGACTTTTTACGTGCCCTCCGAACCACTATGTGGTCACCCATCTGTAGAATGACCGCGCCAACGGTTGCTTTACCCAGAGATAGTTTACCGACCGGTGAGCACAACTGGCTATGAGCGCCTCCCCGATGTGCTGAACTCGATGACGATGACAATGTTCGAAATCGTTGGGTAAACATTCATCTTCAACTTTCAAGCGAAAATTAAATTTCAATATGGTAATTAATACACACTTAGCACTATTAATTAACTAACTACTTAACAGCTCATTATCTCAAGTACATATACCTTCCTGCTTGTAAGTAGATAAATTATGAATATTCAATACGAAAGTGCGGACTTGCGAGTAGCATTGTGACACACATTCTGAACTGTCAAACAATACGCGAAGTAAAGTGAAGAGAATAAAGAAATAATATTTTCGTATTGTTATTGTAATTACTAGTTATCTGCACCCAGTTTTGAGTGAGGAGTCAATGACTTGTGTGAATTTGCAAGCAGGTTTCAGTATTTTTAAATACTTTCAGGGTAAAACAACCGGTAGCTGGTACATTAAAGCGTTCGTAAATATTGTTGATACTATATTTTTTTAATAACCAATTTCTGTCCCACTGCAGGGCAAGGGTCTCCTCCCAAACGAGGGGGAGGGGTTAGGCATTGAGTCCATCGCGCTGGCCAAGTGCGGGTTGGGGACTTTGCATGCCCTTAATAAATGCAGGCCCAAAATGCCCAAAATTTAAGGCTAATATCATTTTTTAATTGTTTTCTGATCAATGAATCTGTTACTCAAAAAAGGACCGCAATTCATTTGCTAAATTAGAGAGGTGATCATTTTAGCTACTGCACTATGATTGCTATATTAACTGCTGTAACATATAATTAGTAGCTCAATTCTCTATTACTATCGACTACCGACAGCCGACTGTCATCGAGACATTTTGTATAAAAATCTGATCAGCGCCTCTGACGGGTGTCGTAGAAAATATTTTGGCAGTACATTCTAACTGTCAAAATGTCGATACCTAGCCGGTTGTCGGTAGTCGATAGTGGTAGAGAATCGAGGTATAGGACACTTTTATTAGGACACTTTTACATAGTCCTGTGTAAAAGTGTACAGTTTCTTCCAAAGAAAAGCAATAATTTATAAGCGACTAGTTACTAAAACTTTCTTTCTCTTGGCTTCCCTTTTATTCTTTCTTTATTTCTACCTTGATTTTGGCTATCCAAGACTTAGAAGGTAGAAAAGTGCAAGTGTTTTTCATTAGACTAAAAAAATACGATCCGACATTAGCAATTACGAGGTAGACTCAGTTATTGTTAAGTGTAAAATTCAACATATAAGAGATTGAACTTTCTTAAAAGTAAAGAAACTACACCTAGTTTGTAAGTGTTCCCAACACATCGGGGCGGCTCATGTAACTGTTGTAACCAGAGCTATTACTTACTATTTATTGGGTCACTCATAAATAATGCATGTGCTTACTTAATCATAAGTTTTACCAGTGAAATTGTGTAAATGTACTGAACTATGGTCCAAGTCTTGAACAATTTGGAGAAATTAATATTTTTTTCGCTTGTATTGTCAATGGTCAACTTAATGGTAAAGTTATTCGGGCAAGCGAAATTTGTCATGTTTTTTTAATAGGTTGGTCAAAGATTACTCTGCCTATTAATCGAGTCGGTGAGTGTAGCAGTCACCGACTCAATGATCTATGAGCGACTCAAAATAACATTTAAATTATTTTTTACGTACTTCAACCCGCACTTGGCCGGCGTGGTGGACAAAAGCCTAACCCCTCCCTCATTACGGGAAGAGACCCTTACTCGGCATTGGGACATTCGTGGGTTAAGTTAGTTTGTTTTATTTTTATGTACAACCATTTAAAGAACAGTATTTTTGTTTGTTAAAGAGTATAAATATAAACGAAACATAAATCGCGACATCTTAAAAAATAGACCTAAACTCTATTACAAGTTATAAGTGATATAATAAAATCACAATTTCTATAATTTACGATCTATGTAGATCTCTATCGTTTACGATTTCTCAAAAGATAACACGTTTCTGTAATATTTCATAATGCACCGGTTATCTATGGATATGATAGTGAACATTATTTATAACTAACTTTATCTGAGTGTGACTGTCCCGTTAGTTTATAATAGGTAGTTTTGTAAGTGCAGTTGCAAATACCATAATATTTTATTTTAGATTGTTATAAGTGTTATAGTAAAAGGCTTTAGATATTTAGTATTTTTTGGATAATCTTAGTATGAGGCCCGACAGTTTGACATTACCTAATGGATAAGATCCCCAGTTGTTTCAGTGATAAACCCTGTAACTACGAACTCAACTTACATACGTAAGTAACTTAGTATATTCGTTACACTCACGTCATCTAAACTACTTAATAATTTAAATTCGCTTATATCTCGAGAAACAAAGTCAAATAAGAACGAAATAATTGCACTTAATTAGAAACAAAAGTTTGAGTAAAAACTACGTAGGTAATAGTGTCTCACCTTGAATCTTTGAACGTAAAATACAACTACATTACTTTACTCTACTATATTAAGCCTCTTTTACAACTCTCTTCTTCCAATTCTCTGTTCCAACGAAGCTGAAATGCCATCCATACCATTACACTACAAATAAAAATATTAGAGAAGTTCGATAAAATGTTGTCAAAACGGGGAAATTAACTTAAGTCTAAGCGGACGAAGTCACGGGCAGAATTTAGTATTTCATAAAGCGACGAAATGTTGGCAAAACTAGAACAAATGCTGTTACATTGGGTGATATTACAGAAATAAGTTTACTTATTTGGTCCAAGGTTTAGTTTGGAGACAGATATATACTACATTTGTTTTAGTAAATGTGAGTTGCGTCATGTATGTGCTGACTTTTATCGTATTGGGCAAGGTTGGGATGTGTTTGGATAGAATGTCTAAGTTTTGTTGATGTAGGACTTCCTTTCCTTTATGTAATCCAAAATAATTAAGTACTTTTGTGTATTTTCAATATTAAGAATTAGACAGTAATGTCAATTTAGAAATTATAATTAATCAGATGTGAAACGACAGCTTAACATTGTAATCTTTCATTGTTATTCTGAATTGTAGAAGTGGCTTATAAGCTCATAGCCAGTGGGTCAAGCAACCTTTAATACCGTCCTTCTATAGATTGGTGGTCGCTTGTTCTTCGTGCTGGACTATGAGTCCTCGAAGACAGGGAGGTCCAAAACCACGTGGACAGAAGTTTTACGATTACACATGAAATCATGTGAGGTTGAGGAAATCGACGTCAAGGATAGGGCGAAGAGGAAATAGAGTGTAAAGAAGAAGTCAAAGAGAGATAACCGCAATAAATTGACTATAAGTTGACCATTAACCATAAAAAATACAAAGGAACAAAAGGATTTGAAAAGAGGGAGTTTCGGCAACTTAGCCGAACAACTATGTTGTTATCTTATTCTGTTTACATAACCACCATTAAACTTAATACTACAAGCGGTTACCACAGAATTGACGTTTTATCTAGAATCAGGTTGTAAAGTTAATCTTTTTGCATCTTACCGCCAGGTTACTGCCAGGTTACCGTCGTTTAACTGAGGTTAGCACTCATGAGAAACATTACTAGACTGATATAACTATTGTATAAGGGTTTATCTTGGTTGTATAGCTTTTCACACTTGTTTTAGTATTAGGAAATCAGTAAAAATAATGCAATTTAAAGCAGTCTTCATTAGGGTTCTTATACATCCTATCCTATCTATAACGAATTCAGTGTACCTATAACGAATGTGCTATTATTATTATTTTTTAATCTCTGCTGTCCCATTGTCGGGCAATGGTCCCCCCCAAACTCCTCCACCGGTCTCTATCCTTAGCCATTTCATGCCATCCTTTCAGAATAAAATTATATAGAAAAAAAATCTAGAGCTAAAAGAATCCTGTGTTTTTCCAGATTATAAACTATCTGTGTAGTTTTAGCGTAAAAAGGTAACGAAATCCATAGGTCTATCAATATATATTGCAACTTTCGGGTCCAAATATTATTAGTCATTAGAGTTATTACTCTAATTACTAATATTATCTTCTTTTCAGACTTCTTTTTATAGACTTCTTTTTATAAACCAGTTTATTAAACCGAATTACGGAAAAATTATAGCAAGAACTCCATTTATAAGCTTGATATCTATCAATATGGTTACTTACAAACTTATCGTCCAATCTCCACAGAATTTTGATCATAATCTATAAAATTCTCCATAAGTATAATAAAAATGTGTCGTACATGTACACTCCATATCAGTTAGTTGGTTGCCAATACTGTTTCCTTAAAGAGACGTTTGGCACTTTAATTGATATTATTTCTTTATAACTATGGTTGTGTAATATATCAATACTAAATGTGGAACAAACATATATTTTTTTATGGATTCTATATTTTATTTTGGAGTAATGTGTGCTTTTAAATGAAGATTTTACGTGGAGGATTTCATTTAACGTTTGCTTATGTAGTCTGAAAAATAGATTGACCAGATAGCAATAGGTTCAATTGCAGCTGCAGTTTCTTCTATATTTGTTTCTCTATAATAAACTATTGTAAAATCATAATATTCCGACTCCCTTTACTTATAGATATAAGTTCCTATGTTGTACCTGAAGGTTTAGGGGTAGATTCGTTATTTTAAAATTATTTTAAAACAAATAGAATATTATACTAATATTATAAATGCGAAAGTTTGTGAGAATGTATGTATGTATGAATGTTTGTTACTCTTTCACGCAAATACTACTGAACCGATTACGATGAAATTTGGTATATAAGCAGCTGAGGATCCAGAATAACACATAGGCTTTTTATCCCGGAGTTCCCGAACGATTGGGATTTACAGGAGGGTTCCCACGCGGACGAAGTCGTGGGTGGAGTCTAGTATTTTATATATTCTGCATTAAACACTCGCTCCTCGACAGTATCGAGAAATCCCCAGTAGCAGCAAAATAAATTAATTTGTATTATCTAGTAGACGTTTTTATCACCAGGTGTGTTCTGTATCTTTTCTCGGCATGTAAATGTGTCTCTGATAGCAGTGTCTTTTATTTTATGTCTCTCAGGATGTGATAGTGGAAGTGTTGTGCGTTTATTAGCTAAGAGACGTTGTGCTGTGGTTAGGTTGGTAGCTGAGTTGCTACCTTTAGTGAAGGATGTGAGTTCAATTACATCTGAGAACAAAAGTTTTTTTTGAAAAATTCGGAATTTTTGTTTAATTTTTCCTATAATATTATTTATATTCTACATTATACAATGCTGGCTGTTTTGTGCGCAAATATGAGACTTAAACTTAGATCGTTATCAAAAAAATCGGTTAGTTTACGAAATTTTATGAAGAAAGACTAGATTTATACTATACGAAGCGATTTTCAAATTGGTTAACGGTTTTGGGAACTTTGTAGTATAGGTTTAAAATATAATTAAGTTGAACGTTCTTGATTATTAACTAAAATTAATAATTTTAATACATGTACTAAACATTATTGCGATCAAAATAATTTCCTATATTCCCCACAGTAGCGTAAATCCTGTTTCTGGCAACATTAAGATTATCTCCCGCGTAATCATGTTATATCAAATGTTGCCAGCTTAATGCTCATAATTTACCTCACTATCTATTAATAGCTGTCTCTTCAACTGATAATAACTGCATTTGCTTCGTAGTTTAGTTAAGTCACTTTTACATTCGTAGTAAACTATGAAATAATAACATATTTACTTTTCTTACTCACCTGAGTAGCTCGTGGTTAAGAATAACAACAACGCGGATCTTAGGTTAAGGTACGCTTGTTTAAAGTTGGTCTGTGGATGGGTGACCGTATTATACATACCGAGCTGCTTTGTTCTTCGGAAGGCACGTTAAATTGTTGTCCCGTGTTAATTTTTTTAAATCCTCGACAGTGTGACCAGCATTCAGAAGCTTGAAAGTCTGACAACTAGTCTTACTAATGGGCTTACAGATGGGTTGTGGGAGACCACTAGGCAATGCACTCCATGTAAAATACTTGTATTCACAGCTTAAGGATTGGTATCTCATTAAGCAAGTGTTGGAACCGACTTTATTCAGTTTAAATATCACTTTCTGGTTACCCATCTGCGGAGCATCCGCGCCAATAGTTGCTTGACCTACTAATCCGTTGTCAAGCACAACTGGTTATGAAAGCCCTTTTAGATATTTCTGTTATTTGAATTTAAAAGTAGTGTATTCTACTTCTAAGTAAATCACATTAATTGTCCCCACGTGGCTCAGACGTTATGATCTAGTATGCAAGGAAACCAGACGCTTTGTCGCCATCTATGTATTTTGTTTGTATGTTTGTAGCCCAGTTGAATTCCTTATACAACATTGTAGGTTATGAAACAGTAGCACTGTTCGTTTGTGGGTGGCGAAATTACGTGTTTTGAAATAGAATTCGACAAGAATGAGATTATTTTGCCTTTTAGTACCTGAGTATGTATCGTGGATAGTAAAGTACTGTGTTTGATACGCAGTGATTATGGTAGCTGCTGCTATAGCGCTAAGATGCTTTAATTTTCTCACATTGAACAAATCCCCAATTGGAACAAATGTTCCATGTAGGAATCGAATCCATGACCTTTCGGCACACTGATCGCCAGGCGACCACCTTAACCACTACACCACGGAGGCCGTGTTATTTATATCGTCTTATATTTTACAGAAATTTCAATAAAATTAAATACTACTACGTGTGTACTATAATTGTTCATAATAAACAGTTTATCTAAGAATCACTAAAAAGACTAGACGAGGCGCCCGTAGCAAGTTTTTTTTTTTTTTTAATCATTTATTCATATAATAGTACAAAATAATGTTTTACATGTATTCTCCTCGCCAAGCTACACAGCTTGTTGGCGAGATACGCTCGTTTACATTTTGTTATTATGTACATGTATGCATGCATTATGTTTAAAAATAGAAGAAATTAATAAAGTTCTTATATCTAAATATTAAAGTTACAATTAAACAAACATTAGGTACAATCAAAGCTTTCTTTCTCTTACTATCATTTGCTCACGGCCATGAACTTCACTTATAGTGACGTCTTTATTGCCTAGCAATAAGTCCCTGAGCCTTTGCCTTTCCTTTAGTTGCGCTCACCGGTCGGTAAACGATCTGTGCGTTAAGCAACCATTGGCGCGGTCATTCCATAGATGGGTGACCGTATAGTGGTATTTGAACTGGGCGTCTCCGTGCTTCGGAGGGCACGTTAAAAGTCGGTCCCGGTTGTTGGCTACTAAGATAACAGTCGTTAAGTCACGTCAAAGGCCTCTCGGGCGGCTTGAACAACTTTGACACTAGGTTGACCACTAACCATACGACAAACAAACAAACAACTAAAAAGACTAAGATTTTGTTAGAACTGCTCTTGTGGTATGTGTATCAAATCTCCTACAACAAATGACCTGTACACAACTACAGTATGTACAAACACATGTAACTACACAAGGCGGTTGTACTACACGCTATAAACTGACTACCCACACACTGGACGCCATGATGTACAGCGCTACAAAACTGTTGCTGCTTTGTTTAGGTCTATTTTTATATAAATAGGGCTATTTTCTAGTATAATTATGAATTGCTCGGCAGTACTCATTGTGTGCTCTATTTGTTCATAACAAACAGTTTACAGTTTTTTGCTTAAGAGACTCCATCATACAGCAAGCACGGATCTTTCTTTCAAAATCTCCTACAACAAATGACCCGTACACAGCTACACTATGTACAAACACATGTAACTACACAAGTCGGTTGTACTACACGCTATAAACTGACTACCCACACACTGGACGCCATGATGTACAGCGCTACAAAACTGTTGCTGCTTTGTAAAGTTTATTTTTAATACAAAAAGGGCTAATTTTATTTTGAAGAGATTTGCTCTAGAATTTATTCAAGGAAATCTTCGTCGAATTAGATTTTTATTTGGGAGTAACATACATATTAACCTGCGTGCTGTTTAATGAAAAATGCGATTCTCTGCAGTCGGCACTATCGAGTATCGAGAGTTTGACGTTAAGAATGTACTGAAAAATGTTCCTACGGCGTCCGCTAGTTGCGCTAAACAGATTTTTATGGATGTCGATCACTGACAAAAAATGCTTTTAAGGATATGTGAAACTAGTCGTTGCTACAGACATTGTTACAAGAAAAATATTGATAGGTGTGGTAAATATAATGCATTAAATCATTATGAGCGGACGGCAAACATTTTTGTAACAAGGTCATAGTAAAGGTCTTCATAATTTGGGAACGAAGTAGAAGAATTTTCTTCTTTTATGCACTAAAGTTTTTTTGGCTCTGTATTTAATTAATTATACAGTTCGCAGTTACTTCTTAGTACCAGCAAGGAGTCTGCAATACGCCGTAGCATTTTAACCATCAATTTATAATGTCATCCACGTTTGTACTCCCAATGTTTTGACTGAGAGACATACGGCTACATTATTTATATAAAATTCTAAGAACTAACTAAAATTCCAATCACATATTAACTAAATATATCGTTTCTTGTTACAGGTAATTAAAATTCCTCATCAGAGTTGCGGAGAGAATATTAATGGATGTCTTTTTGAGACAGGTGAGGTAAACGGAAATGTATTAAAGAGTGATATTTTAATAGTTCCTGAATAGTTTTGGCTCATAAGAGTGTAGTAGTAGTAGTATGAAAATGTTATATACAGGCCATAGCCAGTTGCGCTCACCGGTCGGGAAACGATCTCTGGGTTAATCAAACCTTGGCGCGGTCATTCCATAGATGGGTGACCGCATAGTGGTTTTTCAATTGGGCGTCTCTGTGCTTCGTAGGGCACGTTAAAATCGGTTCCGGTTGTTGTCTACTAAGATAACAGTCGTTAAGCCACGTCAAAGGCCTCCGGGCGGCTTGAACATCTTTGACACTAGGTTGACCACTGATCATACGATAAGAAGATACAGGTAGTTGTACCTATTTTAATAGTTCGTAAAGATTTTTAGCAATTTTTACGTGGCGTATGGTATAGTATAAAGGTAATTGTTTTGCCATTATGTTCGTACCATATCCTTGGCACCGGAGGGTTTCTTCTGAGACCTATAAAGACAGCTTAAAACCTTGTACCTACAAAAAATGATAGTGCCTTTTAAGAGATCTTAAGTTTAAAGCACACTGTAGATTGTAATTTAACTGCAGATTGTAAAAAACTAAAGGGAAAAGTTATTTGTTATATGCGTTAATTTTAAATGTTTTTATTAGCCATAGATTTGCGAAAAGATACATTTCGAATTTCCAATGTGCTTCAAATTAATACTAGTAGAAGTTTATTATTCCGTTCATTGTTATCCAAACAAAATCTTGGCCAGTACGAACCAGTAATATCCCATCATGTTTAGTATATTAATAGATTATAATAATAACGCCTTGAGTTTATTATCGTTTACAAATATGAGTTTTATAGCTAATAAAATACTTTATGTGTTCGTTATTTAGCAGGTTTAGAATATTATCTACTAGCTTTTGACCGCGTATTCGTGCGTGATTTGATTTACCCCGGTTTCTGAGGTATATTTAGCGGTAGTTTATCAAAAACTCATACAAAAAAAAGGTTTCGCTTTTTTAACCCCATCTCCCCCCCTTTTTTCGCGATATAAAGCCTATGCGATTTTTTAAGGTCAACTCTATACCTGTACCAAATTTCATTTACATTGGTGTATTGGTTTAGTCGTGAAAGCGTGACATACAGACAGACGTACTTTCGCATTGATATTAGTAGGGACTTGTAAGGATTTTCAGGTTAAATAGAACAAGGTGTTAAAATGATTTACGATTATTAAATTTTATGCAGAATTTGTTGTGAATGGCGCAATAATTGAAGTACTATTTGGTACTAAACGCCGGATGTCGTGGGTTTGATTTCTTACGCGAATAAGCATTTGTTATTAATGTGATTAGTGAAACATGATGTCAGTCATATGGATTTAATTTAATAATGTACTATTAATCTTATTTAGTACTTATACTATACTAGCTTTTGCCCGCAACTTCGTTCGCATGGTTTGTGACTTAGGATTGAATTTTCGTACAAACTTTCGTCCCCTATTTTATCCTCTCTTATAATAATAATATATTATGTATAAAGTCTACTTTGGTAGTACCTACTTTTGAGGCTAAACTACCAGAGCTTTATCTAGCTAGAATACTTGCCAAGTAGGTAAGGTTGCGGTTTAAATACTATTATCATTGTAATTTTTTTTTTAACCCATTACTGTCCTACTGCACGGCAAGGGTCTCCGCCCAAATCAGGGGAGGGGTTAGGTCTTGAGTCCATTGTAAATATACAACAAACTAATAATAATGCTTTCGAATAGCAACAATACGTTTATCATACCGTCCCCTTTGGGCGCATGCCAAATATTATGTAAAATATTCTCAATTAAAACTTACACAACGTACTGTTTTGTTAAAGAAATAAAGCAATAAATCAGCCCTTTTCAACACTAAAGAACAACAACTAACAAATTACACTTGCTCCAGTAATCGTCTAAAGTATTGACAAACGATCGCCCTTGAGTACAACACTAGTACAACAGAACGAGTTACAACACTATTGTCGATAATTAGTCGACTCCTACAACTATTGCGTAATCGATGTACCGTCACTAATTAGTCGAAAATGTTTTGTCACATCACTAGCAGATAAACAACTCAAAACTAGACTTTATGTTTCCGAAAATAGGTTTGAAAATCAAACGTGATTTGTTGGCGGTTATGTCTTTTTTATCTGGAAACGTTAACATGGGTTATGATAAAATGATGGAGTATTTCATATAAATATAAATAAACCTTGGTTTGTTTTTGTAATAACGTGTCATTTAATATATTGCTCAGGTGTTTGGATGATAGCTGTAACAATTAGTTTAATTTTGTGGCCTTAGGGCTTGAGATACAATGTTGCTTTACAATAGAATGTAGGGAAGTAAACTACAAGGAGTAGTCGCGGGTGAGATATTGAATTAGTAATTTTTACTAAAAATATAATAATCCATAATCTCACGCTTCTTATACCCGAAGGTGTAGGCAGAGGTGTATCAAATACAGCAACTCGCCATTACCAATGTTCATCCCATGTACCTATATACGTAAATAATAATAATCTGAAAAGAAATAGAGAGATAGGGATATAAACAAACCCCAAATGTAGCCCCAGATATCTATAACCTTTTTAAACTCTTCAATAATTAATAGTATCTTTATATTACGCCATTTTCATAGAATATTTTTAGTTATATAAAGAAAATTATTTTGGGGGAGGCCTTTGCCCAGAAGTTGGCAAACAAGCTAACAAAAAAATGAAAATTAGTATACAATCACATGATACTATATAAAGGCAGTTTCAAAACATTCCTTTCTTTTTCACAACCACCGTCGATCGTATATCGCCATTTTCATATAGGTATTATACCATTCTTAAAGACTGACACGATTCCCACAGGTAAAGTAGTTTCCGTCGCCCACGTGTAATCGCTTCCTAATAGGTTACATTGACAGGCGCTTATTACAGGTCAAATTGCTACTAAAATAGCTTAGATCATCAGTTTTCAAGTGATTTTAACTGCTTAGGGGTTTTACGACTTGATTGTACCATAAAATTATAGTCAGATTACTAGTAGCGAGACTTGGAAGGCACAATTTATCTTTATATACCTTCATACATACACACATACACATACATATGTACAATGTACATACATACTTTCATACATACCTAATATCCGCCTTTTTTCCCATAGGAGAATGCAGAGACCAAAGAACCCCACTTAGTACGATCCTTACAAGTTTCTTTTGATTCATTTACACCCATACATCTTGTTATACAGGACCGCCGGTTAATGTATCTTTATTATAATTATTACTACTATTTATATCCAAAATAAAGTAACTATATCGAACAAGTCATTGTCACTTGCATATGCCTACGGGTCACAGAAGTACTAGATATTTAATTTCGTATACCTCCGGCACCATTAAAATAAGCATTCAGGACTCTCTTTTAAGTTGTGTTCCTATACCAAACATGCATAAATCTTCGCTATAAAGCTTCGAATATAAAACAAAATGGCTAAGTCATTAAATAACAAATATCTGGCAAGTAATTACGTATGCAAACAAGAGCCATTTCTCAGGCCGTCGTCGATAAGAGGTGTCGACATTGTGAAAAAACAAAGGGTATCGATAATTTTTCCCCGCACTAGGCATGCGGTCTTATTGGCCGTAAGATTGGAACTGCAAGCGGAGTTGCGAAGAGCTTTGAGTATTGAATATGTTAAACTTTTATGCATTATAATTAACAGGAACTTCGTCCGCGTAAAGATATTTTTTGAGGTAAAGAGTCCGAGTTATTTCATGTTATAAACTATAAGTTTATCAAAATCCTAAAAATTTTCACATTTATAATATTGATAACATTAGTATGGTATCCGCGCCAATCTGACTGGGAGTAGAAGTGGTCGCCATGGCTGAAATCGCTCGGATAGATCCTTATCAAGATTAGTAATTGAATAAGACTTGTAAGGTGTAACGTGCCCATGCACTATTCGCACTTACAGTGAGCACCTTTTTCATGGCTGGTGTTTTTAAGGGTTTTTCTGCTTTGAGACATGTATAGAATTATTTAAGGCGTCTAATAGAATTACTTACATACGAAAAGGTTTGTTTAAAATTATACGTAAAGCTACTATTATCAGTACTCTAGCATTTACATAAGTCATCATAACTCCTTTGTAAAGGCAAAAAGTATTTCTGCAATATACCGTATTTGATATAAAATATGGATAATAGGTACTATCGAATATTGGCGTCTTACAAATATTTATTTCCAAACTGTTACAAATTAAAACATATTTAGCTACCTAGATTGCAAGAAAATGTCTTATTTATAAAGTATGTACAAGACACTCGCAATAAACGTCATAATAATTTAACTAAAATATATAAAATTATCGAAGTCAAATATTTACACATTCGAACAAGATCTTAGAACAGTTCGTAAAGACACGTTTACACTAAGATGGAAAAATAAAAGTGCCGTTTTCTGGACAATCCTTACAAATTTCCCATCTCAACAGCCTAGACTCGTCGGTAAACGATCTGTTGGTTAAGCGACCCTTGGCACGGTCATTGCATAGATGGGTGACCACATAGTGGTATTTGAAGTGGGCGTCTCCATGCCTCGGAGGACACGTAAAAAGTCGGTCCCGGTTGTTGTCTGCCAAGTTAACAGTCGTTAAGCCACGTCAAAGGCCTTCGGGCGGCTTGAACAACTTTGACACTAGGTTGACCACTAACCATACGATAAGAAGAAGGAATGTCTGGGATTCAAATCAACGACTTCTTTATCACAATTCTGATGCCTCAACTATTGAACTAACAAAGTATTTTAAAATATTTATAAGATCTCTATTTGGTGAATGTCAATAATGAAGCACAAATTCGACTAAATCGTAGTAGGTACAGTTTGGTGCAATTTGACCTCACCGTGGGTGTATATTATACTCCAAATTGTTGGAAAGTTCATCGTTTTCCCACCATCATGATCACATGATTGCGTGGTTGATGGTAACCTCAAATTTGGAGTTGTTACTTCGGTTGCTAATTCCAAATGTGGTTATAACTAGGTATAAAAACTATTTTGATCCCGTTTTGTTCTGTTTAGGATCAACAATAAAATGCGTATAAAATCAGTAGAATTTAGTTTAAATAGAAATTGTTAAGTACTAGATCACTGGATCAGAAATAGGCCTTGTATTTAATAGGTTTAGGCTACCCCTCTTTAATTAAAATGTTATTATGATAGTCCTGAGGTGGGCCTCATTATACGCATTCGAAGTAATTTTACTTTCCAACTTTTGCTGTTTCGTAAAATACAGTCACTATTTCTGCAATTATTAGACAGATAGTTCACCCTATAAAGTAATCCAGAGCCTTATTTTGATGTAAAAGTCACTGTAATATGGACGCGCCTTTAGCTACAAAACTTGGTAAAAACTTGCAAAATCTCTTACTCCCGTATTTTAAACCACACCTAGCACCGCAGGGGTCCTCTAATTTATTTGAAGGCTCTATTACCGACACCGACTGGTCTGATAGCCTTTATACACACACACAACACACACATACACACACACACACACACACACATACACAAGAGCACACAAGTGCACATATACACATGCACACACAAGTGCACATATACACATGCACACACACAACTGCACTCACACATAAGTGCATCCATACACACAAGCGCACACACACAATAAAAACATACAAAATACATTTCGCCGTTGTTATGTAGAGTAGTGCATAGTTGTGAAAATAAAAGCTGTTTTTATAAACGCGTGGGCTTTGCTTGTGGTTCACATGTCTTGTTAACTAACTATTGAAAAACAACCCAATGAGACATTTCGTTCTGTATATTTTATATTATCTTTCTATATATTTCATTTGCATACTTATAACTGTTGACTATATCAATACTGAGATAATAAATGAGTTTTAGTTCAGTCTAGCTGTTGACTTGTAACGTTTTAGTGGGTTTCTGATCTCATTTTGGAAGAAAAAAATAATACAATGATGTACTCCCAACTTTCTAACTAAACACAGGATTACGTTTTTTGGTACGACTCGGGATTCAAACCGCAACCTGTGCGTGGGAGTCACATACACAACCAACCTCACCACAGAGGCAGTCACAAACTAACACATCGAAAAAGAAATTAAGAATACAAATTAAAAAAAAAACTAGAGAGTCCAACTGCAGGTTAACCGTAGTATGGTATAAATGCTCCTATCATTTTGTTTCTTCATCATTTCAGTAAATTTGCAACAAAGTTCTCTTCCAAATGTCAAGCCTTTTGATACTCTCTGACATTTTCGATTTCATACTAAATTTGCCGTTTTGATATACGCTTGGCGCTGATCAATTTAGCATTGATTTATGTGTATATCACTCCAGCAATTTATTTGTTAGGTTTGCTGTAAATCTTGTCGAAGAGGTTAATAAAATTACATGATTCTTCTTCTCGTCCCAGAGTCGAAACTGAAGTCAGTTAGTAAATATTTTTTTCTCACGAAATTTAAAACTAATTAGTTATCCTAGGACAATTGTCTGGAGTATGAAAGTTAAGGTCACATGCCTCTTTGTTTGGAAGAGCCCTTCTGTCCCTGATTGATTGCCAGTCTATCCGGAAAACCATCCCACAGGGTTTGGAAAGTGAACAGGGTGCACCCTCATTTTGAAACTGTCCTGTAGTCGAATATCAGCCAAAATACATCATTTTCCTTACAATTTTTTTAGCCTATACTAGGCCGGCATCGTGGTTTACTTATTAACTGCCGAGGAGGACTGGGAGGTCGTGGCTTCGATTCCCACACATAACAATTATCTGTGCGATGCATAAATGTGGATTGTTCGTATGTATGTTTGTAAAAGTACTCGCGATACAAGAGTAATTTTTAGTGCATAAGTTACGTTAATAACAGAAAATCTACTCTTCTCTCATGGCAGGAAGAGACTCTATCTATCAGTGGGACAATAATGTGTTTTTACTAATTAGTTTATCCGCTTACGGTCACAATGGTAGTCAAAAGTCAATAGCCTGTTAGATCTCGCCGCCTTCACTCCGCCCACCTGTCAATTTTATTACTTCTAACATATAGTTCTGACACTTTACTATATAGTTTATTGGCTATATATCAATGTACAAGTGTACAAATATGTATGTTTACAATCATCGTAAATGTTGCTATGATGTATGGGTGGTTTCGTTTAGGAAGATCGATATGGGAAGCGAATATATATGTGGTACTTTTTATTATCGGGTACTGTATATTAATATAAAGTTATTTTGTTTGGTTTTATAAATTTTAATTTTGATCGGTCCAGAAAATAATGGAAATACGTATACATGCTTAATCACGCCTTATTCCCAGAGGGGTAGGCAGAGACCAGAGAACGCCAATTGGTAAACTTAACTTTTACTAACTTTGGTAACGTAAAACTTAAAAACTTCCTTTGCTTCATTTACATCCATATATCTTATCATACAGGACCGCCAGTAAATGGAATAGAAATACATAATTTTATTTAAAAATATACCTACATAGTTAAAATATAAGTTCGCACGAAGGTTGCTTTAATGTTCGTATATGAATGTAAAGTTTTTCGACAGTTACAAAAGACCTTAGATAATTCTAAAAAATCCTGCACTAAATGTTTTGATTGCATTGTTCCTTAAGTCGAAAGTATTTTGGGAGATCAGATTTTCTTTCTCTACTATCATTTGGTGTATACTACTAGTTCTAATACTCCGATGGGGTCTAATCATTGCACCTACATTGTGTAGTAATTTGTAGAGACTAAAGCACAATCGTGAATGTTTAATGACATCACGGCTATAACGTGAAGCCATACAAACTATACTCGGTAGCCATCATGTAGGAATTAAATCCCTTCATCGGTTTATATGACAGGTATATACAGATTTATTTGTATTGGTCTAAATACATACGTGTAAGTAAATTGTAGCTAAGTTTTGAGTAGGAAGCATCTCATATTATTATCTTTACTTTAGCATACTCTAAGGGACATTTTTTTAAGACCTATTTAAATTTAAGACAATTTTTACTACGAGATTTTTACATGTAATAAAGAGCATCCGTTACAATGTATTTCGGCTGAAAACTTTCGTTTTGTCCTTGCAATTACAATACACATTTAGCATTAATTATATTGAAATACCTACATAAACAACATTTTTAAGTCAAAGACATTTTAATTGAGAAACCATTCTTCGCAAAGGTACCCATTATTCCGTCGCTTCTTTCTATTTAAAATACATTTGTGGGTTTATAAACGCACAATTCCCAGTTAAAACTAAACGTTGCAACTATGAATGTGTAATGAACAACGATTGTTACAATTTAGTTTAATTAAGACCGCTATCTTGCTGTGTTAGTTCTTTATACTTGACTGTAACTACTCTCTATTTACGTAGAGTAGGCTTGTATGGTGATGAAAGTGAGACTTTACTAAGGGTTGGGATAAATATATCATTTATTTGGTATATACCTGGATTATCTGGTACACTAGAAATAATATAATCTTCTATACTAATATTATAAAGCTGAAGAGTTTGTTTGTTTGAACGCACTAATCTCAGGAACTACTGGTCGGATTTGAGAAATTCTTTCAGTGTCAGATAGCCCATTTATCGAGGAAGGCTATAGGCTATATATCATCACGCTAGGACCAATAGGAACAGAGTACCAGTAATTTTTTTTACAAAAACGGGGAAAAATTTCACCCATTCTTTCTAATGTGACGCAAGCGAAGTTGCGCGGGTCAGCTAGTGCTATATAATGGCATTTTTAACCCATTACTTCCCAAAGCTGGGCAAAAATCTTGTTCTGAACATCGATCTTCTCCCGAGTCAGAGAGGCTTTAGGCCGTGAATCCACTACGCTGGACTTTGCATAGCCTCAAAGAGTGTGTAAAGGAGCTTGTAGGCATGCAAGTTTCCATCCCTTCACCGTTAGAGTAAGTGAAACAATATTTTGATACGTCTGTTACTTCGAAAATTCATCAGTGTGTTGGCTCAAATTCTAACTGTCAACCACTTGCGTACCTCTAATATATAATTTTCTTTCCTAAAATTGGTTCTAGCACTTGCTTTTATAATTCAGACGAAAACTGTTTAAAAGGAAGCCTGTGCCCAACAGTAGGATACCAGTAGTACCAGTTACTAGTAAATGATGTGGGTCTCAAAAATACTCACAATACTTGTAAAAACTAGCATCTGTGTAAACCTATATAGTAAAGTTCAAAGTACTTTTAATAGTGTGTCTAGATCAATTATGCAATTGGTAGGGGTTCGAACTCACGAACTATTAAACCACAAAGTTGCATGTGTGATGACTTAATTATTGAGCTAGCGCCACTGCTAATTAATTGGTCTGGTGTATGCAATTGCGGGTCATTGGGTCTTGGGTTCGCTTCCTGGATTGGGCAAAGTTGTTTCTTGCAAGATAATCTTACTTAAAAGCAAGTAATGTACTTAATTTATTGAAAAAAAGATGACTACATCTATGGCGCAGTCGATAGTAGATCATGAGGTCTCGGGCTCAATTCCTGGGTCGGGAAAAGTGTTATTGGTCTTTTGTAATTTATATTAGAATCTTTCTCATCAATAACCTGGAGTTTGTTAACGTGCCCGGTAAATGGCGTTGGCCTGCTGCTATTACATGGGACTAACATTGTTTATAGCGAAACGTAACGTAATTTGATACATTTCTACTTACACCTTCGGGTATAAAAGGCGTGATATTAATGTATTATTACGTGTATGTATGTATTTACTTAAAATTACTTAAAAATAATTTTGTGTGTTGATAGCTATATTATATTCTTATTTAGCCAAGCATACTTAACTCATCTTCAACAAAAAAACTGATATTTAAACTAAATAACATCTTAGACAAGCACTTTCACAAATACTCACTCAAAATAACTGCTATTGCTATAACGTTATAACGTTATAACCAGTTATCGTTAGATAGCTGAATCCTAATTCTGTAACGATAGCGAACCTTCAATTATAATAACAACGATCACCTTTCTCTCGAAATGACTATCAAACAAAATTATCATAGATTATGGCTGTGGTCTCACTGCTAGCGGGTAGCGGGAGCGATTTGACTTATTAAATGATGTTGAAGCGTTTAAAGTGAGAAGTCATCGTACTCTACAGGTTATTAGCATTCCACTGTGTGTTTTTACTTCGATGTAAAGAAGTAGCTTAACTAGACAAGTAATAAGACTGTCAGAGACAATACAATAATACCACGGCCATAGCATTACGTCGCCTTCGTTATCTTTCTCTAATTAAAATTATATTAGATTAAAATAATATTACTATAATGTAGGGACTCATGTTTCTATGATTTATATGCCGTTTATGAAAATAACTAATTAACTAAAGTCCTGCGTTTATACTCTGATAACTTTTTGTGAAGAATAATTTTGATGTTTTCACAGACAATGCCTAGGACTTGCAGAGAGTTGGTAAAAAAAGTCACAGATATTGTAATGATTCTTTACATGCATGGACAATTCTGTTTTTATTTAAATAATTTCATATAATTTTCATAGTGATTGTTCTTATTTATATTTTAATAAAACTCCTCTAATTTTCTCGCTATCAATGAGACCTATTCCCAAACGGTCGAGGCATAATGAGCAAGCGATCACAAAGCTCATTATATTGATCATAAACATGTAGCCGTTCTACAATAATTGTAACATTCAGCTAAGTTAATACTACATCTACTGATACAGTTTGTTGTAACTTGGCCGCCATATTGGAAGAAGAAATTTGAAAATGGAGGTTTTATTATAAACATCTCTTTAACTTATTTATGTCATGTTAAATACTTACATAAATTATGTCACGTCTGCTGTATCTGATAGTGTAGGTAAGTTTTCTTTCTTTATTTTAATTAAATCGGAAATCACAGAAATATTTTTGCTTTTGTTTAGCTCATTCACTGTACGCATATTATATCAGTTTCGACCATTTCGTAAAAAGACTTTAAAGTTAAATTTTATTGGCCACCCATCTAATAACACACCGCAGTAAAGGTTACTTACCTTTCATCATTTATCATTAAGAACTATGACTGTTTTATCGCCTCACAATACATATTCAAATCGCCGGCACATAATAACATTATTATCATCATCACAATCATGTGTTACATTGTCTATGGTTCACGAGCTTGTCTACGGTTCACAGGCTTGTCTATGGCTTACAGTGTTTGTTTACAGCTGTCATAAATAAGCGAAGTGTGAAATTTTTGAGCTCTCGTTGAGTTATTTATTGATTATTTTAATGAGATGTGCCCAATTTTACCTACTTTCCATGAGTAATATAGGGCCTTTAGTATTACTTAGTAGCTAGACAACTTGCTAGAGTGGTTTGAATTTGAAAATATGTTTAAGCTTTGGTTTCTTATTCTATTTCATTTTGAATTGAAGTTCCTTCTATCTCACTACTGGGCAACGCGCGCCTGCCTGAATGAAGAAAGGTTTAGGCTTTAAAACAGATTTAAAGAACTCTTAGGCTACTAATGCTTAATGATAATGTTTCTTCTTCGCCAGTTGAACAAGTGATAACTATTTTTTTCACCCGTAACGTCGACTAGCCATCAGAGCCTTTCTGTCGATTGCTAAAACCCTACAACTATGTATGTATTAGTTCTAAAATCAGCCTAAATTTCGACTTTTGATTACGGATCACTCTCCCAAAGACCTCTAACCTCGAATAAACGAAGGAAAACTGAACGTATAGCAGCCCTAGAGACAATCATGTACTCTCTCGGCGGTCTATCTGAACTAAAAGCACAATTAAAACAATCCCAATCTTGTCCATCTGATTTAAATACAGTAATAAATATAATCTGTGGTATCTACGTCGTTTATAAGGCACTGGGACAAAGGCATCCACTTAAACAGCCAGTGTTATCTGACAGATCACAAGATGGCGGCCGATACCACACTGTTTCAACTATACTGTAATATACTTAGATTATTTAGAGAATAAATCTTGTTTAGAAGGGTATTTTGTAGGTAATTATTTGTTTATAAATAAGGAATAATTTAAGTGTTATTGAGAACTTAAAAATAAGTTTTTTTAAAGTTTAGCCCGTTTGTGCAGTGCATTTAATTTTACTATCACAATCTTTTGTGATTGCTGTTCACGAATAATTAATTACAAGGAATTGGTGACCTATTACTGCTCGTGACATCTCGACCGCGTCCCGACTTAGTTTTTGATAATTTCTTCCTTATTCTAAATGTCAACTTTACCTTTAACCAAATTCAATTCGACTATAAAATATCCTTAATTTCTTAAACTTAGTAAGAAATATTTGAAATGTAATTCTTTTTACCGTTTCGGGAAAGCTCGTAACTCCTAAAAAGTGACGGCAAGAAAGTAACGCTTTTTTGCCAATATCACCCTTTAACTATTGGATCAATTTATACATAACTTTGCTTAACACCCTGTATACCTGTCCCTGTATAGCAGTATTTAAAAATTAGTTACAAAAAATCTTAATACAGTTAAAAGGTACCATTACAATTAAACATAGCTGCACTCTTTATAAAACAACTTGTACTAAAGCTTAGTTAAAAGCATCTAATCTTAATTAATTGTTTCTCAAGCGTCATCACGATGACTTGGTGTTAATATCTAAGCTGAGGCAGGGCTGATGCGATCTATTCAGTATTTACACCCGTCGATCGTGACCGTGGGTTAAGAATTATGCGGCTTATGTGTGGTATGAGTTGGGAACTTATTGATAGTTTCATTACTGTTATTAACTGTTATCTCAACATATTTTTATTGATTGAATTTAACACTTAAACTGAGGGGACTGGAAATCTTAGGAAAAGGGCATTTGCATTAGGCAAACTCTAGCCTGCTATTGAGAGTTGGAACAGAATAAAAAAAAACTCAGTGGCACGGACCGTCGCGGGAATAAAACTCGAAACGGTGCTCAGCCCAAAGAGGTGGTCTATAGACACCAATCAATCTAATTAAACTTTATTATGATTTGTCTGAAAATATAGTTCAACTAAATGTCACTCAACTATTAACTGAACGGGACATCGTTGTACCACTAGAATAACTTAATTAATTGATGTTTTTCGTACCCGCCATTTCTTTTAATTTATACCATCTTCAAAGCGGGCTCCTCTAGGCGGTATCACACCTCACGGTCCATTATCATGTATAGGTAATATTATCTACACGCTCCTTCTCAGTACTCATTGAAAATTATACCTAATTATATCATTTCAACCGAAATATCATCCAAATATAGGCAGCTTCCAGTCATTTGCACCGCCACAGGTAGTTTCAAGGAACTGCAACTGCGAATTATAGGTTTTTTGTAATTTTCGTGTAATTTGGGTCTTTACAAGGGTTTTTGGAGAACAATTTCCGCTCTGGGAATTGTTTTTGTGGCTGCAGATATATAAATAATAACTGATAAGAATAACTTATTTTTGAAGTGACTGGTAATCGAATACATCAGCATGATCAATTTTTCGTAACTCAATACTTGCGGTAAAAGCATTTTTTTCATTTCAAATACCGGTTTTCACAATTAATCCGAAATACCGCGAAAAATAACTCGCAACAACAAATCAAACAAATTTAACTTCAACTCGACAATTATAAAACAAACATTTATATCCGCGATACAGAATAAAAAAACGGAACGTCACGAAACAAATAACCACGTTACATTCCACGCAGCGTTTCGAATTATAATTGCCTTAACCGTTGACGTTATAAATCTTTCAGCCAGTAAGATTAGGCCGAGGAATAAAAATAAACAGTCTCCGCGTTGATAGTATGACAAATTAATAGGAGCTTTGTAATAATTTGAAAATAGAACGGTGAATAGCGTCTGGAACAGGGTTGCTGCGAATGGCGGGATTCGAATTGACAGATTTTAAATTAATGGCGCGAATTTTTGTTTTCTTTTTTATTTGCGTTTTAATGCTCGTGCTTTTTATTTTGTGATTCTAAAGACGCTTAAGTTTGCAATTGCAATAATAACCATTTTTATAGCGATTTTTTGCTATATTTTGTAAAGTGCGAAGTTGACAGATATTTTTTTAAGTTGTCGTCATGATAAATATCCTATAAAAAATATTTCAGTTTATGAAATTGAGTATCTATTTACAAACACTAACAATAAGTCATTTAGTCAATAATTCCCGAATGAAAATATGTAAGCATTACAAGACTTAACGTCATATTTGCTTTCAAACTCTCAGCCCTGTCTGTCCCAACATATTGAAACAATACGTCAGAGATATTCATTCATAACATCTACGCGGTAAGAATTTACAGATTATTTTTAAGACACATGTCGCATAATGAGTGTAATGACAGAAAAATAGATACATTAGACAAATATTATGAGTTTTCAAGCATATTTTTCCTGTTAGCTTTTGACGTAGAAGCAAATAGTGGTAAATCGTTATGACGGTTTTAAAAACTTTTTGTTCTTTTATAAATACATGAATGTACCCTATCTCTGCGTTATTACTGGCCACGGGTTTCCCCCCGATATGTGAGAAAGTAATCGGTTCAAAAAAAGCTCAGACGAGAATTGGTGAGTTTGCATCTTTGTAGGAATCATTCAAAGGACTTCCAGACATGCAAGACTATTTCCTAAAAAAAAACTGACAGTTTCAAAATATTATTGGTATATTGCTTCAGGTTTAAACCTTCGGCTACTTGCGTGGGAGGCAAACGATTATACCACTTGCCTATCAGGCTCGGTACACTTTATTAAATTACATTATTATCACATAAATATCAATAACCCGTAACCCCATTTTAAAACCCGGTTGTCGGCAAGCTTTGTTACTTAAAAACCCCACTTTCACCAATAAACGCATTAACCCATTGTTTAAGAGTAATGACAGCACAATACGGACAGACACTCGGATTCTAGTTGATTTATCGAGCGTGGGTGCGACGGGGCTGCCAGTAGATAATTAGATTTTCCAATAAATTTAATTTAGTTAGGTTTACTTTTATTTTTTTAGACTGGCAAGCACGGAAGCGGCCATTTTGTGACAATTAGGATTGTTGGAATAAAAAGGTTTTAACTGTGAATGATAATTTTAAATGGAGATGTTGAAAGGATTATTAGTTAAGCCATTAGTCGACTATCTTTTTCAAATAATTAAGAAGCAACTCAATAACAAAGAGATTGCTAGCATTCTACCGAAGCCATAACGAAAATCGTGCTGATTCGTAATACTTTTAGTTTAATAGCGAATAGTTTTTGAGCTAAAATCAAATAAAATCTACACACATACTTACATAAATTCTCGCCTTCTTTTCATAGAGGCAGGCAGAGACTAGAAAACGCCACTTGGTGCGATCCTTTCAAACTTTTTCTCATACAAACATATTAATAGCAATAGCAAAAGACACTAAAATATTTATTGTTTATTATTTTACTAATAAAGATACTTAAATAATATCAGTCAGCCATTTTCATTGCCAACCCAGGGCTGGTTCAAATCAGTGGGTGGTCGGAGCTTCAATTAAGATTTACCGGTCATTTCCCCAGCCCTACCGTGGCAAACGATCTCTCTATTACATTACGATTGGCCACACTGTCTTTATAGAAGACAGGACCTCCAATGAGGTTTTATTGGATTTGTAATTTTTTAATTGAAATGGAGAATGGCTATCACGAAATTATTTTCTGTGTTTACTGAGATGTTAAAAGAAAAAATACGAATATTGCTTCAAAGTATCATATTTCTTCGTAATTTGAAAGGAAGTAAGTTCTTTGTACTATATAGTTGATAAATCAATATTATTACTTAAAGTATTAACTGAAAAGGTAATTATCATTTAAAAAGTTATAAAATTGACGTTTCGTAACTTCTATCGCTTTTAGTTTGACAGAGTCACGTTAGTATATTAATGATTTGATAAACATTTAGGTATGTATATGCTTTACCGCAATCGTTTAAAATTTTCTTACTAGTTTTCACGTTCATCAGCGTTTCAGAAATCGGAACTCTGGAAGAATAAAACGAGACACCGTTAATTTGAGATACTTACAAAAACATTTTTAGTAATCTCATAATACTATAGAATATACTTCAAAATTGGCCTCCTACTCTACCAAAACGGCCCAAACCCCGTTGTAAGAAAGTGCAAACTTAATAACAAGTAAATACATCATTTTTTAACTCAATTACATACGTCTGTTACAAACGAGTTGAGAAATAAATAATTTCCGTGTAGTGTGAGTTATAAATATTGTTGTCGATGTTAAATTTACGTGGCTCGGCTTGTAATGAATTGCTTATTGTGCTCTCACAATGCCTTTGAAACTGCGAATATGTTCGCAGTTGTAGTTACTTTGTTTAAATATAAATGCTTTTTCGGTTTAAGTTATTTTACAAGATTGTTGTTTGTTAATCTAGACGTAAAACGAAAGGCCTTTTTTTATTTTTTTAAATGAAATGTTGTGGACAAACGAAATTGTTCAGTAACTATTACTGTTTCTGCAATTATATCTTTTTCTCCTCAAACTTTCAGGTAAAAAAAAAATCCTATATTAATGTTAATAAGTTAAGTTCATTTCTGTATGTCTTATAGCAGGTTGTTGTGTATGAATTCAGGATGGTGTAGTAAAGAGCGCTAACAATGCAATTGAGGAAAGGTACCAACTTGCATTAATGTTGCATATTTTATTAAATTTGAGTAGATCTATACTACCAAAAACTAGAATACTGTTATTTCTAAATTCTCAACGCTATCACAAACAAGTAATTTCACAACAATAATGCTTTATGCATAGGTATTAAATAAACTATTTAGTAAACCGGCCATGTTACAATTCAGTTAGATATAAGCGGCAAGATCAAACATTCTTAGTTAACTCTCGGCTATGAAGTGGTTCGTAAACAGTTACTGTCATCTTAAAGTTATGACATAGTTATTTACTATTATTTATCAATAAAGTTAGTTAAGAATGGCTACTACTGACTATCCTTATGTAAGGCTTAGGTGTCTAAACACTTACATAAAATTACGCCTTCTTTCCATATGGATACGTAGAGACTAAGAAATGCTATTTGGTATGGATCCTTACAAACTTCATTCACATACATACTTCTTGTCATACAGGTTACCTATCTTGTCAAAGCAATCAATAAAAAATGAACTCGAATCAAAAATGATTATCAAACACCTACTCATTTATCTTAGCTTATGATCACTTATTTACTAAATCGATCTAGCGATTTCTTGTTTTCTTTTGGTACAGTCAAAACTTAGAACAAATTATGATAAAGTATAGATACAACAACAATTTTCTATTAGTAAAATAACATCTAAATATGTTTAGTAATTTTCTGTCACTAGCCGGCTTAAACAAACAGACAAATAAAAGATCTACCATAGTTTATTAGACCCATAGATAAACCAAAAGTCTGCAAACGTATTGCAATCCAAAGAGTTAGTACACCATAGACAAATGATCAGTGACCTCGATTAACCTTTTATTTGTGGCATTTGGATCGATATTTGAAGCTCTAACTAGCATTACAAAATACGAGGAAGCCGGTCAATTAGTTAGGTATTACTTGAAGAATAGGCAGTAAAACTTATACTTACTCGTATTATAGGACATACAGGTTTTTTATCAACTTTTTGATATATTTGAGAAAATCTTTTGGTAATAACATGAGCGGTACAATTGCAGTTACTAAAAGTCAATAACTTATACTGCTTTTTGACAAATTTTAGGAAAACGATTAGTATTAAATTGAGAGGTATAATTGCAGTAACTAACAATAACGGCATATTTTCATTATAAAACAAAGTTCCTCACAGTATTATCTGTCTAGTTGGCAAAAACTCAATAACTACTAAACGAATTTATATGCGATTTTTATCAACTGACTTAGTAAAAGTTTAATTTAGTTCTGAGAGGCTATTACGTATGCTGTACATTGGTTCCTTACTTAGATTATAGTGATTAACACGTTACGTCAAAGCAGTAATGTACTGAATAGTGACCAATCTGACGTACACTAGTTGGCAAGAAATATGATCGATGAAAATGTCTATTGTTGAAAACGTTTGTAATGTTTTTTTTGTGCTAGTTTGCATTAACATTCTCTCTAATATAAACCGGTCAGTGCCTCGATTCTCTACTACTATCGACTACCGACAACCGAACTGTCATCGAGAAATTTTGTATGAAAATCTGATCAGCGCCTCTGACGGGTGTCGTAGGAAACATTTTGGCAGCACATTCTAAATGTCAAAATTTCGATAGCTAGCCGGTTGTCGGTAGTCGATAGTTGTACAGAATCGCGGTAGAGGAACAAACCTATTTAAAAAATGACGTCACAAACAAGCATGAATATGAAAGCATCTCGTTAGTAAATGAAACAAATTGAATTGATCAGCGCAGTGCAGACGGTACGCAAACAAATGTGTGTTTTATTGAACGACGCTCGCTTCATGCTGTAATGTGTCTGATTTTATATCACTGACACACATTTGAAAGCTTTTTGTGTAATTTGATTGTAGGTAATTTAAATAGCGAAATATGACCGGGTTATGCAGTCTTTTAGTTACAGATTTATGTGAATTTACGATGGATGTATCCACAGGTAAATAGTGTTTTTTTGCTTCAAATATGATTTCTAGAACAAAAATTATATGTAGCACAAGATCGTAGCTTATATTTTCACACAAAAATGATAGTTCTGGTTAGGGGTCAACCTAGTGTCATAGTTATTCAAACCGCCCGAATGTTTAACGTGACTTAAGGGCTGTTATCTCATTTGACTACAACCGGGACCGACTTTTACGTGCCTCCAGAAGCACGGAGACGCCCAGTTCTAATACCTCTATCCGGTCCATCCATCTATGGAATGACCGTGTCAATGGTTTTTTACCGGCCGGTGAGCGCAACCGGCTATGGGCGCCTCTATTATATTTCTGGTTGCAAAATGCTTTAAATGTGGGTTTAAAACCACTTTCATTCTTCAGGTTAAGCACTAACTACTTACAGAGTAACTGTAACTAGAAACAGATCTAAATATCTATCAACTAGTTAAGTATTACCAAGCACTTAATAGAAAATCACATAAAAATATAGTTTCCAATACCAATCAGTAGGCAACAATGCGAGCTTTGTTCGAACAATGAAAACCTTCGCTTGGCTACCGTTTAATTACAATAGGTCGTAACCACAAGCAAATGCCAGGGAAATGCAAAGTATTCACAGTTTAACTACTCGACATTCTAGAGGAAAGTAATTGTGTTATAAATCTTTTAAATAGGTTTATTCGGTTTACGAAATGTTATTAGTCCCTCCAGTAGCTCACTCCTGTTTATTACTAGCTAACATAGAAAAATGAGAAAGCTGTAGAAATATGCCAAAATCGTATTTTTTTTGTTACATCTTCCGCACTCAAAATTGCATATTTACAAACATACAAACAGCAGACACAAATTACAACCAGACCCGAAACAACTATCTGTGGATCACAAATATTTGTTCCGTGTGGGAATCGAACCCATGTCTTACTGACGCACTGTTAGTGGCGTGGCGACTAACTTCACTGCGCCACAAAAGCCGTTAGCTTGCCCGTTTCTTTCTCATCGGATAGCGTACAAATAAACAAAATTTTCATTAAATTTCAAATCTTCGACCCCAATAATTTCGATGAACTGTAAACTTTTCTAATAGTGTTATCGTAATAACTGTTATCAGTTGCCCAACAGTGATGCCCACGCTCACAGCATCAATTGTGAGGCGATTCATCTCGCGTTATCTGCTGCATTCCTATCAAGAGATTGAGTGCCTATTGTATGCGTTTTAATGGAGATCGCGGTTGAAATATGTATGAATATTTTTATTAAATAACTAAAGAATTAGGGCTCGTCGTTTTGTTTCCACAAGTAAGACTCCTTTTGCCATAGGTACCTAAAATTAGTAAAAACAAACATACATAGACTCATAAGCACATTACCCTCCTTTGCGCAGTCGGGTAAAAGGTAATCCGCACGGCTCAGCACGTTCAAAATTACATCCCCTATTCAACCACTTAGGTCATAGTTTTTAGCAAAAAATGAGAATTATTTTCCAGCTGAATGTTATCATAAATTAGTTAAGTGGTTTAGCCGCGAAAGCGTGATCGACTGACAAATAAAATCCCGCAGAGTAGCTTTACATGCAAAAAGATTTGATAATGTAGGGCTCTCACTGTTTATTGTAACTAGATAACACTGTCAGTAGGTATTTACATCTTTGACAACGGCTTCATGCATACAACAAAGATTTTAAACAATTATTTGATAGAAAACAATTATAGTTTCACAACTGCACGTTTGGTGCGATGGTCAAAGTGTTCATCTCGCCGCAATAACCACAGATATATTAATACTAACTATCTTTAAAACGGGAAGAGGTTATTGATAATTTGGTCAAATATCTATAAATAAAATGTTGAAATATATTTTCATCCAGTTTAAGTCCCGTTTCCATTATAATAATATGTTTCCCTAACAGTTTATAAATACGAAACTAAAATCCAATTTCGAAATCTATGTCAACATCTAAACAACTTTATTTATACATTTTATTTACTTTTCAACGATCACTTCAGCTTCTGAAATCAATTAACAATCGACATTGATAAATCGAGTGCTCTCAACTAGCCAATCGATTGCGAACTAACCTAAATCGTACTCGATTCGTGCATCAAAGGAATCGACGCGAGTCGTGAGCGTGCCGATGTGTTGCGAAACGTATCGACGCGATAATCGATATAATAGGGGGGTTGGGAATCGATACGAAATGTTTAATGCAAGCGGTTACCGACTTAGGAGGCTAAATGGGTTGAATTTATTTATTGAAGGCTTTTTCTTTGTGCCTAAAGGGCTTATAGGTATTGATGTTTTGGTATTAGGTCGTAGAATTAAGGTGGTTTCAATCGTTTACCTGCGTACTAGTACAAAAACGGTAAACAAAGAGTATAATTAAGTATCACGTAGTGAACTATTATGCTCCATATTATCATCTAGATTGTAATTTGTAACTGACTAAATAATTATGTTGGTTGCTATTCAATTTGTTATGTCCTTGATTCTTAGTTCCATTCTTGAGTTAAGTTTTGTTTTGTAATTAAATGACTAAGAAAAAAAAAATCTAGAATTATTAAGTTTTGTAATTTGTTTGTAAAATTACTAATTCTCTATAACACGGGACTGTCAAATATACAGATACTTTCCTTTATATTATCTAAGAAGTATTTCTAAAGAAATATATAATACATAATAATATTAAACAAAATATTAATAGAGATAAACTATAAACATATTCTCCATAACTAATAAACACAGATTCCACCCCTAGAACGTAATAAACCCCTAATTTGTTGAACATTTACACACAAATCAGCGCACAGTGGGTCCGAAATCAAAGGCTGGACATAACTGGCTGCAGGGAAACAACCCCAAACTTCGGCGGGATCAACTTTAATGAATTTAAGCTTAAACGTACGCTCGCGTACAAGAGTGTTAGTTCAGTAGCTCAATTCACTACTACAACCGACCTGTCATCGAGAAATTTTGCACAAAAATCTGATCAGCGCCTCTGACGGGTGTCGTAGCAAATATTTTAGCAGTACATTCTAAATGTTAAAATTTCGAGCTAGCTCGTTGTCGATAGTCGATAGTGGTAGAGAATCGAGGTACTGACCAGCGCCTCTGACGGGTGTCGTAGGAAATATTTTAGCAGTACATTCTAAATGTTAAAATTTCGAGCTAGCTCGTTGTCGATAGTCGATAGTGGTAGAGAATCGAGGTACTGACCAGCGCCTCTGACGGGTGTCGTAGGAAATATTTTAGCAGTACATTCTAAATGTTAAAATTTCGAGCTAGCTCGTTGTCGATAGTCGATAGTGGTAGAGAATCGAGGTACTGACCAGCGCCTCTGACGGGTGTCGTAGGAAATATTTTGGCAGTACATTCTAAATGTCAAATTTTCGATACTCGACAGTACAGATTATACAGAATTGCGTTGCAGTTTGTGTTACACTTTTGGATTTTGAAGCTGTGTGGGAAAGTTTTTAATGTTTTATGGGACTTTTTTCTCTGTTAGCGGTTTTAGTTTGAGGTAGATGCGGTTGAAAAACTTAATGTAGGTCAGTCTTTAGTGAGGTTAGTCTTCGTTCGAATCGTTACTATATGTTTTATATGTTACTTTATTTATTTTGAGTAATGCTATTTTTTAACCAATGCAATAATACCAAGGAAAACATTTATAAACTCATAAAGAGTTTTGTTACAGATTGCGCTTGCCAAAAATTATTATTTATATCCTGAACAATAAATATATCTGTTTTATTAGTAAACTATACCTAGTCATTCATTTTGTAAAACAAAAATACATCAACACTCAACTGCCAAATAAATCTCGTACACCCATATTACACTTGTCTCTTCACCAGTACCGTTGCACATCGCCCGCGGCACCCACTGATCCAGACGTTTCATTACTACCGACAACATCGACCATTATAACCAGACCCCTCACCGCCCCACATTCAACCCCTACAACCCTCGCCATTCAAACAACCCGCGGGGCGAGGGAGCTCAAGATACACTGGCCAATACTTACCACTACGTTACACTAGTCGATTCTGTTAGTTTGTTTGCCAAAATTTGCATAGTTATAAGCCCCGTGTTTGCTTAATATAGTGTATTTGTTTTATGTTTTCGAAGGGATGATGTTTAATTATTTTCGGATTGTAAAGGTTTTGGGTTTATTAAAATTTAAGAGCTTTGATCTTGGATTTTTAATTTCTTTTAGTCAGTTGTGATCAAAGGGGAATAGGGTCCGACATATTTAACTTACATATAAAATACATTGTCTTGAATAACGGTACTAAAGAAGAAAGTAAATAATTAATGCTTAAAAATATTTAAAATATGTAAAATATTTATCTCTTTCATTTAATAACATGCACTAAACGAAGCATATCCATTAAATAGTTCACAAGCATCCATTAAATAGTTACACTTTTTTGCTAAGCAATAAAAGCAAAGGAAATCGAACTCAACATCTTTTTCAAAATGTTTTAAACGGCAACCACACATAAATTGCAAAAAAAAAATACAATGATTACACTCAAAGGCTGTAAAGATTCTCGTTCACAAATTGTAAAAAGGTCTTTAATATTACCAATACTCAGTTCATAGATAAAAAAAGTATTTCTTCTAATACAATTGGTTTGTTATCAGATCGTTGCGGTTGACTGTACTTTTCAATTTCAGTTCATTTTCAGAGCTCGTGAAACTGGAAATTTTCGTTTTCTTTTCTTATTAAGCTGAAGCTGATACAATCATAGAAAATATCAGTAATTTTAAGATGTTTAGATTCAATGAATTCTTTGAATAAATAAAATGTTTTACTCTCTCAAATCGAATACCATTCAATGCTTTTTTTTGTATAAATTAAGCTTTACATTACATGTTAATAACCTTTTAGCTTGACATATTTACCAAGGTATCCTTTAAGCCCCGGCTTCAAATAAATAATAATTTCTGTCACCCTAAGTTGCATTCCTAATTTTTTTTTTTTTTTTTTAATAACCCATATCTGTCCCACTGCAGGGCAAGGGTCTCCTCCCAAACGAGGGGGAGGGGTTAGGCCTTGAGTCCACCACGCTGGCCAAGTGCGGGTTGGGGACTTTGCATGCCCTCAATAAATGTATTAAACAAATTTTAGGCATGCAAGGTTTCCTCACGATGTTTTCCTTCACCGTTAGAGCAAGTGATAATTATTTCTAATACACACATAACTTCGAAAAGTCATTGGTGTGTTGCCTCGGATTCGAACCTGCGACCACTTGCGTGGGAGGTGCCAACTTAAACCACTCGGCTATCACTGCTCTGCTCGGCTATCATTCCTAATATCAGTTTCTAAATCTAGCTGAAAAGACTAACAGGTTTACTAATATAACTGTATTTGACGCAACCAAATTTAAAAAAAAGTTAAAATAGCACCAAAATCCGAACCAAGCATTTAGACCACGATTGAACTATCTAAAACAATCATTCCCTACAGTTTCATAATCTAGTATCTCAGCGAGTATTCCTAGGCATTTCTAGGCATTCCTAGCTAGATATTATCTTTAGCCAGTCTACGTGTGGGTCTGACAGTCACAGCGCGCGGCCATTGTCCTGTCCCAGCGCACAATGTGACGTCTGCGCGCGCACTTTTTGTTATTATTTATTACTTCTGTCCTATGTTTTAAACATTGAATTGTTTGTTTGTTGTTTAGAATATATTTTAGTAGAAATACAGGAAATTTTAAACTATCTGCCTCCGTGGCGCAGTGGTTTAGGTCGCCACGCCGCTACTATTGCGTCGGGAGGTCGTGAGTTCGATTCCCACACGGAACAATTATTTGTGCGATCTTAAACAAGATGGAAGAGAAACCAAGTTTTTTTCCTTTTGATAGTTCGAGCTTAGCTGACATCGACATTGCTTCATAATCGCTGATTTTAATAAACCACTACGCACGCACACATGCCACACATACATACTCGTACTATATTTTCTTTGATTTTAATTGTGTAAAAATGACTTTAGCATTAAGTACAATATGGAAATAAATACTACAATTCTAATTAGCAAGCAATATGTTTACTATCAAATCACATTAAATATCAAACATACACTTCAAAACCAAATTACAGCAAAATTTCAACACTTTCTTCATCAAAATGTTCTTTGTAACCAAACTCCCGTGCCACCATACATAACCTTACTCGTATATAGTTAGTGAACATTGTTGGCCGAAACCCAACACCGTTTCGAACCCACTGACCGTGTGTTCTGCGACACGAACACGCTTCCTTGAACCTACATCGTACCTTTTATGTACTGACTGCAATGTTCACTACGAATTGTTGTAGCTCGGTACTTTGTCTGTGTAGAACCCCTTTTAAATAGGAAGACTTGAATTTATGAACGTATATAGACAGATTTCTAGGTAAAATGTTCACCTAAATGACCACAATATTACTAGGTAAAATGTTTTTGAAAAAGGCGACACATGTCTAGCAGTCGGACACATAAAATGCTAATAAAAAATGAAAAAAAATATTTTGTTGTTGTAATAAGCTGTGTTTTACTTACTTACGTACTTATAGTACCAGTCAATTAAGTTAAAGACCATATCGTCTCACCAAATTTGGTTTTCCTTATTTAACATTTGTTTATTGCTGCTCCACTTCTATTAGACAGCGCGCTTTTTGCTTGCAACCTCAATAAAAGTACTATTCAACACCAAAAACATTTTTCAATTCGAACCTTTAGTTCTTAAGATAAGCGCGTTCATACAAACAAATTCTTCAGTTTTATAATCAGTATAGATTTAAGACCTGTCCTATGTACAAAGAGAGATAGTACTTCAATTGAGACCTAAGCTTACGAAAGTAGGTCACGCGAGGTTATCTTCAATCGATTCACCTTTACCGATCGATATTATACTGTAATAGCTAAATTATCTATCACTGTAGTGTGCGGTTTGTGTGATATTTGCTAATTATACCCACTGTGGGAATGGAATTCAATACTTTTTAGACTGCTTTTGACGAAATATTTTCACTGCCTATTTTAATTAGCCTATTTAAGTCACTGAGTTGTAAATAACCGGAGCTTTTCAAAAACTGAAAAAAATGGTTTTAGATTCTGTTTTCAGGCAATAAACTTTGGACTGAGTCCGGACCAAATTCTGTTTTTCTCTAATCTCACAGAAGCTATGTTGGAGTGCTTAAAATAGATGTTTCTTCATTATACTGTATTAATTTGTGAGACCTGTACATTTCAAAGATCTAAAAAACGACTATATAAACATTTGCGGTTAAATAAAATATCAGTTAGTTAAAAAACAATATAATGTCCATCTTGAAAAGTTCACATAATTTTTAGCTCTAATTTCTCAAAGTCCTACAATATTCTTCACTCGTCGCCATAATATCGTCCCTCTATAATGGTCCAATAACTTAATTAAGAGGATATTTCCGCAAGCGAAGGGCACTGCGGCCGCCATTGCAGAAGGGACCCTATAAAATTAATTATATTATATACTCAAGTGTAAGTCGTTAATTTATAACCACTTTTATATGTTGTATGATTTGCAAGTATTTTGTTATACCTGAGGTATTTGTGTGGGTAGTTAGGTAAATTTTGAATGATGATTGGGAATTATAAAAGAGTTTTAGTGAATTTATAGGATAGCAAAGCGTAAAAATTACACATAAACACTTATTACCCAATATCTAAAAATCTGAATAAAAAACAAAATTAGGCTAGGTTATAAATTTCCTTTTAACCCGTTACTGTCTCACTACTGGGCAAAGGTCTCCACCCGAACGAAGGAGGGTTTAGGCCTTGAGTCCACCACGCTGGCCAAGTGTTTGGAATTTCTTAAGGGCATGCATAGGCATACCGTAAAAAAAATCTAGGCATGCAAGGTTTCGTCACGCCGTTTTCCATCACCGTTAGAGCAAATGATAATTATTTTTAATACAAACATCTTCGAAAAGTCATTGGTGTTGCCTCAGACTTATACAGAACTACAACAAACTTACACATCTAATATCCTATTCTATTCGTAATTCAGTAGCGACAATCCACTCAATCACCTTAACTATGGTGAAAGTATATCCCATGGCACTTCACATCCATAATGACGTATGTCACCATCGATCACTGTAATCTTACGACTATTTAAACCTTAACTATGTGGAGAAGAATGCTCAATAGCTGGTTAAGCAGTTTTGGTGGAAAGGAGATTTTAAATTAGTGTTTGTTAAAGATCTCATTACTATTTTTTTCCTGATACGTAATAGTTTAATCTATACTTATTCCCTCTATCACCAAACTACCGAACGGATTGTTATGAGTATATGTACACTTATACAGATAGTTTTTGACCTGGAGTAATACTTTTTACCTCAAAAAAATCTTTTTATGTGGACAAAGTCGCGGGCAGAAATTAAAATAGTTCTTAGTAAGTATGAATGTAAGGGTGAAAAAAATACTAATAGCAATTAAACAGACGTATAATGAAGAGGAAATAATACATTTTTTAGATCAATATAATTGCAATCCATTAGCAAAAGTTTTGACTATTGTTGCCAAGTTACAAGAAGGAAAAACACTTTGATACTACCGATATTACCGTATAGAGGTATTACCAATTTAACTTTTGAAGCAAAAATAAAATAAATCAATATTTTTTTTAAGGATGCGTAAAATATGAAATACAATAAACTAGCCGGTCTAGCTAGCATAACGATTTTCTAATCAACATATCTTTGCTTACCCTTCTATGTACATACAAATAGGTTTAATTCCACCCACACACACATACATTTTGAGGTACTTAACTAAAGTGTCAGTTTGCAAATTACATGAATATCGACATCTCTGTACTCAATTAGATCGTCTCACATTCACTTGCTAGTTAATTCATAATTAATTGAACAATCTGATACGCGTGGTTAGACTCATTTACATAGATTATGTTATTTGATATTCTGTTAGGGAAATATACCAACCGCTGATTGTAAGTACTTAGCAATGTACCTTATAGAGGTAACTGTAAGCCTGTTTTGTTATATCTATACTAAGGTTATAAAGCTGAAGAGTTTGTTTGTTTGCTTGTTTGAACGCGCTAATCTCAGGAACTTACTGGTGCGAATTGATAAAAATATTTTACTGTTAGTTAGCCTATTTATTGAGGACGGCTAGCTATATAACATCACGCTACGACGAATGGAGGCAGAGGTCTAGTAAAAAATGTTACAAAAACGGGGAATAATATGATCTATTCTTTCTTATGTGACGCAAGCGTATTGCGCGGGTCAGTTAGTTTAGAATATTTGTCCAAAATGAGGATGTAAATAGCCTATGACATACACTTTAAAAATTTAAATCATGACACTTTTAGATCAGTTGAAATAAAAATTAAATTACGGAACTAAATCTAGGTTAATATCAAACTTTTTCACTACTAAACTACCAACTCAAGTCTATCAAAAATATTTCAGTTCAACGCCTACAATGTTCTACGTCTTAATTTCATCAACAACCATTCGTCTCAACAATTAGCTGTTCCTTGTACCTTAATTACCCAGTAGATAACTATAGCATTGTAAATTAACTAAAGAACCATGTAATATGTTCTAATTTGTTACCACCCACTCACGTCTGCCTAACCGATGGTGTACCGGTAGCTATTTATTGTACAAACTAATGTTACTTGCTGACCCCTGTGGCTTCACTTGCAGCGAAATTTTACTTCCATTAATATTAGGTCGGAGAAAAAGTCTTTTCGCATTTACGTATGAACTTGTAATAAATTCTTTTCTCTACACAAAAAAGCTCGATATTTGGGTACCTCACGAGCTCACTGAAAGAAACCTGATGAACAGTGGACTCATTTGTGATTCTTGAAGCCAAAGAGATTTTACTACAAGTTCATACATACTATAATGCGAAATGACTTTTTCCCCTACCTAATATTAACAACTATTGCTTGCATTTTACCTGGATTAAAAAGTACCCTTTTTTATCCCATTACTGTGCCACTGCTGGGCAAAGGTCTTCTCCCAAACGAGGGAGCGGTTAGGACTTGAGTCCACCACGCTGGCCAAGTGCGGGTTGGGAATTTCTTGAGGGCATGCATAGGCATACCGTAAAAAAAATCCAGGCATGCAAGGTTCCCTCACAATGTTTTCCTTCACCATTAGAGCAAGTGATAATAAATCTATATGCCCTCAATAAAAGTATTTAACAAATTTTACTAGATCACGACATCTCGAATTTGATTTTCGATCCGAACTAAATACTGCTGTGGTATTTTCATTTTGTTATAATAAAACGCTCTTAGCAAATTTCTAATGACTAATTAGCGTCGAAATTAAAATAATATCTCTAGCTATTTTGGGTTTAATAGGCGTTGCGGTCCAAAAAAACGGGTCTAAAATGGAATCGTACGTTACAGCGCTAAAGACCCATTAAAGCTAAAGACCCTACACCATAAAACTGAAGCTTTTACCACTGAATATTTTTAACAACGCTAAGTGTTATAGCCATAAGATACCCCATAAAAACCCTATAAAGAAATAAGTAATAGACCATAATGATAATTTACGATCAAACTCTGATCTGTGTTTAAATAAAGATCATTTATATTGGCAGTTAAATCTATTATTTCTCATTGGTAAAGGACCGTAAATTAGTGATGTGTTTTTTTTTTAGTTTTAGTACTATATTATTCTGTACTCGGGCTATTTGAAACGTGTGAACTAAGTCATGTCGTTTATCGGAGTCTCTCTCGCACTTACACATTGTCGCATTCATAAAATTCTTTTCATTAAGACGTAGGTTGCACTTTTGTAACGGCATACGTACAGGCACTAATGTCGCTGTACTTGACGAAATTTACTTGAAATGGTTAATGGCTTTTCCTAAAGTGTTTCAGTTATTATTATATGTAGATATTTGTTTACAAACAAAAATCGCCCACTTAATGGCATAACATGGGTCTGGCGACATTGATGTCGGCGGGTCTTTATTTTAAAGGAACCCTACGATTCGTAAAAACATGTCGCTGTTTTCAAGTTGACATGAGACGTTGAGACGGCGACTTTGTGTGTAGACTCCAAAACATTTACATGAAATAATTTGAAGTATTTACATACCATTAGTTGCTTTTAAGAGATATTAAATACAAAATTAAAAACACAAAATGACGTCCTAGAAAGACATAACATCGGTGATGTTGTCTTGCCAAAAGGTCCGGTAGTCCTGTATGATAAGATGTATGTATGAATGTGATTGAAGCAAAGGAAGTTGGGGTAGTTGGGTAGTTCCAAGTGGCGTGCTCTGATCTTTAGCATTAACTATTAAATTGCTGAAAAAATTACCCTTTATTTTCACCAAATATCACTTTAACTGCTTATAAGAATGTATTTTATGATTTATTACACGTTTAATTAAATATTAAATACTTAAGTATTCATAAAATTCTCTTATAATTAGATACCGTATTCTTCAGAACTTTTAAAATGTAATTAAATATATTTCTAAAGCGTTGTAAGACGAGAGCTTGATCCTCTGGGGTCCATAAATTGTGGAGCAATGAATTCTAATACTTTCATCGTGGTCTGGTTTACAATGCAATTTGGTGTGCGATTGTCTCTAGGGTCTGGAAATTGCTGTAATTTAAAAAGAAGTAGATGGCTTGACAATGATCTTTTATTTTGTTCTTGTGGTCATTTGAGAAACTTTTCTAGGAGATAGCAAAGGCATATCATTGGACAAAAGCACAGATATCCATTTTCATATATGTGTAAAGAAATATATCCTATTTATTATAATAAATACGAAAGTTTGTGAGGATATATGTATGTTTGTTACTCTAGCACGCAATAATTACTGTTTAGACTTTTGTGAAATGTTATACTTTTCACCTCGGGAAGTGTTTTTACGCCGACGACATCGCTAACAGAAGCTACATATTTAAGTCTACGCGTTTCAATTTAAAATAGTTACTAAAGTATTTACTTTTGTTGCTTTTAAATGATAAGCAGGTAACTTAGGCAATAAGATGGGTACACCTCATATACAAATCTATAGTCGGAAAATATGTATTTTTCTTACTGATAGTAGCAAATACAACTATCTAAATGCTAAACTAGAGCATTACTTAAAAGAGGATAAAAGCGAAATCAAACACACTGTCTCGTGTGACAAAAAACAACTCGTTTTTATGGTTTGCTGGGCGAGTTAACGTTTTTGTTAGTAGCTGTCGCTCTTTTGATATAAAAAACATAGTTTAGTTTTTGTAATGATTGTGACTAGGCAGTCTTCTTTCAAATTATTTTCGTCTAAATCTGGAATCTTAATAAAAAGAAAAATAATCTTTTAATATATACCAATGTGGTTCAAACCTTCAAATATCCCGACATGACTATCACGGTATTGACGGTATTTTATGATTATAAAATAAAGTCTCTCGCCACGTTCGTCTGTCTGTTTGCGATAACCTCAGAATCTACTGAACAGATTTACATGCGGTTTTTACAAATAGATAGAGCAAATCCCGAGAAAGGTTTTAGTGTAAAGTCTTATAAACCGGGCGAGGAAATGACGGGCTGCTAGTACGTTAATATCAACGGAAGTCTATTTACAACCAAAATTCTGGGAACGAAATTCTCTAAAATGTCTTAAAACTCGACCAGAAATATTACAAGTCATTCAATATTTAATAGCAGGTAGTTAGTCGCCATGATGGTTTTGTATTTTTTTTTTGCTTCTTGAGTCGCCGGTTCTCAATGGATGACGATTTACGGCAGACATCGTGGCAACAAAAAGAACCCTTTTTTTCGAAATACGAACATCACTGGCCATTCATAAATATGATCCTTATTCTTTCAATAAAAGATTTTGAACTTTACTTCTTGACATTAGAGTGTATTTTTCTTTGTAACAAATTGTTGTGTTTTTTCTTTTATTCCTTTAATGGTTTATTTAGGACGATTTAGTTCGATGTATCGATACTTTTTGGTAGTTGACAAAATTATTTGCGGTTAAAATGACAATGTGGAGTTTTTAAATTGAAATAATTTTGAGGATTATGGCTCTTAGTTTAATTTAATGCCTTTCTTTGGCTGTGCGTTTAGTTGTATTTTGTAATGTATGGCTTATTTTCCTTGTAAGTTTCGGATTACAAGTTACAACCATTTTATTTGGTAGAATTTGTGTTTGGACATGTGTAATATATTGTGTTCCTTTCAAAAGATGTAGCAGTATTTTCTATTTATTTAATCCGACAGTACAATTATTTGACTATTGAAAAATGTGTTGGTTGATTAAATATCGATTTCTGTATGTCTGAGAGATCGGGAAACAAGTAAAAAAATCGCGTTGAATTGAGCATAGGTATCCTACTTTTTTCAAGTCGGTTAAAAAAAGCTGGTCATGAATTTACAGTTTATAACAAAACAGGGCAAAGGCATCACCATAAACAGCCAGTATTACCAGGTTCACCCAAGTTCAGTTAAAAATAACGTAATAATCAAACAAGTTAATTACAAACTAACAGTATTTAACGATTGTTTTACGTAAACATTCGTGAGCCGTCATAACATGGCAACATTGTTGATACTTGTAAATATTTGTCCGTCTGTCTGTTTGTCTGTCGTGTCTATGCTCCCTGCTTTGTTTGAAAGATAATTGTTTTAGCAGAAATGTAATTTAATTGACAAAATGATTGAATTAAAAAAAAAACATATATTTTTTAACATTATTATCGCTTTTCTCACGGGTGCCTTAAAGCTTCAGATTGTTTCTAACACCAACACAAAAATGGCCACTTAAAATAAAAGACTTTAATGTTAAATCAAGAAATTACTCATTCCATAAAATACTTATATGAAAACCGAATTTGAAACTATCATTTCTGAATTATTCATAAACAGTACTATTCAAACAATTCGTAATCAAATCAATCATTGTGTATTCATAACTTACTATATCGTAATAAAAATCTAATGTCTGCGAAGACGTTTGTTTGTCACTCTTTCTTGCAAGAAATACTCAACAGTATTGAATGAAGTCTGTTACACAGATAGTTTGAAACCTAAGTTGAAACTTATGATACTTTATATCCGTAAACTCGCAGACAAAAGCTAGTTTTAATATTAACTCACACGCCACTCCTCGTTTCACATACATACATCAAAACGATTTCAGACTGTCATGGCGTCTGAAAATTATAAAATGTAACGGTTGTGAGCAGAGACAATGCGTTTGGATATGATGACGATGCTTTATGGCCCTTTGTTTAGTCAGTTGTCTAAACTGATTACTGTTTGTCTATGGTATGCCACTTGTTGGTGCAGTTTGGGGTGTAGAGAATGTTTCTGTTTCTTTATGGGTCGAAGTAATTATTAATGATTGTGTTTTATTTCTTTTCTTGATGGTAGTTGTGAACAACTTATATTTTTATTTTTATCGTCCTGATCAATGAACAGTATAATTAATTTAAGTTAATTTAACTAGTGTACACTGAAATATCTCTTAATAATAAAATGCTTTAGCTGTCAGTAAAAGCCGCATAAAAATCTGTTAGTTTATCGCGAACAAAACCTTAATTAGAAAAAGAAAACTACGGTTCATAACTTTAAATTAAATAAACATAAATGAATAAACAAATAACACACCTATTAGTTCAAGAAAGTAATTATTTATTATTACTTTCTACAAAACAACTCATTATTTCACAAAACTATAATCTATTATTGAAACAGATACCATAAACGTAATAAGTTTTTAAATATTAACCCACATTGTCTATGCTTATTTGCTTTATTAATTTAGCACACACATCGTGTTGATTAAAGCGAAATGCAGTCGAATTATTTATACAAATGATTGTCATAACAATGTACTAAACTAAGTGAATGAACAATAAGAAAATAGTAAATGTAAATTAATAACGTTTTAATTTAATTGAACTGTAAAACTAAGAATAGGGTTTGAAGAATTGTACTGTTTATTTTATGGGTATGTATATATTATAGGTTCTGTCTAATGTTTTTGTTCTACTGAGTACTTAGAAAACGGGTTTTCTTGTTTTAGGCGCAACTTTTACAAGAGACAAAAACTAAGCACTTTATAGATTTGAAAAGTGACAGGAAAAAATGCTGTCTGCTGAAAAAACGAAACACTGAACACATTTCTTTAATTGCCCTTACTCAATAGTTTAGGAGAAGTTACATATTTATTTTCAATCTGAAATTATAATCATTCTTTAACATCAACATGTAAAACTCTCTGCCCACCGCAAAGGGAAGGAATCGTGATTTTATGTATGTACGTTAGTATACAAACAAACCAGCACCCCTAAATTACTTGCAATTCAAACCAATAATTTCCTATTTCATCACCATCATAACTATAATTTTCATCAGTCCCAATAACTTGCAAATTGCAATAAATTGTTTACCAAAAGTTTATTTTCACAGTTTACCGCAACTGGCCAACAGATGGCGTGCTTCAAGCACTCATCGAGACGCTAATTTTGCACAATTGAAATGCATTAGCTGTGCAAATATTGAACACTTCTACTTTAATTTGTTGCTAATATTTGTTTGTTTGTAAAATGTTTCTAATTGAGTGTTAAGTGAGTTGAAACGGGCCGGTAATGGTTAGTGGTTAAGTTGAGTGGTACAATATTGGACTTTTCTAAAACGTCAATGTGGCTTTATAGTTTTATTTTACTGATGTCGTTAGGAGAAATTATGCCTTATGAAGAGTTGTTTTATAAACCTTTATTCTGAGTACTGACTTCGTCCCTGAAGCTGATATCCAGTCTAAAAAGAAGATACATTTTTAAAGTGGTTGCGAAATTTAAATGAAATTACTTAAATACTACGTAAAATCTTAAAAATCGCTAAAACCTGGTTGCGTTTGAGTCAGTATGGAGAAATTTTAGTGGACTCCCAATAACCTTTATGTCATAGAAATATAGCCGATAGATAACCTCATCATTCCTTATTGTTGGTTAAAAATACTTACATTTATTCAATAAGTTAAACAGAAGTATATAACATAAGTATATAATAAAATATTTAATAATATGCGTAGACAAAACAAATAATTAGTAAAACTAGCCTAATTTCACTTTCAGGTGTGTTTTATTAGTCTATCTTTGTTAGTCAGTGAACCACCGAAATCTAGGTTTAACCTATCCTTTTGTATATAACAAGCGTGATATAACATATGAAACAGTAAACTGTTGCAAGTTGCTTTGTTAACGACTCTTCCTCGTAGCATTTATTTATAAGTTTTACTTTCGTTTCAACTTTACACGGTGCTTGCTTCCTGCATTGTGTGACGGAATTTTGAGAGTACAACAAGATTTTTATAGAAATTTGTAGTTATAAAAAATTCTTTGTAGTTGTAATTTGTAGTTATTAAAATTTATTTACTGAGAGGTTTTATACTGGTTCTGACAGACATAAGATACAGTATGTATCATTACGATATTATAAATTTTATAAAATACTAGCTGACCCGCGTAGCTTCGCTCACGCTTTCATTTTTATTACATAAGACTTTCTCGTCTCTTCAATACAATTTTACAAAAACTATAAGTCGAATAATTGGTTGAGCCGTTCTTGTTTTGGCCTTAATTCATAACACAGCTAGCAGGAGATCATGACTTCTTGGTTTTTTATTTTAAGACTAGATTTTGTTGAGCGTGCTTTGATGTTCTTGAAACTGTAGGTGAGGTATGATAAAACTGTCTATTCGATACTCAACGTGTTGAAACGTAGACTGAATTAAAACGTTTCTTTAACACAATATAAATCCAAGAATAAAAATTCTACTGCAAATTCTACATTATCAACAACAATGAAAAGTCTTTTAATTTACCATAATGGAAAAAGGCTAAAACTAACTCATTTCCCCAGCATGACACATTATTCGCACTATTCGTTTTTGCATCGTTCAAGCCAGGTGGCCAATACAAACAGTAACCAGCACTTACTTGAACTATTTGGACAAAATGTTTGTCAATCATTATCTTCGCGAGAGTGCGTATTTATACAACGCACTCTTGCACTTTTGCCACTTATTATGACTTGCACTTTACGTATTTTCACACTTTTAAGATGTACTAACTAGATGCTGACTGTAACTTAACTTAAAAGCAAACTGTAGCCCGATTCTTAACTCTATATAATATTGAGTTGAGTTTGGATTTAGTGTTTGAAGTCTACCACTGATAAAAACCTGCCATAATTTATTAATAAATAAATTCAGTAATATTGTCAGGACTACTGTAAAATAAACTGTAAATTTATCTATTAGATAGTCAATCCACTTTGTTACTAAAATTGGCATTTTTAAAACGTGCTTATTATTTTTTATACACGTTATATTCTTTTCTCGATTATAACTAGTTCCTTAGAAACCCAATCTCAGATGCAATCAATGAACTAAAAAAAGTTTCCTAAAGGATACAAAACCTTAATAAGTATAAGTACGTAAGTACCTAGTAAAGTAAGCTTTTAAAATCAAAGCTAAAATTCTAAAGAATATGCTTTTGATAAAAATAACATATTAGCCGACTGCTAGTGAAAATAGTTCACGTATTAATATTTGAGATTCGTTCCGTTTAACGTTGCAGTGTGAAATATGAAATATGTAACACATAGAGACTGTGTAAACCTATATTTCAAGCCACTTTGTTACGTTTGACCTGATTGTGTTGATGTTTTAGACCAAGTTGTAGAAGTACAAATAGTTCTAAAATAAACCGAATCAAAATAACCGATATTCCGAAAATCCTAACCTGTACATTTTAAAATTTTGTTTGAAAGCAATCGACACTATAAATTAATTTTTATCTGATGTAATCTAGGCAACGATATTTTCTTGGGAGAATGGTCAGGACTAGAGTCCACCAGGCTAGATGCGGATTGGGGACTATCTGAGTGGGCATCATACATTAAAAAACCTCTCTAGTTGACTTTTGTAGTATTACACCTACTTACGTATTTTATTTTATCTCATAAGTTTTTTTTTTCTTTAGACATGTGTGTACCTAATTAGTCCCCTTTATTTTAATAACAAAGTATAGGTGCCGCCAAAAAACTTGAACAATTTCGCTACATCTTAGTGACGATATTAAGGTCAGTTTAGGTATGATAGTTTTGCGCAAAGGCGAGGGCATTTCAGCATCAACCACCCGACTGGTATAACAGCCAACGAAGTGTCCTCTGCACTGGGTCTACATTCTGTTTAATTTCTAATACAGAAAATTATGTTCAAGTTGTTTGGCGACGTCCACATATATCTGTATACAATAATCGAAATATTATTCCATGACATATACATATATAGGATTTTATTAATGTATCTGTACAAATTTTGCATCAAAATAATATCCCATGACATATAGGAACGACAGCACACTATAATCACAACACATACCAAAACAAACGATAATTACAATTCAATTAGTTATATCGGAATACAATTACACAATGAAACTGTCATTAACACAATCAAACAATGCAAAACACACCTTAACATTACACCATAAGACTTAAATTTGAATAACAGTACAACTCAATTACATTTCTTCAAAAGAAAATGAACTTTATGTGAAAGTGTTAAGGTGAATTTTTGTTTGATAATGGGGTTCCCGTTTGGGTGTATAAAGGGTGTGGATTATAGTATTCGTATAGATGATGATTGTTTAGTAATTATAGTGATAATGATGTTTTCATGATGACATTGATGCAGTTTGTTGTATTGTGGGGTAGATTAGATGGTTTATATGACAGTTGATGAAGGAAATTCGTTAACTACTGAAATATTTCAAGAATCATTAAAAGTAACTTTAAAAAAATCGCTTTAAACGGTTCAAACTTATTTCGGTGGATTTTGTAGTCAAAAACCTTTGCAGATGTAACGTACATTATGAACATTATATTTAGTTACTTTTTTTTTAAAAATTCTTTCCAAGATACAATTTAAGCTTATGCTCAGTCTTCTTTCTTATTTTAAAACCGGTTCCTAACAATAATCGATTAGTCAAAACAATTTTTTTTAAACATTTTTTTAATCAACTTATTAAGAAAATATTGGAAATTGAGTTGTTTTAAATTAAAATCATGTAACACAACGAAGTAAAAATATGTTGTTAATAGCTTTAAAAAAGCTAATAAATTGTCTATTTTTGTTTCAGGTAAGCTTAACTATAAGCTATAGCCATCGACAAGAGTTTTATACACCATCGACAAGTCAGGTGAGGTAATTATAGCACAAAGTATATTTGTAGCCACGAGAGATGTGATTAAATATGACATTCATAGATCACGAAGTACAAAGGTCGTGTTATTACATATAACCTTACGTTTTATTATTGTTTGTTACTTGATTTGTAAGTTAATGTGGCATAAGTAGTGCCTTTTAAAGTATTTGAATCAATGAAGTCTTAGCCTCTTATTCATAAACACACTATAAACCTATTTTAGTTAAAAAAAAAACTACTGTAATAATTTTTCTCTTTTTCATTTCGCTAAGGAGTGAAAGAAACAACTGTTTATAAGCCGTTCATAATTTCATATATTTTTATAAATAAGAAGGCTATTCTTTCAATCCGTCAAAGTAAATCGCAATGACTAATCCGATTCCTTAGCTTTTGATTAACACGCCAAATAAATAATTAATTATTTTATCTTTATATTGAGGGGTATTGTGTTATAACCCAAGTAACTGGGTTGTGAAGGTCCGTTAGACAGCCGCTCTAAGTAAAATTCTGGTATTTTGCATGATTGGAAGAGAGGCTATGTTGCTTCTTTTTTATCTTTTAAGTGACATACGTAAATACCTGAATTTTGCCTTTTCTTTTACTAAGAAAGAAAGTTTAATTTAGAAAAGTTTATGAATAATCAGATTTTATGAGCGAAATCAAAAAGTTTTCTAATTCATCACGTGTTTAACATCATAACTACCGTATTTAATCAGTACCACGGTAAACAACGTCTGTTTATTTCAAAATAATCAATTTAATTATCAAGTAAATTTGGTCAGTATCCCGTAAAATATGGAATTCAGCAAATTATTGGATTTTCATTTAATTATCTAGCCTTTGTGCTGGCGTTATTAAATTCTATGGTATCAAAGGATACCGGCTGTGCAGTACGTAAAACAATAATAAATGGTATAATATTCCATTGCTTCACTGGTTTATGATGCTCGGAAATGCCAAGATTGGTAAATGCAGATCTCGTTGATATTATTCAAAAAGAACATTAGCTCTAGCACGAAAACTTGCGGAAAAAGTGTTCGTATCGAATTCAATACCAGTTTGTATGAGAATTAAATAAGTAATTACCTAATTTTAGTATCACGAAATGTAGTTTGGTTCACTTTTGGTCAGTTTGACAGAACTTTGAATCTGAAGTCAACGTAAATCGCAGTTTACACCTTCGATTTCCTTGGCATGAAACGTCTGAAGGAAAGGTACAAATTTATATCTTATAAATAACATCTCAACAGTAGATGCCGTATTACAGTTTTTTTAATAACAAAATATCTTGTAGTGTTATTTGTTCGTGGTTAAACGTACAAATACTTGATGTAAGTACGTAATCACGGTAAGGCGTGCCGATATCTTCCTGTACTGTATGCAATGACATTTGAAGAAACATGTGAGCTCTACAAGCTCTTAAACTATTTCTTTTTATATGCAGTTTTATTTAATAAAATTGAGATTTTTCAACGTCTAGTTAATATATTTAAAACTCTTAATCAAGGTGAAGGTATGAAGCTAAAGTTAGCTCGTACCTAACTATTTAAAACACAAAAGAAGAACTTTTTTCCCCGCAGTTGTATGTTTTTAATAAGATTTTTCGTGACGTTCGAGGTATTTCACGTAAAAAAAGAAGCTTATTAAGTCAATATCTCAGAATTAATTATAGGTTTAAGTCAATAAGCGTTAACGTTTGGCTGAAAGCAAAATTAAAATCAGTATAATAGATGCAGAGATGGTACCTACAAACAAAGAAAATTTTAACTCTACAAAATGACTGGCTGTAGCAATTTCTTTTGACAAGACTACAACCAATTTAAAATAAGTACAATCCACAAATAAACAAGCAACCCAAGTAACCGAATGCCACGCTTATTAAAAACCAATTTTGTAAATAAAGCATTAATTTGTGGACGGTACATTTCAATGACCGTTCGCAAAAACTCTAATAACCCATTGTTTCTGAGACAATCGAGACGGTTCGACGGTTCGCCGGTTAATTTCGGTTTTTTCAACCGGTTTGTCATTTATCCGGAGATAATTTAGGGTTAAGGTTTTTTGATTGCGTTTGTCAATTATTTGTTGCTAAGTTGAGTGTCTGATTTTTTCTATGTCTTGTAACGGTACTTTCGTTATTATTGATGGTAGTAATTAATAGTTGATAATGTGGTGTTAAATCAGAGACCACAAAACAGTTTTTAAACGTTAAATATAGGCGTTTAATTAGTCGAAAATCTAAATGGGAAAATTTTTTGTGCGATTCACTAATAAATGTTGCGATCCACATATAATTTGTAAATTGTTTCGGTTTTGGTTGTACTTTGTGTCCGTTGTTTGTATGTTTGTTAAAGTCTCCGCGACACAAGAGCAATTTTTGGTGCGGGAGTTATCCTAATTTTAAAAGGCAAAGAATATTAAATACATACCGTTTTTTCCATTATGTTGAAATCGATTACAAAGAGACATAATATATGAGAGTAAATCGTCAAATTTTCCGGAATGCCGGTACAAATACAATGTGAACCGGTAGATCTGCGCTGAAGCGTGTTTTTGTGCGTGATCCCGCGCTCGACGGACGCCAGACACACGTCAAAAACGTGCCCTCCCTGGGACGGGCCGCGGACTGTGGTACAAGGGAAAAACACATGCATTCGTGAGATTTTTAGCGGTAATTTTGTAGCACCTATGGTTTTAGTACTTACTTAAGCTACAGGAAATAAGGAATAGTTTAAAATAGTACTGAAAAATAAGTTGCAGAAACGAGGGAACTCTATAATGTGCACTGTGCTAGGAATTGTTATCGGGACAGGAGTAAATTGTCATTTGTATTCTTTAATCACATTTTTAGGTCCAGTTTTGGTGTTGCAGACATAAATAGAACGTGCTATCAGCGATATTCGGCAACTTAAGACATTGATCGACTGGTTCCTACGATGGAATTAGTTCCTACGGCAACCGTTACTGGCGCTGATCGGCTTTTCATACAAAATTTCAAATGGTGTTTAATACTTTATCATGTCGTTTTAAATTCACAATCACGCTTTAAAAATACCTTGAAATGATTGTTTTGACAGTTCCGCTTTCTCTCATAACTTGCACCGTACAAGAAACCTGTCTCCTATGACAGGTGTCATTTCAATCGCGCGCCAAATTCCCGGCTCCAGCGCTTTTTACATATCTTTTTATTTACACGTGTTACCCTTTGAAAATAACTCGCTTTTATTATATTTTATATTGAAGTAGTCTCTATACTTATATTGTTATTTCGTGAATGGATACCGTTTGAAGTTCTACAGTTATAAGTCTTTATTAAAAGTAAGGTTATGTTTTGTAGTCACAAAAAAACTTTTTTTTGTTAATATTTTCATGTCTTAATGTAGGTACAGTGAAACTAATGCGAAATTGGTAACCCTTGAAAACCCTACTAATTTTATAAATGTGAACGTTTGTAAGAAAGGTTGTAAGTTTGTTACTCTTTCATGCGAAAACTCCTGTGTCGATTCTAGTGATACCTTGCCTTTACAGATAATTTGTAATTTATAGTCAAAATAACGCATTGAATTCTTCAAAGGTTTTCAAGCTAGACTAGAATAGTTAGACATAGCTTAGCTCCCAATTGATTTAAACAAAATAGTCTGCGACAATGAAAAAGAGAATCACGACAGAAATATGTAAAGGCACTTACTACGAATTCAATCTGTATTAATTTGCTACACAATCTTTCCTTTAACACTTTTTCTAATCAATAATCTTACTAACACTTTAAATTACCACTTTAAATCACCACAAAATCATTAGAAATACTTCAACAAAACCAGATTAACACTCAATCTTAACAAACCACGACAGATTTCCTACCAAAAACCATGAATTTGATCCAAAATTCCTGCAGCCACGTCTAAGGGAGACAGAATTAAACCACGGTCACATTTAGCTCCATGTTTATGTTCAGTAGTTTATAAGGTGCTAACGACACGACGCATGCGCAGGACACACTCGTAATTTATAAAGTGAAAATTTAAGAGAGTATGAGACTTTGTTTTTTGTCTCTTTTGAAAGTTAAAAAGATCGTGATTTGATGTTTAGATTCTTTTGACTGTCCTTTGTTTTTTAGGCGTTATTTTTGAGGTGGGAGTTGTGTTTTGTTTCTTATGCGTAGTTCTATTATACTTGGGCTATTTCAAACGTGCAAACTAGTCATGTCATTTTTGGAAATCTCTCGTTTGCACTTACACTTTGTCACATTCCTATGATTCTTTTGATCATGACGTAGTTAGCACGTGTGTGTCGGCCTGAGTATAACTATAAATCAGAATGTTATTACGTGAAAGACTAAGAAACATACACACAATTACTACTGATGGATTGGAGCGTAATTTTGCACACAGATCGTCTTTTTCTGTGAAATATATGTAAGACACTTTTTATCCAGGGATTCTTTCTTGTGAACGAAGTTTTGAGTATGACAGGACCGTTATAATGGTCGAACGCGGTCAAAATGTATACTAAAACATATACTAGGTACTATACTATATGTCTGCTTGCGACTTTGCAATTTAACATGCATTTGACTCATGCGATCACATAGATCTCCACGAGTTTGTTGCTCATGTAGGTCAATAGATAACTTAATAAGAAATAATAAATTAAATCCTAGATTAAAGTGCAGCAAAGCGTTAAACTCATGATAAATTTGCTTTATGTTAAGTAAGATAAACACTACTCAACTGAATGTAAGCTCTTTTGAATTGACTGCGTTTCGGGAGGACATGATTACTTCACTGGATAACACTATTCGTCAAAAAAGCGTGTTAAAATCTTCTAATTTTATAATTCTTCTTCTTCTTATCGTGTGGTTAGTGATCAAAGATTTTCAAGCCGCCCAAACGCCTTTGACATTGTTTAAATTAATGTAATGACTAATTCCAAAGTTACAAGACCTAGAATTTACTTTATGTAGTACCTATTCTCACAAAATATTATACTATAAACAGTAAAAATAAGCGTCAAAAAACTTCTAATGTCAGTCTGGGTGGCATCACATACCGCTATGTAGCCGGCGACAGATTTACTGAGACGCGCCGAGTACGTACCGAGCATGTTCCCGAGGGAATCGTCTGCTATTTACATTGTAACTAATTTATGACGATTTGTACAGTAGTCATTAAGTGGAGAGGGTAAAAGGTTAATAATGAGAAACTTAGAAAAAATATTTTTTACTTACTTGTGTAGTATTTGTTTATGAAAGCTCTTGGAGTACAGTTGAAGAGTCATTGTTATTTCAATATTATGTATGTATAGCGTCGACTTTATTTGAATTGAGAACTATAGTTTTTAGTGCTTTTAATTAACTTTCCACTGAAGTTGCTAGGCTTGGTTTTGAGAAGTAACCTCTGAAGAAAGTTAAGTTGATACCAAAGATACATTTTCTGTGCATCTAATTTATAATTCTTGCTTGCGTCACATAAGAGAGAATGGTTGAAATTTTTCCCGTTTTTGTAACATTTTTTACTGGTACTCTGCTCCTTTTGTCGTAGCGTGATGATATATAGCCTATAGCCTTCCTCGATAAATGGGCTATCTAACACTGAAAGAATTTTTCAAATCGGACCAGTGGTTCCTGAGATTAGCGCGTTCAAACAAACAAACAAACAAACAATCAAACAAACAAACAAACTCTCCAGCTTTATAATATTACTAGCTGACCCGCGCAACTTCGCTTGCGTCACATAAGAGAGATGGGTCAAATTGTTCCCCGTTTTTGTAACATTTTTCACTGGTACTCTGCTCCTATTGGTAGTAGCGTGATGATATATAGATTATAACCTTCCTCGATAAATGGACTATCTAACACTGAAATAATTTTTCAAATCGGACCAATAGTTCCTGAGATTAGCGCGTTCAAACAAACAAACAAACTCTTCAGCTTTATAATATTAGTATAGATAGTATATAGTATAGATAAACGAGTAATTGCTTAGGAGAACATTTGACGGACATGGAAAATTCTGCAGAAGTATAGGTACTATTGTAACTTATCGGCTTTGCTTAAAAACGTTTATCGTTTGCTTAAACATATTTACTGACTCATTTTATTGGGTTTTCTGTACCATTTACTAATTGAATTCAAATATTCATTCATTTACCTATTAAAAACCTCTATATTTATTCCATACCAATAACACAAATTAAACCTCCTAAATAAACTTCCGTATTCCGTTTACCATAAAATATAATTTATTTTCCAAATTAAATCAATCAACCCAACCCTAACTGGAAAGGTTACGTCACCAAATTTACATCATGAAAGAGTGTCTCGATTTCCTTTGCCTCGAGATATTCAATAAGCCCGGCTCCAAACGTTGGCCCCAACGCTCGTACCAACGTTGGACTGCAAAGTGCAAATTCGGTGAGGCGTATACACGTTGGCTCATAAACTAACCCCCGGTTTCTGAGGTACTTTCTGAGGTTTAGCGGTAGTTTATCTATTCAATAGCGTTTTTTTATATGAGTTTAAACGCTATTGAATAGATAAACTACCGCTAAATGTACTCAGAAATCGGGCATAATTCTATCCCGTCAGATCGCGAGCGTTGGCGCAGATTCCTTTGATGAAACCAACACGAGCCGGCGAATTACAACACTCGCCCCAACGTTGGGACTAATGCCATTTTCTAGATCCACACGTTGGACGAACAGCGTTGGGGCCATTATTGGGGCCAGCGTGTGGTGCCGGCGTAAGTCAAAATTGAATGTCGTTACATAGAAGGTTTTACTTCGGGTAAGATCGGATAAGTTCGGAAGTGTTCGGTTTTGAGGGTATTTTTGAAGAACTTTATTTGCGTGTGAATGCTGAATGATTTATCTACGTCACTATATTTTATAAACTTAACCTATCTCGCCAGTCCGTCTGTCTGTGTGTTCGCGATAAACTAACGGGCTTGTGACAAAATTTTACAGCGGTTTTCACCAATAAATAGATTGGGCAAAGCCGAAGGTCCTTTAGAGAAATAATTGTTTAAAATACGTATTACCAACAGTGGTGAATTATAACGCTTGCTACTGTCACTAAATACCTACTACGTTTGTTTCACCCACATAATCATAAAAATATCCACTAACTTTGAAAACGCACTTTAAAATAATAATGCTAAGCGTACATAATATAAAGCGTTCGAGCTTTTTTTATAGACTTTCAGAATTAAAATACCGCTGAGTAATACCACGCTCCATATTTACTAGTCCAATCCTGACATGTACAAGAAACGATAAGAAGATTAACCGTATTAAATCAAGAGCCAACACGAAACAAAATAAAATTAGCACTCATTCACACTAGCTGTCGCTCGCGGCTTCACTCGCATTTATAAACAAAGTTACAATATTTCAAGCTTCATTCGAGCAACTATTCATTCATATAAAATAACCGGAAAGCGAAACAAACAAATTCGCATGTTCGAAACATTCGTTACACTACAAAAAGGCAACACGTATCAGATTTTCGGTCAATTAACCGATGTTACCGATATCAAATGACATGAAAAAAACAACATGCACGGACATTAAACATTCGTTAACCGACTGGCATAACATACTTCATTACCTTTGCCCGCACAATTTAAAAAAAAAGAGACCGGTCCGTTTCGCGCCAAGCCGCCATGTTTGTTTGTTTTTTTTTTAAAGATTCTTTTTCATGTGATGGATGATGCACGACCGGCGCGGAAAGGATTGCACCCTGCAAAAAACCTGCTGTATTAAATAACAATTTTTCACTTTGATAAATTTTTGGATGCACTTTAATACTGTTTTTGTGAAGCTTTTATGTTGCGCATTTAAAAGTCTGATTTTCGTAAATATAGATTTCAGTGGAATTGGTAGTTTTGGGTTTTTGATTTCGCGCACCGATTCAGTTGTATCGGATTATAAATTGCTTTATTCCAACATGACGATGTGAAAAATAGTCGTTTGTAACATGAAAATATTAAACTTTCAAATGACTTTATTCGATGAATAGCATTTCGTTTTTGACAATCTCTCCGCAGATATATAGGTACGTTATCTGTCAAAGTGCCGAAGTTTTTTCTCGAATATCCTACTTCCTACTAATATTATAAATGATTGACGAAAGTTTACTAGTATTATGGATGTTTGTTAAGTTCCTGGGGATCGAGATTTACATGCAAAGGGCTTCCACGTGGACAAAGTCGCGGGCGGCCTCTAGTGCCTTCATAATAGTAAAAATATCCACGTCAGATTTAATTTCTTCATAATAAAGATATCGTTTTATACGAAACAGCTTCTTATACACCCATTTTACTCAATTTATCAACAAAACAAACCATTTTGGAGATAACTGGAATCGCTTCAGAAATAGAACTAAAGTTCCTTCAATCGTGGAATCAATCTCTCGATGATATTATAAATAGAACTCTTTGATGTGCCGACAGACGAGATTTGATCAAAGCATTATGTATGTCTGTTCGTCTGTTGGTGTGTTTGTCCGTACAAGACGTGTTTTATGGAGTTCTTAGTTAATTTATTAGAGGGGAATGTAGCAGCTTTGTATGCTAGAATTAATTTGTTTGCTTGTAAATGTTGGTACATCTTGATTGAATTGGTTTACCAAGGTTTAACTGGGCGAAAATCTATCATATTAGGTAATTACTTGTATTAACTGTAACACTAAAGGCAGCTTTTTTACTAACAACTCATTTCTCTAATGTCAGCAGTACAGCATAAGTAGTCAATTGTATATTAGGCGGTATAAAAAAAGGCCTTAATCTATTCCAAACTAAATGCTTTATTAGTAGTCACCGTTATTTGCTAAATAACCCCTTAATTTTGGCAAGCCACCAGCCACTGCGTAACTGTCTCCTAGATATACTAAGAAGACCTTTTTAAAGTAAAATAATTTCGTATTTATAAACCGCTATAACTATTATAAGCCACTAAATAAGTCAGTAAATGATTTAAACGCCTTCCCCGTACCGAGGACATAATTCTCTGAAATATCATTCCTTATATTCTTACATCAATAAGATATTATATTACAGTAAATATAATATAATGTCAACTTATTGAGGCGAATGTTTGGCGGCCCGTTTTCGTAAACGATGTATTTCCGAAACATTTGTCTGTATCAAATGTTCAGGATAAATAACTGAAATAACTTGGGATGTGATGTATCGAAATGTATATTGAATTATTATTATGAAGAAGAAATGGCTCTTACAAGGAGACGAATTTGATATATGGAATTTGAAAGTAAAAATATCTTCGTAAGATAATATATTTATTTGTACTCATCTATACTAATATTATAAAGCTGAAGAGTTTGTTTGTTTGATTGTTTGTTTGAACGCGCTAATCTCAGGAACTACTGGTCCGATTTCAAAAATTATTTCTGTGTTAGATAGTAGTACCAGTGAAAAATGTTACAAAAACGGGGAAAATTATGATTCTCTTATGTGACGCAAGCGAAGTTGCGCGGATCAGATAGTTCTTAATATAGGTAAGGCGCACAGTGGCGCTGCAGTCTCTAGTTTGAATCCAAAATTGGGCTAAAGAGTTACCCTTGAGTTTTTCCGTCAAGAAATTCAGTGATTCCCCATTAAGAACTTGGAAGTCGCAGGCCACCGCGCTTTTGACAGCACGTGAAATCGTTGGTAATATTACTCTAAAAAAACTACATCAGTAAAAAATCCCCCATAATAATTTCACCTTAAATGTTTCTTTATTTCTTAAAACAAAATATCCATTTCAACCTGCATCACATCAATCCCCGTACATGCGTCACTGCTTATCGCAGACAACGTCCAACACTGTCATACGCTCAAAAAGAATATGACATAAAAGTGAAAAATTCACAAAAACGCTTCAAGGCGTGCTGTGGTCGCGTAGCCGCGCGTTATCGCGACAATTAATCGCGCGAGCTCGCTACACTATCGCGCGCTGCATCTAGGGCTGGCTCGAACAAAATGTTGTATTGTTATTATAATAATGTGTATTTTAAATGGGTTTTATAGTGTAACCCTGCTGTAGTCTAGTGCTTCAAAATTGTGCGGTGGAATTAAAAAGATTGTGTGTTTAAATCGTAGCCATTTTACTATCACTTTAATGACTTTCCATTATCCAATTTCTTAAGCTTAGCTTGAGTGGTCAATTAACTATTAATTTAAATATGTACAAGTTTATTGGACAGATTACATAAATTAGTTCATTACACTTACATACCGTTTAAAATCTAATCATATACGTTATCTCATATTTGACATCACAAATTCAAAAACCTCGATAAGGCCGGCGTTTAAACCTTTCTAGACTTATCTGGAACACAAAGGCAGTCAGTTTCATAGTCCATTTAAAATAGATAGCCTGGGAACGGGTGTTAGCTATTAAGATTACAAAAAGCAATAACATATGCAAAGATTAAATTTTATAGTCACGAGATTGGTATGAGCTCTTCAGATAGTATAGAATTAGCAATAACATTTAGCTTATAGCAGGGTAAGCTGTTGTTAAGTAGCCGTTTTATGGTAAAGGAAATTTAGTACTTGATCTCCAATAATTTCTAGCAAACATTTTATGAATCATCATTTAAGGACACTCAGGTGTCAAAAAGAAACTCCTTCTTTTTTATTGGTAACGGGAGACATATAAATAAAATGACGGCGAATTTTTGAGGACAATTAATAAATAATATTATCTATTTTATAGTTTTTTAATAGATGGATTACTACTGATAGCACAAATTGCGAAAAGAAATCTGAAAGAATTTTATGAAATCACAATTTTATGTCTTTATCAAAGTTGAAAACTGTTTCAGCAGAAAACATTTTCAAACCTATTTAATTGTTCGGATCAAATAATAAAGTTTTTGTGCCATTTATTTTTACATATGTTTATTATGTATCTACTTTGGCGCAAAACAAGAAAAAGCTAAGATTTATTTCCTAATTTACTTACTTTCTTATATCAAAAAACTTCTATCAAGCGTTACAGTCCACGTCCACACATAACAACTTTGATAAATAAATTCATGTCCAAGTGCGGGCAGCCCTGAGGCCGCGGTACGTTTTATGATTTCATTTTGTCGATGTGATGTCATTTGACACTTTCGGTGTACGTGCCCGTCTTCGGGATTCTTGGAGCCTTTATGATAGCTGGCTTTTAGATAGACAAAGTGTAAGCCGAAATTTTGGGGCAGAGAAAAATTGTTGTGTATTTTTGCTTCGTGTAGTATTAGAAGTGGCAGGCTTCATGAGTGAGACTTAGAGATGGATTCTTAGTCGAAATTGTATTTGTTATGAAAAGAGTATGAAGGATATATAGCTTTTGGGGTTTTGAATACGGTTCGTACTGAATGATTATACGCACTCCAAGTTAAAATCTTAAGCTATTTATTAATGCGATGTTCTTTCAGACGCTATCCAAGAATAGATAGAATATTTGATAGTATCGAGTATTTATGTGCTTAATGTCAAATATTCTGCAGTACGATTTCCTACAATTGAAACCATCGAGTATTGAGTTTGACATTTAAAATGTACTGCAAAAATAGTTTCTACGACACCCGTTAGAGGCGCTAGTGGCAGAGAATCGCGCTGCTGGACTTAGGGCCTTAGCCTAGGCTTAATTTTGATAGTGCATAATTCTATAAATTGTAACAAAGCTATATTAAAGTGGACAATTGAAAAGCCTAGCTGTAGTTATTAAAAAACATTCAACGTTCAACGTTCGTCATATATTCTGAATTTCAATCAAAAACCACGCGTGTAAACCGCCAATTACCAGCCAGTGAATCCCAAAAATCAATGAAACCCATTAACCGCAAAAAAACTGTGAAATTGAGTCATAAAATACCTGTTATAAGTACTGCGATAATCGTTTTATAGCTCAGTAAAACGCAAGCGAAACTGAATGGAATACTATTTAAAAACCGTTATTTCACCGGTTTACGATGTCCGTATCAATTTTGCATCGTAATGTTACGATTCGATTGTAAATATACGGTTTTATTTGCGTTAGTGTCTTACGGGTTAGGTTACATAGTTGAGAATGTTGCAATAGGCTTTATTTAAGGCTGGAGGACATTTTATACACTATTTTAAAAGCTCTGAAAACCTTTCATCGTGCTGTTGAAAATGTTTAAGAAGTTATTAACCACCCTTGTAAGTACTAAAATGAGAAGCGCATCCCAGGCATGAAAGGAATATGTTCACATGCTCTTAAATAGAGAGCAGAGAGTATTTTAATATAATAAGGGCCTTAATAATTAACATCATGTAAGCTCTGATTAGTTATAGAGCCTTTAAACACATAAATACATATTTTCGCACTTTGCCCGACTCGGGAATCAGACCCGAAACTTTATAATCAGCAGTCTTATACATACACTATCGCCCAGATCACAAAGGTAATCAATAATATATGTAGATACAACTACTTCCTACTAATATTATAAATGCGCAATGCCTATAGTATAAAATAATATCACTTTATTAATAGCTCCTCCTCAGAAAATGCACAATTTATAAATAAACTTCAAAATAATCTCTTCTAAATATAAGCAGTACTCAGAATTAATATCGCGAGCAGTGTCAACAGGTGTGTTGAATATATTACACTAAGTCCATGTAAGTGCCTCTCAGTACTTTCATTATGTAATAGTTAGGTGTAATTCGCGGTATTAGTTATATATTACATATATATCATGTACATGATATCTTTATATGTACATAAATGCTCTTTTAATAGAACAGAATAGCATATTTGGAATCAATATTCACTTCTTTTTTGGATTATATTTTAGAGAATGTGATGTAACTGTTATGTTAAGTCAGTATTAATCAAATTAACTGCACGTTTGGCGCAGTGGTTTAAGCGGTCACCTCGCCGCAACAACCGTAGCGCCGCGTGTGGTGGGTTCGAATCCTACCCGGGACAAATCTTTGTGTGATGAGCACGAGTATTTGTTCTGAGCCTGGTTGTTAATTTATCTATATAAGTATGTATTTAGAAGTATATAAGTATGTTTATCAGTTATTTGGTTACCATAGTACAAGCTCTGCTTAGTTTGGAATCAAATGACCGTGTGTGAGTTGTCCAATAAAAAAAAAAAAAAAAAAAAATTAGAATAACTTACGACCAAAAAAGACTATAAATTAAGTAGTGACATTTGTTTCTGTGCGATATTTTTTGAACTACATAGATAAAGTGGCATAAAGTCACGCGTTTTTCAAGTAGGGGTAGACAAAGGACTGAAAAAAATATGCTAGATTGTGAGCAATAGAAGTCGACAAATCGGTTACTTTTTTAAAACCATAAACTAACCTGTTCTATTCTAACCGAGGTTATTGGAAATGTGTTAAAATATACCAATTACCCATGTTCGTTTGCTATGTATTCACCATTTACAATGCTCCAATCTTCTAATACTTGTCACTATCTCTTCACTGAATAATATACTCAACATCACAACCCGTACATATGCTTCACACTATGTACAATAATCTGTACATACGTTAATTTAGTTTGAGACGTAACGTAACAGCTGTGTTGTCTAACATACTGTGTTATATTGTTTACTAAATGTAGAGGTAAATTTTGCTTGATATTAAGGTGTTGATTTCAATGGTTTGTTGTCTGGGAAACTGTCTGACATTATTTTGAGTAATAAAATAGTTTCACAACTTGATGATAGTTTGATAAATAAATATGTAGGTATATCACTCTGTTTATTTTTTAGTAGGGAGCTTAGCTAGAGAGGGAATTGGCTTTGAGTTCACCGTGATGAGCAAGTTTTGTTGCTTAAGTTTTTTTACGATTAGAATGGTCAATCTGAAGAAAGTGTGCATTTTCGAATTTGAAGATCGTGGGTCATTTTTCAATGAATCCTTATAATTCACTGTCGGTTTTTCAAATTTTAAATAAATAAGCAAATTGTCAATTATAGCTCAACTAAGGAAATACTAGAGTAACTTTTGACTTCTAATCAAAAGCCTGCGAGTTTCTCAAAAACATTTCACATAGGACGACCACTAACCACACGAAATAATCGAAACAAATTTTAATATATACACGAAAAACTGAACTAATCTTCAGATTTAAACCCAATTTGCTGCAATTTACAAACAAATCTCTGTAAATAATTTTCCTACTCACCCTTCAGAATATCATGATAATTTAAATCAAAGACTGTTAATCTAATGTAACCGAGTTGTGTCATGATAACGCAACCACTTTGATGTTGATTTACTTAAACAACAAGACTGAGAGTCAACGGGTTAGTGGATAAGCGGCCTGTTTATCGTTAGTTAACAAGAGATTTGTTGCATTATATTAAGTCGGGGAAAAAGTCTTTTCGCATTATAGTATGTATGAACTTGTAATAAAATCTCTTTGGCTTCAAGAATCACAAATGAGTACACGGTTCATTAGGTTTCTTTCATTGAGCTCGTGAGGTACCCAATTATCGAGCTTTTTTGTGTAGAGAAAAGATTTTATTACAAGTTCATACATACTATAATGCGAAAAGACTTTTTTCCCGACCTAATATTAACAAATTGTTTAGTGTTAAAATAAGGTTTACACGACTTAAACTCTCGCGATTTGTAACGTAATTCTCTACAGTCGGTACTGTCGAGTATCGTGAGTTTGACATTTAAAATGTACTGCAAAAATAGTTCCTACGGAGTCTGTCAGAGGCGGTGATCAGATTTTCATACAAAAATCTCATTAGCCGGTTGCACTGGTCCATAGTGGTAGAGAATCGAGCTACTGTAGACATTATTATAATGTTAGGGAACTTAAGGGCTGTTCAAAATGATGATACCTTATTTGTTTACCCGTTTTCGGTCTGTGACTGTTTTTTTTTCTAGCGCAACGGTCAGATGATCAGCAAAAAGTGATGTGCCTGTTGCCATTTTAGAGGGTAGAAAAATAATAGAAAATGTATTTTTTCACAAAACAAATAATTAATACATAAACCTAATTATTTAAAGATAAAAGAAAGATGAAAAATATTTAAAAAATATAACTTGTAAAACTCCTACGTTCCCAGTCAAACCTCTACCATCATGATAACATGTTACAACATTGATCCACCTGATACGCGACAAAATATAAAGCACTATTTTTATGCGCCGACGCCGCTTGTACATAAACTACACTGTTTATGCACTACGCAAGTACGGTGAAAGTTATTAACTCATAGATTAAACCTAATTAGACTATATTAAGATATACGGGTAATGAAAATAGATAATTACTGGTTGAAAATATATTTAGTAAATAGTTACGGAATTTCGCATAATTTGTAAGATGCAGGGCTGAATGAAAGGCTTTATGGCCATTTCAAGGTACGGTAGTCTTTGAAACTAGCTTCTAAGTTCATATCGTTGAGAATCTATGAGCAATCTAAAACGTTGCAGAAGTAGTGATACATGTTACTAGTAGGTCCCCTGGATAGGTACATAGTGCAGACCGAAATATGGGCATCAATTAATATTCAGGCATCACTTTTCTTTTCGAGAATTGTTATCATATGTCGTTTACACAAAACCTGGCCAACTATACACTTTTTCAAACTAAGCATATGGATTAGATTTCGATATATATTTAGCAAAGGAAAAGAGAACTTAATTTATAATAATTTATTTTCTCAAGACAGACAGTAGCTAGTTTTCCAATTTGTAGTGATTCAGATCTATTATCATAACAGTCATTCTTAGAAAACACTCGTTTTGTACAGGAAACCACATCGGCGTAAATATTAAGAGTTAACTTAACAATGTTGCATCTTCAGTAGCCAATAAGTTCTGTATTATCTGTGCTAATAACAATAACTATTTATCTTTGAACAATTTTACGACTGGCAAGAAACCGCTAGTGTTGTGGCAACACTGGTGCTTCGCACTTGAGACTACAGTTTATGGTCTTAGCTTTAAATTGATTGGTTATTTTTGTTAAGTTGCTAGTTGTAAAAATGTTGTTTAAAATATATGTATTTTAAGGGTACAAAAATTATATACCTATAGGTTTTTTCGGTTTCTATGATTTTAACTGATCTCCTGAGTATTAATTTATCTTAATTCACAATATTATATGATCAGTCGTTAGTGTGCGTCATTGTGAGATAAACTTTATTAAAATTAAACTAAGCTAAACTTTGTCGCTAATGGTACGAAAAACTATGGATCAAAAATAAATATCACGCTTTATATAACACAGCAACAACAAAAAAGTCCTATTAATCGTTCAAAATAAAAACAAATACTTATATTATAGCCTTTACTAACAAATCGCCGACCGTCTTCAAAAAGCCGTTTACTATTTAGTAGCATAAATAGCCTGTAGCTCGTTAATCATAAACAATAATGACAGATCATTTCCCATGTCATTTTATACAGAAAATAATGGAAGACATTAGCAAAACGTTGGGAACAATTACAAGCTCGTTATTCCCGCGCAATTTGACAGAACAAGATGGACGTCGGTACCCGCCATTACGGTACGGTCGTTGTTAATTTTATGTTGATCCTTTGTTTTATTGAGGTTTAAGTACTTGGTTTATTTGTTTTAGGAAAAGTAATAGGTAATTTGAAATGGTGCCTTATTTATTTGATTAATTTTAAAGCTTTTTTTATATATTATGCTCTTCTGCATATATTATGTTAAGTTTAAGCCAATTCAGAATAAAAAGTGTTGGATACTTCAGATGAAATACGGTTTCCATTTCTTAATTCTCCATTCTAATCCAATAATACCCAAGAATATTGGTTTGCTTCTTGTTTAGACCGAGTTGCAATGACCACGGTCGCAAACTCACTATCTCAGACATGGAAGAAGTAGTCAAATTGTTTTTTATTCGCACTTTTGCATTTAACGAGCCTTATATTGTTATAGTGAAATTATTCTATCCTCTGATTACTTAAAATTCTATTTATAAACCTTTTTAACTGCGAAAACAAAGACGTTTACCCCCCGTTTCAGAGGAACATCTAGCGGTAGTTTATCTATTCAATAGCGCATAAACTCATATAAAAAACGTTATTGAATAGATAAACTACCGCTAAATGTACTCAAAAACCGGGCATTAGTGACTCAAAAAACTATTCTTTACTCAAAAGTTACAAAGTTTGATTAAAACTAGCAAAATTCTCATACTATCTTTAAGGTAAGAGTTCTTTCTTCTAGTATAAATATAATTGTCACACACCAACTATTTATAGCCGTAAACATCATGGCTACCTTCACTAAAAGCATTAACCATATATTAATGAATGTATTCCCGAATTCCGTTGAAAGTGGCACGTTGAACGCGCGAGTAGGGCAGTGGCCGGTCGATCGCGGATAGCTTGTTGTCGCTAGTGGTAGCTAGTGGTAGCTAGTGATAGCTAATGGTAGCTAGTGGTAGTGGCAGCGTCGCTAATGCGCCGCACGCGCGACTCCACGTATTAATTTGTCATACTGTCAACGATTTTATATGAAAAGGTGTAAGTGATGAGTGAAGGCGAGGGAAAGAGCGATTATTTCGGTTGAGGAGCTTAATATAGATTAAAGCGTTAACAAACTTATGCCCGGTTTTTGAGACACATGTAGCGGTAGTTTATGTATTCTAACTGTCATTTTTATATCAGCTTAAACGCTATTGCTATAGAGATACTACCACTAGTAGGTACCTCAAAAACCAGGGGGTTACTATTGTACTTATTTACTGTGCATGTGCTCGGTATTAATGGCGTTAAGGTTTGATACTATAACTGAGACAGCATTTTTTTTTTACCTGTTCGGAAAATTCATATGCTTGCATTTGCCTCTTATTTTACTCAACTTTCCGCCTAGCTATCACCAGTAGATTTGATGTAAAAAAATTGCTTCCATTAAATACATCCATCAATATTCTATTAAATCGCGATCTCCCCTGCCTTGTACCAGTCCATTACTCCGCGTAGCTGGTAGCGGTAACGATAATGACAGGTAGAATGTCCACCGTCACAACACATCATGCACGTTTCATACAAATATAGTACAATATGTACGCCAGTAAATATATATGCAATAGTTATCGAATTATATTTACTGTCAGAACGAGCACTGAAATAAAATCGTACTAAAATTATATTTTAACAAATATTCTTATTACATACACACATTTTATTTGAGTGATTTTACTTGACTCGACCCCACTCCACTGCCTTTTACTATATTTATGAACATTTTATGCACTAGATGACCTGCGCAACTTCGCTCACGTAAAAGGTTTCGTTATTTCAGGTGTTTAAGTGCTGATTTTCTAATGTCTCGGAGCCAAATATCATGATAATATGTTTCGCGTTTGAGAGTTGTAGAAGCTTAAAAGACAGACAAACTTACAATTATAATAATATTATATTAATAATATCACGCCTGCTATATCCGAACTTGTAGGCAGAGGCGTATAAAATAAACCCACATTTCGCCATACCTCTAGTTAAATGCAATAAGGGGTGAGTCTATAATAATATTTATATTTAACTGTACGTTTGGCGCAGTGGTTTAAGCGGTCACCTCGCCGCAACAACCGTAGCGCCGCGTGTGGTGGGTTCGAATCCCATCCGGAACAAATCTTTGTGTGATGAGCACGAGTATTTGTTCTGAGCCTGGATGTTAATGTATCTATATAAGTATGTATTTAGAAGTATATAAGTATGTTTATCAGTTATTTGGTTACCATAGTACAAGCTCTGCTTAGTTTGGAATCAAATGACCATGTGTGAGTTGTCCAATAATATTTATTTATATTTATATACTTCTAGTCTTCAGCTTTAAAAGTAAAATACAGTGAAACTCTGAAATTCATAAATATATTCAGCCAGTAGCCTAGGCAGTTTTGGTGAGAATTTCCAGCTTTTAGTAAAATCGGTCAAGTGGTTTATTAGCGGCGTATATTTTAGGACTGGCAATTAATTGCGAGGGAACGTTTTAACCTAAATTTATTGCACTTATATTTTAGGCACTTATTTATTTAATTTCAAGGCAGTAAGAGTTATATATTTAGGTAATTCAGCGCTAAAGAATGATGGTACTGAAGTTTGGTTCCCTATTAGGGTACAATATTGTGAAACTTCAAAAATCTAGTCTAGGGGCTACTTTTTTATCGTTTCTGTTGTTCATAAATTATGAATTGTTAATCATTGTAAATAATTTATTGTCCCAAATAAGTTTTTTTTTTTTAAATACACTCATATTAAGATTTCTTTAAGCCAGAATTGTTTACTTCTACGAGTATGTTATATGATATCTGATTTCTCCTCACAAGTGAAAAATAAAGTAATGTGTGCGCACACATATAACTTAAGAAAACTAAACTATTGCAAATTAAGGAATTTTGAAGTTAATCCTTTGCCAGAAAGGATAGGAATATACTGACGACTATCACGATTACATAACAATAGCTTATAACCGTATTTAAATGTAACCAAAGTATTTCTTAACTGAAACACACAACCTCATTACAAACTTTAGGGCGTGAACCAAAAAACACTCTTAAATCTGTATTCACCACCATGACCGGTAATTACACGAATTGTCCGTTATTAAGTGTCGGACAATGTGCGTAACGACCGGAATATTAATGCGTTGAATGCACTTCGATGGTCTGTTATCGGAAATTATGATTTTACGAGCCTCGGCACTGAAGCACGCCTGATGAGATCCCGTTCAGATAATGTTTTAATGAGGTGAAATTTTGGGTAATTTATTGTTTAATGAGTGGAGATAAGGTTTATTGGAAAGGTGTATTGCTTGGAGAATTAATTTTGAAAGAAATTATCCAAATTAATTTAAAATTTATGTGTCGCCTGGAAGTGAAAACGTGTCCTAACCTTACATTTTTCTTGCCTTTAAGAACTCTCTGGTATGTAATATTGAAGTAAATGTTTTTGAAACCATAAAAAAATAGTTATTTTTAATCCGCTAAATATGGTTCAATGATTATAAAATTCTAACAATCCTATTTTTTTTGTAAGATTATGATCCAGATTGTAACGGAAGTGTTATGACCATTGACCACCATAAAAAAACCTTATATTAACAGCAACAAATACGTCGAAACGTACACACAAAATATTGTTTCCCTTCCAAACCATTTAAAGGCAATTGAATATCAAATATCGAAAACTAAAAATCCAATATCACTTACAAAACCCTTTGTAAACGCAACAAAACCTGCAAGAGGCCATGTTGAATTTAATAAACATTTAGTGCCTCTCCCCGGCGGAACAAAACAAGGAGTAGGACAGCCAAACCTATTCAGTTACCAATCAAAGTCGTGGGTTCGAATCCGTCCGGCCGCTCGCCGCTGTGGACGAATAAAACCAAAAATTTGCAGAAATGCTAGTTGGTTTCATTGGTTCTGGATTCCGTAGCACATAACTCTTAAACTTACAACTGACATGACTAAATTCAGACCGTAGTAATAGCTATGTACTCACATAAAGTCACGCTTAGTTCCCATAAAGATAGGCAGAGTAAAAGGCAACACGTGCTCAAATTATTTCTTTTTAATGGTCAGCTGACGATTGTAAATAAAAAATATGTTTAAATACTATCAACGCCAGAGTTTTAAACAGTCTTTGACAGTCAAGAAAGCTCTTTAACTAGATTCGGCACCTGAAATTAATATCAGTGTAAAGTATGACTATCAATCAATAAAAAAAATGCGATTTATACAGATAGACCAATGCTATTCGTAATATTATGATAAAATATATTTAAAAAAGGACCCTACAAAACGCGGATCTCTAAAAGCTGGGAGTATCCTAACAGTATTAAAAGTAGGAGAATATAGGATTGGATATCCTGATTCCTGGAGTTTCGTCTGTGAATTCCTGTTAGCCCTTTCCACTGGATTTAATAGTTTGCCAACTTTTGTCCAACTGTTACGTTCCACTGTTAGGTGGAATAAAATGGAGTTTGTTATAAAGAGCGTTAGTTATAGTAACTTTACTGAAATGTAATCTCTATCCCCCGATTTCTGAGTACATTTAGCGGTAGTTTATCTATTGAATAGCGTTTTTTTATATAAGTTTAAACGGTATCGAATAGATAAACTACCGCTAAATGTACCTCAGAAACCGGGGGTAAAAAATTAAGTTCCACATTTGAAGAAGGTGTATGGAGGTTATTCGGAGTACAATATAATAAAAAAATTGTTCTTCTTATATCGCGATAGCATGCTATTAGAGCCCTATGCGTAAGCAAGTAAGAACGAATACTCATCTGTCTGTCAGTTTTGCTTTCACAGCAAAAGTATGGACAGATTTTGACGACATTAACCTTCTTTAACATGTTACTGTCCCACTGCTGGGCAAGGATCTCCTATCCACAGATGGAGAGGTTAGGCCTTGCGACGATCACGCTGGCCAAGTACCTTTTACTACTTTTTCAAAAGCATTCCCAAAATTCCTACATTTTTTGCATGTAGGCACTACGCATACGAGTGAACCCGCGTGGATCAGGAATTTCAAAACACATATCAAATCAAATCGCAGTTTCCAATTTTCCATTCGCACCGCAAAAGGCGTGTATCAAACGAATAGCAGTTGTTTTCACAGACTGTTATTATTGTTTGTGCCGATAGTCAGTGTGTAGCCAAATAAATGGATTGTTTCAACTGTGCTGTGCACGGTGAAAGCAATGAAATGATATGTGAGTGATTTTGCGTTATGGTTTTGGTCTGTGCTGTTACATATACTGACTTAAAAATGGTAAATAATTAAACTAATTTGAAGAATAACTGAATGTTTATTTGAGGGTAATTTATTTAGTAAAAATTAAGTGATGAGCAGAGAGCATAATCCTTACCATACTGTTTCTCTTTTGTTTCATCTTAATCTAATTTTTGTATTTTTTATTGTTTCAGGTATGTTTCTTCTTTGAAAATTAAAAGCTACCAGATTCTTTATTTCGTAAGTAGAATATATCAAAATCATTTTTTCATTAAGTTCTGAATTATGTCTAACATTGTTATTTTCGTCAATATTCATTTTTTAGTACACAAACGATTTAATAAGCAATACAAATACAAGTCAATCACTCAAGAAAACTTTTAATTAGTGAGTAATGAGCATTCTAATGACAATAATAATGATAAGTAGAGAGGCAACTTATTCATCCAGGACAACCTAATTATCCTCATTTTAAAGTAGAAAACATTACCCTTCTTCAAATACACTCGGCCAACCAAAAGATTTCCAAACTCATATCTCCTACAACCTATATCAGTAAATCAGTGTAAAAGTATCGGTTACATATTTATTGAGTGTGTGTCGTGCGCGGGCGCAGGCCTAATTCAATAACATTCAATTAAGAACCTCCCGGCAATTAGAAACCGGCTGTCTGGTGAGGAGTCTGAAAGGGTGGATAAGAAACGTTGTAATTCTGATTTAGTTTATTATATTAGTATAAAATTTAATTTAAAGATTATTTTTGTGTCTTAGGCATAGGCATTAGGCATTTAAGACACAAAAATAATCTTTAAATAACTTATTTCTTACTTTACTTTATATCTTTTTATAACTTTAAAGCTTACTTCCCATTATATACATAGGTACATAATGAGAAGTAAGTTTTAAAGTTATAAAAAGAAAGCTTGGAAATGTAATCGAAGTTGGTTGCAGTTCTTTTTCTTGGCTGTGAAGTTTCGCATTCCTCATGTGCCAATTATTATTATATATCCATTATGTTACCGAATAATACGATATTAATATTAATGCAAGAATGGTTTTGTTAAACATCAACAACAAAAAATAGAGCAACAAAATCATTGCGTACAAATCTAGAATCGAATTCCTTTCCACCCTTCACCAATCCACGTATCCCCAGTGAGATCTCCATAACAAATTGCACTGTCATGTTTTCTGTAATTTAAGCGTTATCTCCACGCACCGGTCACCGTCTTGGACACAAACATACAAACACACAGACACACAGACACAGACACACAAACACACAAGACACACAGACAGACAAACACACGAACATACACGTACACACATACATAAAAACACACACATACAAACAGACACATAGACATACACACACACGGACATACAGTCACACAGACAGACAGACAGACAGACAGATGGACAGACATACTTACTATGTAAACGGTGTGAGATCGACCGATAGTGAATGTTTTACGCGATGCCTTTGATGTCGCCACGATACGACCGAGATTTTTGAATTGATATTCTTGATGTTTGTTCTTGACTGGCGTGCTGTAGAACGGTATTTTAAAGGAATAAATTATTATAATTCAAATTAGTTAGTTGCATCTGTATTACTTTCATTATAGATAAAATATTGGTATGATTTTTTTGCAAGGATTTTTCTTCAAGTCTATAGAACACTTGATAATATTTGACCAATAAGACAGGCCTGATTTTTTTATGCTAATCCAAAACAAGAAACCTTGGGACAAGCTAAATGAATGTGATTAAATAATTTACTAATTTTAAGAAAAAAAATGTTTTAATTAATACGTTTGACGGCCTCCGTGGCACAGTGGTTAAGATGGTCACCACGCCACTACTAATGCGCCGAGAGGTCGTGAGTTCGATTCCCACACGGAGCAAATATATTAGTGATCCACCAATAGTTGTTTCGGGTCTGTTTGTACTTTGTGTCCGTAGTTTGTATGTTTGTAAAAGTCGAGACAAGAGCAATTTTTAGTGTGAGAGTTTTTTTTTTTTAAATAGGAATAAGTTTATCTTTATTTCGCTGTGTCAATAATGAGTAGAGTTGTGAAAGAGTTCGACCACCTACTAAAGTATCTGATATAGGACTTGTAATATCACTCTAATTTATGCAGTATTGTCTAATGAGAGTAATGAATACGTCTGTCTGCGCGGTAGGTTACTTAACCCTAGTCAGACAGACTAGGAAATGTTACTGGCTCGGGTCATATTGATTTGACGACTATTTGAGTTCATTTCTGTTCAATATATCTTTTTTACTTTTTATCTTAACGTATGGTTAGTGGTTAACCTAGTGTCAAAATTGTTTAAACCGCCCGAAGGCGTTTGACGTGGCTTAACGACTGCTATTTTCATAGGCAACAACCAGTACTACTTTTTACGTGCCGTCCGAAGCACAGAGACGCCCAGTTCAAATACCCTAAACACGATCACATATATATCGAATGACCGTGCTTACAATTGCTTAATCCACAGACCGATATCGGCCACTAGTTGTCAATGAGCATGCTGGGTTAATTTTTCGAAGGAATTACTTATGATTTTTTATTTCCATCAACATAAAATTAAACGTATAATCATATTTATATCCATAGCACACATATAAACATATTAGCAGTACCTATTAAACAGAATCCGCAAGCGAAAAAAAACATCAAAGCTCTTCACATTAATCTCAGTTGAGATATAAAACCGCTTTATTACAAATATGTTCAGATCTAATCACAATTATGGCCGCCATATCTGATGTCGTCAAAAATGAAGACATCACACGAGGTTATTTTTAGTACGAAGCGTTAGATTTTCGCTTTTTTATGACTTCGTATTTATTTTTCGCTTTTCTTGAGGTTATTTGAGAGTTTTGTATGTTATGAAGAATGATATCGAGCTTAGGAAAACTCTGTTCAAAAACATAGGTGGGTTAAATAATGCATACTTTACCCCACTGCTGGGCAAATAAATACCTTCTTTGGGAACCAGAAGGAAGATAGGCCTTTATTTCACAACATTTTCAGCGCGCTTGAATGTATTAGGATGCTCGGAAAGTAATTTCGTTTTTTGCGGAAACAAAAGACAGTTTCGACCTTTGAGGATTGTCCTAGTCTAATCTCTTAACGATGCCCAGACAGAATATTTTTAGCAAAACTACACCTACAGGCACAAACTAATTTTATACTGCCTAAGTCCAATAGCTACATGCATATGCATAACTATGCAAAACTTTACATCTTTCGCGTTGCATAATTACTATACAGAAATTAACGGACTCATGCATTATTTACTTTAGTTGTGCGACGTAAAAAATAAGATAATAGTAGATGGTTACCTTATAAATATTTGTCAGAATTACTGTGAAAGCTTGATTTACAAACAATGCGACGTACAAGGCCTAGTCTTAAAATAAAACAGCCATAAAAAGTATAAGTACTTTTAAATTGATTTATCCTATAGTATTCACATTTTTACGTCTATTTTTATTACTATTTTAAAGAATAGTGTTATTTACTTGTAGCCGGTTTGTGCCCAGAAACTTTTTGAGGATTTTTGTGCTTCGAGCACAATAAAATGGAAAAAATAGGGATTTCAGTTGTAGTCAGTAGAAACTAGCGCTAAAAATAGTTTCAAGCAGCTTATGCATAGTATTCTTCTAAATTGTAATACTAGCTCCTAGTTCTTTAGTTAACTAAAGCACATTACTAGCCCCCGGCTTCTGAGGTACATTTAGCGGTAGTTTATCTATTTAGTAGCGTTTTTTTGTATCAGTTTTAACGCCATTGAATAGATAAACTACAGAAACCCGATTGGTTCTTTAAAAAGTCCATTTTAACGATGCAAATTTCGAAATCCAAGCTTGCAAGATTAAAATCTTTCCTTAAAAAACGTACGAACCAAAAGGTTTCTTAACAAAAACCTTATTCCCGGATCTGTCTGAATGCGTTTGCATATGAATGATAACGGGACGTGGCTTTTTACGAGCTGCGCAGGCGCCGGTGACCAAGATCGATGATTGTGGCTGAAAGTTAAGTATGAAAGTTTCGAAAGGTTTAATTCTTTACGGTTTAAAGAAGTGGTTTAAATCAGTGATTGGAGGTTACATGTTCATGTTTGAACCAGCCCCTTTGTCAAACAAAGATTTAAAAAAAAAATCGGTGATTGGCTTTTTTAAGTTATCTTTATAACTAACTCAAAAATATATTTGGGCGTAGTTTTTATATACTTAACAGCCTATACTTATAATAATATGCTAGGTCAATAAAGATAGATGAGGTAAATGAAATTCAGCTTTTACATTATTAATATAATTTTACTACCTGACCCGCGCAACTTCGCTTGCGTCACATAAGAGAGAATGGGTCAAAATTTTCCCCGTCTTTGTAACATTTTTCGCTGGTACTCTGTTCAAATTGGTAGTAGCGTGATGATTTATAGCCTATAACCTTCCTCAATAAATGGATTATCTAACACTGAAAGAATTTTTCAAATCGGACCAGTAGTTCCTGAGATTAGCGCGTTCAAACAAACAAACAAACTCTTCAGCTTTATAATATTAGTATAGATTTATGACATGATCAATAATTTCGAACCATTATAGAAAGTTTGTTACTATTTCTAATCGCCTATTCTCATGGCCTTTTTAATAAAATATAATGAACCTTTTAATGTCCCACTGCTGGGCAAGGGTCTACTTCCAAACGAGGGGGAAGGGTTAGGCTTTGAGTCCACCACGCTGGCCAAGTGCGGGTTGGGGACTTTGCATGCCCTCAATAAATGTTTTAAACAAATTTTTAGGCATGCAAGGTTTCCTCACGATGTTTTCCTTCACCGTTAGAGCAAGTGATTATTATTTCTAATACACACATAACTCCGAATTCATTGGTTTGTTGTTTCCGGTTCGAACCTGCGACCACGTGGGAGATATCAACTTAAACCACTCGGCTATCATATTATTATATTTTTTAATTATTATTATGGCCAAATCAATATCTAGAACACAGATACATTGTGTTAACTCATAGTGTCGTACAACAAAATGGTGTAATAATGACAAATGATCGTCTGCAACACTCGACACTATAATTTGCGGAGTATCGAGTAATTGAATAATGTCGCGTCGCGGAGACTTATGTTTATGAATTATAGATAAGTGTTACGTTATTTATCTGATAGATAACGTGGCAGATTTTGTGTGGATAAGGTTTTATCATGATGATGAAATTGTTGGGTTTCAATTTCTTTCGTAGTAGGGAAAAGGTCTGTTGCGCCTGTTTTCTGGTTGTTATTCTATGATTGTTATACTTGATCAATAAAAAAACAATAGATTGACCAGTAAAATATGGCAATTATTATATTTGGATCATTATAAACGTGAGAAATACATGTGTTTAAATCAGAACAATAATAGAAATGTAGTAATGTAAGTAGTGCGAGGGAGATAATCCCATAAAATTATATGACGCAGTTCGCAAGTTTGTAATAACTCAAACATAATTGCTCAAAACTATTAAACATATAAACCAATTTAGAAAACTTACACTTATTAAATTATACTTCTAAGAATTTCCGAACACCATGACTTTCTGATGTTCTTTGTTTCAACTCTTAATAATATTTATTTATTTGCTGTAGATTACGACAAAATCAAAGCATAAAAACACTCAAACAGCGATAGCGTTTGATCTCCCCACTTCAAACCTTCCCTAAATCTACTAAAACTATCTCTAATCGCATCATCCATATCATCTTACCAATAAAACAAAACAACTCGAAAAAAGGTGTGAAGTATACCCATCACTTATCCACCCCTTGTCCGGTGAGGGTGTTTCAATAAGCTATCTAACGGTTCATTTGACCCGAGATCAGATAACGGCTAAACGATCATTTAATGTTTTCATTGAAGACGAAGATGTTATTGGAACCATTTGTTTTGAAGTTCTTTGTTGTTATTAACTGCGTGTTTGGCGCAGTGGTTTATGTGGTCACCTTGACAAGTGTGGCGGGTTCGAATCCCAGAAATATTTGGGTGATGAAGTCTGGTTGTATGTTTATCAGTAACCTGGTTACCACAGAACAAGCTGTGCTTAGTTGAGAACCAGATGATCGTATTTTAGCTGTTCAAAAATTTTGAATAAAGCACCTATTAATTTAAAAAAAAGTACTTATTTCGTTTTTTTAAATGTCTAAAAAGTGTTTCGGTGATGAAAATCAAAAAGTGTGTAAAATTGTAAATTTATCTACTTGCGTAACTTTGAAATAAGAGAATATAATTATCAGTTAATAATTGAATTTGTTCTAAGCCTAAAATTAACGTGAAATGTATTTTCGAGAAATACCTACCAACACTAAAACGAAACACTAAAAAGTATCGTCAAAACCTCATCGATGCTCGCTGAATCGGAAACACAATCCATTCAAGCGTCAGATGAAGCTTTTATTTTAAAAGAAATAAACAAAAAAACCAGCAAAAAACAATGTTGCCATCCGGTTACGGCGGAATATTTACAATGAGTCGATGCTCGACTCGATTGTCTCGATTCTCGATTTATTTTTATTCGATTCTTGTCTCTGGATCAGCCATCGAGAATGCGTGAAGCATTCCCCGAGTTAAATTTAATGTTAACGTTTATTTTTGAAGCAAATTGCTCTTACGTTGTTAAATTAAGACATCGTTCTCTCATTCGTATTAATGTTTATCTCGATGTCCCGTTTCACTCGATTTTATTCAAGTGTCAAATTCGATAATCTTGTCGCCATATTATGATTTCTCAAAATAGTCTGCTTGCTGTTCGAAAGTTATTTAAGTTGCAAGATTTTAAAGGCCTTTACTTATTTCTGGAATAAATGCTTCCCCAGGATTGGGTTAGCAATGGGTTTACTCAAATCCATTATTATTTCGTGGATTTTTGCGAGAATATTTATTATGAACAACATTTTTATTATTGAAAAAAATCATAAAATCCTAATTATCTTGTTCAAAATTCAAATGATTCTGCTAAGAGTTACATGCAACATAGTTCTCGATAAATGTAATAAAGTTTGCGTCTTTCTTATAAATAACTGTGACAAGTCTATTACTAACAGCTGCACTTTAATTTGTCAGATACACACACTTTCCAGTGAGCGACCGGTTTGTCACAAATTACTTGGAAAATGAAGGTGTAATACACTTCTGTTCGCCTCGAGGAAATAATAAGACCGATATTACAGACCACCCTGAAACGGAAATATAAATTACCAACATCAAACATAATCAGGACGACATCATTCAGGTTTAAAATCAAATTAAACATTATCATTAATGCAGTCTTATCACAACTTAATGTCTCTTTAAGATTTTATCTCTCCAATCTTAAGACGTAAGATTTCAACTTCGTTAAGTTACTCGGCCATAGACATAAAAACTTCAGACACAAACTTTCACAGAACTCTGTACTTTCATTGTTCCAACCTACCAACTTACTTACAGACTCATTGCCACCCTCATTTCATTATCAACTTTATTACAAAACGATAGAGTTGAAAATCGTAATCAAATCTTTTTCTAATTGCATACTCAAGTTGCTTTGAAAAACATTCCCTTTGCACTGGACATTATCCATTTTTACGACGGCACCTTAATAGACGCGGCATGTTTTATCCATTACTAGGAACTCACCACCGATTTACACGACATTAACCTCTATTAGTAAGGTAATAGGGATCAAATGAGATGCAAAATGGCTTTTATTTGTCGGCTTTTCTGATTAGCAACCTCTTGTATACAGAGAATTGTTTTAATCTCGAAACTTCATTACTAAAGGTCAGCTCACACCCAGACCCGACGCGACGCGGCGATACTTGAAGAGGACGGTAAAGGCGCCTGGCCGCGTGGCTTCTTAAAGTCGTAGGCTTCTTCTTCTTATCGTATGGTTAGTGGTCAACCTAGTGTCAAAGTTGTTTAAGCCGCCTGAAGGCCTTTGACGTGGCTTAATGACTATTATCTTGATTGACCACAACCGGGACCGACTTTTTACGTGCCCTCCGAAGCACGGGGACGCCCAGTTCAAATACCACTATGCGGTTACCCATCTATAGAATGATCTCGCCAAGGTTTGCTTAACGCAACTGGCTATGGGCGCCTCCGAGGCAGTACGACACATTTCTTCCTGAGAACATAGAATTCGCCAAGACGTGCAGCGACACGCCGCGTAGCGTGTGTATCTTTTTGCATAAAAAATGAAAATATATTTTGAATCTCTCTTGAAATCGACTGCCACTGTGGCGCTGTGGATAAGGTCGCTAAGCCGCTACCGTTGCATCGGGGGTTCATGGGTTTTTATTTCGCACACGGAACATTTATTTATTTGCGCGATCCACAAATAATTGCTTCAGATCTAGTTATACTTTGTGTCCGTAGTTTACACGTTTGTAAAAGTACCCGCGACACAAAAGCAATTCATAGAGCGGGAGTTGTCCTTAAAAAAAATGTGTGTGCGCAGCGTCGTTTTGCGTGTCTGTGTAAGCTGATCCTAAAGCTTAAAAATATCAGGACTGTTTATCTGACAACTCATTAAGATAGCAATTAATGTGATTTGTTTAATCTACTCCAATTTACTCATTTGTTTAGTGATTAAACTGTTGTCGGTAGCAAACTTGTATTTAATCTACGGAAATCAATTTAATCATTGATTCAATTTAATTGTCCAAAACATTCGTATAATTATGACGGGTTTGTAATCAAACTAATAAAGCAATCATTTTTATTACTAAATTTTTAACTATAAAAGTACTGTATAATAACCTCAAAATTAGTTAATAATGTAACTGTTGACAGATGAATAAATAAAAGTAGGGTAACTAAATAAATTCATCAAAATAATTAAAAAAGACTAGAATTTTAATGAAAATACCAATTATGTATTTTTTTGAAAGCTATCTACTAAGTCACTCGATGTTCTAAAATTTATAATTAATGTCTAAACTATTATAAAAAAGAAAGATTTACTGTATGTAAGTATGTTTGTTACTCTTTCACGCAAAAAATACTTAACAGATTTTAATGACATTAAGTTCACATATCGTTTATGACCATTTTACGCGGACGAAGTCACAGGTATAAGCTACTCATTTAGAAGAGGAATTGTATTTTGGTAGCGTAATTAGATTATCTATATATTGTATAAAATCACTATAATGTTTATTGCTTCGTTCAGCAAAACGTAGTTAAAATCACTACAATGTTCATACTCGTGGCTTCGTTCAGTAAAACGTGATAATATTCCCAATAGTTCTGTATACAATACCGTTTAAAACTGTACCAATCCCATAATCGCAAAGCGTTAAAAGATAAGTGAAATATACCACGATTTTACTTAACGATCGGAACTATTTTAAATGGTGAAACGGCCCAAAGCGATCACGGTTTCACTGAAACAAATGTTTTCGAAATATCTCCATTATTTTAATACGATAAGTTTAATTATGCAGTAAAGCTTCTGCCCATGATTTTTTCCACTTTAAAAGCTGTAAAAGGCATCCTTTGTGTTATTCCAGGTGATAGACTATAAACAAAAATTAGGGGGCAAAGCGACTGAGTTGCGTTGACGCATCGCAAAAACGACGTCAGACATCTACTCAAGATTCTCTTTGTGGATCGCACAAATTATTGTTCCGTATGGGAATCAAACCCACGACCTCGGCGTGGCAACATAAACCACTGCGCTACGGTGGCAGTCAAAAAAAGTTTGTAATACTTTTAACTAAAAATAGAGTAAGCAGCTCTAGTTGCTTCAGTAGGTTGGAAAATAACTTTAATATTCCACGTAGCATGATGTCAAAAGCCTAACCCAAAACTGTCTGAAGGGAATTTATGATATAATCCACGGTTTAAAAAGGATTTCATTGTTATTTACGATTCAACTATGAATAATTCGTGTACTAGATATTTATAGTTTAATAGTAATATTCCACGAACTTACTTTTGCGATTTTAAAAGCACATTTGTAAATTATATTTTTTTGAAACATACTTCTACCGATTTAATCATCAGTGCACTAATCAAGTTTGCAAACGTTTCAACAAAGCCAGTCATTAATAAAAAAAAAGGTATTGTTGCATCAAGCTTACTCATAGCGCAAGACTACAAAAGGCTTTCGAAAACCTAAATCACTTACATTGTAATTTAATCTGAAACCTAGTTTCAAACAAAACACTTCCTTACTCCCATTTAATAGCAGAAATCAAAGCTAGCCATAACACGTATCAGTTCTCAGATATTAGTTGAGCTAAAGTTTCAGAACGCCGGTGTGCCGCAGGGTAGTATCCTAGGTCCGCTCGAGCAATCATATCATCTGCGGCCGGCAATCACCAGTCGTTTTGTTTGCTTACCCGCCCGGGGTGTTCGCTGCACACCAAATTATCTGCCATGATATTCTGCACTCGGATTTTTATGCTTTTTGTGTATATTTTTGTAAGAAATTAAAGAAACTTTGTTTAACTTACAAAACCAATATTTTTTGGGTCAATGATCAGAAATTTTCTAATACCGTTCATGCAACTAAATACACTAAAATAGGCCATATTCAAAATTAATTGCGATCGATTTTTACGTCTACACAAAGCGTATTTCATTCAGGTCTATACATGTTTTCCTTATATGTTCATCTATATACCTTATATATGTAGATTGACAATATGTATGGATGTTAATGAGACAAGGGAAGTTTGTAAGAAACATTCCAAGTGGCGTTCTTTGGACACTGCCTACCCCTATAATAGTAATATCTAATAAAGTGTGCTTCAATATTATTTCTTTGTCAACATACCGTCTTCCGTTTTTTAAGTTCTATCACCACGCATGTAAGTATTTTTGGCAGTTTTGACATTTTGATGTTATTGGCTAGAGAATCGAAAGACGAAATTGCAATTTGTCTCCCCTGAAAAATGACTTACGTGTAGTTTGCAGAATACATTCTACAAACAATGAGTCAATCCCACACCACAGAATAACAAATAAACTACCTTCGACAAGCTCGTTTCTTCTCGTTTAAACTTAGTTTCTTTAGTTTGAAACTTAATACAGTCTCAATTTTCCCACTATTTCATTGCAAATCCTTAACAAGCTTGAATAAGTGTTCCATCGCCCCAGGTTATGGCTACGATAGGAAACCATCTCGCACGATAATTACGTTACTTTGAACGTCAAAACACACGCGTTCATTGTGGGCATAGACAAGAACATGGAGTTTCTTCACGTCACGATTCGTAGCTTATGTTGTTATGTTATTGATTTTTAGAGAAAATTAATAGAATTATGTGAATTTGTGTTGGTTATGGTTTTTTTTATTGTCTGCACTTTCATGGGAATGTGTTATGATGTATTGGGACGAGATAATGCAAGGAGACATACAAAATTAGGGAGAGTCACTTGCAGTATACCTTTACTTTACAAAGAAGTTTCTATGACAATAAATAGTTATCATACGAAAAGAGAAGTTTAACTAGTTTTGGCACAATTCCTCTTCATAGCAAAGAAAAGTCTCTTTTCTAAGTTATGCATAGCTTACTTTTTAAGTTAACTATTTAGTCCAAAAGTATTAAAAACTTAGACCAGTTCAAAACTTTATAAAGTTCACAATGTAAAGTAAAATATAAAGAGACTGAAATTGTCAACCCCTTTTTTAAAGAGAATAACTTTTCAAAAGAGTTTGTTCGTGTTCCCAAAAGATGCGAGAGTTCCTCATTGAGTCGTTATTCGAAGTGAACTGGCAACTTGCGCGACGCAGCGGTGCTTTATTAAAACTTCTGGCAACTTTTGAAAATTTAAATATTGCAACATTTTTTGTTGTTCCTATTTTAAATGTTTTGGTGGGAAAAGATTTAGGATGACAGATGTCGTTTGATAAAGATTTACACAAAGGATTTTGACCACAAATTAACTGATTTTCTTGAAAAAGAGAGGTTCATTTAAAAAGTCAGATGTAGTACTATTTATTTCAAATTATATTATCAAATCACATATACAAACAAAGAAAAAGATTTTAACGCCAATCGTCCGCCATTATAATTTCGCAAACATAAAGTACAATGTTTCAATTTAAATAATAATTAATTGAAGCCACCGGCCATTTGTGATTGCGAAATATGGCCGGCATCGGCATCAATGCTTAAATTACTGTTGCCTCGGGACAAAAATTTGTAAAATAAACGTATGATTAAGCAGATGTTTATGGATTATTAATTGGCGCGTAAAAGATGGCTGACCGTTATCATGCAATCGATACGGTTGTTCTGTCTCGAATGAATTCAAAAGGAGTATTTTACTGTGATAGTACTATTAGAAAATAACAAATGATGTCTATTGTATGGGGGCCCCCTAGAGTATTTATTTATTCTAGGTTTTAGTTTTTACTAGTCATTGAAGCGGCAACAGAAATACATAATCTGCAAATCATTCAGCTTTCTAAAGCTCAACACATATTCGGTTAATAGAAATAGTTCACATATATTATGAAATTCAGCATTAAAATTTATTCTTCTTCTTCTGCTAATCGTCAGGTTAGTGGTCAACCTAGTGTCAAAGTTGTTCAATCCACCCGAAGTCCTTTGGTATTATAACTATTAAAAATATAATTCATTTGGTTGACATAACTGGCAAAATTCGTATTATTATTTAACTCTCGTTTAGATAAAACCAAAAACAATCCCATTTTAAAGTCAAAGCAGCATCATAAAACTATTTTATGCAAAATATGAAACATACATTTTGATAGAAATAACTTCACAAACATGACACCATTAAACCAATTTGTTGCAGTATCAATGCATTTACGAGGCAATTGAGAATGCGTGTCAATTACCAATAAATTATGCACTCACATATCATAGTATCAATTAAATTCAATATCGTATGTGCGTAAAATAAACGGCGACTGTCATCTTTATTTCATACAAAAATAACATGCGACTTCGTTTGTGAATACGTAGTCGTAGATATTTTGAAGCACTGAGAATCTATGCTAAAATTGTTGAGGTAAAGTCTCTTTGCCCTTCTTTTATCTCAAAAAAACTAAAACGATTTATATGAGTGTGATTCACACAAAGACAGATTTTGTAAACGTAGAGAGATTTGTCAGGATAAAACTATTAAGTCAAGTCATAGTGTTTCTCCAAGTTATGAACAACCTTTATACCAATAGTATTGGAAGTTTATGCGTCAAAAAGAAATAAACAAATATGATGATGTCATCCCTTACAAAACTTTCCCAATTATATACCATTACTTGCTTCTGTTCGCGACTTCATCCGCGTCAAATCCTAAACTATTCTTCATCAGTTTCAGTTAAATAGTTTATTTAACTGAAACTGATGAAGAATAGTTTTTGCAATAAAGTGACTTAAAATCTGTTCAATAGCCTAACTGAATGAGTTGCAAGGATACATAAAATTATGTTCATCCATACATCCATCCTTACAAACTTGCGCATATAATATTTTAATATCAGTAAAGTATAATAAAAATATACACAGACAAAGTCAGTCAGAATTTCTTTATCATGTGGGTATAAAATTATGGATTTATTATAACTTATTACTCAGTGCCCAAGGCTTTTCCATTTCCATCCATCAGAGTGCAATCTTTAATCTGCACTGCGTAGTAAAGCGGGCTTCAATGTATCATACTACCCACGCTCTATGAAATATGAACGATATATTTAATACTCTTTTTTCCAGCTTTTAAAAAAGTATAAAATTGTCTCTTGCATACTCGCTTTGGCGCGAATTTAGTTGTCATATTTTATTCTGTCTGTTCTATATTTGAAACACTGGAATAATGTTTTTTGTTTTTAATTTTTAGTGTTACTATGAATGTCGTTACGGCCATGTTTTAAAAATAAGCTGAATTAATTCAGACAATTTCTCTTCCGAAAGAAAGCTTAATGATAATATTTATATGCAGAATGTTAATTCGATGCTTATGAGAGACTTCATTTTTAGGCATGATCAGATTGATGCCAAAAATAAACTTGGCAGTCTTTGGAATATTAAGAAAAACAGATTTTCTTCCAGCTATAATGAATTATTAAAATTATCACATGACGTGTTAAATATAATGCAAACAGGCATTAAAATGATTAAAACATGATTCTTGTCGAGATATCGCCATAAAGAAATTAAATTTACAATCATAACTACCTACCATATTTACACCTAACATCTTTATTTCACAAAATAATAACCTCAAAGTCCTTGACCTTTTACCAAAACAGAAAAAATGTAAAGACACCTTTCTCAAAGCAAAATATTTAACAAAATATCTACCATTTATTTACGTAAATGGCACATTTTATTTTCAAAAGTGGCAACCCTCGGGTATTTAATAGGCCATGACATCTGGTAGGTAGTCCGCGCAATGGACCATTACATTTTCTCAACGAGATTTTCACGGTTCATTCATGCGGTCCGTACCTTAAAAAAAATGTCAGGAGACTATCGTACCATTCATTCTAACCTAATTTCGTTCGCAACGGTCCCGCTCGTTAATGCCTATTTTTTATGGATCCTTTACAAGATTAATTCAGCTGCTGCAAGTTTTGCAGCGCTGTTGTAATTCAATTTAGTTAATTTAATAGCGCTTTTAGTTCTTAGTTTTTCTAGTTCTTACTTTTCTACTTTAGAATTTCTGTCCACTATCTACAAGTAGGGGGTAAGCAAGGTTTTATACTTAAAAATGAAGTTAGTGTTGTAAAAAACTGTAAAGTTGTCATCTAGTAAATTACTCAAAAGCTTATAAAGGTATTCATTCATACATAATATCACGTCTTTTTCCTATAGGGGAGGCAGAGACCAAAAAATGCCACTTGGTACGATCCTTACAAACTTCCCTAACCCCATTCACATCCATAGGTACGTATTGTCGTATTCTTCATAAGCTAGATAAATTATATTCAGAGATTTGTTTTACTGTCTAAATCTACCTTACGTGAATGCAGAAAACGATTATTTCTTTTTATTAACTGCATACCGATACTATCTCTACAATTTCCTGGGAGACCAATTAAAATTTTAATTACTCCAAAGAATTACAAAAAAGCATGCCATAATAAATTCTATTAGAAAATATATTTTTCCTGTATTGCACACAAGCGGCCATTTTAGATGACAGCTCAAATTACGTGGCGCGCCTGCGTACAGCAATTAATGAGCTCATTTCGCGCGCTTTTTATTTATCGTTCGGATATAAGTCGAGGCAAAGGAACCACTGTCATAATTCCTCTTTGCTTGTGCATTTGTCATTTTTATTTTATATCGCAAGATTTTCTTAGAAGATATTTTTAATTTTAATGTCCGCGTGTTAATGGACGAATAAAATAATAATGTATTGGTGTTACGAAATATAAATGTGTTTTAATAGAAATGATCGTATATCATTGCGATGTTAAAGTTCTATTCTTAAAAATATTAACAACTTTGTTTTAAGTTTTATAAAATATTTTAAAAACAATCAAAGTTTGAGTAGATACATTTCCTGAAAATTAGAAATGTCCTTCTGAAAACAAAAACTCTTGCACACAATAAAAACATTATATTACAATATTAATAACTTATCATATTATTTGTTTCAGGTACTAAAACAAACAGATCATGCAATGTAAGAAACCCTCTATTAAATATTGCTCATATCTTTTTCCTCCAATCTTTCCTGCCCTCCGGCTGTTTGTGACCAAACCATCGAAGCACAACCTTATTTCCACAAACTTTTTATAAACAACCAAAAATAACCATATTTTTTTCAACAACATCAACGCTGGCAAAGGAAAGAAAATAAAAGTCCTAACCAAACAAAACTCTTTTCAATTTCCGATAAAAAAATATTACGTTTCGTTTTACGTAAGTTTCGTTTTGATTCTTTCAACTTTTAACTGAATTAGAAATGTACCTAAGTTTGGTTGAAAAGTTTCTTTGAGAAGTTGTGCGCTGCGTACGAGTGCGTGGTGAATCGGAGCGAGACGGAACGAATAAAACAATGACCTCACCGGCCTTGCAACACAGGGCTACCAATACTTTACGATTATTGCATTTAAAATAATCGATGAAGGAATGCGAGAGTCATTACACTAAATATTGTTTATTTTTCATTATAGAATAAAGTTTTTCACCACTCAATGAAAATCTCTGTAAAAACCTAATGATACATAGGACTATAACAAATCGTATGTCATAAAACAATCATTTTTATTAAAAAAACATCTTATAATCTTTTATACATAGACTACACTTCGAACGAAGTCAGTCTAAGTATCATATTCATTTATTACGCACTTATTTATTTAATTAGTATCTAGTTTCTCGAAAATTTCTCTACCACCAAGTATAGATGAAGCTATGAAACTAATTTTCTATCAATAACACTGTCAAGTTGACTCTCAACAGCTTTGAAATATAAGTAAAAGTTAACATGTCTTTCTCAATAATTCTTCAGCTAAGAATAAATAGTTTTCACATAACAGAATATAAATTATCCGTTTATAGTTTCACAAATATATTTCATGTTCTAAGCAGCTATAATAAAGTAGGCTGAAAACTGTTATAACATGCTTTCAACTTAGAAATAAAATTAAATTGTTTATGGTATATTATTTACGTTTAGTTTTCGCAAAGTGACTGTTTGTTGAAATGCGTTTTGTAGTGATAACTATAAGAAGATATGAGATAGTTTCGCACGACTGAATAATTTTACATTATAATCATTGTTTCTAGCATTTTTTTATGTCTTTAAATGACTTTTACTTACGAAAATACAATACATTTAATATTAGGTCAATAAGTTGTCTAAATGCCAATTCTTTATTTTGCAAAGACTTTGAAAAAGTAAACAAAACCCAATAGATAAAACGGAAACAAGATAGAATACCTCCACGAAACAATTACTTAGTAAGAAGACTTATTAAATTCCTTTTAAAGATAAATTTGCGAATAAATTTCACTCCCAAGTACTTACAAGACAAACGAACTGAATTTATAGTGCATTTTACCGCCAAAATCGGTCTCGACAAGATGGCGGCTCGTTTTGGCGGGAACTTGCAACAGATCCTTATCTTCTTCAAACGACGAACGCAAATGACAACATTACGCGGAATTGTTGGACATTTCTAGAGTTTTTGCTTTTGTTGTTTTGATATGGAATGTGAAATTACACATTAAATGGCGTAATTAATGCTGTTATCTTACTTGTTGAGTAAAAGCGTGGTATTTGCTATTATATTGAGAGTTATAATTAAATTCCTTTTAAAATGTTATTTTAACAACTTTATGCAAACGTTTTCGTACATTTAAATGAGAGAGAAGAAGTTAACTCAACTTCTTCAAATTAATTTTAATTTGCAATTATTACAGGGTATTAAGCTGAAAGAACGTTACAAAAAAATACTTATATTTGAGTACTTACACCGGTGCGTCATATGTTGCAAAAGGAATACTTTTCGCCAATACTACAAAAAGTATTCTACCTTTGCAATATATCCCGTAAAACATTTCCAAAGAACAAACAAAAATAAATCCACATGAAAAATTGCAGGTTCAATAAATCCTTCGTAAATATGAACGTGAAAATCGTAAATCATATTGAAATACACTCGATCGGTGGTGACGGACAAACAGACAAACATCCCCGTAGCCTGGAGCTGTCATTCAGCCACCCCGGGCGATACCCTGCAATGAGGGTGTATTAAATTTTATCTTTAAAATAAAACCTGTGTCCTGCCTCAGGCATTGTACCTACAGTTTCAAAAATGCGCTGTTTTTCCATAAGCTTTTTATATTAACTTTTTATAGTAAGCAGATTTTGGTATACCAGTCTTGCCCGAGGCACCGCAGTTTCAATTTGGGATAAAAAGTATGTCTTTCCCCGGGATATAATCTCTCACCCTGGTGAATTTTCATCTAAAACAGCTTAGCAGTTTAGCTAAGAAAACCAGTAGGTACTCATGGAAATAGAGTTACAGTTGCGTTTAATTTAGGGGCTTGTTTAATGGATAATAGAAACTTATGTTCGACTTTATATTTTCTTCAATTATCTCGAAATAAAATTTATTTGAAATTGGTTCAGGAACTTCAAATGCCTAACACACATTGACAGACAGACATACTTTTAACAGGAGATATACCTATATTACCTAAATAGAGGTATTAAAGATACTTATGTTATCTTAGTATTAAAATACTAAGCACTAACACGCATTATTTTCTTAAAGGAGAAATGTACTTGTTGTGTTTTTCCGACTGTGTTAGATTCATCAGTCAAACCTTATTTAAAGCAAATAATACTGTCACGGCACTTCGATTGTGCGTCATGTTCTTCACAAGACAAGGACTGATTCATTTGCATTCGTTTTAATACTTTTATTATTGAGACTTTCCTCAGTAATAATAAGTTAGTATTGTAACTATTTAGTTCTGGTCTTTAGACTGCTTTTACGTAGCCTCTTCTTAGCAGACAATAGCTTTTAGAAGTCAGACATGTATACTGTATCTAATATATAAAATTCTCGCGTCACAGTTTTCGTTACCGTACTCCTCCGAAACGGCTTGACCGATTCTCATGAAACTTTGTGAGCATATTGAGTAGGTCTGAGAATCGGCCAACATCTATTTTTCATGCCACGAAGTGACGCTTTTTTTTAAATTTTTATGGCAAAGGAACGTTTGCCGGGTCGGCTAGTTTTATACTAAACATGCATCATGAAAATTTAAAAGGTTCTGTAATCTTTTTACAAAATAATTGCGTAACTTAATAAAGTATTATATTTTTCATATTAGTAAATAAAGCTATTCGTTAGGAATTAATTCCTTTGTTCGTCGTATAAATAATCGTGATTATTTCCTACTATTGATTTACAATATTTTCAAAGCGTGACCTTTCATTGTTTAGTGGGTTGTTTAGGTTTCGGTACACGGTAACTATTGTTTTATACAAGCTTGAGTGGGATTATTATGAGTACAACGGCTAATGGTAGGTTCTAGGATGTAATAAAATTATTTTCTGATTTGATTATTAACTTATTGCTTAAAATTCACAATGCAATCATTTAATCAATTATTAAGTTGGTAACACTGTCTTTGATATATCTAGTTATGTCTATGATACGCTATGTTTGAGACGAGAACTTGTGACATATGACGGTCTTAAAAATACTAATCCAGAAGAATATTTAATGTTAATTACATAATAATAAGATATAACAATAAAATATATCTTAGATATTCCAATATCTTTGCGTATTTTTTGTTGTATTATATTAGCCCGTAGCTGTGAAAGATAAACCGACAAACAGACTTTCGCATTTACCATATTAGTCGCCGCATATAGATTAGTATATAAGTACCTATATTTAAATCAAAAGTAGAATACCTCTTGTAGGAACTGAAACACTGCATAAACGGTGAAGTTAAGCCGGCAATCTGTCAGGCTTACTGTCAACATGATTAATTATTACTGACGGACCTTTCATCGCTAATTTAGGAATGAAAGAAACTCGCTCTCAACTGATTGTGTTTTGCAAGACATTCTGAGGGAAATATAAGTTTTAAGAGCAGGAAGTAGTTTGTTTATTGTGCCAATATGTGCAAACTAGCCTTTTTCCCTTCTAACTAGTTTTACGCCGCATTGACAGTACATATTATGCTCCAACAACAGAAATCCCGGGTTTAAATATACCTACTGGTAGATAAAAGTTATTCCTGAGTTTTTCTGTAAATAAATTTTCAGTAATCTTAAGTTAAGGTTTTATATTTCGCGCCTTGATTTCAATATGAAAATTTAGTCGACACTTGATGTCACACATTTGAAACTTTACTTTAATGAGGCCGATTAGCCTTGAAGAGTATGATCAGTTTTATTACAAAGAGAATTTGTTTTAAGGAAAATCTCTTAACATTCATAATAAATCCAGCTACTGTAACACAAGAAATCCATAAAAAGTTCAGAACAATATTAATTCTTTACAAAAACCTGCATTATCTGCGCGCGCGCACCTTTATCAAGATGAATGTCATTGTGAATAATTCTCAATGATAGTGGTCAGACGTTGATCAATCGACGTACGCGAATCGATGCCGAAGTTCGCCGGACTTTGCCGAACGTTGCCGATGTTCATCCAGATTTATTGGAGAGAAAATCCTCGATTTTACACTTAAATAGGTTTTTTTCTGAGTCACTTATCGACTGATTTATAAGAATTCTTATTTGTCGATGTTGTTTTATTTCGTGAAATCCAACGATAAATTCGCTGTACTTTTTTTTAGTACAATTGTAAAAGTATTAAAGAGTGTTCTTCATTCTTTGCTGTTAATCTGGTATCGTTCTTTTTAGCACAAAACGAAAGGTTTATTTTTATAACACCCGGTATATTTCTAATTGATATTGTTATAATTCCACGAAATGATTTAAAATTGTATCTTTTTCACTTTAAATGAACTATTCGGTGTGTAATTCCAAATTTTATGAAACCTAATTCTATTTAGGGTGAATAAGCTACATTTACACTATATAATTCTATTTTAAAAGATACAGCCTCACTTTTATGCCTTTTTACAATTATCCTACTTTACTAAAAAAAAATCATTCACTTTAAACTTTTGACTTTCCTATTTACATTAAAGGTAATTTTGTTATCATAGATTACAGGTACGTAACCTGTAACCCATGATAACAAAATAACAAAATTACCTCTCATCCCGTAATTCACATACGTTTCCAGTGAATTTAAATTTAATTTCGCGTCAACAAAACCGGTAAACAAAACGAAAAGCAACAGAGCTTAAAGGGTAAAGTGCAAACATTCAATTTAATCCTTTTGCAACATATAATTAATAATTAAATAATTAATTACGCAACGTATCCGGAACAGTTGGAAATTGAAGCCGGGTTGAAACTGGGTTGAACCCCATTGAACCCAACCCTCGAATTAAACCTTAGGGTTGTACAATTTGGGTTATTTGATCCGTTGCTCGAGTGGGACAAACGATGATATTGGCTTGTTTATTGTTGCCAATTGTCTTTGAATATCATTTTGGTAATATTTGAGTTTTAGTTCTGTTCGGTCTAGAAAGTTTGTCTTTGTTTTAATAGGAATTGCAATTAGAATAAATTAGTAGAGTATCATGAAGCATATTTGAAGGACAGTGTGTGTGAAGCAATAGTCAGTCTATTAGTTCAACATATAATTACCTAAAATAGTAATAATTTTAAATGAGTCATTCAAATACATATTTTAAAGGATTCCATGAAAAGAGGTTACCAATTTGACGAATTGTTACAAAAATTATGAACGTTCTCAAATTTAATTTTATTACAACCTAAAGCAAAAAAATACAATGTTTATTAAGACTATTAAATATTAAAATAACTAACGAAAAAGTTATATCAGAAGCTCATAATCGCGCTAAAGTTCTCTTCCCACTTGGCACGGTCTTAAAATATTAGTATCACTAAACCGGCCACCGAGTCCTTGATTTCCATTCTATATAGCCAATTATATAGCACTTTCCAAACACTCTTACTTTAATACACATTTTAAGGCTTTCCTTAAAAAATACTTCAATATAATGTTAAAAGTTTTTCACTATTTTTATAACAAAACCTTTTTAGGTTAGCCTCTTTGCTATAACGATTATTTTATGCGAATATTCTTTTCTGAAAGTGTAAAGCCTAATATTTGGTGCAAACGTGCCGCGAATTTTGTATGAGCTGAGAATTTTTGTTATGAATAGGTATTATGTATTCTGAAACTATGAAGGAAGATAATGTTTAAAAGTACTGTGTGGGTGTTGCAGAACATCCTTGATATTTCGATGAATAGAGCAAGGAATACCAAGATTTTACATATTTTAAACCCGTTTTGTATCTTTCAATACAAATAACTATTAAACTCAAAGTAATATCTTTTTGTATAAAACAAAGTTCTTCTTTATTCGGGTAAGACATAATTTCCTAATGTCCATGGCAGTAGTTATGCAGTATACTTGCTACCTTCATTCGAAACTTTTCACTGAGAGCAATGACTGCTATTCCGGGAAAGTAATCGTTACGTTGTCTGTGACATGTACAAAGTATTAAAAACTAAATAAAACCATAAGTGTTAATTACATTTTCATACTATTATTATAACTATCGAATAGCCTAACCATAACTTACAAAACTTTCAAAACGCACCCTACAATCAAGACAGAATCACACGCTGCCAGACGTTAAGTCCTTCACACTTGAAGGCTTATGCCTCCTGACTGTCTATAACATAAGTATATATGTACCTACAGTTATACAGAACGAATCACATCAACATCTTAAGTGGGAAAGCTTTACCCTTCTTGTTCACGAGTTTAAGGGATGAAATTGCCCTGAAAGTTGGGTGGGAAGTTGTACTGTTGAGTACATGATTAGTCTTTGTCTTTATTGTTACTTATCGTGTACAGTGTCAGTTCTTTTTTGGCAGAAGATAGCTCATCTTCTTGATAAAATATTGTAGAAACCATATTTGGCTAGATTTTCCTGACAGCTAATATTTAGACTTGTGAATTGTTGTGAGTACCTACTTCTATGTAGTAGAGATTCAAAAAAAATATGTTTCGATTTTATGGAGTATGATTTGTTTTTTAACTTTAATATTACTTATTATAATGTTGTTAGTGTCCCATTGCAGGACATCACGCACCTGTGACCTGCGCTAGCATCTGCCAAAATCTCCGATACGAATCGAGTTCATTCACTACTGTTTATCATAACTTAAGATATCAATCTTAGAATTGATCATTACCTTTGTAATTAGTCAGCCAATCTTCTACAAAATCGTCATATCAATCAGGCCAACTCATGATCAAAATGAAGACGTGTTCAAGCTCGAAGGGCCCCAAACCGCAGGGCGGCGGGGCCCTTGCGTGGGGCCCTTTGAGTTCGCACCTCGCTGCACCGATTATAATACGGACGCGAATAATTCCAGCCACTGTAATCAGAGATACGGAACGTTTCTAGAAGTCTGTTTATATCATAGAGATTAAATTTGAGACGGTTTAATTCTTGTTCGAAGTTTTTATGACAAGTTTGTTGAGCATATTCTGGTCTGTTAATTACAGTTTTTTAAATTACAGACAAAAATAAAATCGAATTATTTTCTCTGACTAAAAATAAAGAGGAGACAAATAAAACTTATCGGCTGGCATTATGAATTATCCGAGTTTAGGATTTGACTATTGTCAAACCAATCTTTAGGAAACAAATGACTGCAACTGTAAAATATCGGTGTACATTAGTAGTAGTACATTTTATTTCTTCTATATTTAAGTGCTCATCAAACAACTTCAAATCTTTAGACCGTCTAGCTAGTCCTAACCACTCGAAAAACTCAAATTCTTATCCATAAAGCTTAATTCTGCGCGTCAAACAGTATTTTCACATCCACATAATCTATATGACCGTCTAGACATAATTTACTTCGCTTCGTTACCTTCCCCTAACATAAAAAATCATCTTAACCCATGAGAAATGTCATACATTTTATCTGTAGCGAACCACGCATTCACCTGCCTCGCAAGCGCTCATTATAAGGTTAAGTAATTTATTCGTAGGGTTTAAAGCGATTTGATGAAATTTTCATGTGATGTGATGTGATTGCAGGCGTTTTGGATTTAAGGGTTCGTTTTTGATGTGGAGGGTTTGTATTGCAGGTTTGTAAGGTTGTAGTTTAGGAATGTAATGGATAATTTGTTTATGAACCGTGGTGTTGTAGAAATTACTGTATGGTGACTAAGGTGCTATTTTTATATGAACTTTCGGCTTAATGCTCTAAAATGTATGTTTAGTTAACTGGACTTAAAAAATAATTGATAGCTTGAAAAATGCTTGAAACATGTAGGGATATTAGGTAGATAATAAGGGACTAAGACTAGATACTAAGTAGGGAGTGCATGATTGGTACCATACTAACATGGTCAATTATACCTAAATGGTTTTAATGGTATAAGGCCAACAAACAAACAAATTTCAACGGACACAAAGTACAATCAGACCCAAAAGAAAAAATAAAATCTTTAGTTTCATATGGGAATCGAACCCACCTCAACCACTGCGCTAAGCCGTCAATCAACAATAATATCTGGTAAAGATATTTTATCCCAAACAGGAACTTACACAATATTTTCAATACATTATATCATTACGACACTCTATAATTAAGTGTGTATAGAAATCTACCAAAATTATGCGTAATAACTGTCAGTCGTAACGATAATCTCTTATCAGTAGTACGGCGGCATTCTTGCGGCCCTTAGGGATTTTAGTCTAAGAGCTTACGGCCAGGGAAATGCATATTAATAATAATTAGATATTTAATCTACTTTATGAAAAGTTGTGGTCAATTGTTTAAGCTGTAGAGTATATGTTGTTGTGTGATAATTGATGTGGTCTAGGGAACGATTCTCGTTTGAAAATTCCGCGTCTGCTAAATATTCCACAATCACAGTTCGAAGTGTTATAGTGTGCTAAGATAGGCATATCGTTTAATACTGTTCAAACTGTTATGCCTAGATATTTAAAAAGCAGGTTTTGGGTTGAAATAAATATTAACGAAGCTTTTATTTATAGCGTGCTTTTATTTTCACTGCAAGTTTCAATTGCATCCACAAACGACACAAATACCAATCATTACGTAAAACAAAACCGTATTTTTTACCGACTTTAACAAAAGAGGAGGTTTAAGTTCCGCATACATTATTTTATATACGTTCACCAATTTTTTGGCCACCTTAGGACCGATCTTCAAAATTATTTTCTTGAAGTAGTAAGCTCTTGTCCTACAAAGTATGAAAGCTCATGCGCGTGCGCAAGCGCGAGTCGGAAGCGATCCGTCACCGCGCGAGTGGGCGCGATGCCTTTAATCACCTTAATGCGGCGCCATTATGGATGGGTAGCCGCGGGCAAGCGCACTACGATCTCACCGGTACTTGTTTAGATGATACTTTAATGGTAGACTAGTTAGTTGTTATACTAGTCGAATTTTATGTGGGATTCTATGGTATGTACTTGCGACCTTTCGCTGTTTACCAAGGTTATTGTAAAGTTTAAAGAAAGCCCTTACTGCCCCACTGCTAGGCAAAGCCTCCTTACAAAGTCCATTATGTTTGTCAACTGGAGAACGGTTCATCGAAAACCTATAGACGCGGTTCGTCACGACATTGGCCCTCGCAGTTTAGCAAAAAGATTTTTTTAATACACACATAACTTAATAATACGAACAAAATAAACGCAAAGCAAAATCCACCATTTTAATAATAAACTATAAAACACAAATTAATTACAAACGAGCACAGATCGCTACATTAGATAATTCCATCAGCGCTTAGATCAAATTTCACGCAAATCTGTGCAGCCGTTTAGGCGTTGCACGATCTCTCGCATCGATTACGTCCATATGAGGAATGAATTACCGCGCTGACCCTATTTCTAAGAACATCCCACTGTAATTTAATTTACTTTAGTTTTAAACTAGTTGATGTCTGCGACTTTGTCCATAGAATATTTATAATATACTTGCTGATCCGCGCAACTTCGCTTGCGTCACATTCATAAGAGAGAATCGGTCAAAATTTTCCCCGTTTTTATAACATTTTTTACTGGTACTCTGCTCCTATTGGTCATAGCGTGATGATATGTAGCCTATAGCCTTTTTCAATAAATGGATTATCTAGCACTGACAATACACAAATATTTTTTCAAATCGGACCAGTAGTTCTTGAGATTAGCGTGTTCAAACAAACAAACAAACAAACAAACTCTTCAGCTTTATAATACGAGTATAGACTTTTTGATTACTTTCAAATTACTTGCCTGATTATGGCGTTCTTAAAATGACAGTAGTGCATTTCTACAGTCGATACTACCCACCAGCGATTGATTGAGGAAAAAAAAATGACTTGAGTAACTTTTTCCTTTATCCAAAGTACGAATATGTGATTCAATCAATCAACATTATAGTCGATAGTCACGGCGAGTGCAACCTGCGCCGAAACGTTAGGCATTTTAAGGTAAAATGCGTGTTCGCGTTAATTCCCGTATTCTATTATACATTAAACATGCAACGCGAGAGTTTAAAAGTTATAAATTAAACTTGTTTTTTTTAACAGAAGTACCAAAAAGTTCTGCCCTCATGCATACGTGCTTATTATAAGTGTGTTAAATATCTCTGTGCTATTATTATACCTTAAATTGGATTCTTAAGTCCAACGGCCTTACGTCCTATTCTAATCCTTTGCGTACTTCTTTGCATCTCGTTACTGCACAAAATCATTTAATTGTTTCTTTACATTGCATTGTAATTAAATTAAAATATCACGCGTGTATACTTTTCTGGAACATCTGTACATATTTTTTATTACTTGTCTGATTACATGTGAATAAATTAGAATCGTGATCCTTTGATATAATATTATGATACGTATTATTATCCAATAATAATATTATCAATAGCGGCAAATTAGTTAGTTTTGAGTGTGGTCTGTACTCTACCGGTAAACAATCTGTTTAATTTTAATAATTACTATTGTGAACATGGTCGGACATAAACGTTATTGCAGGGCTAGGGCTACCCCAATATAAACTAATTTCTGGAAATAACATTTATTTTAAATGAGTTTTGACCGTGATTGTGATTCTTTATCTTATATTTAAAAAAATAGTTAATTTTGCTCTTATCATATGCCACTCACACAGTTATTAGTGGGACGTGGGATTCAAACAAACCTATGAATTGTTCATAGGTTTGTTTGAAAGTCCCACGGCGGACGTAGAGGACTGCCAAATCTACATAAAAAAAATTGCATTGGGACTTTTAACCACAACAACAATGAACACAGAATAAGACCAAAACAATGATTAGTCAATCACAAAGTGGTCCTGAATGAGAATCGAACCTCCGACCGCTCAATGCAATATTACCAATTATATTATGGGTGTGACGACCATTTTTGCAGCGTAAACTCTTGAAATATGTAAAAAATTATTCAAAAGTAATTAACAAAAGATAATTTTATTCATGCCACCCCTACTGCAATGTCGATCGCAAAGTTGATTACAAATTAATTGGCACAGGGCGCGCACACACGAGCGACTGCGACTGCTAATGACGACTAATCGCACGCAAGTGTGTAGCCTGCCTGAGGCGGTGCGTTTAATTGAAATCGTGTCAGTACTTTATATTATCTGTTATTTGTTTTGTTTATGAATTAATTGCGGTCTGTATTAATTAAATGTCGGCTTTTAATTGTGGGTGATTAGTCGGCTTCGTATGGTTTATGTTTTAAAGCCGAGTAGTGTGTTCGCCTCCCACGAGTCGAGAGTTCAAAATCATGCAAATAATTTTTCTTCGCAGTTATGTATGTTACCGAAGGATTGGAAATCCAAGAAAGGAAGAAGAGTATATAAACGGTAGGGGTCTTTATACTCACCAGTCAAAATTAAATGTTACCCAGATAAAATTATCATGTCCCTGATGGCAAAGAAAGACATGGTGATGAAACCTTGCCTTCCTAAGAGTTCCTTAAATGCAGTCGTTATAAAGAATGCGTTGTCTCTCAACCGGCCCTTAGGGATGGAAGACTTAGGTAAAGCCTAACAGGCCTGTTCATGTGTGTTTAAACTGGAAAACTTTAACATGCTTAGTACAAACTGACAATTAACTAAAATAATATCTTAATAACCTCTTAACCTTACACGAATTTCAATCAAAAACTGTAACTGTAAAAGATTTTATGAAAAAAAAACTTCGCGATTAAATTTTTATCGCTATTAAGACCCGTTTGAATTGTAAAAACGTTAATAGTTCAACTCTTTCAATGAATTTGTTTGTACAAATGTACCGGTAAATAAACCGGTGTTTATCGAAATAAAGCAAACAATTATAATTTGAACAATTTCAATAATCACCGTTGCAAATAGCCTAACTTGTTACAACGTATAGGGCTGTTACACGACTCTAAAACAATATTCAGTTAATATTTTCGTATACTATTATTTTTTTCATCATTACCATTATTGTAGAAGTTGTAACGTTTTAGGTATTATCAGAGCAATAAAAGACACTAAACAAAGATAATAAACGGGTACCAATTTTTATTTTACTAACAGAATAGGAAATGCCCCGTGTTATTTTGTTAAATAATAATGGAAGTGTAATTTTGTGTACAAGTAAAATGGTGCTGAAAAAATCAAATATTTTTTGTTAAGCCTACCTATTAGCTTTACCTATCAGGAAAAAAATCGCGAGACAAAATCCAAACACCGAAAATAAGCAAGCGACGTAAAATTTCCATGAATATCTTACGAAGAAAAAATATTTAGAGACGAACACGTAATAAGAAGGGAACAAAAATAAAAGTAAAATGTTAAAATACCGTGAAAAACCGCGAAACCGTCATTGTTTTACTGCCTTGAGCCCAATTACGGTTTTACGATATTTTTCGGTTTATTTCAGGAGGACCACACGCGGCAGAACCAGCTATTTCAATATACGGAGCACGTATTTCAAACATTTTTATATAAAAGTTTCATATTGTTTTCAGAATTTTAGGATTTTAAATATACGTTAGCCTGGCAGGCTATATAGAAAATTCTGAAATATCTGAAAACTGAAATTGTATTTCAGCCACGAATTTAATCTCTGTGTCATGAATGATATTTTTACTGTAACTGAATTTTAGTTTTCCTGAAAGTACTTATTGCTTTGGGAAAAGGTCTTCTTCCGTAACCAGAAAGAGGTTAGGCCTTGATTCTGGTCTTGTGGTCTAATTCAGGACCTTGCATATCTAAAATGTATACGAATTATATAAAAAATCGTTCGCATTAATATATGGAAGTAATTCATAAAGAAATTAACACAATAACTAGGACTAACAAAATTACTACAACTTAAGAAATCTCCTTCCTTTACATTATCTTAGATAATCAACTCTAAAATATACACTAAAAAACTCTCAATTCATTATAAAACACGAAGATAAAATCCAAACAATTAGTTTCCAAACTCATTTGCCAAGGAAAGCAATCAGCCAACAGATCACTGAACATGTCTGAACAAGGACATTGACTAATAAGCAGGAATGCGATAGCTTGAAAATAGTTATGCGCTTAAAATTTATAGCATATCGTTATAACGTCGTAAAAGTAGAATTTGTCTAAAGAAGTTATTTAAAATATCCTTTTTTTAACCCTTAATTTCTACTTCTCATGAAAGAAAAAAATATACCAATACACATTGCAGGCTCATAGCTAGTTGCGCCCATTGATCGACTGTTATCTTTATTATTATTGACAACAACCGGGACCGACATTTTTACGTGCACGAAGCACGGAGACGGCCAGCTCAAAAACACGGCCACCCATCTATGAAATGACCGCGCCAAGGTTTGCTTAACCTACAGATTGTTTACCGACCGGTGAGCGCAACTGGCTATGGGCGCCTCATGAATGCAAAAAGTTTGTCCCACCAATTCCTTAGCTACATCTATACTAATATTATAAAACTGAAGAGTTTGTTTGTTTGATTGTTTGTTTGTTTGTTTGAACGCGCTAATCTCAGGAACTACTGGTCCGATTTGAAAAATTATTTCCGTGTTAGATAGCCTATTTATTGAGGAAGGCTATAGGCTATATATCATCACACTACGACCGATAGGAGCGGAGTAGCAACGAGAAATGTTACAAAAACGGGAAAAAATATGACGCATTCTCTCTTATGTGACGCAAGCGAAGATGCGCGGGTCAGCTAGTAACATTATAACATCTATATATCGGACTCAATAAAAGCGTTGTACATTTCACAGATAGTAAGAGCATGTGATATCGCAGGTCTCGCAGGACGAGCGAGCAATTGTGCCAGATTCTAGCATGTATGTGGAAACGGTTCATATCGACCTGTACCGTTTGATGCTCAAAAATTGGCAGGGCTGGCAAGGATAGTGGAATAGATTTTTCAGTACGGAAAGCTGTTTAGAGCCTAATGAGATATGGCAAGAAATTCAATGTCTCCCCGTAAGAAAGAACGTTTTTAAATTCACATGTATTCAATTTATGTTAACATTGTGTCTTTAAACTTCAACGTTTAATATAACCTTCTTAAAACTATAGCATGTTTTGCTATTACGTACTAATAATATAACAACGAATCATTTTAGTACGTTTCCTTCATTTAATATACCAGAAGAAAATAAACTCAAATTACAACAAGGAAACTAGAGGCGTAAAACAAGCTCCTAATTTCATAACGTTATTTAGAAGTATAATTATATTCTTACAAATATAAAATATTTTGAGTTTTTACATCATCCATGAAAGAATATGGCGGACTAATGAGGTAGGGTAAAGCACCCAGTAGTCAGCCTTTTAGTGAAAATGTCAATTTCATTCAGCCATATTTTTAACATTTACAACTAGATGTAAAATCATTAGTCATTGTATGAAAGGTAATTTATTAAACTTTAAGAAAAAAATAACAAAATATCATATTCATAAGATTATTATGGAAAAAATCCGCATTAAACAAAATATGGCACTTTTTACCAGTAGTCAGCCCCATGTCGCCACTAGTCAGCCATGTCTTACCCAGTAGTCAGCCTCTTCTTTACTCAATACAAATATTCTATTTTAAATATATTTTTATTGAAATCTCCAGTAAATAAAGCACATCTGCAATAATACCATGCAGTACAATTTATACATCCATTCATTTTTAACCCCCGACGCAAAAAGAGGGGTGTTATAAGGTTCGACGTGTCTGTCTGTGCGTCTGTCTGTCTATGGCATCATAACTCCCGAAAGGATGCAGTGATTTCAATTTAGTTTTTTTAAATTAAATGTGACATATGTGCGAGTGTTTTTAGACATGTTTGATGAAAATCGGTGGAGCCGTTTAAAAGTTGTAGGGGGTTAAAGTGGGGAGATTAACCGAATGTCTTCAAATTTACTCGGACAGGGTCTCAAATGGCTTCGCATGCTGAGAAAGTTGGTGGTGGGAAAGTTAGAATGGTTTAACCTAACCACCAACCTATAAAAAGTATGAAATAGAAAAATATAATGTGAAATCGGGGGTTTCCAAGATTTAAATTTATAGTTATAAGCACTTAGGTAATTGATTTCTAAATGTTTTCTAGTCAATCTTTCTTCACACGGTTCACAGCGATAAAAGTTTATTTTCTGTTCCTTTATTCCTTCTGTTTCTCAACTCTCCCCACTCCACAAAAGATGCTCTCCTCTATAAAACTATTTTAGCTATCTTGATGTGTTGATACATAAGTCAATGGTAGGCGAGGAAATAGAAGGAAGATGATAGAAGTAACTGGTATCATTCCTTTCTTTTCTCATTTCCCAAAGTTCCTTCGTGTTTCGGAAGGCATGGTAAATTGTAGGTCCCGGCGGGCATTCAAGGATCTCTGGCAATCGTTACCATTAGTCAGAAGCTTGAAAATCTGATAACCAGTCTTATGGTCGTCGTGGTATAGCCCAGGTAACTGGGTTGTGGAGGTCATATAGGCAGTTGCTCCATATAAAACACTGGTATTCAACTGGATCCAGTGAAACTGGAAGCTGATTCCAACATATCGTGACCAGTTCCTTAGGGCAGTCATTTGTTTTTGGGAGTGCACTTAGTCTAGCTTAATGGTATGGGGCATTTGTGAGACTATTAAACGATTTCGGTCTTGTAGTGTCATAATAATGTGTGAAATGCCAAGTACTCGACTCGTTTCCATGATTTTCATAACATTTTTGATCGCCACCATAGCACATGACAATTATTCCTCTTTATACAGATCTTTTGGTCTTTTAGATATGATACTATTCGGAAACAAGTAACTAAGTTTTGTGCCATTATAGCCGTCCACAAATTTGAACCTTAATGAAAGTATTTAAGACCCAATTATTCGCCCTGTTAATTTCAACCACATATATGAGAATTGCAAAAAAACCAGTAGTCAGTAGTAAACCCATGGCCGATTACTGGATCAACCTCATAATTTGGAAACCCAATAGTCGGCCACGTTAATTTATAATACAAAAGACAAATAAAACGCGTGCAATGCATGATTTTATCGAAGATAAACTATTAAATACTAGCATAAAATATCAATTCGTTCCATATTGCATCGAATTCATTGAAAAACATGCCAAAAACTAAAACACGAATCCTTAACAAAAAAATAGCAATGGCGACGTTTTTGGCCATGTCTTTGATGGCAGTTCAAAAGAATGAGTGTAACACGTTAACCTGCCATGCTATCGAATCGTAATTGTGCACATTAGTCAATAAGATTATACAGATTCGATTAATGATTATTTTATTGGTCTTTACTATTTTCGACACTAATTATATGGATATAAAGCCTGTAAAGGCTGACTACTGGTTGGGGGCCGACTACCGGGTGTTTTACCCTACTTCATTTCGTCGCACTTTTATACACAACCTATGTGTATATGTTTTTTCATAATAACCAGAGATACGAGAGGGAACAAGGTACAATTATGAACTGTGTGTTATAAGCTGTTTGAATAAGTCTAACAAATTGTGAGAAAATTAATTGAGTAAAAATAATATTGCTTCTTTTGTAACTAGCACACCCGGCAGGGATTGTTAATTGTGTGTAAATTTAGCTTGATAGGTTTAATATTAAAAATATTTGAAACGAATTCCATAAAAACCTGATAGATCAACATTAAAACCTCTCGCATTGTCTATCGTTAAAATATGCATAAAAATCTGTTCAACAGTTTTTAAATTTATCACTCTCATCAATACATCCTCGTCGATAATTTTATATAGTGTTTAAAACGTTTATATAGTTTAGTAAATTTAAAATTTGTGACAAACAGATAGACCAAATTGCTATAAGTTTTTGCTGGCTTGAGTTTGGGACAGTTTGTTTTATAGTATGTCGTATACAGTTTCATATCTCCTTTAATTCGCAAGCCGTTATCACTTTATATTAACAACACAACATATGCCAACCCTTCCCTATCTAACAAAAACAGCAGCTCTATTCAAAACAATACAGTTATCGTGAAATCGTTATCACATCGTTATAACGAACAATAACGTTATCGTTATGTCTTTGTTAACGCGTTATTTTGCTCGAAGCTACCGAATTAACTGCTCCCAAGTGTATAATATAATTGTAAGTTGTTCTACCGTTATTATTGTATTGGTTTTATTGTTTTCGTTGGCTATCATAACTGGGTTTATATATTCGGCTTCTATTGCAAGTGGACTAGGGTTCACACTTCAAGAAACATCGATGATTTTTTTAAGTCAAGTTTCGTTACTAATCCAGGTGAAATTTAGGTACAAATGTTATTAAATAGAGATTTAGATGTTGATATATAAAAGAAATACTGTGGTTGATCGTGATTTTTACTGAATTCCTTTAAAGAACCATGAGAATTGGTTATGTTGTAAAAGCGTAACAGACGAATAGTCATCATCATCTAGATATAGATTTGGATAGTCCTTGTATTTCTAGTAGTAACGGTGATGAAAAACCATTATTACTACCATATTTAAACAGTTTTTGAAAATTCCTTCATAGGCTAGCATGGCCAATTTAAGTATCACCTTGGCATACACTTTGGCCTGTCCCTTATTTTGGGAGAAAAGATATACCAAGCAGTGAGATAGTAATGGGTTTTTATTACAGTTATATCGTGTCGATATATGATAAAGTTCGTAATTCGGTTTTATTGTTTGGAGTTACAAACTATATCCAATATGGAGTATGTGATGTAAAAGTTTTCTAATATTACAACTTTTTGTGACGAGTACTTGTTGTTTCGACAAATGAGTAAAACTGGTTCAATGTGGGAAAATTCCGTTGAAGGAAAATGAAAATCAGTTCGTTAAATGGTTTTACTAATATTTTGTTATATGGATCTTATATCGAAACAATTGGTGCCTACTGAACAAATATGCTATCTTTGATAATAGTTTTCTTAGGTGATGAAGGTGATCGCTAATTCGTCCCGCCATTTCTTTGATAGTTCTTAATTTTGAACCCCACATGACACGTATATTTAAGCGATTGAAACACAATTGTTTCTGGTCTAGTTGTGTCCATTTTTTATATGTTTTTAAAGTTTTCGTGACACTTCTTAATAGTATAGGAGTTGTCTTTTTAAAAGAAAAACAAACTTATAAACAGATAAACTGATGCAAGTTACTTGAGGATTCTTATGATTCCTCTTACTTTTCCTATGCATCTTCAAAAAGCCCATAATAATACAACTTAATTCTTTAACACAGCTGTGAAATTGACCAAAAGCAGAACTTACAAAACTATATTCATCTCTTTCTATCACGTACAAGTTGTATACTTCTATCTCACTTGTTAGACGTCACTTTCTCCGTTGACTTGTGGCTGTCACTCATTTGTCAATATGTCCAGAAACATATCTCTATTAAACCTTATTGTTGAAAATACTAGTTATTATAGCTTAGATATGAACATTAACTGTTATTAGTGTTACCTTGTTTAATCGTTAACAAAAAATAACCTGCTATTTAAAACTTTCCGTTATAATTGGTGATTGTAAAACTAGTTGTCGTTTTTTGCGGCACTGCACTGTAATTGTCAATATTATGACGATTAACAATTTACCCATAATATTATTACTATTAGAGTAAGATCCCAGAGCTGCCAGACCTACGTCATTTTAGCAAAGCTGAAACTTTGAGGATTGTTAGTATAAAGGGTCTGTTAAGAGGTATGCACATCCACTACCTTGAAAGCGGGGCCGTTTCTGAGGTAGCGCGGAGTGAAGGTGCGTAAAAAACGACCCAACCCACGTTATAGTAGCAAAGTTGGTTTTCAGATATGTTATTAATGATATTATGTAGAATTAAAATTGACTATTGCCAGACCGTTTCCCGGGGCCATTACTTCTGCCAGACGCCTTAAATGTTATAAAAAAATGAGGTCAACTACGTCATAGTAGCAAGCCTAAATTTTATATATGTTATTAAAGGTACAATTTTAAGACCCCCTGTATGCGGACAGACCATTCCGCAGGGCCCTTCGTCCCCTAGACGCCATTAAACTTTCCCTATGAGTGCGAGAGTAAGAGCATTATTCATACGCATAAATGAAAAACAATTGAATTAAAAAAATAAAAATTGAAAAATTATTGAATACTAACTGACCCGCGCATCTTTGCTTGCGTCACTTAAGATAGATAGGTCAAAATGTTACATAAACGGGTTATGTAACATTTTTCACTGGTACTCTGCTCCTATTGGTCGTAGCGTGATGATATATCGCTTATAGCTTTTCTCAATAAATAGGCTATCCAACAGTAAAATATTTTTTTATTCGCACCAGTAGTTCCTGAGATTAGCGCGTTCACACAAACAAACAAACTTCTCAGCTTTATAAAATTAGTATAGATTAAAAGTACTTGGAATGTTTAGGAAGATAAGTAGCATTATTTTGGGAATTATTTTAAAAATAGATATGGTTCACACTATCCACAAAAATTATGAAAAAAAAATTGTAGTCATTCATCATCATCATCATTATCTGAGCTCTTACTTCCCTCATCAAATTGAATATTTAAATCATCTCCACCATCGTCTTCATTGTTACTTGAATTCTCTGTAAAAAAAATGTAGGTAATGATGTTGAAAACAGTTACAAGTAGGTATATTGAAATAATTTATAGTTAAAATAAAATACCTAATTCGTTTTCAAGTGATCCGCTTACGAAACTTGGCAATTGGTCACCATCAAACCACTTAAAATGATAATGGTTATCCTTTAGAACCCACCCTTTATTTGCTGGGCTTAAAATGCTAGGACGCTTTATATGAGCATTACTCCAGACACCCGCAATATAATTTGCTCGTCGAAATTGTTGAAGCAATTCAGATTTACAAGGAGGTAAATTACTTGCGTCGAATTTTTAACATTTTGCCGGTGGAATTTCTCATTCACATCGCCGACTGTATACGTGTTAATGAAATGTTGTTGTATGTAAAAATTTATGCGTATGAATAATGCTCTTACTCTCGCACTCATAGGGAAAGTTTAATGGCGTCTAGGGGACGAAGGGCCCTGCGGAATGGTCTGTCCGCATACAGGGGGTCTTAAAATTGTACCTTTATTAACATATATAAAATTTAGGCTTGCTACTATGACGTAGTTGACCTCATTTTTTTATAACATTTAAGGCGTCTGGCAGAAGTAATGGCCCCGGGAAACGGTCTGGCAATAGTCAATTTTAATTCTACATAATATCATTAATAACATATCTGAAAACCAACTTTGCTACTATAACGTGGGTTGGGTCGTTTTTTACGCACCTTCACTCCGCGCTACCTCAGAAACGGCCCCGCTTTCAAGGTAGTGGATGTGCATACCTCTTAACAGACCCTTTATACTAACAATCCTCAAAATTTCAGCTTTGCTAAAATCACGTAGGTCTGGCAGCTCTGGGATCTTGGTCCATATCATCCAATGTTATAAAAAAAAAACATTTTTTTCAAACCATCAAACCAAGTAGGTAGTTCCAATACTAATTCATAATATTATCCAAAAAAATTTTTTCAAACCGTCAAACCAAGTAGGTAGTTTCTGTCAAAAAGTATCGATCCATAGACATTTGTGCGATGTATAACATAGGAAAAAATAAAAACAAAAACAAAACAAAAAAACCTTTGATCCTAATTACATTTTTCTACATACAAAACAAACAAATTCATATTTTACAGCTATCTTTCATTTCGTTCACCAAACAAGCGGATGAAAGACCTAACTATCACCTTAATTAACAAGTTCCAAATAACTAATGACATAGAAACTAATATCAACAGTATAAATAGCTCTATATCAAATATACCTATGAAATATTTTGTCTAGACTTGAGTCCTATTATACCTAACAATAGACTTATATTTTAGGCTACGTGTGTTCATTGTTCGTTGAATAGAACTCGTTAGTGTTACAATGTGTAAAGTGGGGTATCAAATAGATTTTGTTGATAAGTTTATATTATTATATACGATATTAATATTGAGTCTAGGTTTCACTAAGAATGGGTATACAACACACCTATGTTCAAGTCAAATCAAATTAGATCATTCATTATTTAAGTCATACGTTGACATTTATCAAAAAATTAGAGAGTGAATTGACCGCCAGTTCGAAAGGGGAATGAGAAGAGCTGGCAAAATCCTCCAGGTAACTCTTTCTCTTCATTGATGATGTAAGAAGTTGCTACTAAAACTGTTGCTACTAAACACAATTGTGCATTTAAAAATATTTGCCTCCCGTGTAAACTTTAACACGATTTTTTATTAATATTGACTATCGAGAACTGATTAGCCGTCCACAATTTTGTGTACAAAACTGAGAGGCGATTCTCTACCACTATCGAGTATCGACATCCGGCTAAAGTCCCGATTCTCGATAGTACATACTGTAGAAAAGAAAGTCACTAGATATTCGATCAAATCATTTGACATTTCGACGCATTATTTTATAATTTATAATTTTTTTCTAAACGAAGTACAAAATTCTTATTTAATTTATCAAAAGCTTCTAAAATGTCGTTAGTAAAAAACTTCACCTTTAAGTTATTTTTATTTAAAGGCATGCATTTAAAAAATATCCCTTTTCATACGGTTCAGGGAGAATCGAGTCAAATTTCTATGCGCCATAGATAAAGCACTCTCTAACCTCTCCTAGGCCTTACAAAGGACATGAATACAAAAGCTTAGTTTGCCAATATGTTCACATACAGGCGATGTCAATGTACTTCATACGTGATATCGCTTGAAACAATACCTACATCACGACATTGTCACGACATTGGTGATTGAACTAACCTACATTTAGGATTTCGGCTTTGTTTTAGTTAGGGCTAGAAGTTGGTGTAAAGCCGCTCCTTTAAGATCGCAATCAAAATGTTAATCTTAACACTATTTTATATTGCAAAGTTTCTATGGATATTTCTTAATCTTTTTAGATAAAACAACTAAATTAATTTTGATTTAATTCTATTTCTATACTTAATAATATAAAGCAGAAGAGATTGTTTATTTGTTACAAGGAGCTTATCTCAGGAACAACTGTGTTCATTGAGATTTTTTTTTCTTTTGAATAGTCCGCTCTGGCTAAAGTCACGGTCGGCCGGTAGTCTAGACTAAATACATTGGATACTTTTTAACTCATCAAATCTCTTCACGCAAACGAGGGCACGAGCCAAAGTACCATAACAAACATCGGCTCATATTTACGTGTGACAGCCCTGTTAACCAAAAAAGATCGATAACCGCGAAAAGCCAAATCAGCTGAGCGCAATCAATTGAAACAATTTGAGCATTAAATACGCCACGCGGATACGCGGCGCACCGCAACATTGATTGATAACTGTACGTTACGGCAATACGCAGCAATACGCGGAACATGGCAATACGCACGTACCGTCAGCAGTAAACGTTGGTGAACATAGTATGTATATAGCTTTATAAGTATATACGCATATACGTTTATATGTTTTAAAGGCACGTGTACTTGAGTAGTTAATCAATAGGACTGTAGATTTAAATTGATTTAGAAAAATACAGGTTTCGAAACATCGGGAAATCGAAGCCGGTTTTGCAAAATTCGGAAATCGATTCAAAGTTTTGCACTTATACTCTATAGCAGACATAGAAAAGGTTTTTCTAGCTTAGAATATAGGAAAAATAAATCTGCAAAGGTTCTAGTCAAATTTTAAAATCTATTTTTGTTTAAAAGTTTGAAACTATACGCAAAATAAGTCCTAGCAAGCTAGTACTAAATTAAAATAAGCTTGCACTGAAAACGCTATTTTGAAAATCCCCCTACTACCAGGTGCAGCGATTTTCAAAACGTAGTTACGTAGATCCACTAACGTTTGTTGCCAACAGTATATGCGTATTCAAATGAATGGGACTACAAACGACTGTGGTCGCAGATACGGGACCATTCGAAACAGGATTTTTGAACAAACGACCTGAAAAACGGATGCTGTGATTTTTATCACAATGGAGATTTTTGTAAACCACTTTTAAGTTTGTGCAACTTTTGGTATTCTCTTCAACCGGCAGTGGTGAAAGGGTGTAAGGTTGGAAACCGGCTAAGGGTTGTAAAATTGAATATTTTATAATAAGGACTTTTTTTTAGTCTAGCCTTTCTTCCAAACAGTGTTGGAATTGGCTTCCAGTCTCACTGGATACAGCTGAATACCAGTATTCTGCAGGAAGAGACTACCTATCTGACCTCACAACCTAGTTACCTGAGTTATAACACGATATCATTTGGTATTGTGTATTTGTTTAATTGTACTGGTTTGATGATAAGACTAGTTGTCAGACTTTCAAGCTTCTGACTACTGTTAACTACGTTAATTGACTGATCTGACCACATGAACAAAAGTAATAAAAATTACTGTACCAAAAACTCCTTAAAACAGCCTAAACATGCCCTTTTAAAATGTTTAGTCACTTTGTAATAAAACCCTGTTTTTGATCATCCATCCTCTTCAAAACCCATACAAAAAGGCCTAGTTAAACCTTCAGATGTTGAAGCACTTAGTTTCGATGGAAGGCAATAAAAATGGCAATTTCCTGTTGTTCACCGCACATCCTGTGCACAACTCTGCGTTAGATCGAAAGCCTACTGCCTACAAACGTTTACGACCTTATTCAGTTGATAGAACTGAAAGGACGTAAGGATCACGCTTGCTAGGACGCTTCCCTATATATAAAAGAGCGTATGAACCATGTATGTAGGTCTTTTATACGTCTATTTAGAAGATGGCACTTGTTTTCGCCTTACGACGTTATTGTTTGGCTTGTGTCTAGTTGTATTCTCGTTCAGGTCAATGCCAGAAGACGGTTTAATACATACATGACATCGCGCTTGTTATACCCGAAGGTGGAGGTAAATGTGTATGAAAAACACCACTCCTTCGCTCTGCTAATGTTTTGCCATTAACAATGTTAGTCCCATGTAATATGGGGTAGAGAGCTTATAGAGCATGTTATCAAACAGGGCAGACTTAAAAACAACTACGCAGACGTAGAAATAATAGATAGACTTTTCCAAATCTTCTTAAAAACATAGGTTTTGTGGACAAATCTCCCATGAAGAATCAGTCTGCAACCACGGCTAGTGTAACCTACGCCGAAACGGCAGGCAACTTCTTTAACTTTTCTAAGCACTACAAAACGTTAAGTGAATATGTAAAATCGCTAAATCAGTAAGACTTTAAAGATCTTTATCTCTATATCTATAATAATATTATAAAGGTGAAGAGTTTGTTTGTTTGTCTCTTCTAACGCGCTAAGCTCAGAAACTACTGGTCCGATTTGAAAAATTCTTTCAGTGTAAGATAACCCATTTATCGAGGAAGGCTATAGGATATATACCATTACGCTACGACCAATAGGAGCAGAGTGCCAGTAAAAAATATTCCGAAAACGGGGGAAAATTTCACTCATTCTCTCTTATGTGACGCAAGCGGAGTTGCGCGAGTCAGCTAGTCTTCTATGTAAGTTGATTAGTACCAACATATTGGCGGAGGTCCACGCCTGATGCCTATATCATTTGGACAACCGTCTGTCTAACACTCTGTATAATAAACATTAAATTAAAAAATTATGGATAAATCTGTTTTTGTTCTTCACCAAATCAGTTCGTATTCACGTTAGTATAGTACTGTAGTATAGATCCTTACTAATGGTGTAATTACGCGAACGCTTGCGGTTCAATGGAGCGCAACTATTTGTTCAGTACATTACATATAGTACTGTAGTAGATCCGTGCTGATTCCGTTTGTTTTACTCTATGTGATTAGTTCGTGGGTGGATAATTATTGTGTTTGTATGAAGCTAATTGTTATTGGTTTGAATGGGATGTAGCTGAGCAGGGTTTTGGAAAATGATATGATTACCAGGCCATGTTTTTGCGTCTTTTTAAAGTAGAAATATTGTCGTCTTTTTCAAGGTAGTGTTGCAAGTTGTGTTTGTTTGTTTAGCATTTAGCAAATTGATTGAACAAATAGCAGATTTATCATTAATATTCCATAATTTGCACTAAACTTTAAACTTATACAGTTATTTTTTAAAAACGTAATCGTTTTTTAGAGCTAAAATATATGGTCTAAAGGCATTCTTGTGTTCTAATTTTAGGATTGTTTTTTATATTATACCTAATTTTCTAGAAGTTTATAGAAATATTAAGAAACGCTGTTATAAAATTGAAAAAAGTATAGCAAGGTATTTGTCATCTATTTTTCTTTGGTGCAAAACAATAATAAAAAAAATACACCTAACATCAAATGCCTACTAAAGTTTCAGTACTCGAATCAAATTCACATTCAAAACTCGAAAGGTCTTTGTTTAAACAACTCGCAGTGAGCGCAGTGTTCAGAGATGAGTGACATGACAGTCTGGTGTCGATGTTTGTCTGTAACTCGATAGTTTGTGTAAACCGTTACTATTCAGAGCGTGTCGTATGTGGGACAGTGGTAGGGGACTGTCGCAGTAACAGCGGGATAAACGACCTTTTTAAAAGATGTTTAAATGAAATCGTAATTAAAGTAATTTTAAACTAATTATAAGCAAAACCCTGGCTGTTATGGTTTTCCAGCCTTCCTGATTTTAATGAAAATCGTCATTTATTAAGTTTCGCATTTTCATTTATAAAAGTTCACGTAGAGAACTTATCTCATGTATGTATTGGAAAGCAATGAACTAAGTTACATTTTGAAATAGAATTTTAAATTACAAGCCCCAGGATAGAAATCATTCACAGAATATAAATGTATCTTATTTATTTATAAAAAAAAAATGGATTGATTTTTAAATGAATGGATTGCTAAATATAATTTTTTTATGGAATTTACTTCCTTTCCTATTCATTACACATTAACAAATTAATGTTTTACTGTCCCGCTGTAAAATCATACTCAAACCGTAATCTCCCCAAGTCGACTAAAATAAGGAAATAAAGTTCCCAAGTCCATGTCTTCGTTCGCTATCACTGCGACCATGCTCCACTAGTGTTTATTCGTCGGCGCGAGTGTGCGCGCGCGCCGCCACGTGGGCAGGTGCTAATGGACAGTCGCGCGCTGCGATTGTTACGATAATTACTGCTTAATGTGATAATCTATGTGTTATGTTTGGTGTTAGATTATATTTGGGTGGTTCGTTTTGATTGAAGTTTATGACAAACATGAGAGCTTTTGAGAAATTGATGCTTGAAGGATGCAAAGTACGGTGTTATATTCAGAGCATGAAAGTTATCAACTTGCGAAACATCTCTTGGTCCTTACGCCGCTTACACAAACTCTATCGTAAATATTTCTTCACCTTTGTCCTGATAGCGTAAAAGGATCTAGTTCTAGTTAATAATATTTAACGTTCTGCTACGTACGTAGGGAAACAAAAATATCACATAATCACTACTCTAATATCTATCTAAAAAATATTGGATTTGATTGCATTTAATAAACATTACTATTCCAAAAGACAGTATATACCTAAATAATTATTAACTTACAACGTTCTACTTAAAATTTATATTTTTTTTAAAGACGACTCCCGTACCAAGAAATGCTCTTGTGTCGCGGGGGCTTACAAACATACAAACAACGGACGCAAAGTACCTACAATCAGTAGAAAAACAGAAAATGCTCCTGGCATTAAGTCTGCCTTTATAAAGCTTTGTATATGTATAAAGTTTAAAATAAATAAATAAATTAATTAAAACATAATTTTAATTATATAAGAATGTGACACTTTTGTCACCACATCTACATATTATGAACACACGCGCAGACGCAGCCGGGCAGGTGATCGTGCGACTTTACGATCACATAAAGTGCGGCGCGCAGCTTAAAATAGACGCGCTGTGACTTACCCGTGTGTAGCTCGACAAAATATACGCGCTTGTGTATACTACCGTATATTGTTCTGTTTATGTATATACTACACTACATATGTACTACACTGGATTGATTTGTCTATAGTTAGAAAATAGGAGGAATAAGTGTGACAGGTAAACTAAGAGCGTCGAAAACGTCAAAATTTTTCCTCGGAGTTGTATGACAATTGAAAAATTAAGACTATATCAAGTAAAAACTATACTCGTGTCCGACTTTTATCTGGTCAAAGAAAAATAGTGCGATTGCTTTTATCGAACTGGTGAACTGTAGGTCGATTCTCTACTGCTATCGACTACCGACAACCGGCTAGCTATCGAGAAATTTTACACGAAAATCTGTATAACGCCTCTACCGGGCTTCGTAGAAACTATACTGGCAGTACATTTCAAATGTCAAAGTCTCGACACTCGAATTGGTTAAGACTGTGGAGAATCGTGCTACAAATATTAATTATTTATAATAACATGCGCGTTTTGCGAAGTTTTCGATAACTCTACAAAGAGTTCAACTGCGTTTTTCCAATCAATAAACCAACAGAAATCAAAATAACAAAAATACAAAGAAACTCCTCCAATCTTCACTAACCCATACATACTCTTAAACCCTCGTACACACGCTACAACTTCACATAGATAAAGCTCTGTGTACACATCTAACGAAGCGCACTGACTCGATTTGAAGCCGTGAACTGGTGACGTCATTACGTGTTCGAAACCAACGGCTTAAACGACTATTGCTGTGTTTTCAAGTTGTTAGGAATAGACTGGGATTTTAGGAGTTTAAAATTGCTAGTAGATTTAGGGTTTATAAGGTGTTTTGGATTTACTGTTCTGATAGTCGAAAAGACGCATCTAACAAGAAATAGAATCGGAGAAAACAATGTTTTAATCTTCAAAAAAGTGGGAAATTATTTCGCTGAAATAACACTGTAAAAAATATAAAAAATACTTTTTTTTGCTGATTCTGGCAATATGAACAAGGCAATTTCAGCATAACTGTTAGATGTGTATTTTTTAGTATCGGGGGCAGTATTGTAAGTGGTGCAACTGAAATATTAAAGACTGTATTGGTGACTGTACCAAGTGGGCCATTTAACACAATATTCTTCAGGCATTTGACTGAAATTGAAATCATGTTTTTAGTAAGGTAAATTTAGGAGCCAATTAGTGCTTACAGATTTTCGAGGAACTCTTGATTTAAATTATACTTTTTACGTATTTATTTATTCTATCTTGCAATTACAATAATTATTCGAAATGTAACCTGAATACTTATTACTGGAAATAATATAATAAATCAAAATATATGAAATTAAACTTTAAGATAATCTTTCATCTGTTTTTAGCTACATACCCACGCAAACAGACACTAAATACCCATTTTATATATGTCTACAAAAGCCGCCATTTTGTATTAAGTCCCCGATGGCAGTAATATTCGCTGGACAGTACTTTGTACAAAAATACAAGGGGAGCCGCGGGGCAAAGCTAGGGATTATTTTGCACCGTTAACTTTAACTAGCGTTATAGTATGAGGGTAGTTTTATATGACGTTTGAGTCGTTATATTATTATTTAGGGAGTATTTTCTATGAAATTAGTTTTTAAGGAAGGGATGTTTGTAAGGATCGTACAAAGTGGCATTCTTTGGTATCTGCCTCACCCTATAGGAAAAAGGCGTCATATAATGTATTTAGTTTTTGTTATTTAATTTCTGTAACTGGAAGTTGTTGACGTCCATTTAATTATTATTATTAGGTATTCATTATATCTAACATTTGGTCCTATGCTGGTAAAATACTATGTTATGTCTCAAAAACGTTTTACACTTAAATTAAACAGTGTTTGTAAGATCATACATATTATTAACTCCTTTTAAAATAGGTACCAACCGTGTCAATTTTAATTGATTTGGTACTTTTAATATTTACCTATTACTTTTCATTGTTACAGGTATCGTCAATAACTTCAGCCCTTTATAAACAGGTTTTATTATGAGTTAAGGATAAAGGACTATACAAAAATGGTAAAAGTGAACCAAAACCGTTTAGATATAACACGAATACTTACCTACTTTTTTTATTTCTCACAATTTTAATATTAATAACACTTTTTCGCGTCTTTATAATATGAAAATCATGTAAAAAGTAAATAAATCGCGTACGATCACATAATGTGCAACATAAAAACGTAATTACGTTATTCCAAGGAATCGGAACCGTGGATATGAATGAAATGATATTTGCTCTGTCTGTGCTACGGTCCAAGTTATAAACTTATAACTTTCATGAATAGTAATAAGTTTTTTTTTATATTAAGGGGCAATTTACTTTATCAACGTTTTTCAAGATTTAAAATAGAATGCAAATATTATTTAAAAAGATATACTCAACTTTATCTTAAAATGTAGTAACGGTTTAAATTATTAATTAAAGTGACCGATTTGCATCATCAATGAAGCATGATGATGTATCAGGTCGGGGAAAAAGTTTTTTCGCATTATAGCATGTATGAACTTGTAATAAAATCTTTTCTCTACGCAATTTTATTACAAGTTCATACATACTATAATGCGAAAAGACTTTTTCCCCGACCCAATATATTAAAAAGCACCCTGGTAAATTACTAATCCTTCCACCTGACTCTACCTAAAGCATTTCAAACAACTAACGTCTTCCACCACACAGCATTTGCCTTTTTACAATACGTACATTCTCATAATCCCATATAATAGCCAACTATGCGCATCTTCATAATCACATCTAAGAAGCCCATTCAATTTATGCACTCAATCGCTAATATCTTATGCCTCACGCATTCCGCCGTAGTTAATTTCTGTTTAGGACTTTCCCTTTGATGTGTAGAGGCTGCATATTAAATTCTCTTAGTCCGCGTCCCTCGATCAAAGCAACTAATTATTTTAATGTGAATTACACACAATTTGAACAAATTTTCGTATAATAAATACAGTTTTATTAGTATATATTTTGTATAATAAATACAATTTTATTAATATATATTTTGTATATAATTTTCATTGGAAGTGCCGAGTGACGTGTTGCGTTGGTTTTGGAGTTTCTGTTTGTTTGTTCCGTTTTATGAGATTTGAAGGAGTGAGTCAGATTGTGTGTCATACGAAAGATATAATTCCGATTTCTGGGAAGTAATCTTCTGGAAATAGGAGAGAAAATATTCAGATTTTCTTCTGAAAAACTACGCAGAAACGAAGATTACCATCTGGGGTAGATAGTAGTGGTGGGGTACCTATAAAGAATACCCATCAGGTTTTTTATGTCTTTTGCAGTGGGACAATAAGGGGTATAAAAATATATGTGTAAAACTTAGATTATCTCGTGAGATATTTCTATTAAGGGAAACTAAGAAAAATTACCATATCCTTTTATTAATTTTATTTATTCGCATTTAGTTTAGTCCATCCTGCAATTAATTGCGTAGACATGTTGTGGCATTTCTCTATAAAATGACTATTTTTATTAGACGCGGTCGTCCTTTGGAATTTGATATTGCTTGCGTTGAAACAACAAGCTATTCTTTAAAGTTTATAAACGCATAGTATTATGTTGGAGTAACTTAATATGCATTCTCGGTATTGCATTATTTTCATATTAAATTGCCTTTAAAAGTTGCTCTTTTAAAAGAGATTTTTGTAATATTTCGTAGTAAGCAAACATGCAAATCTAAACTATACTAAAGAACCAACTCAAATAACAACCACCTCCCTAAGATTCCGTTGAAAAGTTACTAAGCTTCATAGTAACCAATTAGTATAACCACATAATTTCAGTCTATTTGTGAATAATACAAACACATTTACTGCATTAAATCTGTTATTTAATTATTTGGTTAGCTTATTAAAAGCTCTGCTTACATTTAATCAGATGACTGACAAATATTTATTTATTAAAAAAATATAAGAAAATCGTGCAACTTCAATCAAATCAGTACACTACGAGACTGACTTCCATAAACCCCAAGTACAAAAGATATAATAATTTCAACACTATTAGTCAACTTATACAAATTCCTAAAATCATATACTTATCTTTACCCAATTTGCTTTGAAACAAAAGCGCGCACTTACATTAATATACTCTGTACATGGCGATTGTCCATTACCAATAAAAATTAAGGCACATTAAATAAAGCCTTAATGTCCTTGTTCAGATAAGAATTGCAATGACGAAACTAAAAGCTCAACTACTGTATATGGTGATATGACCTCACACTTTGATACTAAGAGGTTTTAAGTCAGATGCACTCACAAATTTTGCGAAAATTAGTAAGGTAATGATGACAGTGCCTGTGAAGATATTTTAACTGATCTTTTCCGTGCTTGGTGTTGAATGAGGGTAATGTCCAGTCTGGCAAATGTTGAGACTAGTTGAATATTTCTAGGTTAACTGTGACACTCATATAAAAGTTTTCTTTTTATTAAAATGACAACTCCCGCACTAAGAACTGCTCATGTGTCGTAAGGTCAAGTAGTAATCAAATCAGCAATCATATCAAAACCTCTGATGACAAAAAAGTTTTGATCTTATTTTTAAATACTTACCTCAATAAAAAATTACCCAAACGGGGAATCGAACACGATCAGCAATACAGATCCAATCAGCAATGTAAACTCAATGTGTTGTACAATTTAAGTATTTGTTTGCGTTATAAAATGTTATATTAAGTTGGAACGTTTCAGTTCAGTTTATTATGGCGGTTAATTCTCACACTTTCCAAAGTAATCAGGTGCTATTACGGATTCCGAGCGACCTGCCCAAATGTAGAGGGACCATACTGACTGTTAACTCGGATAACACTTAATAATGCCAATAATGGAAGGAAAACATAGGGATGAAATATTGATTTTTTTTTATAATTTGTTTTAGGCATTTGTTGAAGACCTGTTGATGATTTAAGGCCTAACCCCTCCCTCAATTTAATAGGAAACTTTTGTCCAGCAGTGGGACAGTAAATAAGAAAAAAAGATAATGTGCTGTTTTTATTAACTAAGTATTTTATTTAATTTGCGGTACAGGAGAGAGTATGTTTTAATAATGTAGGTTTTAGCTCATAATTAAAGTTTATTATCCAAATTTAATATCGCGTTATCTATTCCCAGTCAAAAGTATGGTTCACCTACTTGTGCTTAAATGAAGGCTTCGAAAATGAATCGTTATAGCGACTGGTCTTTGTGCTACATACTGTAGTATGATCACCAACAACTACACATAATATTATTAACAATGTATTCAGAAGATTAATTGAGTTCATAAAAAATGGTTATGGATAAGTATCAGTTCATGCTTCAGAAAATAAACGATTTTTTTAAATTTTATGTCACTGCTAACTCTGTCTGAATGTTACAAATTTTCTGCCAAACAAAACAAAATTTAGATATTTTTTTGAGTTCTTGTTCAACCTTAACTTAATCTGATTACCTGAATACAAATCCATAATCCATAATATTTAATAATGAACCTAAATAATCCATACACATTTGCGTACCTATTTATGAAGGATTTAAAAAGAAAAAAAGCTCAGTAAAAAGATGATGTTATACTATGTGAATAAACGAATATAATTAATCTTATGAACTCTGACACTTCAATAAAAATACAATAACAATAAAAGCGATATTTCCATTAATATGAATGAAACATTACCAATAACGTCTTCATATAAAGTAATGATATTAGTTTGATCTCCAGGTCAGCCGCACTAGAGAAAGTGGCAGTGCTTTCATAATAATATATAGTTCAGTTCAGAAGAGTTAGTAGTTTAAACTTTACTGGTCGAGTATCTCATACGTAGAGATTAAAATCTCATTGTTAAGTAAGGAGCGTCACTAAAAAATAATATTTTTTGCGTTACCGCCAAAGAAGAGCTTTATTTTTAATCTTTCAGGAAATTTACTAGATTTTTTTAATTTACCTGATGTTCTTCAATAAAGGGTTCAATGAACTTTGAAATTTCTTTACGAAGACTAAGTGTTCGTATCTTACATATTTTTCAAGTCAAGTCTGTGTTAAATTGTGTTAAAACCAATGTACAGAATATTAAAATATTTACTTGACAGTTAATTTAAGATTGCTTCGATTTCGATTTCTTACAGAAAATCTGAACTGAACAAGTAATGACTATTTGACAGCAATATAATAACGAAAAATAAAGTCTTTAAACCACTTTCCCACCTATAAACACTACCAAAATCAGAAATATCAGTTTCACAACAATAAATTCCACCATAACACTATCACCTACTTGGAACATTCCCAAATTCGTATCGAAAACCCATAAGAACCACTATCACTTGCGTACTCGAATGTACATCGTGAAAATCGTGATCATGAATTAACATTTTACGAGATAAACGACTCATAAACTGTTTAACATTTTAAAAATTAAACTCGTCTGTACCGTACTTTATAATTACAATCACTTTCAACCCAAAATCAACCTTATTATTTCAACTATAGGGTTTATTTTCGTTTGTGTTGGTTGTAAAGTATAGTGCATACAGGTGTGTATTGTTATTCGCTTGATAATTGAGTATAATGACGTCAGATATTGGATTTTATCTACCTGTAGCGTATATTGTTAGGTGATTTTAACAGGCTGTGTTAAACTGTACACGTAGTAGAAGTAGCACGATATTGTATTACTTGGTTCAGAGTATTAACAGCTGCAGCACGCCTTTCTAGCTTGCAATGTATTTTGAAAATATTATGGGATAGTTGTAATATACATGTGAAAAGAACATTTAATGTAAAATACATTAAATGTTCTTTTTTTATATTTGCACATTGCTACAGAATAAAGCTCCTGTTAATGCAGTTTCTTTGTAGCTTTTACAGAGATACAGACTTTAATATTTTAATGAATTCTACATAATATTATGATTTTACAATACAAAATTAATAACAAAGCGAATGGTGAAAGGTATAAGGCGAACCAATAAATCCCAGAAACTAATATAGAATCAAATTGCACTTCATTATGATTATTATTAAATTAGCCCACTGCAGGAAAGGTTCTCTTCCCTCTTTCTAAATAATTTAAATTAATTAATTAAAGCTATCTAAAATTATAAAACTAGCAATTTAAAAGCACAACATCAAATTTTATAAACAAGCATAACTAAGTAAGACTCATGTTTTCAAAAGACACACTTTAAAAATAAAACTGCAACAAACTTTCACACAGTCAAACAAACACACAGACAAACATACATTGTAAGCGTAAAGTTTTTGTTTAGCTGAAGCATGACAAATTTCCTGAACAGTCCATTGTGTTCAGAGCCGCGGTGGTGGCTCATGTAATATTTATTTTGTCGGATAATCACGGTATTGCTCAGAGAAATCAATGCATTCCTTAGTAGTGGGATGACTTGGTGACAAGCGACGCGATTGCGAATTGCTGAGTAACTTTCAGCGATTTTGTAAAAATAGTAATAGATTTAAAGCTAAGTGGGACTGATAACTCATAATAAACTAGCCAATAAAGGCTATTTGTTGTGCCGAGGTTTGTCATACACTAAATTTTGACAAACTGAGACACTTGTAGATTTTCAATGAATCTCAATCAATTAAAACGAAGAGCTTGCTATTAACTGGTAATTACGCCTGGTGAATGAAGACAGACTCGCCTTTCATTTCATAAAAAATGCAATTCTTAATAATTGTGAATTAATTTTAAATGTGTTACTATTTAAACCTTACTCCTGAAATGAGCCAAATTCGTCCAATCGTTTTCGTTTTTGGGAGAGTATAAGTTATAATAGATTTAAAAATTATGTATGATATCACTCCTATTAGAAAACGTGTTAACAGCCTATGTTCAAAATACGCTATTTAGATTATCTCTATTAATATTCTTATAACGTTGTTCATCACGACACATCATCACACGTTTACGTTATAATTATACATCATAAAAATTATGTTAAACCTATTATTAGATCAGTAATAACTGTAATTATAACATCAACTTATTTTTATTAATATTGCATCATTTTATTATAAACACAAGGGCCAACAAGGTGGAATGATGACGTACCGTGTTAATCACTACAACCTAAGAGAGAAAACAATGTACACCGCAATACATAAAATACGGATTAAATCCACGCCTTAAATGGCTTAAATACTTAAATCTCCTTCCAGGATCTTTAAACAAAAAACATACTTATAAAAGAAACGACTAAAACAGCGATTTCATTCAAAAAGACATCCAAAATTATCTTACAAACGTTCACCAATCATCACTCTCGCTATATCGCACCTGTTTCTCACTTTACAATATAATGTTGAGATTGACGTCAACACCACAAATTATGACATGTATCACATTGAATGTCAGTTGCTAATGCATAAACACACTTGTTTAACAAAACAATCACTTTTCTTTTATATATTTTTTTGTTTTTCCACAAATGAAACGCACTACGCTTCTTTAAAAAATATAAGCCCGTCATTTAGTAAATTTTAAATCTGTTTTTGCCGTCCATGTTTCTTGACCCGTAACTTTGTGGAGAAAAAAATAACGAAACTCGAAAACGATATTTTAAAGTCCATAAAACCCGGGAATCTATCCCGTGACGTCGTGTTCAGTAGTCGCGTGCTTGGACCTCGGATGTAGTATTAAAAACGGATTGCCGCCGTAGCGCAGTGTTTAAGGTCACTACACCGCTACCATTGCGACGGGAGGTCGTGGGTTCGATTCCCACACGGAACAATTATTTGAGCGATTCACAAATAATTGTTTCGGATCTGGTTGTGCTTTGTGTCCGTTGTCTATATGTTTGTAAAAGTCCGAGCGACACAAGAGCAATTCTTAGTGCGGGAGCTATCTTTCTGAAAAAGAAAAACCGGGCTCAAATTATTATGTATGAAATAAATGGTACTAATGAGCAAATAATCGTCATTTTTTCAAAAATAAGGACTTAAACCGTCTATCTTTCAAACCCGCGACCACCAGGTACTAAGGTGTAAGCCGTCGTCGCGACAGAGGCTGGTACAATTGCGCCATGTATTATTCATCCGCCCCGGGAGTTGACCGCCGCCAGCCGAACAACACTATTGCCAATTTACACACTTTACACATGCTAATAGAAAATTATATTGAGCTTATGTAACAGGTAAATCGATACTAGTCAATCTTCTACCGATATAATACAAAAGTTGGTGAGTCTGTTGCTCTTTCACGCAAAAAGCGCTGAGAGGTTTTCGATGACATTTAGAAAGCAGATAGTTGAAAACCCGGGATCAAACCAAGTTTACCTACTTTGTCCAACTATTAGCCACAAAGCTCTTATTAACCGACTTCTAAAAAATGACGAGGTTCTTAATTTTTCGCGAAAGTAGCAATTAATGAATGTCTTGAGTTCAAAACGCTGGTCAAATGTGGATGACGTATTTGCATCCTTTTCACGTCTCGAGTTTTGTCTTAATTTGCGTAGTAGACGTGGCTCTCACTGCTGCTCACACCTTCTTTAAGTTATAATGGTACACTTTAAAAAAAATGCATTTTATTCCCTTTGAGCTAGATCTAGACACCCTACGTTTATTCCCAATCCACAATCTAATCTTGACTCCAAATAAACCTAGAAGCAACAAGATTAACTCATTAAACTCCACATACAAAATAGTTTTTAAAGTCTAGCCTAGCTTAATTACCCGTGCTAAGTACTAAGCACTCTATGCACTAAGCATTCTATGCACTAAGCCAAATACTAACCACTTACTCTTCTTTACGATGCCACAATGCGACTGGCGGCCATTTGCAATTTAAATAATGTAAAAGTGTTTCACACAGAGCGCGGTTGCGGGACGGGTGCGGGTCGGAATGGTACATCACGCGCTAGATAACTTTGTGTATCTGACTATAGTAATAAGCTCCTGTGTGAGGGTAAAATAAATACAATAGGTACGGAGTCGGAGTGACAGAATAACGTTCTAAATTTTTTACGTTACCTCCTCGCTACGGCTTGTGGCTATATTCAGATAGGTAGATTGAGTTATTCGGTGCTGTACTGTTTTCGTCATCCAAACTCTTCACCGCACTATCTTTTGGTTCTCACACAGCAGCTGGCTTCTACATATATAGAGACACGCAAAATAAAAAGCGGCGTTTTATGCGATGACAAAGAACCGCGCGGCTCACGCGTTCAAAACGTCTCTTAAACGCGCTGCTTGTGTGTTTCACTTAAGTTTTATAAAACAATGGATGATACCGTTGCGGTTTGAACACTAGATATTGTCTCCTGGACTTAAGATGATATTGTTTGAAACTGTTCTAGTTTACTCATAGTGAGTTAAATACTTCCGCGTCGTGTGATGTGTTCCGGGTTGAGACATATTGTATTGGAAATAAGAGAGGCTTTATTTGAAAGTAATTAGACTTTACTTAACCATCACAGTAATAAGAAGATTGAGATATGTTATACTCGTGCCATTTCAAACGGGCGAACTAAGACATGTAATTTTATCGGAGTCTCTCGCTTGCACTTGCCATTCCTATGATTCTTTTGATTATGACGTAGTTCGCAAATTGTAAAGGCCGGAGTATTGTTATGTTCCTCTAAATAATTTCTAAACTTAATCCTAAGTGCTCATTCACGTTGACTCGCGGGCGCGGTGGCGGGCGCGGTCGCGAAATATCAAACATATGGCGATGTACCGAAGTGTTCACGTACAAACCGTTCGCGCGGTCTAAGTCGCGGGCGAGCTAGCGGCGTCGCGCGCGGCCCGCGTGGCGCGCTCGCGCCAATATCAAACAAGACAGTGAAGATGTTCGTGTGTGTTCACGTCGAACTAGCGGTGGCGGGCGCGATCCACTCGCGATGTCAAGTAAGATCAACCAGTTTGAGCCAGTTTGAGCCAAACGCCCATCACACAAATCGCCACGTCCCCGCGCTCGCGACCGCCACCGCGCCCGCGAGTTCCAACGTGAACAAGCACTAAATAGGCACCATAATTAACTTCTATTAATTAAATATTTATAATAAGGTTGAATTATTTCTCCTAAATATTTTTGAAGTGGTAAGTAAATAGGTAAAATTAATGATAACCATTATGTCTGATCAAAATTCGTAATAATTTTTAAGCCTGTAAAAATCTCTTTCATAGCATAAGTACTCACTAAAACAAAATCTATGTACATACAAACCAATAATGATTAGCATTCCTTTTTATACCGTATATTGGTAGATAGCTACCATATAACTTTTGAAAGGATTTAATTAAAATACGAGACAGTTAATTATCAAAGCACTGATCTAAATTTCTCTTTCATTTAAATGAACTAACCAAACCCTAGATCTAAATGAAAGTGTTAAATGAAAACAAAAATGTTTCAATTACTAGTAGATTGGAACTCTCCGGAAGCTTGCAAAGATTACGCCGTGTGTGAAAGGATTTCATTAAAATTTCTATTGAATCTGTAGGAAAACTATCGAGAACTATACACTCACTTTCGTATTAAATTACTGCATATAATTGCAGAAGAGTGCAAACTGCAAATGCAAAGATAGTATAAACATTTGAACAGACGGATTTTTTTCCCATTTTTATTGCAGCTCCGTTCCTATTAGTCGTAGTTATAGCGTAATATTATCTTCAATAATGAATTATTTTTTTCTACTTGAACTAGTAGTTCCTGAGATTATAGCAGTAAAACAAACAAACATTTTAAGTTACCGACGTTGAAAATAGCGCTACTGAACTGAAAGGATGATGTACGGCAAAACGGAATCACATTGAAAAAAAAACGTGCAAAATTGTAGGTATAAAGTTAAAGTTACAGCAGCCTATATCACCACTCTGAAGCAATTCAACAAATCATATCACATGAAAGCTAATTACGAAATATCAATACCATTAATAAATCTCTCTAATCTGGTTGTATGACTAAACGGTGTGTTGCCAACTGGGTGCCCCGGCGATTACTCGAGCCATCCGTCTCAGCTTGGACAGCCGCCAGCGACCGAGAGTATTGCATCGTTACATGCACTATTTGTGAAAATTAGCCGGTGATTTAGTACTCAACATTTTGTTTTTGGTGTTTGTGCATGTTTGATGTTAGATGTGTCTTATAGAGAAGTTGATCGAGATTGAAGTGTGTATTTTGGAATTAGACAATTTTGCACCGATTAAATCACTATTGATTTGAGTGAAAAACTTACCGAGCAAGTGCCTCTAGCATGTGGCGAAGTAATTTGTTTTTTAAGTTGATTTTAAGTCACCTACAATTTTGAAAAAGAAATCAATCTTCATTTATAATTTTAGTTTATGAATATGAATATACCTATTGTTTTGCATTAAACCTCTGGTTAGCAAAGTTACAGTTAAGAAATCTACCACCTATTTTAAAAGTAAAGAAAAAAGGAAAACTCTGGGTAAAAATCTAAAGCAACTCGTTTTAGCTGTTATAAAGTGTATTAGTGAATTTTGTATAAGTACAAGAAGTTGATAGTGTAAATATCTACATATAAATAATCAACACCGTAATGTTAGAACTTAAAGGTACATATTACCTAGCTTTTGAAATAAATATTTGCGTTATTTTGTTACGAACGCTTTCAAAGAAATAGGTGTATTAAAAAGAGATGTTTTATTATATTTTCATGCAAAGTGAAGTCTAGACGAAAATAAAAGTCTAACACGATTTATTTGGACGCCATTTGTCAAGACGAATGGCATTAGCCGAAGTTTTTAAAATGAAATTATAATAAGTGTTAGTGTTATTTATTTATACCTAATCTTATAAAGATAAATTTTATTTTATCTACTGCGTAGTCTGAGTTAGTAAAATACTTATTCATGCGATAGTATTAATTGTGCGACTGCAGTTTTCCATAACTACGTTCGATTCTCGGGTGGGATACAAAATTCTTGCGTTTATTAAATTCATTCTGAAGAGATTTGGTTATATGTAAGTATGTCTGCTATTTCGCAACGGACTCGTCTACCGCGACACATCCCTAATATGAAAGGTGAAATTTGAGTTTAATTTGGTACGTCTCTACCTCACCTCTAGACGTAACAGGCTTAAAATTAAAGCTAAAACCTTTTCGACTTAAGTTCTAAAAATCCTACTCCAAAATACCATAGACTACATTTTGAAACCTAGAATTTAATCCAGCAGCACTAACCATAAACAATCTCTACATCCTTCCCCCGCGGTAGGTCTTACATACTAATAGCTAGTCTAGACTTGAACACAAACAAACAAACACTAATATAAATTATCTTCTTAATACTGGTGTGACATTTATAACGAGCGTTCGTAGAAGCTCTCTTAAAGGTTAAGACAGATCTATAGCTTGTTTTAGTGTTATTTAGATCATTGTTCTCGCTTCTCCTAGCCCTATGGGAAGAAGGTGTGATTTTATGTATACATGTATGTACATTATGTAGATCATTATTTTGCTACATAGAGGCTTTGACAATCAAAAGTACCTATATTTCGTCACTAGCTGACCCGCGCAACTTCGCCTGCGTCACATAAGAGAGAATGGGTCATAATTTTCCCCGAAATTACTCTATCGAAATCGCAAGGTTTTAGGGATTCTTTAAGTTTTCTGAAAGGTTCTTTATGTATGGTGACTGTGAGTCCATTCGTTGCGACTGTATTTAATGTTACAATATCTGGCTGTTTGTACGTTACGTTTTCACGGCTTTGCCATTGAACCGATTTTGAAGAGAGTTAAATATGTAATTACCTATGGGCTTTTATTTTAATATGCCACTATTTTATAATCAATATTTATCTTACCATACACGCTATCTGCGTCGCGTGGTTCAACTAGTCTACTACCAAATTGTATTACTACATACTCACTTAATTAACAAGATCTGTTCGTCTCAGTCTGAAATGTTCCCGACATGCTTAGTTCAGATCAGACACTCATGTTATCCAAGTTTTACACGGTCCTAACATGATACACCCAAACTTTCGAATTACACATTCGAGTAGGGTGTAGTTTTCAAAACTTGTTTTAGGGATGGAACAAGAATTTGTGCTTGATGGGTCTATTTCTAGTGTAAAGTAGTGGTTAGAATTAAGGGTTTTAGGCGGTTTATTGTGACGCAATTGGCTTAAGGGTGGGTAATAAAAACGTTCAGTTACTTACTAACTGTGATTTGAAGAACTATATTATAAGTACAAGCTTCTGTTCAAGACTTTCATACAAAATTGTATAATAGAATACGGGAATTCACGCGAACACGCATTTTACCTTAAAATGCCTAACGTTTCGGCGCAGGTTGCACTCGCCGTGGTCCCAGGCAGGATGACAGGACTTCGTGTATATGAGGCGGACGAATGTCCATCCACCCTCATATTTTGATTTTTCCAACCGCCACCACACACTACAATCAAAATATGAGGGTGGATGGACATTCGTCCGCCTCATATACACGAAGTCCTGTCATCGCTGCTCCAGTCTGCCTGGGACCACGGCGAGTGCAACCTGCGCCGAAACGTTAGGCATTTTAAGGTAAAATGCGTGTTCGCGTTAATTCCCGTATTCTATTATACATTAAACATGCAACGCGAGAGTTTAAAAGTTATGTTCATACAAAATTGTCGTGAAACACGTCCTCGTCAAGAAACACTTAGTATTTCAGCAAAATAGCTAAATTTACACCATTATTCCTGCTTTAAGCGCTTTTTTCGACATAAACATGTGTTATTGTCAGGATATATTTGAAAAACAGCGCTATAATATTTGTATTGAAAGATATATTATAAATAATGCCTGCAAATATATTCCTTAAGTAAGATTTTTTTTTTCAGTTACTAGATCAAAACTTTTTCAATCCTGAAAAAAAAATCAGGAAAAGTAGTTAAATCCCAATTAAATTTTCAGTGATCGTCGGATTATAGGCGCGTTAACGGCACAGCTATGAGTGACAGTCGGGTCGTTTGTCAATCAACGTCGGTCATGTCGGTCATGAGTAATGACCGACCAAATTGAACGATAACGACCGATTGAGAGATGATTTTTTTATAATTTTCACGAATTTTATTGCGTGTTTTGATGACGTTTCATTTTGATAGGTGAATCTTTGGTGTAGTGTTATGAAGGGTAGTGCCTTAAAACCTCTTCAGGTAGTCTTAATTGGGGTGCAAATATAGGGGCACTAGTGTGTTCTTAGGTCTCAAGGTTCCTCATCAACCACACTTTTTAGTGGTTACGCCGCTAAATTGTGGGCCCGGCTGTTATTATCAAACATCTTTCACAGTCGATAACAGTGCTTACGAAACACGGAGGAACTCCATATTTATAAGATGGTCACCCATCCACAGAAAAACCTCTGCAAGCGTAGCTTAAACTCAGAGATTGATCCGCGCGGCTGTTGTAAACTAACCCACGAGCTACTACTGCTGCTAATCCAATATAACCATTTTTATAAGATGAAGATAGTTTTAGACACCAGACATAAGCTTTAAATTTTTCAGGGAAGAAAGCCATGGAAAGCCGCGATCGCAATCCAGTTTTACAACAATATAAAATTGTTTCTAATATCTTAAACATACATACATAAATTAAATAAGAAACAACTTTCAGTAATGTTTTCTTCCTGTCACCAGCAGTGTGCACAATCTGCACATACTCGCGTCATTACAGATACTACATAAATCACGCGGCCCCGCCCGCGCACGACAGACATCCTTCTTTTGTGCAACTAACGATCTTAGTAAATCAACCATCAATTTTCAGCTTCAACTTGTGAAAAATATTTTTGCTATATTTTTTTCAAACAGATTTTTGTAGAAGTATAATTTTGTGGGTAGATTTTTGAAAAACGTTGCCTATGTTTGAACTTGGACCTTTTACTAAATCCATGCTTTATTTCATCAAAATAAGTTCAGCAGCTTACTCGTGATAGCTTGAAAAACAGACTAGCAGATTGACTTTCGCATGTATAAAGACTAATTTGATTTAAAATTTCATAGAATCTCATTATGAAACTAAAATAAGATACTATACATACTATAACTTTAAGCTAACAATCCCATTACACTAACAATATCACAAAATTAAGTTAATATAACGCAACGCTCCATAAATCACTAAAGAGCTTAACAGTACATATTAAAGCAATTTATATGATCGCATCCATGTTGGCAGCACATAACAGAGTTACCTCGAGACAGGGGTGCCAACTTACTCGCGATAACGACTTTATTAATTCGATTAATCCCACAGACATATCGGCTTAATAGCTGCGAGGTTGGCACCCTTGCAGACGATAATTTAATTTCGCTACATTGTGATCTGAAGTACTTTGCAAGGAATTTGATGGAGTTAGATCTATTTATAGATGTTTCAAGGAGAATTTGCGAGGAAAATTGTTTTAGTTGGGAAGTGGTCTTCAAATAGGTATTGCAGGAAAGTTATTTTTAACTTACGGTTGAAAATGATAAGGGATGTTTCTTGGGTTCGTGTCTGTCTGTGGTATTGTAGCACCTTAACGATATTTTTTATCTTTTATATTGTCAGAGTTAGATACATTATGAGGGTATGTTTCTTAATATTGTGGTAATGATAATTTGAAATAACACACATTTGTGTAGTAATAATAGTGTCTTTTTTAGTTATTGTTAATCTACAAAACCTTGTGCCTATAAAGTACAATATTTTTCGACAAATGTATTTCAACCTTAATCTAATTATTAAACCATGAGGTTTCAAATAAAATTACTTAAAAGCAATTTAATAAAAAAAAAACAAAATTAGAGTTCATTCACTTAGACGAAACACCGACCCCATTTCACCAACAAAAAATACAAAAAAAAGCAATAATTAACATCACACTACCTTTCACTCAAAAAACCACGATCAATGAATCTCCATTCATTCATTCAGTGTTCAAGCGAATCGGAAACGTTGCGATCACGTCCGCGGCCCGCACGTGGTCCGGACGCGTCACGTGCCCGACCGGACGCCAATCAGTAACTCTAATTAATTTACTCGAAGCTTTCTTACGCCGGCTCCACACGTTGGCCCCAACGCTATTCTTCCAACATGAGGGGTCTGATGAGATGGGTCTGAGAGAAAATGGTCCCAACGTTGGGGTGTTGGTAGTTGGCCGGCTCGTGTCAGTTTCATCAAAGGATTCTGCACCAACACTCGCGATCTGACGGTACATAACTAATGTATAATAGAATACGGGAATTAACGCGAACACGCATTTTACATTAAAATGCCTAACGTTTCGGCGCAGGTTGCACTCGCCGTGGTCGCAGGCTGACTGAAGACTTTAAAGATTTATTTTTTTATTGACGGGTAACTATGTGTTAGACAGACAGACATGCAACGCGAGAGTTTAAAAGTTATGGGTACATAACTAATTTATTAGCCAACGTGTACGCCTCACCGAGTTTGCAGTCTAACGTTGGTACAAGTGTTGGGACCAACATGTGGAGCCGGCCTAATTAATTTACTCGAAGCTTTCTTATTGGCTGATACGTGCCTCAATCAAGAGCTTCAAACCACTCGGCTATGTTCGGATTAGTTCGTGTTTTTCCGCTGACTCTAATTTCCGGGAGATGTTTATTTTCGTGGTCAGAAACCCTATGTGAAGGAAAGAGGTAATTTCCCTGATTGATGACCCTTCATGGGGTTGGAGTTTGGTGATGTGTAAATAAAGCTAATTTGGAAAGACGTGGCCAATATTGGTGAGTCTATGGTACTTTAAGAAAATTTCTTCTAAACACATAGATGCCGCATCCCTCCATTGAGTTACTTTAAAAATAATGCCAGGTATACTTTATGTTTAATTGAATTTTAATTTGATATAGTAATTATTTAAAAAACGATTGGATTTTCTGGCATAGAAAATACGTTACCTTTTTTTACTTGTAGGCTATTTGCAAATGCAATCATAACATTCTAAAAGCATTTCATACCCTTAATATATCATAATTCTAGTTTAACTTTCCCCAAACAATAAACCACAAATCTCTAAAATGATCATAACTTACATTGCGCCTGCGCCGCCCCGCCATAAACCTGTCATCGACCACGATCTGTTGAATGTTTGCTATTACGATCAACAGATGGCGTTGTTACAAAAATATTCACCATCCCTTTGTACCGGGTGATTTGTATGTCAGCCATGACAGCCAACTGACAGATGACATAAATTCTAGTTTTTTATTACACTCTATTAGTTATGGCACCTTTTGTTGTGGTCTGTGGGCGTTTGTTTTTTCATGGTATGAAAGAAAAATGTAAAGTGATTCTGTTCATCAATCAAATTTTATTTTACAATACAATGTGGAAATTGCGGAATCGTATTTCGAAATGATAAAATATTAGACGAGAATTATCATGTCGTTCAAAAGTGGTAGAAACTGGTTTTGATGACAAATAAAATACGAGACCATTTTTTTTATATCACTGTTATTGTGTGAAATTACCCGTTATGCAACATTTATCAAAACAAAATTAAGATACCATAAAGCCAATTCTAGCCCGTTACAAAAACGTTTTGTTCTTCCTATCAAAAACATCTAAGGGCCGATTGTTCGCCGTAACATCAAGAAATGGTAGATCTTTTCTAATAACCGAGACTGCCATAATTATGCCTCAAAGTTATCGACCAAAATCTACTTAGAATTCCTATACTTTATTATTACTTCTCTCAGTGACTCTGCTAGATATTTTTTCCTAAACTCAGAAATCATTGTATTTCAGACACATAGTTACCCGTCAATTAAAAAAATAATCTTTAAAGTCGATAAAACTTTACATGTAGTTAATAAATTACTTTACGACTATCGCAAGTCTTTCGCAGATAAAACAAAATACATATTTATCTTAACTAAAGATCTCGTTCCCCACAAAAAATCCAAGCAGCCAAAAGAAATTACCTTCATTATTCGCGTCGTGTCGTAATAACTGCAATAAATAACTAGCTAAATAAAATAAATAGCTCCACAGTTGTTGTAAGTAATCGAGGTGCATTTGCCACTACAGATTGTGAGGCTTAATGACTACATACGTCTCTCTCCGATGCTCATCCGACCCTCGGTAGTATAGGTTTATTTGTTAGAATTAAGTTTGTAGGATTGGATAGTGCAGTTTGGTAGATGGAAGGTAGATAGATAGAAAATATAAATATATACATTGCTCTGTAAAGAAGAAATTAATTTTGAGTCAGCATTACCCCATTTTCTATGTCGCTTGTTTTTTTTTATATCTACGTAACTTCAGAATGTGCTGCTGTTTTTCTGCGTTCAAAAAATTGTGGTATAAAGGAAAATATCTATACGGGAACGTAAAGTCCAATTCTAATAAATTACAAGCTTTATGTATTGTATAGCAAAATAAAACATAAAAGAGTTTACAAGACCTTTACAAGTAATTTTAGCCATTTATCAATTGACAAGTACAGAAGCAACTATATAGTTTGAAAGGGAATTCAAAATGCACCAGCTCCTTGTGTTTATTTAACTTCTAGTCAAAAGCGCAAATCTTAAACACCACTGAAAGTGTTCTCTTTACACATTATACTACATTTCCCTTACTCATTATTCATCTTCTTCAACAGAATGCAACTGCAACGGGCACGCGCGTCGCTGCCGGTTCAACATGGAACTCTACAAGCTGTCAGGCCGCGCCAGTGGAGGGGTCTGCCTCAAATGTCGCCACTACACCGCCGGCAGACACTGCCATTACTGCCGGGAGGGTTACTACAGAGATCCTACCAAACCTATCACGCATAAGAAGGCTTGTAAACGTGAGTATTTAACTACTAACTTAATTTAAGATGCGTAAATTCTGATTATTTGAAGGCGTGCGTATTAATAAGGGAAAACGACGGGCATTACAAATCATAATTTGGTTAGTTAGCAAATAACAGAAGATAGACTATTTTATTACTACTTAGCCTTGTGCCTTTCAGCTATAAAAGCGATATAAAGCAAAGAAAAACCAGTTATTAGACAGAATCCAGGCCTAACAACTAGGTTTCCGTGAGGAGACTCATATATACTAGTCCAAAGTCCACCAACACCTATTTCCAACTAATCGTTCTGATAGATTTAGTATTTTCATAGTCTAACTTAACACCGTCAATCAGGCATCTATTAAATAAGATTCTCGCCAACCTATCCAATCTTTAAAGTAACTTAATCCACAATATTAAAGCTCTAACACAAACCAAACATAAAACTTTGACTTAAACTTAAAAGCAAGTCGTTTTATTTGCTCAAGTGACAGGTTAAGTTAAGATAAGGAATAAATTACGAGGTGATAAACTGTAACACCTGTTTTAAACGCAAACATCGCTGATACTGATCGTTTGATAACGATGTGTACAAATATACCTACATTGGTTTTTATGGTAATGATTTTTATGTTGTATTAATTAAATATGAGCACAAAAGGTTTTAAATATTTGAGTTTAAGAATAGTTTTTGGTTATCGAAAGGACGAGAAAACTAAAAGAGGCCTTTTGCTTAACAAAAGGGTTATTAGAAATCAAGCTTATCTAATAAAATGAAAACGTTTAAAAGTTGATTGTCGAAAAACTGTTTTTAAAACTACTGTTGTAAAATCTAAGCCTTGTGGTAGAACGTGTATCTTTAGGCGAAAGTAACTTTAATATAGTATTATGATATATGCCAGTTCATTAAAATGAAGGCGGTATTTTAAAGCCGATTGCTGGAGGGAATTATGAATTATGTAGTATAATTAAATCGGGGAGTAATTCTGTTTGTCCACAGAATATCATTTAAAAATGAAGAAAGAACTCGATAGAATGGCAACACATTTGGAAACTACGCAAAACTTATAAAACTTTATAACACAATATCCAAACAAAACAACTACGTACATGAAAATCTTGCCAATTTTCACCAAGGGACTTGCTCAATATTAACTTTACACATCTACCCAAGGGAGTAACAAACGAATGACCAAACAAACCAACCTATTTTCAAGAAGATATATAAATGGAAATCGAAAACCAAGTAGGCGTCGATCGTAAAACGTTTAAGACGAACCGTGGTTACCACCCGACAAGGTTTTTGAGGACAGTCTTGACTTTGACTGCAGTAGCGCGATTCTCTACAATCGGTACTGTCGAGTATCGAAAGTTTGACATTTATAATGTATTGCCAAAATAATTCCTACTGCGACCGTTAGAGGCGTTATAGATAGCTAGCCGATCTTGGTAGAGATTCGAGCTACAGATAGTGTAAGCTACCGGGTTCGACTATGCCTATATTTTTTCTTGAAATTCATCTGATTCACGTGTCATACACTGGTACCAAAACACTCACATTTGACTACTACAGCACTGTGCTCTGCTTGCATTGTACATTATTTACGACCATTTTTTTTTAAGTATTTAGTTATGTGGCTGATGTTTGGAATATCCTCGTTTCTAATCTATGGGATGCTACCAGCGCGGCGTGTGAAACTGTGATATTCAAATGTTTCTTTGGAGTTTTGGTACAGTCTGCAAGCCTTAAAATAAATGTACAGTGGTCATGTCCCGACTTTTCACGCGAAAAGGTGGCGATCTTATTGTGACCAACAATAGTTTTCACATAAAAGTCGAAATCGAGTTACCCTCGTTGCCCCTTTGCCCCCAATTGGCCTTCCGAGACCCTTTGCTTTTATTTGACGAGGACGTTAAGCATTTCGCTGATTGTGGTGAGATTCAGTATGGAGATGGGGTGACGAAATGACGGCCGAGGGTTGACGACTTCGCGGTCGATTGAAAATGATTTCGAGTTTTCCTGGTTACCGTTATAGCTTGGACGGCAATAGGGTTAGAACTGCAACGATTCGACCAATTGTTTTTTATTTGTTTGTCCAGTTCGTTACGGTTATATACAAATACGGTAGGAATTGAAAACAATTGTTTCGGTCGTGACATACTACACCCGGTGTAGTCAGTGGTAGTGGTGAGGGCTTTGACCATTATGTTCAGCTCCAAAAATTACCCTTATTAAGCATCGAATTTTGTCGGTTTTATCAGCATATTGTTAATAACCTCTTCTCCCGTAATTCTCCTACAACAATGTCTTCCAGAATGCCTATCGTTTCAGCAAGTTTTACATATAAAATCTACCTCTATAGTACACTTCCAAAATTACCGAGAAAATAATGTCATATTTTCACAACACACTGAACCAACTTTAACCAATAGTATTACAGTTTACAATAACACACACACAAACAAACAATACACAAAAACTTTATCCACTTTAATCCCAAAAAAATACCACAGCGTAAACAATTTTGTGTCAACGGCAACATTTCGTGAACTCCGATACACACACAATTCGATTGCTAACATTATTTCGATGAGAATTCTCTCAAATTCCCTGCTATATTACGAGAGGCCCTCGACCTCTATAAAATGGGACACGCTGGCCTTTCTTCTTTTCTCATAATCGAGTATGAACTGCGGGACAAGATTACACTGAAATGAAAATGTGTACGAAACAAGTTTTGGTGATTGAATTTTGGTTTAGTGATTTGTCTTTTCTACATACCCTCTTATTCATAAACACACTATAAACCTATTTTAGTTAAAAAGCTACTATAATATGTTTTCTCTTTTTCATTTCGCTGAGGAGTGAAAGAAACAAAAGACTTTATAAGCCTTTCATTACTTCATATATTTTTATGAATAAGAAGGATAATCCTTTAACATAGTGATAAAATCGTAAGGCTTAATTAATAGCAAAAAAAATTAAAGCTGGTTGGTATCGCTATCGTACTTATTCTCATTTCTGAATTCCTGAGCGACTCAAGTAAGGTTAAATTTTTAATTTAATTGTGTAAGGAAAGATATATCTTTAATCGCCAAACTTTGCTAATTCTAGTGATGCATGAAAGAATATTATAAAATTTATATATATTTTTTAAATTATATCGTTAAAGAAAGGTGGCTAATTTAAAAGTTAAGTATTTATCAAGGAATATTCACACAATGATATTAATGTTAGTTCATACAAAGGTGTCACCAAAACAAGAAACAAACTTGTATCTAAAATAGAATTTAGTTACAAATATAAAAACACATACATTTAGTTCACTCAAACTTAATAAGGTTTTATCTAGGGTCCAAAATGATCAAGATAATGATCAACCACTTCAAACCTTACCGTAATCTACGAGTATAATCAGGCCATATTTCACAAAATCCTGCGACACAAAAGTAATTAGAAATGTAATTAAATTGCCAACTTTACAATAAATTTACTGAAACACAAACCAAAGGTACAGTTCTAAGCAAAAATATGTACAGTATGTACATATTTTTGCATTTACAACATCATTTTTATCAATGAAACTATAGATTATAACTCTATAACTTCTAAGCAATTGCCCCATCCTTGGATAATTATATTAAATTAAACTGATATTTTCATTCAATAATAGTAGCGATCCGTCCTGGCTTTGCTGGGGTTGCTTCGAGCTAACCTTTTATAATAATATATTACAACCACCCTTAGGAATTGCATTATCTATTAGTTAAAACCGCATGAAACCATACATTTTAAGATTATCGCTAACAGACGGACGTGGCCAGCAGCTTTGTTTTATAATGATAAAGTACGATTAGAAAAGCGATAGTGTGTACGTATTTTTGCTCATGTCTGTACATTGCTTAAGCTTTCAAGTATAAATGAATTTACTACATAGATTTAACTATTAAACAGCTCTCTTGTTAATGTCGAATATTCTTAAGAAATCGTGCCTTTGCTTGCGTTAGTGCTTGATTAATGTTTTAGTTAAATGTACTTAGATTAATGCTTGGACAGACGGAAAATATGCAGTGTGTTGAAATTGTACACCTTTTATACCTAAATTAGTTCCTAGAACAAGCATTTTATCAACAAACTAGAAACAAGATATTTTATGAATTTACTAAAATGACCAGTTTTAAATTCAAGTAATATAATTAAAGTCCTAAAAACATAATCCATCGCGTAAAAAGTTTATAGATAGTCGACAGCGCTAGAAAATAAAGCAGTAATTCTTCATAGTAAAACAAACCTCTAATAAGAAAAATATTATAATAAATTACATTAAATTTATAATTATTATATAGTATATTATTTAAAGTCTAAGTTAGAATGATTTCGTCGACTTAGTAGGTCCTAAGTTCTGCAATATGCTTATTAATTAGCAAAGGAAATGTTAATAATTGCCTTTATGTTCCGCATTTAACTTTAATAGTATAAAGCGTAAACAGCGTGTAAATAGGGGAGCACTGCAATCGCCTTAAAAGTTTTCTTGAAATAAAAATAACTTTACTTGGTATTTTGTACTGTTATTGTTAAAGATTTTGTTCTTGCTCTACATCTTCTTAAAAAAACAATGAAATAGTTATGTTTTTTTATTAAAGAGAGTTATTAAAGTGGTCAAGAAGTCATTATAAGAGCTATACTGCTATAATTATAAAGATAAATTGATTGAAAAAAAACCTAGTGCCTATACTCATTTGCCTTATAGGCTTAATTAACACGTACTTAATATGAAACTACAGTCTGTATTCGTGCCAAGACAGATATCAAGTTAGAAATACGGTTTTAATTCTTTTTTAATATGGCAATGTTTCCAAATGGATACTAGTTTCTTAATTTAATACCCGTCCCACCTTAGTAACGGGGACCAGATAACCAAAGCCGTATTGTAATTATACTTACCTAAAAACAGCTCCTACAATTCGACCTAGAAAAGCTCTTTCCCTAATCCTATCAAAGGAGACGCCAAAAACAAACACTATTTTCTTATTAGTTATGGTAATACGAAACCTCTCTAGCCTACTGCTCCCGAAAATCTCTCAAAGAACATCTCACACACGTTCCTTATTAAATTAGTTTCTGCCATTGCGCGTAGCAAATATTAGTTCAGAAAGTCGACGTTATACGGAGAAATACGAAGTAATCCGAAGAGTGCTTGCAAATAGACCTCCTAACTAATTTAGTTCATGAACAAGCCAAACAGAAACTCTTACAAAGTCTGAGCGAAAAAAAAGAGCTTTTCGCGCCTTTCTTTGACAGATGTTTTCCAAGCGCCATTTTGAAACTATGCTGCATTTGAATTTCGAACAAAGGAATGAGGTTTTTTTTCTTTATTTATTTTAAGGACTGATTGAGGAAAGGAGTTATTGTAAAAAGGTTTTATTGTCTGCGGACAATTTTATAGTTCAAAGGGAATATTAAGTGTATTTGGAAAGGAACACCCAAATGAATGGAAATTGAATTTGTCGCCATCTTGTATTAGCGGACGTCGTCAAGTTTTGCGTTAAATGAACATAACAATTATTTTGAAATTTTTACCATAATTTATAAAAAAAAAACTTCGCCATCTGAAACATTTCCGGCTAACAAGTTTCTAGCACAAAAATTATCACCTATCTCTTTTCCTCAGCATGCGACTGCCACCCAGTAGGAGCGAGTGGGAAGACCTGCAACCAGACTAGCGGCCAGTGTCCCTGCAAGGACGGAGTGACTGGCACGACCTGCAACCGCTGCGCTAAAGGCTACCAACAGTCTAGGAGCCACATCGCTCCCTGCATACGTAAGAATCTTGCATTTAAGTTTTACACTTGAAAATTTAAACGGGTTTCTACTTAACCTATATTTGAACAGCGCTCGGCTAGTAGGTTAACTATACGGGCGATTTTAACACAGTTTTGAAAGCTAGACGGACGACTAAGTGTTGCTGAAATGTTGCTGTTGTGGCAATTATATTTTAATACTTTGGAGTGTTTTAAAAACCTACAAGCAACATTAAATTTATGTTATGTAGTGTCTAATCCTGTACGAAACAAACTATAGTATCTTAAATCTAGTTACCAAAGAATACGAAACTAAATGGTTCCGTTCTATTTTACGCCATAGCAGCCAGTTTTACTACGGCTAACGAAGCGAAGCGTGGTTTTACTTAATTATATATTGGTCGTAACTATACACTTTGTATCATCACTCTTAGATGTATTTGGTAGACAACAGGCGTAAGAACAATGACTAGAAATGCTTACAAATAGATTGCAACTTGCACAACCACTTTTAAAAATAGCAAAATCATTATAACAGCTGAAGAAAGGTTTCCTAAAGTTGCTTAAGTTCCATCTCTAATAAATCATGTTCATAATCATGCGTAACTAACCTTTGACATGGTTGTCCAGGCATTCCCCGCGTGGTGACCGCTGTGCAAGCAATGGAGGCGGTGGACGGCGAGCCGGGCCGCGGTAAGTAGTAAGTGTACCATCATGCACTCTCGCCTCACCTACACTCGCATAATACAGGCAATCGATCATTTTTATATTGACCTCTCTTTCTGATCTCTAGATTTTTCTATGTGTGTCTCTTTTTAGCATTTGAGATGCGGTGGTCAAGTTTGTTGTCACGAAGTTGCTTGGTTCAAAACATATTGCTGCCAGTTTGCGGTCAAAGCAACAAAAAGTTGCTTGCCACGAATTAAGTTGCAGAAATGTATATTTTCTTTTAAAAATTACTCTTTTTTTGATAAAAGTGATCGAATGTCTGTAAGAGTATACTGTACTTTTATATTTGAGAATTATGAATAGAATTTTAGAAGAGAAAAATTAGGTTAAAAAAAAACAGAAAAAAAAATAACAAAGGCAATTGGAATAAAAAATTAATAAAGAATATATTCTTTCTGTTAACTACAATTTCTATCACTCGATATTTTATACCACGTGCACCCAATAAATAGTTAAATACATAAAACAAAGGACACACTTATAGAAAAAGCAGTCCCTATAGGCATCTTTTCCTACCTTTACCGTAACTTCTTAACCACAGTAGCCAGTCTTCAAATAAACTCTGAACATTACTACTTAGAGAGTTAAACTCGGTGCATTTACGCTCCTCTACAAACAGTGGTATAAAAATCACAGTTTTATGAACACTGAACTGTTAGTGTGACTCTGCCTTGTCCGAGGTCACATAGTGTTAGTGTGTTACTACATACTTATTTTTTATTTTGTTGTAAAACGGTGAATCGCGATTTCCTACAGTCGGTACTATCGACTACCTTTTGAAGTTAAGAAGCGTTTAAAATTATTATAAGAGAAATAGTTCTTGCAGTCATCGCTAGGGGCGCTGATCAGGTTTGAATGATTTGTTGAAAGCTACCTAGTTGATCTACCTAGTCGATGCTTAGTTAGAAGTGCTATTAGAAAATATAAACATTAGAAAATGCTTTTTAAAAAGCAAGAGAATGCATAATTATACGCTCTCCGAAAGTTTCGTAACTTAACTCAGGAAAAACTGGCGCTGTATTTATTACTTGTCATAAAAAGTACAGTATACTCAACTTATTATTAATTTGCACTTTAATTTTATTTCCCAAACTACCTTTTGATAAAAAAATATATAATTCTCTACCAGTTTCTGTCAAGTTGAATCTTATAACATCTGTAAAAATATCAGTCCAAGTCATTTGTCTAAGCTAAAATATTTATTAAATAACTTTATCAAAAGGTAGTAAAAAATACATAAAACCATTCTCACACCACATTACTAATTCATGCGTGTAAATATTTAACTTTTATTGGTGTCTTAGGATCACAGTAATAATTTAATGATTATTCAACAATAATAATAACATATCAACCTATCAATCAAGACGGTTATTATACCTTTAACTATTTATTTCCTTTAATTAACCATAGTAAATAGAATAATTAAAAATATTCTAATCTATCGATGAATAACTATTGCATATGTAAGCAAAGCCGTTTTGATTATTATTATTAAGCTTTCGCGGCTAATCAATTGGGCTTATTTAAGAGAAAAATCGCAAAGAGACGATCAGTCATCCTGTGAAAACGGCCATTAAATCTGCGAAAAAACATTAGGCATTCAAATTTAAAATGCGTGTTTGCATATACGTATTCGATTTGTTTAGTATAATAAACTAGAAACTAGCTAGTTTACTTATTAGAAGTTTCTTAACTTTTTCAGCCACTTAGAGATATTCATTTTAAATTGGTAGTCTATGTTTATTCCCGAGTCTTTTACTGTCATTAAAATTAACTCTTTAGCCTAACGAGCTTAGCCATGAAAGCTTAAAAGACAGACACACTTTCGTTTTTTTAACCCATGCTGGGCAAGGGAAATGAGGGAGGAGTAAGGCCTTAAGTCCACCACGCTGGCCAAGTGGGATTTTCGCAATTATTAATGATACATTTTATAATTATATTAGTGTAAAGAATATGAATAGTAATGTATTGTGAGAATGTAAACTTGTTCTGGTGTATGTGACGATTAATTTGCTTATTCCGTATCATCCACTGTCTACTCATATCTGTTTTGTTTTATGTTATCAGTGCCGAGTGAGAGGTAACCCTTACGTATTAACATTATTATTACCTTATATTAATAAAACTTTTATTTGAAAAATCATTTGTAAATAAACATTTGTACTTTCGAGTATAAATATTGTAGATTTTGCATGCAACTGATAAAATTTTCTGTATTTTGAAATTTTTCATAAATATTGATTTGTGACTTTCAATACTGACGTTCATAGTGCCAACATTTTTTCATTGATTTATTGATATCACCAAAGTTCGTTGGACCAACCATGGCATATTATAGTAATACCCATTAAAAAAATGACATTATGATGTCTTCTACAAATGCCATGATACCTACGCATCACGCTGGTGATGGGACTGTAAATAATAATTATGACTTCCATAATTTAACTATTGTATTGTGTTGAGTATATTGATGCTGATGTGTGCGATGTGATGACAGCAGCGGAGCAATGCGGCCGGTGTCGCGCCGCCGCTCGCACGCTAAACCTCAACAAGTTCTGCAGCCGAGACTACGGTGAGTAGCAACAAATACTAGGCAGCAAAACTGAAACAGTACTAGCTCCCGGTTCCTGAGGTGCATTTAACGGTAGTTTATCTATTCAATAGCGTTTAAACTCATATAAAAAAACGCTATTGAAAAGATAAACTACCGCTAAATGTACTTAGAAACCGGGGGTAGATGATGTTATCCATAAGTTACGTGACATGCTGAGGAAAGGTAGAGCGGTTATAGCGCTGTTAAATCGTGTTATTCTGTGACGTAGGTACTCTATGGATATCTTTCAATGAGGGATTATGATATGGTCCGTTATAGGCTAAAGTCTTACACAGCCGAATGAGAAGCCTTTTGCAGAACAGGTTAATTTATTCCCCAATATCATCTTGAAATTGTGACTAGATTTAACGAGTATGGTCATATTAATTAAGCAATTGTAGGAATATATAAAAAAACTAACTGAAATATCTATCCATACCCATGATACATATTTTGAATCTATATAGACTAGAATAAATTGCAACATCCGCATACGTTTGGTAGATTTTCTTCAACCAATTTCTTACTAGTGATTCGTCGGCGCTATAGAATAGTAATTATACGTTAAAGATTATTCAGCTATTAAACTTATACAAATAAATGAATGATAATTGTGTGTGTCAGTCATAATGGGCAAGGTGGTGGGTCGCGAGGCGAGCGCGGCGGGCGAGGCGTGGGTGCGGCTGGCGCTCAGCGTGCAAGCGGTGTACAAGCGCGCGCCGCGCAGCCGCCTGCGCAGAGGCGCCACCGCCCTGCACGTGCGCGCCGCGGACCTCGCCTGCAAGTGCCCTAAGATCAAGATCAACAAGTAAGTGCAAATTACAACTCTAGACACACAAACAGACAGACGCACATAGCCGTCAAAAGTATAAAACTCTACTTTTTTGGGGGTAAAAATATAAGAGAAACGGCTTTTCGAACCCATCCAACTCTACCACCATACGAGACACATGATAGACAAACTTATAATACTCTTCTTTTTTGTCTGGGGGTTAAAACTACCACTGATACAGCTATTGGAAATCTCACCAGAATCCGGTGTATGTTCACCAAAACTATCACTGAAAAGGCTCTTCGATAGCCACACTAGAATCCGGTGTATGTATATCCTAAATGCATCAGTCGTGTGAGTTTATCACTCACTGGAATCAAGAAACAACTTTCCAAGAAGTCCCCCTACTACAGTTTACAATTATATTCTGGATCGCTCAGTGTTCTTTATCATTTCTCAAGCCAATGTTTACTTGCTAGATTATTATTACTTTAGAACAACGTGCCAGCAACAATGTTTAAAGATAATTTGACACCACTTGAGAGAATCTTCTTCTAAACCAATTTTTCACAACGGACACTTAAACGTTTCGGATGATTTTCCCCGAGACATTTTAAACCTCAAGTTAAACCAGTCCTTCCAAACAATTTAACATATTTTTCAGTCCACAATCCGACAGGACGGAAAATATCGAATTATTACTTACCGTTGCGACAAAATTGCTTCGCTATTTCTGTTCAAGTATTGTAAACCATTATTTAAGGCATTAGAAGTCAACGAGGCGTCACTAACTTAGTCTGAGTGTATTTGCAATAAAATTACGATTCAAATTAAAGTTAAATTATATTGTTGGACTTTGTAAATACACAATACTGTGGGTGGGATCCACATTATTCGATCATTATGTTTAATAGTAAAATTATCTTAGCTAACACATAAAGATAGAGTCTTCTCCGATAAGGTTATTGGTTCCTGTTTTATATTTATTAATATTGACACTCGAATTGCTGTAGATTAGGTTGTTTTGCAATATTAAGATTATAGGATGTTTCCTGGTGTAAAATTATGGAGTTCTAGTTAGATATTGAAGATTCTTCCTGGAAGTTTCACAGTAGAAAGCTGCTTAAAATAAGTATGAATATCTAATCATCCAGAATTCCGAAGTTTATATCGATATTTCTGTACTTCTGTACTAATAGCATCATTTAACTCTATAATAATTATTATGCTATGTGACGTAGTTACTTTTGTTTTTAATTTAAGCACTATTTTCCTTCTACCAGGTCATACCTAATCCTAGGAGTGGAAAAAGAGGGCGTATCAGCCGGTTTGCCAGGATTAGCAGTCGGAGAGAGGACACTATTGCTGGAGTGGCGCGACGACTGGCACCGGCGCATCCGCCGGCTGCAGCGGCGCGCGATCAACTGCCACTAGCCGACCGCCATCTTGAAAAATAGTGGGGACAAAGCAACCAATGAGAACGCACCGTTCTCGCCGTAATCCGTCGTTGCAAACTTACGTGAATCAATAACGTAGTTGTTTTAAACTGTTACTGCCATATAAGTGCTGTCTATAAATTCATATAAAATAAGCGCCAGGAATGAATTTTGATATATTGTAAGACTGATTGTATTCACCCAGTTATAATATATCTTAGTGTCATAAGGGTGTTTTGCTAGGCTATCGATCGTATTGTTTATATTATATGTTCTCTCTTCTCAGTATTTTAGCTCCATTACCTAGTTAGTATTGAGTCTACCTCGATTATTTGTTGAATAGTCTGTTATGCATTTTCTATATCCTCTTACATATGTATTAATCTCTTATTTATAAGTAGTTATAGCTATATAACGTATTATACATGTAGCTATTTAGCTAATAACTGTTATAATAAAAATAGCGGCAAATTATTAGCGTTTTGACCCTTGATCAGAAAATTTCTACAACTCCTTCACTGCCCTTGTTGTTGTTTTAAAGAAATGATATTTTCTGATGCATTTCTATATAAAATAAATTGAAACTGTCCGTATTATTGTCAAACATTCATTCCTGGCGCGTTCGGCGAACGTTTACCTAGTCCGTTTTAGGAATAACGTTATAATAATAGTAGTTCACAACTGTTATATTGTATGACACGTTTTTATGCCAAAAATGCAAGAGAAATAGACTTGAGGCACACGCATTTGGACGTTATAATAGAGATAAAAAACGAATCCTAGCATATTCATTCTTAATATAAGTAATAATTTGAATAACGTGACGATTAAAATATATTAAATCGAAAGCGAAAAAATATAATAACACTTATGAAAATATAATATAATAAATAGTTACGAAATGTCTTAAGATTCCAATGCTGTGTGTCACAGTCTTTACAAACTACACAAATTTCCCATCCTAGGATTTTGTTGAAAAATTTGTACATTAAAAATATTATTATTTATTTTGAATAATTTAATTTATAAGGCAACGTAATGTATCGTTCCATTTCTTGCATTTTTTGTATAATTGTTATTTTATATTGAAAATGCTAATGTTGATATTGTTTTTTATGTGCGTTCAGTTGCATGGCTTTACGATGTCTGGCAGCACACAAATACTGTCCGAAACACGCGACCATTTCGATAAAAAAAAAACTAAACGTCATAATGACAGCTGACATTAATGACAGTAATGACAGATGTCGTAAGTCGTGTGAACGGTTCCGCGTTAGTTGTAGGACTCATTCGGAGATAAATCACCACATAGTCACAATGGTTTAACGTACCTCATTTATTATAAATCTTAAACTAAGATTAAGTGTTTAATTTATATCGTTAGCGCTTAGATTTTATACACTTTAAGCTAAAAATATCAACTTCATTCTAATGTGTTCGTATCCTTTTATTTCTGTAAATTAATTCATTTAAATATTAGATCTTGCCAAAGTAACATTTTATAATTTTGTATAGAGTACTTAGTTTCCTCTGTTTAATGTTTTTGCTTTGGAGGACATAACTTTTGAACAAATGCGTCGCCTAACTAAGGTATGTACAGTATTACTAGCTTTACTAAGAAAAATAATAATAAGATATTTTTTTTGTTTATGAAAAAGTACAAAGAGCTATTAATCATACTACCTACATTAACGGTTTATTTAAAAAGGTAAGGCTCAAATAATAAATTTCATGAATATCCTTTCGCATGCATCATCTTTTCCTTTAGTATCTTTATAATACGAGAAATTAAACGTCTCAATCGGGTATTAAACTGGAAAAGTGTACGATCACTGACAATTGAGCTGTCAGGTTATATTTATGCTATCTGCCGGGCCCTAAGTACACAATGCATAAATCAACATGACGGTCGGCGTTTCACGATAATCAATGTTCGCTGCCCTTACCGGTATGGATTGCGGCCACGAAATGGCGTTTTAAAATAATAATGCTTATAAAAATGAATAAAAAGCTTGCTCTTTTGCAATAAAATTTTATAAAGTTGCTTTTTTGACAGATATATGTATGTCATTCGATGTTGACATAACCTGCCAAAATGTTATAAAAAAAGTTTGAACTGCTTGTACACGGAAGTTGTTTAAACCTGTTTTAAATAGTTGAGTAATTGTTTTCCAAGATTGTACTTTTTCAAAAACAAAAAAACGTAATCTATAGATAAAATAAAATATTTAAAAACGACTTAGAAGTTTCGCTTGATCGTTTTACGGTTTGTAAAAAGTGTATTTAGTTGTAGATGAAACTATTAACCTGTTTCTAGATATGCATATCTTTACATTTCATAATTTGTAATCTTTTAAATTATATTTTTGCGCACTTACGCCTAAAACATTAATTTGAATAAAAAACGTCAATTTAATCTTCATAACTTCGATTTTTTTGTGCGCTAATATATAATTTGAAAAATATTATATATCAGATCGTAATTGTACCTATAGTTATAGTCAGTTTGTATTTACTGATGTAATAATATATGTGAATATTGTTTTATTTTCGAATTAATTTATTCTGTATACAAAATAATGCCGTTATATCAGTCCATAAAGATACTTAATAAAACCATCCATATGGTACTAAAATTTAAACGTTAATCTTTTTATGATAAGTACAATAAAGTTTTACAGCCTAATTAAACTAAATTTTTAAAGATCATTCCTCCATATTTGTTTAAAAAATAAACATTGACTATGGTAATAAAATCAATGACAAAATAATGTATTTTTTATTTATTTCCTTTCAATGCATTTTTACTTAATTTAATATTAATGGAATATGTATTAATTGGATCAATTATAATTAACTAATAAATTATTATTATAACGCACAACTAAGGCCTATTATGCTTCCTGTCGTGAGTTAATTAGAAATAAAATTCATTTCATTTTGCATTACACTGTTAAAGAATAGAATAAATATCATTTAGTTAAAACTTATTTATATTTTAAGGGATGTCAATTGAATGTAAGAAAGCGCGCGAACGCTTCAACCCGTACCATAGACTCAAAATGGCCGACTTTTTGTCTATGGTGTATGAAACGTTTGCCGCGCAAATGAATTGTGTTTTCGAGATACCCTGCTCCTGTGATGTAATAAATGTTATTGGTTATATTTATTTAAAAATAAAACTACATTAATATACGGATTTGTGGGTTTCATTTCTAGAATATTTACCGTTTTACTAATAAACATCGTGTAAGCTCTGATGAGTGATAGTGTTCTGTGTGTTACTTTCAATTTTGAAACTGTTTACCAGTCAAAAAGGCTTACTGCATAACTAGACTGACTAGTTAGGGCTAACATGACGTATATAAGTAAGACAGTTTTATTATATTTTTACTTATAACAGCTGTCAATACTCAAGGAAACCTCTTAAAGCTAGACTCGTGAACAATGTATACCTATTAAAATTTGTCTATGTGAACCATGAAAATCCGAACACACTTATCTGGTAGGAAAAACATTCAGCTATGAAAATAGTTATTTTTATACCTTTAAGAAGTAAATATTATCTTCAGTAAGTTACATTCGTGAACAAAATGCCAAACCAATTTAATTCCACAATTTCCTAGAATCTTCATAAATCAGCAGTTTAAATATTGATATTAATATCGAAATATTGTATCTTGGCCATCAAAGAGCACAAGAGGATGGTCCCGGGGGAAATCAGGCGAGTGTTGCTCCCTACTGTGGAGTATAGGCGTTGTAAGTGATTTATAGAGGAGGAGGGAGTGTGTGAAGGAATGCTTGCCTTGTTTGATTGAGCTTGTTGACGGACTAAGGGCTTGGGCAAACGTTGAACCATTCTTGATGAACTTTTTCGAACACGCTACTTATGCGCGGTTTCTTACTTACTTATTTAGCGGTAGTTTATCTATACAATAGCGTTTAAACTCATATAAAGAAACAGTTTGAATAGATAAACCTGCCGGTAAATGTACCTTTGAAACCGGGGGTTAGTGTTGTTCATTTCACTGGTAGTCTAAGGAATTCTGTATGTGTCTGTGGACATCGAAAAGTAGGTAAATCAATAAATAAATATCATTGGCCAACTCACACGCGGTCATTTGATTCCATACTAGACAGAACTTGTACTATGGTAACATAACTGATAAACATACTTATGTACTTCTAAATACATACTTAGACAGCTATATTAACAACCAGGATCAGGAGACATACCAGTGCTCATTACACAAATATTTGTGCCAGTTGGGATTCGAACACTCCACACGCGGTGCTACGGTTACAGTTACGAGATGACCGCGTTAATCACTGCGTACCAAACGTGCAGTTTATATGCATGTAGTTGTAGTATTTAAGTATACAAACTAAAAACTAACTCAAAGCGATCCAAACAAAGGCAACCAAACTACCGACTAGTGAACATCTAAAATGCCTTTCTTAACTCCACACAAGTACATTGTAACTGGTCTAGAATAGTTTACGAGATAAACAGAATGTATTCAGAGTATTGGAGCTGAATCGCTGGAGATCCGAGCGCGAACATTTCCTTGGCTAATGCCCGATCACGATGCACAATTGTGCGATTGTGCGCCGATTGGATAAGGCCGGCTGTACGCCGCAGACTTTTCAACAACAATATTCGATCTAAAGTTAGCTTGCGAATAGAATCATCAACAACATAACTCCTCGAACCACTATGGGAACCAACCTGCGGAAAGTACTTTTAAAAATAAGACACATAAAAAATAAAGTGTCATAATTAATAAGCATGTATCGGAAGTTCTTAATTAGGCAATTAGTTATATTCCTCAAAAAAAAAAAAAAAAAAAACTATGTATACAAATAAGGTTTAAAAAGTCAGAGGTAAGTTTCTACTTTCAAATATATTGTTTAATCCTATAGTGTTTCATTGCCGGGCAAGGGTTTTCTCCTTCAAGTACTGTTCTATAGAACTCACAATGATGCAAGGTTGCATCATGATGTTTTTTTTCGCCGTTAGAGCAAGTGATAATTATTTCTAATACACACAACTTTGAAAAGACATCGGTGAGTCACTTGCGTGAGAGGTACCAACTTATATCACTGCGCCATCACTATTATAACAATAATAAAAGAGAAACATCTAACACAATATCAAACTCCAGTCGCAAATCTTCACCCAGCCTAAGCAAAGCACGAACTTATCCAGCAACAATAGCGAGTAATAACTTTCTTTGTTGTTCAAATACAAACAGTACGCACATTTTAATAACGCATTGTTACAAACATACAAACATACAAGCATACAAACATGGCACAACTAACAAACATACATGAGATTCGGTGCCGTTACGTGGGTGAAATTTTCCGGGTCCATTGTTCTGAAGTAAATCGAGTTAGTCCTTAAGCATAGCTTTGTTATGAGTCCTGCCGTTTAATTAAATACATTCTTTTGAAATGTTACTATCACAAGCCATATGTGTATTACCAACTGACTTAGAAAAGAGGAAGTTTTCGATTCGTCTGTAGGTACTTTTTTTATTTAATTACTTTTTACTATCTATTCTACTAAGAGCCAGTTTCATGGCTTCTGGCAAGTCTCGAGTAACCTATTTAATACATAAAGTAACGGCAGATTTATAAAAACAACTATCAAATTTCCATCCGATAAGTTAAAAACGACATCGCTTTAATAAATTTGGTAGTCTAATGATTGAACAGAAGCAGCACATCTTACAACCAACATTTTTAAAGACAAATTCTGGAGACTTCACTTAACAAAGCACATTATTAACAACTGAATTTCAAACGATCTTGAAATGTAAAAACCAACAACTGAATTTTAAACAATTTACTGATCGTTTTCCACTACAAAACTCTTAAAAACAGGTGACTACATACTAGAGGTACATGCACAAGTACGCCGTCTAAATACCATCTCATTCATCAATCACACAGCAAGCACTTAACCTTATTTTTGATCAAACACATAAAGGCGTTACGTGCCTACATACGGCGTGTGTTGTCAAAACACCGTGACGAAGCACTCGCCCGCCACCGAGCGATAATATTTGCTCAGCTAGAGACCGTTTTATAATCCAGTCCGAGGAATGTTTGACTTGCTAAAGAAATAAATCGAGCGAGGAGCAGTCTTTTAAAGTTTTACTATACATTATTTTAAGATAACATTTGCTGTAGTTGTCTAGGAAGTATCTCTGTGAAGTATCCCTAGAGAGATGTAAGTGGTGTAGCCTTTTTGATCGGCCATTTTGTATTCAGATCTAAAGTTTAACGCAAATATTTTTGAGTCGACGTATTTCTCACATGATTAGTGGTCCTCACTAGCAGTAACAAGTAAAGTTAATGAGTAAAAATTATAATAAATCTTAAACAAGATAAGTTGTACAATTTTAACATACATACATACATAATATCAAGCTTTTTTCCATAGGGGTAGGCAAAAAACAAACAATTTGAAGTATTAAAGAAATGTAATATCGTATTTCCTTTGCTAATAATTGCTTTTTTTTCGCGTTTCATACTGGGAATTAGATCTATCAGTTCAAGAACGTAAGAATCTTTCAGAAGGATCCTGAACAAATTGCAACATAATCAAATCAGTACAATAATACGATTAATTTACAAAACACGGGCAGGTGTTCCACCATTGCTGGTGGTAATGTTAACAATGCTTGCAACACCGCTTATCGGCTACACTTTGCGAAATGCCGTACGCATTTATTGTACCGCGGGGAACAATTACTATGATTTGTGGTCCAACAGAAATAGAAATTATTTTTGGCAGGAACACTCGATTTTATGTGCCATCGTTATACATCATTTTGTGAAATTATTTCATATTTTCGCATATTTCAGACGGATTCACATGGATTAAATAAACTTTGATGCAACTACTCAAGTGATTCTATTTTTTTTTTAAGATTTTTTTGCTTTATGGTACTGATTGCATTGACATACACAACTTGACAGATTAAATAATCATCTAAGACCATAGACTAAGACTAAGACCATAGACTAAGACTAAGCCAATACATATATTGTTAACCGACCCATCCAAAACCCATCCACGCTGTGGTCACTTAACCACGTGGACTAAAATAATTCCAAACCATTTTTAAACATCAACTTCCAGACTAAATATTAAACTAGTGCTAAAACAATTTTTACAAAAGTTTTCAGAACTAATTCAGCGTTTTTTCAGCGAGTACGCTTGTACAATTAATTTTCTACAATAAGCATGGCACCCGCGGGAAATTCTTTATAAAAACTAACCACCGTTTTTAGTTAAGTGCTTCGCGACGGTACATATTGTATGAGTATTACTGAATTACTTTTAAAAGCCAAGGCTTATTTTACTTCGTTTATTTTTATGTCGTTCTAGCTAGGACACGATATTAGGTATCAAAAATGGAATAAGAACTTAAAATTTAGCAGTAATAATAACGTTAAGGACTGAATTAATTATAATCAGCTATGTTCTCTTTGTAGAATACGAGTAGAATACGCTGCTTATCTTGCTGATAGCTATCTTCAAGACCGTCATAACACATTTAACAGTAGGTTACGTTCTCTTACCTACAATTTTCCAAAATAATTATTATTATTTGCAGACTACGAACAATTCTAACGATCAAACCAAAATCGACGTAATTTTCACTATCGCCTTTGTCCCAGACTAGCAGGTTTCCCACAGCCTATACAACGCCTGCAAATGTCCATATAACAGAGACACTAGGTACTACATAAACCCATAAACAATCTAAAAATATTTCTAATAAAACAATGCTATAAAAAAGAACACAAACATAGATAAAGTGTAATCTAATATTGAAATAGGCTGTATAAAGAAATTCGTCAAGTTCGACGAGCCGGAGTAAACCTGTCCGCGCTTATTATGTTTTACGATTGTCCTCACAAAAACATTACATAAAAAGGGTGTTTTGTTACCTTTAGATGACACGACATGAGCCCGACAAGGGGACGACACGATAAACGTGAAAGTATATGATATTAGTTGTTATATTGCTGTTAAGTTCGTCATGAAAAATGATGGTAATTCGTGTTTATTCGTTTAGTTACCACTTTTTTCAAAACTAAGGAAATTTTCAATATTTTGTATCAAAATTCTTTGTTTTTACACAAATAAAGCTAAGGCGTTGAACAACCACAGATAAATTAAAAATGTTTCAGTCATAGAACAATTGTGTGAATATTTACATTTAATTGTTGCTCAAAATAAAATATATTACACAATACAAAACCTTAATATTTAGCCTATTTCTATTGAAGATGATTGAGGTAGCGTCAGACAATGGGTTGCTACTAGCAAAATCTACGTTGAAGCAAAAAAGTCGTATGTGGCTAAGAATCCAAAGTACAAGGACATAAAAGCTCGCCAAACTAAATAACCTATTCAATTCCGACCAAATTCCCAAGAACCCATTTACACATAACGTTTTATACCGGAAATAAAGCCTGCAAATAACAGCCATATCTTTATGTATATCATCATAAAAAAGTCGTCACATCTAAATGTCTTTCCAAAGGGCAACTAACCCTGCTCCCTAAAGATTCAATTTGCAAGGGCGAGATTCCCTTGGAATAAAAAATAAAATATTATATGAACAGTTTATAGGTCAACCGTGAACTCGTTATGTTATGACAGGAAGTTAGATTCTGACGAATGTAGTTTCACTTTTCCTGAAAATGTTCGTGAAAAATGGAAGATTTGGATTTGGTTTGTAGTTTTATTTATATGCGGAAATTGGTTTTTAATAACTTTGCAAAAACAACTATTTTTTCAGCTCTTACTTTAGCGGAATTCATAGAATAAGCTTCCCCTCTCCTTATGCATCAAAATTCTCTCCCTAAGTCGCCAAAATAGAGATTGTTTTGTCGTATCTATACTAATATTATAAAGCTGAAGAGTTTGTTTGTTTGTTTGAACGCGCTAATCTCGGGAACTACTGGTCCGATTTGAAAAAATCTTTCAGTGTTAGATAGCTCATTTATCGAGGAAGGCTATAGGCCATATATCATCACGCTACAACCAAAAGGAGCAGAGTACCAGTGAAAAATGTTACAAAAACGGGGAAAATTATGATTCTCTTATGTGACGCAAGCGAAGTTGCGCGGGTCAGCTAGTATTAATATATTATGATTTCAGAAAAGTTTTTGATTAATCATAAAATAGAGGTTATTTTCCATCCAGCTTTTTAGTTACTAGAATATGGACAACTCTCCTCACTCTATGCCTTCACATAATATTATCGTTGCCCGTTTAAGTTTACCCCATTTTTTGCTTATGTAAAGATTCCGTTCTTACGCTTTGAAAATATCCGTAAAACAATAATAAAACATACATGTGTGAAATACAGACGATCAAGTAAAATAATAACAACTACTCAAGGATTTGGTACTACAAATTTCGTTTTTCCAAAAACTATCTGTCATTATGAACCAAGGTAAGCAAGTAAGACAAAGTAAACATTAGGGTGATGATTGTCTGCACCCCTAGTACAAATAGCAATAGTCACGTATCGCCGTCTGATTACGTGCACTAACCCCCATCGATACAACCATATGGAGGTAAGGGATCTGTCTCATTTGATCTTTGTCAGTTGTAGGCAGCTATTTCTTAACTGTTAGGTTTTCTGAAGATTTTGGTAAATATAGAATAAGCTATACCAGCAAGAAAACAAAAAAAGGGTGTTTAGACTTATATGAGTAAGATCCTTTATCGCCAGGTCTAAATAAGTATCGACTGGTTTATCATGCTCTCACTATATCTTAAAATTTATCTGACATTTTAACCACAATTTTCTTAGAAGCTTTTGAACTAAGTTAGGCCGGATTTCAGCCTTCGTAATCGATAGGCTATCATCAGTTAATTTTAAAACTACCAACCTGTCTTAATTTTGAGTATGGGACCGGCCTTACACTTGAATAGTCCATGCAACAATAAAATATGTTCAAGAACTAGGAAGTCAAACCTTTGCTTCTATTAATTTAGAATTTTTGACAGAACAGACTGCTTCTTTGGTTGTTTTAAAAAAAAATCTTAATTTGTCTACACACACAATCCTTATACAACTAAACAGGATCAAACCTAATCCGAGACAAATACCAATCAATCCTTCCATAACCCCTATGAATAACTAATTGTCTCATAGAAGCAGCTAATTAAGTAAATATCGTGAGCACGTGACAAGCTTGCAGATAGAGAACGACACGGCGACGTAACGTAATGGAAAACTTATATGTGTTGAGGTGCATTCTGAGGTGAATGAACTTTAGTAGGTAAAATGAATTAGGTGTAAATGAATTTCTAAGCACGTCTTTTTAAATTGCGTTATGCATACTTTTATACTGTTCGCATTTAAAATAATAAAATATAACTTTATAAAGGTTCATCATTATGCTAAGTGGGCTTCTTTTGAAAAGTTATTTGTACTAATATAATTAAATGTGAATTTGTCTGTCTGTATGTATTTTTGTTAGGTACTCTAACAAATGAACGGACAGAGCAACGCTAATTACCTAGCTTAGAAGGTTGCATTCCCTATTTCAACTGCTACAGGGCAGAAAAAAAAAGTAAGTAGCCTAGTAAGTAGTATGTTTGGTCCCGATCTTCATCTATCTTCATACAAAATTCCTTAAAAATCTGTTCAGCTTTTTAGCTGTGAAAGCGTAACAGCCGGTCATTTAAGTGCGGATAATACACACTTTACACAAAAAAGCTCGATATTTGGGTACCTCACGAGCTCACTGAAAAAAACCTAATGTACCGTGTACTCATTTGTGATTCTTGAAGCCAAAGAGATTTTATTACAAGTTCATACATACTATAATGCGAAAAGACTTTTTTCCCGACCTAATATGAAAAAACTACTATTTAAATCGATATGTAGTAAGTTTGTGAATCAAAGCAGACTAACATTCACCCCGCGGCGTTACCCTCTGTGTCTGTCGTGAACAAGGGAGCTATTAATTTACCTCACTCGTAATACCGGCCCGTGGCTACTACATAACGATTGGAGAAGTTCTGTCAAGTTTGTGGTCAATGTAATGGCTTATGTATTAGTATTTGATTAAGCCTAAATGGTAGGTTAAAAAGCGATATTTTAAAATACTAAAATAATTTAGAAATTAACACAAAACATCACGATATTCAAGTTATATCTTTAGTGTATGTGACTGTTAGTTCGCGCAACCAGCGGCAAAGCCATGAGTTTAGGTTATGGGGTTGAAAATACAAATGGAACTAGTTTTAAATATCTCCTGTAGGAACTATTTCAGGTGGTCCAACTTCGTTAGTTGATTATTTGAAACTTACTTCACCTATCCGAAAGCAAATCAGTCCATGAAAAGTTGCAAGACATTAAAAAAGTACTTGTGCCTACAGCAATCAAACAACAATACTAGTCAATAGTCTTCAAACTGCTTAAACAATTTCATACTAAATTGAACGATAAAAATAATAATAAATTTAACCCATTAATGTCCCACTGCTGGGCAAGGGTCTCCTCCCTTAATGAGGGAGGGGTTAAGCCTTGAGTCCACCATGCTGGCCAAGTGCGAGTTGGGGACTTTGCATGCCCCCAATAAATGTGTTAAACAAATTTTAGGTATGCAAGGTTTACTCCCAAAAAAAACTAACTTTCTTTTAAGGAAAGAACAATGTTAATGTCCGATAACATCAGTCATTTCTAGTCAGAGTGTCCTGGGTGGATTAGTGGCGACAGTGGCGGTCTAACGAGACCCTGACAAAAACCCACAAACAAACAAGTGACGAGGGTGTTCTTAATACGTCATTAGCGAACCATTTGTACTGAGTTTTTACCTATGTTCTAATAGGGCTGACACAGATAGAATATATTTCTTAATTTCTTTTTAAATTAAAATTGTCGACATCCGTAGCGCATCAGTACTTAAACATTTTCCACTGAATTGACTGTGCCGGAGGTCGTAGATTCGAATTTCCAAAAACTGTTGTCTCGGGTTTGGTTGTACTTTGTGTCCATTCTAGGGTGAAAAAAAAATTTTTTTCACCCTAGAATAGAAGAGCTATAATGAGGCGAATTTATAAGGTAGACGTTAATTGTCGCGAATATGCATTTTACCTTAAAATGCTTGACTTTAGAAGTAGTAGGTCGGTAAACGATCTGTGGGTTAAGCAACCGTTGGCGCAGTCATTCTATAGATGGATGACCGCATAGTGGTATTTAACTAACCTTACCTAACCATACGATAGTAGGTTCTAGTCTAATTCTACCTTCAACCCAAAGTTCTCCCTAATTCTTGGATATGAGAAACTGCTCCTTTCGTCACATAATAATTATTTTCAATATAAAACCGCGTTTCCAATATCCTTCCCTATTTGTGTAATATTTTCACGCCACATGTCCCAGGCGGTAAGGCAGACGATTCCTCATTTCACACACATCTGGGCTCCGTCGTGAAGTAACTATGACTTCGCACATTCTTTTCAACTTTGCTATTTGCACCGCTATTTTTCTATTGAAATTCTATTTTTATAGTAAATTCTGCGTGAATGATGGTATTTTATAGCTTTTCTTTTAAAATCTTAAGAACTCCGTTTATTGCGGTTATTTCTTAGATGTCTGATTTTTTAGTAAATTCGCGTCATTGTGGACCACAAAATATGGGCAAAGCATATGTTTCGCTATTTACAAAGGTCGTCTCGTATAATGGGAGGCGAGCCTGTTTCTTATGACATCGGGCACTTAGCAAACCGCTAAAATATCATTGAAAATAATCTATTAGCACTTTTCTCGTCCAGACAGTCGAACCCTATCATGATCAGCAGTCTACTTTCTAACTTTTAGGTAACAGACATAAACAGATTATTTCTTTAAACACTGAAACTGAAAACCAAACAGTTACTAATATCGTTATCATATTATTATATGTATATAAGCCACGTCAAAGGCCTTCGGGCACCTTGAACAGCTTTGACACTAGGTTGACTAGTTACTAACCATACGATAAGAAGAAGAAGATCGTTATATGAGCAATTGAACAAATATAAATCAAATGACCAAACACAACACTAAAGTAGCAGCCCTCGCGAAGTGCCCGTGGGACGATATCTCCACTAATTCTATCCGTGATTTATACGTTCACGCGCCACTGGCGGATTATTCACCAGGATTACGTCCCGGGTTCGACGCCCGAGTAGATAATGGCAGATTTAAACCGATCCCCGGAAAGAACTAATGGATTGGAGTCCGATTGTTTCACTGAATTGTAAATATTGCGGCTCAATAAATAAAGAGATTTGTTTAGCTTTCTTCAAAGTGGATTGTAAATCTTTTTGTTTATATTGCTTGAAAACTGCCATATGCTTTTGGTAAAAATATCTGATGTTTTTGAATGTGACTAATACTTGATTGACGTCGGCAAAGTTTTTCAATGACAGTGAACAATTCAGTCATTGAGTTCAGCATTCTTATCAATCAGTATTAAATATTTGTATACACTTTAACATATATATATATATATATATATATATATATATACTATTATATACAATAAGAAAGACCATAATTATACCTCACAATTGTAATGCCAACCCCGCTAACACAAGCAAATTGCGATCATTAAAATATATTTAATACTTGAATTAATTAAACGAACTTATTCTTAGCTCTTAGCTGTTCTACTATAAGACAAGCTTATATTATAAATCATAATATATCTCAAATCTCTACATTTAGCGAAAAGGTAATTCCTGATTGATAGAAATGTTGCTATGTTTTTGGCGTTTGAAGCTAATATTTTGAACTTTTACAGAATATGATGATAGATTCAAATAAATAAATAAGTAGAAATAGAGAATAAAAGAATAAAAGATACTGATCTACAAAGAATCATTGTTTAAAGTACTTTCTTAAAACAACACGCAATTCGACTTTGCCTACATTTCACTCTTTTCAATGGATAATATCTTGATATCAGAAATAATATAATTTGCCTAAGGCAAGCAGGTGATAGATTTCTGAACGTTTACTATTAAATAGAGCGCAATTACCGGTGAGGAAATTAGCTAATTTCCCGGTAATTACTGGTAACGCGGCCTTTATAGACTTTCATTGAGCTTGGTTGAGACCACCGCCTGGCGAAGTGTACCGCCGACTTCAAAGCTTCTGATAATAATAATATAATTTATATTGAAATTAAGTCCTAGGACGACGTACAGGACATATCCGTGATGTCTCGTAAGAAGGTCGGGGCGCCAACTATAATTTAAACGAAACTTCACAAAATTTGCAGATCTTTAACATGATGTTATTTATTTCCAAGCTTTGAATGACATTTTCATTTTCTAAACCTACGAGCGTTCGGGAAGGTACGGCGTAGGCTGTGGTTTAGGTCGCCACGCCACTACCATTTCGTTGGGAGGTCGTGGGTTCGATTCCAACATGGAACAAATTATTATTGGTGCTATCCACAAATAATTGTTTCGGGTCTGGTTGTACTTCGTGTCCGTTGTTTGTATGTTTGTAAACGCCGCGACACAAGAGAAAAAAATCGTGGAATTTGTAACGAAAATTCGGACAGGTGCGTAGTATTCGTTACTGGCAGTCATGTATGATAAGATGTATGGATGTGAATGAAGCAAAGTCAATTTGTCGGAATCGTAAGCTTGTATCTGCCGACTAGAAATGACTAATTAATATTGCTAAGTATGTACATAATTTAAACAAACCTCACACAGATTACATAATGCGAATTATTCGGGATCATCAAACAACTATTAATTATATAATCACATTCAGTCTGTCGCATTAGTATTGTGAACATTGTGCTAACTTACATTGTTAATAATAGCGCCAACATAGATTATATTTGAAGATATAGAATTATAAGAAACGATAGTGCCTACATTTTCTTATCCCGACGCAGAGATGAAATAGATTATTGCTCTCTTATAATTGATATTTCAGGTACATCGTTTGTTACATAATCATATGTAGCTTATAAATAGTTGTAATGTTTTATTCCGAACTTCAGAAACAATAAATCCATATATGCCTAAAATCACGTCTTTTTCCCATGAGTCAGAGACCAAAAAACCCCACTTACTACGATCCTTACAAACTTCTCTTGATTCATTAACATACATCTTGTCATACAGGACCGCCGATTACGAAAAAAAAAAAGAAATACGGGAATAAAAACAAACAAAAAGGTTAATATATTGGCTGCAAGATGCAATTGTATAAGCCCTGAACAATTCTTAAAGAAGCTCCAAGTATTTAACCTGTAATTTTTTTTGGGCACAATGCCTAGCCCCTCTCTCATGACAGGAGAAGCGCTGTGCCCGGCAGAAGGACAGTTACTTCTTTTATGACTATATCGTTTCGAAAAAAAATATTCTCGGAAATCTCGACAAAATAATAGATTTATCAGATCTATTCCAGTACAGCTAACTCAATAATCTCACAATGCAAAGGTAGCGCACGCACATGCGCATGCGCCGCGGCGTCGCGTCGTAAATCTGCGCGCGCCATTGTGCATTCACCGCGCGTTATATTCCTTATATATGCCGACTGTTTAAACACATGCCGCGATAAATATACACCTCAATTTAACTTTAATAAGGTAATTTATTTTCCATATAGATAGTTGTTAATCTCAGACATTTTGACCACTGGTACTTAAAAAGTGTCAATGGTTTAAACTGCCTGAAGGTCTAGATAGCTTAACGCTTGTTTACTTAATTGAAAATAACTGAGACAGACTTTTCGATGTCCTGACCGATATTGGTTTTCGGCTATCATTTTCATTTTAACTAGCTAAGTGTAATGGTTTGTTTATAATGTCTGCGGTATATGAGCTCTCGTAGGCATTAGGGTCTCTCTTGACCTCAAAATCCAGACTCCGAATTGAATTGAGACCTTTCATTCCGGAAAATCTCAGACACTCCATATTCATCCAACGCGAGATTTAAAAACCTCTTCATAGCATAGCACTAACATTCACTATCGCTCCGCCACAAAGGCAATCATTGTGCCATCATTCCAATGTCCACTTCCACATAAAATCCACAGAATTTTGAAAGCAGCAAAATAATCAAGATTCCTCACTTTACTCGCTTAACTTAAACTTTACTAGACAACTACACAACGTAGGTCGTCAAAAACCACTTAAACAATTACAAAATACTAACAAACTATTAAGACATTCAGTATTTTCACACGAGAACACAGACATACATACATACATACATAGACACTAAGGAATCCCGCCACGACGAGCGAATAATTACGAATTATTACGTGCAATTATCTTAACTTATATTAAATTGTTTTATTGGGAGCGTTGGTTTGCCTGTTTGTAAGCCCTACAGCTTAAGATTTCATCGTTTTTGTAAATACATATACCCTTATAAATTTAAAAGGTTTGATCATTTTGGCAAGTAATAAACCGCTTCAATAAAAGGAGCATGTAACCTATTTTTTCGATAACACAAACGAATACTACCGAAATTAGGCCTTGAATCCTTGTTTATACCTAGTGGTAATGCAAGACTTTACGTTCATAGAAAAACAATCAAAGTTTCTTTGTGCAATACTTTACTTTATTGCAAGTGATTAAGCGTTTCTCAATAATCTTGCACACAACGTCGAAAAGTCTTTAGTATATTGCATAACTTGAACCCTGACCATTTTCATAGGAAGCAAATGCTTATATCCCGGGGTTATCCTGAAATTGATGCCTTATAATTAAATAAGCATTACGATAAAATAATTAATTGTATCTAACCGAAGTCGCATGTAAAATCTAGTCGTTTATAATTATAATTTATGTCCACCATTACTGTGGGCCTGCGCCGGCGCAGGGCGCAGTGAATATAGCCATTTATCATATAAACATAAATATTAGTCACGGACAGATTTAATAGATGGCGTACTGTCGCTGGAAAATTGTGTTTTCTTCTGACGTTTTGAGATAAAGGACCTCCGGGATATTCTGGAGTTAGTTATCGACTATTGATCGATCTTAATAATGTAAATTACAGTCGCCTACAAAGAAGATAACAGGGAATAGGATTTTGCTATTAAAAAGAATTTGGAAAATAAAAGCTTTTATTCCTACCACGGGACTGCTGGTAAAAATGATAGTTATCTTAAGACAAACTGGAGATATTTTTTTTATTTTTCTTTCTGATAGCCACACCAGAAATTTCAGGGTTGGGATAGTAAAAGGAGTAATAGAAAATATAAAATGATTAGCTGTTTATCCCACAGTCTCACTTAATCATCCTCGTCATATAGAGCTTTACTATGCCCATTGCAGGACGTAAACTTCTTTTCCACTTTTTTTATTAAATCTTCTTATATTTTCTGTCAAAGTTGCTATAGAGAAAATAAATAACATCTATTGCCTTAACTAATATACTCGTAATAATTCGCCTCTGTGTCGATATTCCAAGAACTGATATATGAAACCAGTGGTTTACAACTTCTATATTTGGGGAGATATTAAAATTAATATTATGTGCTAGAGGCCGCCCGCGACTTCGTCCGCGGAAACCCTTCCCAAATCCCGATCCCTCGAGAACTCCGGAATAAAAAGTAGCCTATGTCTTATTCTGGGTCCTCAGCTCCCTATATACCAAATTCTATCGTAATCGGTTCAGTAGTATTTGCGTGAAAGAGTAACAAACATACATTCATTCTCACAAACTTTCGCATTTATAATATTATTATGTATAGTGAGAGGTCAGCTGAAGGTCTATGTTTGATCTATTATATTATCTTGTTCATGTTTGTGTTGTATGTTTATAACTTTGATGAGTTTCTAACATGCGTGGGTACACGATCGATAGATTAAAAGGTTTTTATTTGAGTTTGTCTAGTTATGTATATTGTTGTTACCTAATACTATCCCAAGACTGGGCAAGGGTCATCCGAACTAGGAGTGCTTTCCTTTGGGAACTTTGCATATTTCCAAGAAATTAAGAAACTACTTTGTATTTCACATTAAACATGTACAATATGTAAGTCTTGTAAAGGAAAGAATCGTAAGAAAATTTTGCACATCAACTTTTAAATCTTAGAGGGAGGGAAACCAGCACTAAAAATGTTCGTTGCAGACAAAAAGTATATAAAAGACAAAAATTCCTGCTCCGTTCATATGTTTTCTTTGCTTTAACATGCGTAACACGTAAGCAGTAATCAACGGAGAATACATAACATTAACTAATTGCTGTCCCACGGCTGTACATATCTAATAGTTTATATCCATAATAATTTAATAATGATTATATTATTTATAGCCTGTCTAATGTCCAAAGGAAAAGGCTTTAATTATACTATATTATCTGGACATAACACCATGCCGTATTTTTTATTTATTAGTAACAAAATATTATTAAGCATTTAGGTTTTTTTGTGTCCATAATAGGAAGTAATTAACACTATATATAACACAAATTTGATAAAAAATGTTAGATGCGTGTTTTCAACTATCGGGAGATACAACCGGGACCGACTTTTTAAGTCGGTCCCGGTTGTAGCCTATTAAGATAACAGTCGTTAAGCCTTCGGGCGGCTTGAACAACTTTGACATTAGGTTGACCACTAACCATACGACAAGAGAGACCAGACTGCATCGATATATTTGCAGTCAAAAGGTACACAGTACAAGCAATAGCCGTGAGTGTTGACTCAAAGCCCAATATACCGTCGTACAGTTTGTCCGTCTGTCTGTCACTGTACAAACAACATCGCGAGTCTTGTCTTGATTGTTTGTCTCTGATAGTAAGTAGTTTTCTAATGTAATGTGCTGAGGGAGATCTTTTCGAAAGTGCTTGTTTTATTTTGTAACCAGTGAAATGATCTGGCTTTGTTTGGGGTTGACTGTTACATTATAATGTACCTACTTATTATAGAACTTTCTGATCTATGGTATTTCCAAAATAGCTGATGTTCATCTTTCATGTAAGGTTAAAGGTCAGTTTAACAGGTCGGACTACTGATAAGTATAAAATAGTGTATCTAACAGATAAAGTCACGATCTATGTAAAAAAACAACAACCAAATTCTACAATTTTTAAAGAATTTCTTTGAAAATGGTGGAACCTTATTATCGATTCTGTTTTACATGTAATTTCAAGAAATAAACTGTAATCGTTTTTTTTTTTTCAATTTAAATGTTGTCTCGCCAAGGTTTCGAACTCAATTGAACACAATAAAAGTACTGAAGTAAAACCTAGCGAAACGGTAAATATGTATATTTAAAACAGTTTGCAAAAGAGCGCTATTTCATGAGAAAATTGCTTAGATTTACATAAAACGTACCCAGCCTCTTTACATAGGACCGACTTATAGTTACGTCGCTTCGTAGAAATCGTAATAAACGGACACTTACTGTTCAACTATGTTTATTATATTTGAAGAGGTTTTTCTATTTTCATTCGTTTTAAACAAATATTCTTTGAAATACATGCCAGATTTCTGTTTGGAAAATTCCCATAAATAATCTAAAGTTAATGAGATCTTTGTTAAAACGTTCTGGGAATGTCACCACATGAATTTTATTTTTTAATTTAAGGTTCTGAGTATTTTTTTTTTAAATATACTTTAAGTAATCCTTATCCTCTAATGACTAACGAATAACTTCTAAACTTCCAAATATGATTTGACAGAATTAAGCATTTTAATTCCGACGCCATATTAATATGAATTCGCGAAAAACGTACTATAGAAATCACACTTGCAGTGCAAAAATATCAACCATACGTACAATCACATGTCCATCTTGCAGAAACCATTTGACCTAACAAATTAAAACATAAAAATCTCCATAACATTCCCAGACTGGACGGGATTAAGATTTCTTTCATTGTCAGTTGTGGATAAATTAAACCCCATGCACCTCTACATCCCTTACACCTCCCGCACCCCCTCGCACCCCTGTGGAAGGGTTGCTCGGGTCACTATTATCATAATGAGGAAGGCAGACGGGAGGTTACAGAGTGGAACATTTTTCATAATTCCCCAACGTTACCTTTGGGGCTTACACGCCTTTTGAGAACATACGGTTTATTATCATGTGCCGTCACGTTTCATATTTGGTTTAGATTATTTATTTAGTTACAGAATACTAGGAATAGATTTAATGTTTCCATGTATTCCAATATTTCATGCAATCTGTAAACAAGTAAGGGAAGAGTAAAAAAAGAACTTAAGTACAATCAATTTCAGTATAATTAGTATTGAATTTGATAACATAATAAGTATTTAAACTTTAATTAACACACTGATTGTATTCCGGAATTAAGGAAGGTCAGTTCGCTCAAGTTCTCGTTTTATTTTGTTTGATTTCTTTGTTATAGTTACCACTTGAAGTACCAAATTATTTAATCTTTTACATACATCTTCTAGTAGTTTATGAGAATCTTCTTTTGCAGATTCTTTGTTTCTGGTATTACTACTTATCACCAGAAACAAAAAAATCTAATGTTATGTGAAGGATTACAAAAGTAGGGAATCTTTCGCGATACAAACCCTACCGTTTTGTCTTTTCTATTTTTACCTTGATCAACATTCTCTTCTACACCGATAATTCTACAAAATACTTCGTCAACGCGTCCGTCCATCTTTCAACCCCGTATATCGTCAACAACAGAGGTTTCCGTATCAAATATAATCGGTTTACATCTCGATCTCGCCGCGTTTTTATCCAATAAACGTTTGAATGCAGCCTCCCTGCTCTCTCTGTACTCACTCCATGCTCTACTCTGCACGCCGGGATTACATCGTTACGGCAAATCTTTGATATCATTGTGAGATACTCGTGTTTGACAACAATTAAAGATCTAAGAATACAGGTTTATTGATAGAAAATAATTCACGAACTGTTTTTATATATAACTCAATTCGGGTCTAAATCATATTAGTTGTCATTAAAAGTACTAATAGCTGGTCACTTATGGTTATTCTTACACGAGCGGACTCGGGCGACTTTACTGGTGTGCAACGTTTCATACCCTATTTCAGCCCATTAGGGCTTAGTTCACGGAAACTAGGATTATCATCACACTGATAAAAAATCTTCTATAGCATCACTAGTTAATCCACAATTATTATTGCACTAATAATAAGTAGTTTTAGCAAAAAAAACACTGTTAAGACTGCTTTTTAATTTAAGTCCTGATAATTTTTAATTTGTATACATTCTGTATACATATTTTGCTAGCTAAATACGTCACAAACACAAACTTTAAAAAAAACGGTTAGTAAAAGTCTCATCGTGACTTTTCCTTCTATTATCTCGTAACATTACCTGCTGACAAAGGTACTAGCCTTTCCACAGGGAAAAGGCTCCACACACCTATAAAGCCTTCATATGATATAAAACAGCCAATTATCCGAGTCGTGACACATTACGGCTATCGCTTCAGCGCCACGTGCGATGTGATTGATCGCCGCTAATGAGTGCTACACAACGATATAACTATATAACGTTATAACTGCTATATGCTACGTTATTTGTTTGTGCGCTGACTGCTTTGAAGGTTTGAATGGCTTTTATTGTTTAATGATTTTTTACTTAAATAAGGTTTGATTTATAGATGAAAACTATTTTGTTTGTAATTTTTTTTTCTTAAAATGCAATGACATTTGCATGCAACACTTTTTACTGCAAAAGTATTGCTATATATGCCTTTTATCACACGAATCCCCGTCGTAAGCCGATATAGAAGCTTTATACACCCGACTTAAACTTAAAACCTAACAATCTTTATCTAAATAGAGAATCAAACTCAGGCGTCATATTTGGCCATCTCATATTGATTTATCAGTAGATGATCACATAAAACGTACATTTAAATTCGTATGCATATATAAGGACTACATTAGAAATTAAATTATCTGCAGAATATTTATTTAAGACGTAGCTAATGTTAAAATATAATATAATATAAATAGCCTTAAACTAACACCTTGATAAAATATTTATCTCACTCCTTTTACGTCAAATAAAAAAATATTTTTTGTCACAAAGAAGTGGCCGTGCATTCTCTATGGGCGCATGCCGCTATTGTTTTCCCGCGTCTTTTGTAGTCCGCCATGACCAGCCACCTTGGAACCGCGCCTTTTAATCCGTCACTTTTTTATTTTTATATTTTACCATTAGATAATTTGTCTGGCTTTGTTTATTTTAATTAAGTAAGATAGTGATTTCCGATTCCTTTAGAGATAGTTTACAATTAATAACTTTATTTACAGATTTAATTTATTTAAATATCCAATTATAAGCAATCAGTTACTTTGATCGATTATGTGTAATAAAAAAAATATACTTAAAGTCTTGCGACTTGTACATATACCTAATGTTGCAATGCCATGGATCACAAAGGAGATGATTTCTGTTGCACACAATTTCGCAGAAAAATATTTCCCGGGGCCAAAAGTATACAATGTTAATCCAGTCAAAAAAACTATCTGTGTACTAAACCTCAGCAATAGGTAAGTAGTTCAGGCGTGATTGTAAGAAACATCCACTCAAACATCACGTTTTTATTATATAAGTAACAAATAAGATAAAACAAACCAAAGCAAAACACGCCTACACACACCACGATCTAAAAACAATCCTACATCGTTACAATTACAAATACCACCAATATTTACACGCTGTACTCTTGCATGATCATCCTTTCATCTCCACAGACCATGGGCCTCGCTACACTGGCGCTGTGCTCCCACTCACCCGTCCTCGGCCCTCAAGTGCCTCTGAGGGCACGTTTGTTAAAGTTAGCCTCGAGATATTTCCGATAAATTCCTTCTTTCCGTCACATTTTTATTAACGGATAGTTTAATATGAGATTATCGGATGTTTTAGGTTAATACTGTTATAATAGCTTTGTTTTGTCTCTTTAAGAGTGTGTGGAATTAAAGGCTTGTTTTTATGAAGGCAATCAAAGTTGCGGTTTGTCTAAGTTATTGGGTTTCGGTGGTAAATCGTTAGAACACTCAATCAGTATTATTAATTAACTACTTATCGTTATTTAGGCAGATTGTCTAAATAAATGCACGATTCTTTTAGAAACACATCTTAAAAGCAACATCACAGCTAATAAAAATGGCTACAAGTTCTTCAGTAGTGCTGGTTTTTAACTTCATTTTTGTACTAATGTAAACGAACTTTATTTTCTAAAAATGTAGCAAACTTTCCTTTTTGTAATTCTCAAGAAGACTTAGTTTAAGATAATTCCTTTATTCCGTAATTAATTATCAAATCACCAAAATTCCCAAAGAAAAACCTTAAAAATAATCTCAATTGTTTTACTCTACACAAAGTATACGCGCAATCCTATTAACTTCCTTATTACTTTGATTAAACAAACCCTCTATAACATCGCGCTGTCTTTTGTTCAATAAATGGGTCAACAGAACAATACTGTTGGTAACGTACTCAATTAACGCCATCTGTGTTTTTATTGCGACAACTTGAGCTTCAACGATGTGTGTTAATATTCTGGGTGGGTAAAGGTGAGTGCATATTGGCTATAAGAATATTTTGAGGTTATTTACGTTTTAAGAAAATATGAAAAAATCTGTAAAAACATGAAGAATTGTTGACAAGGTTTTCTAAGACAACATCGATCATATTGAGCTATAGTGGACATACCACAAAACTTTAAATTGCTGAGATTAGGTCAGTGCGCGGCTTGATTATAGATACCCATGCTCTGAGACTCACTACCCTCATTCATAACAGTTTTCTTCCCAAAAAGATAAATCGTTTTGGATCATACTGAGCTGAACTAGTAGTGGATTTTCCTTTTCCATTTCCTTGCCGGAAAATAAGCACGTAAAGGCGTAATTTCTGCGCTGACGGCTGCATCCGTATCATCGTATTTTAGTGTCATTTATATGGGCATAGTTAAAACGAAACCATAAGGAGTTTTTCGCATGTCAATTGTAGCTTATGTATCTGTACCTTTATCAATGATAACTTGGGTCGGTGGTATTGTTCAGTTATCAGATACAGGCTCTTTGTGAAAGCCGCCGTAATGCCGCCTGTTCTTATCTCACTAGTTCGTGTTCAGCTCTCCAACTGATTCGCATAACTTTAATTAACATTGCCCAATTTGTTTACAAGTATACGGAGAGGCGAATAGTAATACAACATGAAAATAAGTATGTATAGGATTTTCGTAAATATGAAAAGATTTCCCGTGATTCACAATCTTCTACCATTCAGAAGCTTTGCAATGAAAATATTTATTTTAAATTATATCAAATTAGGTTTTTAACTTTGACGTTGCTTGGTTATTATCTACTTATAACTAACCAATCTAGCAAACACTGTTCTATCTGAAGTTCCAAGTTCCAAATCCAAGCTCTACAATAACAATATTTGTTATGAATAATCATCTATCTAGAAACCTATCAAATTAACAGCGTTAAAAAAGAATGCAAAAAAACACGACGACTTTCTAGAATATCATCCCGGCTATTCGCATGAAATTCCGTTCAGCAGTTTTTGAGCATACCGCCAACAGACCGACTGTCACCGTGAAGCTTTGTGATGTAATTTAAGCTAAAATTGAACGTAGTAGTAAATAGCTGCTAGTGATTTAACTAGTAACACGATGTTGAGGATCTCGCTAAGAACACACGTACCGACAACGACACGGGCACGTAACGATAGTTGCGGGTAGTTGCTACAATCCCTGCACGTTCGACGCCATTGTTAACACATATACACTGCGTAGAGTTATCACAGAAGGTTCATTTAACTATTTATATATTTTTATGATAGTATAAATAGCTATAAGTGGAATAACACTGAGATTCTAATTGTTGAATTGATTGTACAAGCTGCGGCTATCTCATTCGTAATCAAAGTTTTTGCTTCTATTCAGCAAAATAGTAGGTAAAATGGCGAAGGTTTCTGTCTGATAATACAAACTACTCTACTTCTTTGTAATGATATAGGAACATTCTAGAAAAGCCGCCCGTAATAATTTGCTCTCCAAAAATACATCCTCATCTTGGAAAAAATATAATTGACGGGATTTACACAATATAAGAATATAATACTAATCAGCTCTTTTCTTAATTTCAAAGCACACATTTGCAGATTTTCCAAGCAGTCTTATAATATTAAACTCAAAACTGAAAACAATGAACTTATTCACAATCAGAGTATAGAAAAAGTATTCTCAAAATGGCTAATATTATTACAAGTAGCTCTTGAAATAATTTTAAAGCGAACTCTTTGTAATTAATTAGTCTGAGAGCACATTTAATAGAATTAACATCGCTACGTTACACGATGTCTAATAAATTAATAACTAAATACATTTCTTGAGAGGATATTTTTACTGTGAAAGTATTAAATTTGATTTCAATATTTTTAAAGCAACTTGCTTTATGTTGCTACTCTTTTGCGCAAAAACTAAAGAGAAATGTTTTCCAGGATACAACTTACCGTAAATTCATGTCTATCGGATCATAATCAGATCAAAAACAGACATACAGCTATTTTGGAAAAATGCGAACTTACCCTGAATGTCATTTACATTCAGAATTTTGCAATTAATTCTAGTTTCATTAATTAAAGTAATAATATTATTAATACTTTGTATAATTTGTTAACATTTAGTTAAACTTTATTCTATTTCCTTTTTTCTTAGTTAGTTAGTTATAGTTAGGATATGTAAAATATGAAATCTCAATTAATAAACATTTAAAATTCTAGTTAATATTATACAAAAATTCAAGCTCTACTATTATTAAATTTCAAGAGGAAGCCATTGCCCAGCAACGTAACAGTAATAAATGTATTAATAAGATGCCAATGAAAATATCACTCAAGGTTTCTAAAGTTCGTTCAAACGTATCCTTCTGTCTTCTCATATCGAGTGTACACGTAACAATATGAACGCAACAGAATATTCACACACGCTGTTGTGTGATCCTGTAATTTGGCTCAGCGGCGCCCTCTGCCGGCGAGAGAGAGAAACTGACACACAGTACCGTGTACAGCACAGATTACGACATAAGAATTAGGAACAAAAATACTATATGGGATAAAAGGATATTGTGCATTTTTACCTCGGCTTGTGTGAAAGCTGAACCTCAAGTCTCAAATGCGCTATATAAACCGGCCAAGTCCAGTAGGACTCACGCATGAAGGGTTCCATACCAAAAATACGAAAAAAACACGTTTATTGCATAGGGACCCCCTTAATATTTTTTTATTTTTAGTATTTACGTCATTTGTGAAAAGCTATCACAGTTTATGAGATACAGCCAGACAGACAGCGGAGGCTTAGTAACAGAGGGTTCCGTCAGAAAACCAACCGAAAACTGAACGGTGTTTCAGATAAAGTGAACGCTTTTAGCAATAGTCCATTGAAAACTTACATTTCAAGTTGCGTTTTACAATGTAGGCATTTTTTTTATTGTGTAAGGGGGCAACATAAATTTAAATTCAAGTTAGTATGATCGCCATTCTTAACCCCAGCCGCCATCTTGGAAAAAGAGGTCGAAGCCGGGGGCTAAAGATAAAAAAAACAAGAAACTTGCCATTTGACCCATTACCTTACAATGCCAACAAAACACAACATACAAAACATACTCTCTCTCACGTTACAAAATCTCGCCAGTTAGCGTACAGAGAGGCTTCCATTCAGCATATTGTTGGTATTCACTCAATAACGCTCGGGGACGTGTGATCATGTAATTTATGTAAGGTAATGATACGTGAGCCAATCACGTATCATTACCTTACATAATTATTTTATCAATAAAATTATTATGAATTCAAATACAATAGGTGCTTGACAGATGAGCGCGGCGCGCGCTCTTTCCTTTAGTGTTTCACGCGCGAAAGAGCGTGTGTGTAAAGGCACCTAATGTCCCACAAAACCGCACGAGCGATTTTTCTGCGGGATCAATAGTTTTACACAAATATAAAGTACTTATTTAACTAATAATAATGCAAAAAATCTAATGACATTTAGTATTAAGGTAAGAAATTCTCATCATTCTTAAACCACTCTTAAACATACAAAACATACTCTCACACGTTACAAAATCTCACCAGTTAGCGTACAGAGAGGCTTCCATTCAGCATATTGTTGGTATTCACTCAATAATGCTGGGGGACGTGTGATCATGTAATTTGGCTCACGTATCGCTGGCGCGGTGCTACGTGCGACCCAACTATCCTTACCACTACTAAGGTCTACTCACTTGATACTCGAACTTAAGAGGGAAGGTAGTTTTGTATTGAGGGCGTATGTACTCGCACAGAAAATTCTGGACAGTTTTGTGATGAGCGCGATAATATTGTTAAAGTAGCGTTTAATTCAGAGCTAGTCTCATTCAGGTCTAGTTTCGTACGCATAAAAGGAATGTTAAGTATAATAAATAATTAACTTTGGAATAAGAAAGTGCCACGAATCTTTAAAAAAATTGATGCATTAAGCTTTTATGTTTAATTGACAAGGCTCTATGCCCTAAAAGACATTTGATAAGTCGAATGTGTGTCAGTAAACCTCATAACTGCATTTAGATAACACAAGAGCATTCTGACTTTTAAGTTTTCTCACGTATGATTATATTTATTGTATGTTTTTTCCCTATGGCGTCGTTAAGTCTCAAAAAGGCTTGATTCTATGTACGTATGCTTTCCATTTTAACTAATATTATAGTCGATTAGTTTTTCTAACTCGATAGTAACAAATAGTAATGGTATATGATTAATTCCCTCATCGAGCTGAGTTCGCGCCCCGTAGGGTGTATTTGTCTACTTAAAATAATTGCATTTTCTTGTTAACGCACGCTCAAACTGCAAGCCAACTACTTTTCTATTAAATGCATATTTTATGCATTACCTGCTGAACAAAAGATTTCGTAACAAACTCGTATGAAAAAGGCAAGGAACATTTTGTTATATGAATTTAGGCTCAATGGTCAGCTAAGTGTATTCAAGGCTTCAATCTCATTCTGAGGAGAACCTTTGCTGAACTATCTACTAGGGTCTTTTCTCGGACTGAGAGAGCAGTTGAACTTTGGGTCTACGCTGTAGAGTGTAGTCTGTGGCTTAAGCCTCGTAAAAGAAACAAAGGCTATTGATGTTTTTTTTAAATCTGCGACTGTCCAACTGCTGGGCAAGGCCTCCCAAACGAAACTAACAGCTACTAATATTACAATCTAATTCAATTTATAAAATGAAAGTACATTAAATGGACACCAGAAGGCGTCATAGCAATTTCATACAACCTACATATAAATGTCTATAGCTAAGCCTTTTTTATTTTGATAACAAAGTGTTTTTCCTTGACGCCGCTCACAATTTTCCATACGCATGTGAAAATGTAAGAAAAACATACGAGACGTTCAGTTTGAGTGCGTATTATCTTTTGATAGTAGAATGAAGGAAATATTTACAAATATGAGATTGTGACGATTGCTTTTCGTGGAAAAAGTAGTTGTAATAATATTACAATATGTGCATAAAGGAGTTATATATTTATAGCAAATACAAGCCCTAAACTAGCTTAATAAGATTGAAAGAACATACTTAATATTATAAACGCGAAAGTTTGTGAGGAGGGGCGTATTTGTGTATGTTTGTTATTCGAGGAAGCTAGTTAATAATATCGGAACTTTGGAGACTCGGAACAATAAAATAATGAAAAAGACTTTGTCTATGAAATCCGTGCCAAAACCCTTTGCAACGTATCTTTTAAAAATGTATATTTTTAAAACATGACCTGTGTAAGAATGTAAATTGTAACCATTTGACCATAGCCACAGTTGTTTTGGAAACAACTAATTAACGTATTAATACAAAACATCGTGTATTTTTAGGAAATCCTTTAATTATCATTCTAATTATAGTAGCGTGCACAAACGAACATTTGAACCTAAATCATATTGCAAGCTTTGTGCTCAGCGCCACTGACACCGCGGGCTACTGTCTGAAACATTTGCGTATTTTACTTACAGAGCAATGTTTCGGATAATTTGAGGTTCAAAATAAATATAATGCGTTTATTTTAGGTTTGGGGCATAGTCTGTTTTCCTTGAAAGGCTTTTCCTTTTGGCTAGTATTGGGATGCTTGGATGGGGTATTTAAATGTTAGTTTTATTATTTAAAGTGTATAAAGTTGTGTGTGTCTCGATATTTTAGTTTCTTTTAAAAAAACAACTCCCTCAGAATTGCTCAGGTTTTGCAAGTACTTTTACAAACATATAAATAACGAACAAAAAGTACCTACAACCAAATTCGGAACATCTATTACACGAATAAATTGTCCCGTGTGTGGTCTATTTTTAAGTTAAACACATTTCGCGAAACCAGTCTGGAAATAAATATAATATATTATATTTTATGTACATAGCAACGATTTCCAGAACACAAAAATTTAAATACTCAACTTCAATTTCGGTAACCTTCCAGGAAAAAATACCGGGTTTTTAATAAAAATACGAAATTCAGTGTATCATGGCTGTGTTGCTAGAGTTTTGTAAATACAACCGGTGAAATATTATTTAATATGAACGCGAGCGAAAAATTCTCCCCGGTATTCCCGCGAGATGTCAGTCTCAAATTAGTTTCTGCTTTCTATTTTCATGTAAATTTGTTAAAAAAAGTAGGATGTACCAGTCTCTGTCTTTGAAGGTATTTGTAAAATGTTGAAACTTTATTCATGGTTACTTTTTGAATGTAAATCGTATGTTTTGTTGTTGAATAGAACTTTTAGTGATCCCATGGGCTATGGAAACTGGACATTGTCACGTATTTCATCGCAGTCGATAAGAAAAGTACTAAGTTTAATCATAAGGTTTTTTAACGATTTGTCCAGTGACTCAACGATTTGATTAAGTCATTATGTTTAAGCCCCGTAAGTAATTTGATCGTACTGAACAAGTACTGTAATTCTAGTTGATGTTTTTAGAACTTTTTACTGTCACCAGAATTGGGCCAAACAATGTTTCAAAAAATAGCCTATTTGAAAATTTACAAGCCCATACGATACGGTACTTTACCCCATAATAATTCACGATTTATAACACGAATGCAAGGGGAAATGAAATTGGCAAAAAACGCGATCAAGCAAAAAAATTGACGTTATCAATCGCGAAAACGAAGCACCTACATAATTTAAACAAATACACACAAGCAAAAGTATCGAGAAGAAAATACGATTTCGGCGCGAAATCTTTCCGCCAAATCCGCCATTTTGATCAATCGTTACGTTCGAAAACGCCACCAAATCAACACTCGCGAGATTGGAACGCGTGCTTCGAATACGCACTGGCACAATGCAACGCCTATACTCGTTCCAAAAACGTTTTACATAAGAATGCGAATTCACGATCCAGTGAGTCGGATAATAGTGAATGCCGGAGTGAATTTTGTAGGATCACTTGGCTGTATAGTGGATACCATTGCCTTTTAGAACTTTAAAAAAAGGTAACGACCGGAAAATCGCGTTATTGGAGGCACAAAATGGTAGAATGTAAATGTGATATATGAGAGCATGATAAATATGAAGTACCATGAAGGATATTTCACGCAGAGATGGGTTTGATACGCATTTCGGGTTGCCAATGTTGAACAGTAATAGTCAAAAGTAAGAAAGTATAGTAGTAGACGCTCGTCACGAAGTTTAGTTTACAATATGATTTTTTTTAATGAACTTCAATTAGTATTTATTCTTACTCAAACTCGTAGCACAACGTAAATTTTTACATGACTCTAAATATTATAAATATAACATTTCAAACTTATACGTAATCTAAAATATCACTCGAAAACAACAAAAAACCAAACTGTAAATAGAAAAATATTATTTTGTTCAATAACAATTTATTTACCGACACGAAAACGTATCGAAAACCGATAAGTTCCGATTAAAATCACATAAATCCGTTGAGAAGATTAGTTTTAAAAAGTAAAACAAACTTTTTAAATCGCAAGCTCCTTATTTCCGCACGGAGGAATAACCGTTTGGAAACGTAGACGAATCAAAAGGATTCATCCTTTTCGATCGCAATGAATTTCCCGCGTTACGTTGGGCCTCTGAAACAGCGCGAATAAGACTTGCAGGGTGATGGGGAGTAGAGCCTTCTTCTTCTCTAACCTAACCTACGCTTGCAACTAATATAATTGTTGGGCTTTACTTATGTACTAGCAATAGTGGCACACAGTAGGTATGATAAATTATGTACGGCTGTTAATTTTATTTTCTTCCTAAACGCAAACGATTACACAGATATCGCATAATTCACAAATTTCTAAACCTGTTGCTCTTTTGTCTACTTTTTTGTAAAATATACAAAACCCATCGTAACAAATATTTCCGTCACTGCTCTGTTTCCCGCGTATTTATTGGCCACAAAGATTTAGTATCCGCTACTCGCGGCGCAGATCGGATATTTGTCTGTCTGCAATCCTGTCTCGATACCAACACCACTACCAAATTCAAACAATATCCGAACTTTGGAAAAACAAACTTATTTTGTCACCCTTTTGCCATTATTCCTGTAAAATTGAGAATCAGTCTAAGAAAACTGTAACGACACTAGTCATTTAGATAACGTTAACGGTAAAATTTCAACAAATTCGTTTTACTTCGCACGGCAAGCTCGATTGGAAGAAATTAAGTTATTTTATACATAGTTATTACAATAAGTAAACGAATATTCTTTGGAGTCAAGCACAGCCACCTGATTCTACTAAATAAACTAAGTTGCGGACAGTTCAAAACCTTTAGATTAAGTTTCCCAACCAAACTACATCTAAATAAATTACCCACATATATAAATACCTAAGCTATTTAAACATAAATATAAATGAAACATAGTAAACCAAAAAATTCAATAGCCTCTGACCATTCAAAGATATCCTAAAGGATTAAGCCTTCAATGGACTTAAACAACTCTACCAACAGTTTCAAAATACAAAACACTCAACGGCGATTGTCACGAAAATGTATCGTAGTAAGGAGACAATAAAGTGAAATTAAATACAACATAAAGAGGAGTACGACACAAACAAATAAATTGTGTTGTTCGTTGAAATACAGCCTGTTTGTATCAAACAGACGGAGAGATCTCTTAGCTTGGCTTTCTCTGTAGCTTCGGAAGTAAGTCTGTAGATACGTGATGCATATTCTTAAAGGTATTTATTTAAAGTGTTAGGGATTCAATTAGACGGGTAGACGCGAAAGGAGATGATAATTTGTGTTAGAACTAAATGCAATTTTACAAAGTGCAACATAATTATACTTTTATTTAGGAAATACTTCCACAGACAATTGCAATACTTGCGAAAATAAAATGTGTTTTGATTTGTAAATAAATCCTGTACGTATACATTTTTTTAGGATTTGCCAATCTCTGTTATCCCTTCACTAAAAACAATTTTATCAAGATTTTGCAAATGATTGAAATATTATGACACACACGCGATATAGCTTTGTTTTTTTCTTAAAAAGCTTAGCTATTACGAGTTCTAAGTCGAATCTCGGAACACTATAGATTAGGCTTTAATTGGTTCCTAGTCGCCTATTAGAACGATATAGATCAACCCTAATCGGAAACTTAAAAGACACTATTTAGACGACAACGGAGATAAAAAACGAGATAAAATTATAACGATATCTTTCAACATCTAAGTATAGTCCTTCCATTTCAAACTGTCCAACAGACACTGGTCACAAACACTCAAGATTTCCCATCACGTTTCATTCGTATTTACATGTCGAGTGGTGTCGTGATTACAAGCCGCTATTGATAAGGGCTCGACGAGGGATGAATCATATTGAAGCCTTCCAGTAAAAACGCTTTTGAAGTTATATCGATTATTTTGAGGACTTTCTATGTTTGGTGGTGGGTGTGTTTGGAATTATTCTTATCGTTTTTACCCTTTTTTGAGGCTGTTGCTAGGGTAGGATATTATGTTATCAAGAATAAGAATAAGTCTTCAAATCTACCGTACAGATTAAGTGTGAATTGCGGACTATAACATCTCATTAAAAACTTTTAAGAACTCTAATTTTACCTTCTGTTTTGTGATCATCATATCATTAACTTTAAAGGTGTGGTTATCATTCGATTCTGCGTTCAAACATCGTATCAAGTAGAGTTTTTGAGTAAGCAAATGCTAGATGAATAGACTTTAATACCGTTTTCGATTAATATAAACCATATTCTGGGGAAGGATATAGGGTGTACTTTTTTTAATCACATGTTTGGGGCAGTAAGCAAACCTAGATAGCTCATAATCACGTAATGCAAGAATGGACTTTTTGCTCACTAAAGTATAGGTATACCCAAATAGCTCAATAATTTTTGCTCATTTCTCGCAAACGACGTTACATTAAACATAAGTCGTTATCACAAGCTATCGACATCGCAATTTTATAGATAGCATCGATCTAACGTCAGGGTGATTCGGCAATTAGAAGCGGACCCCTCGATACAGCTACTTATGTAGATTTACGCCACCCGAGGAGAATCGCCCTCATTGTAATTATACCAATGTTATCAGTACGTTGTGATAGTATTTCTTGGTTACTTGATGAAGGTACAATTTATTGTATGAGGAAAGAAATCAGTGTAAGATAAAAAGGTATTGAATCTCGAGTAATATGTCTCTACAAGCAAGTGAAATCTATACTAATATTATAAAGCTGAAGAGTTTGTTTGTTTGTTTGATTGTTTGTTTGTTTGTTTGAACGCGCTAATCTCAGAAACACTGCTCCGATTTGAAAAAATCTTTCAGTGTTAGGTAGCCCATTTATCGAGGAAGGCTATAGGCTATATATCATCACGCTACGACCAGTAGGAGCAGAGTACCAGTAAAAAATGTTACCAAAACGGGGAAAAATTTGACCCATTCTCTCTTATGTGACGCAAGTGAAGTTGCGCGGGTCAGCTAGTATAAAATAGTGAAGAATGTATAGCTTATTTAGCAACCATCCGCCCGGGTTACGCAGCGTAAATCTTAACAAATTATACAGTAAAACTTTTCTCGACTTTGGGTCTATCTGTTAGTGACAACAGCATTTAAATCCATTCAGTAGATTTTGAGTTTCTCACGACCAAAGAGACAGCCAGAGTAGGCAAACAACTTATTTATAGTGTGTAGTTATTATTATAATATTTAATCTCAACCTAAAATGTTGCCCAGAGATTACTAAATCCTCTTTTTCTTTATAATGCTGTATTTTTCTCCCAAAATATGGGCCAGTAGTACCTATACCACAGACATAATTCACACGTATTGTCAGACCTTTATAACAGGGAGCAAACCTTAGGGACCAATTACCCAACTCGAGCTTTCTACCGAAAATCTGCTAAAATACCCAATACTTTTCACTTTATTCCATTCAGGTTTTTCACGTAGGGTATATACTCCTTTTTTTCTTTTTAAAGAGACAACTCCCGCAATAAGAATTGCTCCTGTGTCTTTTACAAACATACAAACAATGGATACAAAGTACAACCAGACCCGAAACAATAATAACTTGTGGATCTCACAAATAATTGTCCTGTGGGGATTTCGAACCCACAACCTCCCAATGCAACGGTAGCGGCATGGTGACCTAAACCAGTGCAAAACTTAAAGTAAAAAACTTAGCGCTTCTAGGGCAAATTACTTACTTGAGCAATACGTAGGTGTTCGAATTCGGGACAAAACTTGGAATGTCGGAAAATAACAAAAAACCAATATGAAATTTTCATTCTTTAAGTTGACACTTGTAATCGTTACAATAATTTAATATATTACTAGCTCGGAAAGGAAGGTAGAGTCTTTAGAATAGATCTAGCAAGAAACACACCGACATTCTTTTAAATCGGCAATTGAAAAAAATTTTAATACATTAATTGATCATGAAAGGAACTGCTAACTATAAATTTTACGGAAAGTGGAAAAGCTACTTCAACATAATTTCCCATCTCTACAACTTAACACAAGCACTAACAAGCAAAATTTACAGGTAATTAACAAAATTGAACTAAAACTTTTGTATTTTCGTGCTAAAGTGATTGTTTCAGTATAAAGTGGGAACGGGGAGGTGAGTCGTTGAAAATGTTAATTTCATTAACGCGAGTGAATTCGACTATTAGTTACGCAGACTGTTTTAGTAATGTTTGTAGACCGTTGATAGGATTTAAACGTGATTTGCTTTGTTTTAAATTAACTGACTATCTGGTAGTGTTTTGTCTTTTGTTTTATGTGTATTGCTTTTTTGTTTGTGTGAGAGGGATAGGCAATAGGCATACCAACTTTATAAATGAAATGCTTTGTTACTTTTTTATAGCATCTTCAGTAGCCTTTTTATTTAACCATGGACAGCCAGTATAACCCGACGTTAAACTATGCTCTCAGTAGATCGATTCTCTACTGCTATCGACTACCGACAACCGACCCGTCATCGAGAATTTTTGTATGAAAATCTGATCAACGCCTCTGACGGGTGTCGTGAGAAATATTTTGGCAGTAGGTACATTATATGTGTAAAAATTTCGATACGAGACAGTAGCGACTATACAGAATCGCGATACTGATTGTGTAAATAACACATTTATCCTTTTTTGGGGAAAATATCGAATGCATTTATATTGACGTGACAATCTTTACCATTACACGACTCCTGATCTTTTTTTGATTCAGTTAAAAATTCTTAGGTTTTTCTTTAACATTTACCAAGGAACTACACCGGCTTCATCGAGTTTAAAATAGTTTTTTTTTCTTTGGACTGAAAATAGTTTAAATTTCTAATCGAAAAGCCAAAAATTTACATCACGTCCCGCTGCGGCTTCGTTCAGTAAACAACAATCACACTAAACACAGATTGAAAACTAATAAAACGTACCAATATCCTATAAAAGTCTTTACGCAAAAAGTTTCCAACAAATAGGTTTTATTTAACATTCCCGGTGCGTGCCGCCCAATCAGAGTTGTAAAAAGTAAAAGTTGAATTGAAAAAAAGTGAATTCGTATTTTCAGATCATGGGAGTGTAGTTTTTTTTTGTCTGAGGATAATTTGAGAGGATCCTCGCTTTTTGGGACCGAACGTTCGTTGTTCCATGTTGGTTTAATAGCTAGGTTTCAATTAGCCTGTATGTAGTTGTTACGTGACACACGTTTTATTTTTTATTTTTATTTTTATTTATTTTATTTTATTTTATTTGGAAAACTTACAGCTAAACAATTTATACACATATTTATAGATAAAATATGGCCAATTAAAAGTTTTCACATATATACATAGTATTAACACGAAAAAAGAAAAGCAAAGAAGCCGTGGGCGTGAGAAAAAAAAAACAATTCATTTAAATAGAACAAAAAGTGCAAACAAAATTAAACATAACAAAAAGCAACACAAAATGAAAAGCAAATACGAAATAATGATCAAAAATATTATAAATAGGTTTATAAACATAAAAAAGAAACGCTAAGAAGCTAAACTTTACTCGAAAAATTTATCATTAAGGATTTTTTTTATTTTAGATTGATTAGTATGGAATAAATCAATATCAATACCCCGACATGTCGCATTGAACGTACGGCAAGCTCTTAACACATAGGAGTTCTGTCTGTACGTGCACTTCGCTTCAGGCACGTGCAGTAATCGCGACTTACGAAACTGGTGAGATGGTGCACGGAGCCCTATCTTGCCCACTAGTTCGGGTAGATCAACCGCTCCATTTAGTATGCTGTGTAAGAACGACAGGTCCGCTATTCTTCTACGCTCTTGCAAGGGCAGTATATGAAATTTCTTGCATCGGTCAATGTATGTTGGTAAGTAACATTTACAACGGAATTGGATGTACCTTAAAAATTTTCGCTGTATGCTTTCTAATCGATCTATATAGACATTATAATTTGGGTTCCAGACTTGAGAGGCGTATTCGAGATGACTTCGCACAAAAGAGCAGTACAATATTTTAAATGTCTTTATGTCCTTAAATTCAGACGAGACTCGAAATATAAAACCCAATGCTTTGGATGCCTTATTTATAACACTATCGATATGTGCATCAAATATTAGTTTTGAATCGAAAACAACACCTAGATCTTTAATGACGTTTACTCTGGTAATTGATGTATTCACGAGCTTGTAATCGAAAATGATAGGATTTGGTTTTCTGGTAAATGAACACACGTAGCATTTAGGGATATTTAGATCAAGCCTATAGGTGTCGCAATAGTTCACAAAACGATCCAAATCCTCCTGAAGGAGATGAGCATCTCCGATGTTGGTTATACGTCTCATAATCTTTATATCGTCCGCATACAACAATATTTTAGAATGTTTTATACAAGATGTTACATCGTTAATAAAAATATTGAATAAGAGAGGCCCTAGTAGAGACCCCTGAGGCACACCAGAAGGTATACACATTGTTCTCGATGTGTAACCGTTCAATACAACTGTTTGACATCTGCCCTCTACATAGGACCTGAACCATCTGAAGAGGTTACCTCTAATGCCCATGGATAGTAACTTATTCATTAGGGTGGAATGATCCAGTCTGTCAAAACATTTGCTGAAGTCTGTATATATAACGTCAACTTGTGCCCTTTGCGACATAGATTCTGATAGGAAATCACTACAAATGACAAGATTAGAAGTTGTTGATCGACCTTTCAAAAAACCGTGTTGGTGCTCGCTAAAGTCAAGTTTGAGGGCCGAGTAAACCTGATTATATACAATTTTTTCCAATATTTTAGCGAACACACACAGTTTAGATATAGGCCTATAATTATCTATTCGATTTTTCGGTCCTTTTTTATGTATTGGCGTTATATACACAGACTTCCAAATGGCAGGCATAACCCCAGTATCTATAGATCTTTTGTATAAGATAGCCAACGGAGTAGATAAACTTTTAGCACAGTTTACTATAAAAATTGGTGGGATATTGTCCGGTCCAGCAGACTTATTAAGGTCGACTTGTTTAAGATGTCTCCATACATCGTCCTCGCGGATTTCTACGTGATGAATATCTGTAGTTGGATTTGTACCGCTCTCACTGAAGCGCGATAAAAGAGTATCAGCTTGAGCCAGGTTTGTTCCCGTGATAAAGTTGGAACTAAAATAATCCCCAAACATATTACATATTTCATCTCCTTTGTTAGATGAGTGCATACCCAGATCCATCACCGATGGAAAGCAGTTAGATTGATTTTTTGATTTTACATAACTCCAAAATGCGCTCGGGTTCTTACCTATGTCTAATTCGATCTTGGTTATGTAATCATTAAACATACTTTCCTCTAATTCCTTGGCACGCTGGCGTAATACAACAAAGGACTGATAATCTGCAAGGTTGCCATATTTCTTAAATTTAGCGTGGTATTTGGCTTTCTCTTTAATAACTTTTACTAGGGGAATTTTGTACCAAGGTGGATAGCTAGTGTTAACGGCTACAAACTTAGTGGGAACGTAACTATCCCTAAGCTTCTTAATTAAATCATAAAAGAACGTTACTGCGTCCTCTAATGACCTACATCCCAGTTCATCCTGCCAGTTTACGCGATTTAATTCCTCATTTATGGCACAAAAATTGGCTTGCTGGTATAAATATTTAATGTGAGGTCGTGTGGGTAAACTGCGAGAGTGAAAAATGTCTAAAGTTATACACAGAGACTTATGATGACAGTCCTCTGGTACTAAAGGGTCCTTAACACATGCCACAATAACTTCACTATTTGATAAAATTAAATCCAATATTCTATTATTACTGTTTGGATAGCAATTGTATTGAAGTAAATTACAAACACTAAAATTATCTATAAGCTTGATCTGCACATCACCTTGCAAGTTGGAAGGACATAAATATGTACTACCTTCCACCGAATTCCACTGTATATTTGGCTGATTGAAGTCTCCTACGATAATAAACTTGTCTGATGGTTGTTTCAGAATTATATCTAAAAGACTGTTGGAATAATTATTTAATTGTGCTGACAACGAATAGCCACCACTCTGCGTACAAATGTATACGACACCTATGTGGATTTTGAATGATGTTTTAGGTCTCTTTTGATGCAACGTTAACGTTATCCATAGATCTTCAGCACTAGAACACCATTCGCTATTAGAATCCGCGACAAGTTCACGCCTAACCGCTATCAAGACACCTCCCCCCATAGATTGGTTTGTCGAAGCATAGTCCCGATCCCGTCTCCAAACGAGGTACCTGTTGTCAAAAAGCTCTTGATCCGAAATCCCTCCAACAAGCCAAGTCTCACACAAACAAATAACGTCATAGCTATTTATACAAACACTTCGATAAAAATCACTTGTCTTAGTGCGAAGCCCTCTAACATTCTGATAATAAATGCTAATTGGCGCCATCATAAATCTTTATTATAAAGGTTAGCATTTGAATAGAAAAAATATAAGTCACATCCACTCCGAAGCAAAGTCTGAATACAATAAAATAATCGTTCATTGCCAGTGTTATGCAAAATGAGGATCTAAGATCATAAAAATAAAGTGTAAACAGAAATGAGCAAAAACAAGCGTTAAGATTAAATATGTGGGTAAAATAATTAAAATAAAAACATGAAAGTGGACAAAAAGCGTCCTTAACTGTAGTGAGACAGCGTCGCATTTCTAAACAGCAAACGTAGGCGTACCGGTTGTCACCGAGCGATAAGAGAACAAAAGGCCGGCTAGTGAGCAATGCATAGAAAAAAGCGTTACCTGTGGTTCTCAACATAAAATGACGATATGCCGACATACCGGAGTATTTATACAATTTCTTTAGTGAAAAAACTTCTTTAGGTCTTGCTCCGTTCCGATGTGATGTATTGGCGATGTCGAGTTTTTTCGTATTAGAATTTTACAACTTTTGACCCAGACGTATTCAAAGCCTTTTTCCTTGGCACGAAGTTTAGTTTTATTAAGTAGCATTTTGTTTTCGAGCGACAAGTGGTCGTTAACAAATATCATGCTATCACCTGGCAATCCTAAGTCAGTAGCACGTAGGGTCTTAATTTTCTTCGCTGCAGTTATAAAATCGTTCTTCAAGTAGCTATTGTGTATTGAACAGATGATATTTTTGTTCTGTTTATCGTTTCGCGTTGGCACTCTTGATATATAATTAATCTGCTCTTTTTTAATGCTACAATGAATGTGATCACCTATCTTAGCCACTATGTCGAAAAGGTTTTCAGAATTGGTCATCGGCACTCCTTTAATCTCAACATTATTCATGCGAGATCTTTGGTCTGTCTCACGATTTTGTTGCTCTAGCTTTTCCACTCGTTGTTGAAGGAGAGAAATGTCTTGTTTGGCTCTCTTTAGGGTCTCGATTTCCTGCTCCAAGGTAGATATTTTGCACGTTAAGCCTTCTACCGCACCGTGTACAAAATCTAAAGAGGATTTTATATCAGCTACATCAGATCGTAGGCTTTTAAGTTCAGCTAACTCCGTCTGAATGGCTTTCACACTCGCCACCAAAGCCGGCATCGATTCCATCTGTGTTGATAGTCGTTTCAGCTCAGCAATGATGTTTTCACAGTCCACTGAAGAGGTCTTGAGATTTCCACGGGGGCTTGCTGCCGCTAAGGATTTACAACTGCTACATTTCCAAACGTGTTTACGATCTCCAAGCTTTCGCCAACCCGCTTCCGTAATGCCCGCACAAGGAAAGTCGAATTGCCCCTCGCATATAGAGCAAATCACACCATCTCTTGCTTCATTTTCACAACGCTTGCAGGTGAACATCTTGGGAGTTTAACTGTTTATGGTTCGTATAGTTGTCAAAAGTTTGAGAGCCACAGGCGTTTTTGAGACACAGTATGCGATTGGTGTAGTGCAGGCGGAGCGACGTCGGTTGTCTAGCGGTGGGGGAAGCCGTCAGCGGTGAACACAGAACGCGACTTTTTCCAACTACGCGACACAGAGTTTCTTCACTTGGCCGTTATTTAAATGTTAGAATACTAATTCGTCTATAACTTTTAAACCACTCAATCCATTAAACTTTCGTTTACACACTTCTAAAGTACGTTTAAGATATCAACTCCTAGTATAGACTTTGGATCAGTTTATGCGGATTTGCACGCGTACGGAATTAATTTTGAAGCAATCAGTTGACACTCGACTTACTCACGACACGGCGTCTAACGCAACTCAAGTGGATCGATTGATCGATTTGTGCTGTAATGTTTTTTTTTAAGTTTGGTAGCAATTTTAGCTGAAAAGTTTTTAATAGGATTCCTCTTTCACGCTCCGTTTTAAAGTACTTGTACTCTTTTTCAGATTTCTGTATTGACGTAATATATTTTCTATATGCTAAAATGCACTATAGTAAGCGTTAACCCTGTTATCAAACGGAATTATAATGGTAGCAAATGGCAACCTAAGATATTTTTTACTTTAGGTACTTATATACATACCTACCTGTATGAATTCTCGTAACACTGCTAGATGTACGAACGTACGAAAAATCGCGTTACATGAATAACATTCACAAACAAAACATCGTGCTATATACAGTTAGTTCACTAATATAATGATATCAAACTACTTCGACAAAACCAATTTAATCAAACTTCAATCCAGTTCATTTCGACCGGAATAGCCTAGCCTGATAGCCTCCGTACTTCGAACCTAGGCAAAACTTACACAATGACTGGAAATCAAGGCAGACATGTTTATAGCTCGGCTGGGTTTCAACCTGCGATCTATCTCAAAGTACACGACACCTGAAGAATGGGTCTAGGTGCTAGGAAAGTCTAAGTTTATACCTAAAGCTTTTAGCTTTGTCGGTATATTGGAAAGTAGAGTGTGAAATTTTCCGGGGTTAAGTGACTTTTAAGCAAAACTTTTTATTGAGTATGTTTCATTTAGGTAGCTTCTTTTTATTTATATGTACCTATCTAACTTTAATCATTTCTTATGTGCACAAGTGTTGGTAAAATCGTAATAAGTTACAAAATAAAATTTTCAAACAAATGCACTGACTTGTTTAAGGGATTTTTCGTGATCGTTACTTGAGTAAAATAACATAAACCTAATCAAAATGCAGTCAGAATATTTACAAATTGGTAGGTAGGTACATTACAAGGTATTCAAATTGACTGAACATTTAAATAAGCCACCTTTTAAAAACATATTAAAAATCTTCATCCCTTACACTTTAAAAAGTTTCACTAACTCAAACGTGCACCGCAGACTGTTCAAAATTAAAAAAGAATTCAATTGAAATTTCGAATTCTTACAAGAGCCGGGGTTGCCACCTCTCGGCCAACTTTACCCATAACATGCAAATGGGGAAACTTTGGCTAATTGCTTGCAAGACTGTCGCCCGACGCCGGCGGCATCGAGTCAGTTAATTAAACGCACAATCTTTGCACGAGATTGCTATAAATTTACTATTAATTACCTGTTGTATGAAATATCGGCAGTTATAACTGAATTATGTTTAGTTATTGCTATTCTGGTTCGTTTACTGTTAATTATAACTGTGATATACGACACGACATGGATTTTCTTTTTTTTATTTAGACTTCTATTGAAGAACTGTTTTTTAAACTCAAATGACTTTTGAAATGCGGCCTAAATTACAAAAATGACAAGAAATTAATATCTTTTCATACATCACAAAAGTTTATATCCACCAGACAGAACATTAAACACAATTTCAGATTGAAAATCATAAAGGAAACCCTCTTTATAAAGCCGTAACCAGTTGCCAAATCTCTGTTTGATAATAAAAGTGAAACATTTCAGCCATTACCTCGACATGCCGAGGGGGCAAAATGAAAAACATAACAACCCATAAAGTCAATCAACAAACTTTTATAACTTTCTACAGAATATAACGTTCGGAAAATCAATAAACAGCAGTAAGAACCATAGACAAGCATATTAAAAAGTCTCCCTCAGAGCGTTTAGCCACAACTCACGGCAAATGTTGTTTAAATGACATTTTTTCGGCAATTACTCTTCAATTAGGAGTTTTCCCAAAGTTAGGGGGAACAAGAGGGATTTTCTTGTTTTATGTTATACGCTTTTTAGTAAAATAAATATGTTTATGTAAAGTAGGGGTGGTGAAAGCCGTCTCGTCGTAGTCGCCGGTTTTGAAGGGGACTTCAAAATATAATGGCTCAACAACTATAGAACTGTAAGTTACCTTTAAAAACTGATTCTATTACGGATGTCCAAACATGCTTAAGATTTACATCAGTCAATCTTTCCGCACAAAAACCATCCTTTATATTTTAATTGTAGATAGGTGATTTACTAACTTCATTTGTGATGGCCTACGCTTTTTTAACCGGCAAAGGAGTAGTGCTTATTAGCGTACACATTTTTTGACTGAACGGAATCTACCTACACAAAATTTTCTCGCGATATCTTCAAAATACATTTGGTATCAACGTGTAACTTTTAAGACTACACAAGTGCCTAAGACCTAAGTTACAAACATCCCAAGAGCATACTTTATTCTTACATACACGTCTCAATACGCCTGTCTTCTCGTCACGTTCTTATTACGAGCTACCGTAACTCACCAGTCTGGACATGGCCCGACATGGTCGAGCCTCTAGGGAGCTGTCTGTATATGCCGAGTGCCGACTCATCTGTGTCGCCCTCTAGCGGCGGGGAGAAGAATTACCGCGGCCGTGGTCATTGCGATGTGGGATGAATTGAATTAGGTGTAGGTATTATAGCGACTGCGTTAGAAATGAAAATGTATGTCTAATTTTGATGAAACGTAGCACGAAAATAGTTGAAAATCGTCATCATGGTATCAAAAAATATGTTTTATTTTGCAGAAATAAACGGAGCTGCGAGAGTGGTATAAAATCACAATAAATTAAGATCATAAGCTTCTTTTACCACCACCGGAAAATTAATTAGGTAGGTACTCACATAATCTAGTGCTGTGGCCGGCTGCAGCGGTGTAATGCACAAGTAAATACACAAAGCACACAGAATAACGTTGTAAGTAGTAAACCAATATCGTTTCCGTGTGAAAATCGAACGAACAACAACTCACGTATAAATAGTGTCCACAAACTATTTCGCGCAGTCAAATGCCATACTATTATAGGCCTTCAGCGGTACCCACCGCTGAAGGCTGAAGGGTGGAGATAATATTTGAGGCCTAACACTAGAAACAGCACCACTGTAAAAAGTCTTTATTACGATTCGAACTCACACCAAAAACTAAATTGCGTAACGTATTCTCAAATGTCAAAAACCTATAAAATTACCCTCCATTTTTACTCTCCAATTCACGCAGTGACAGCGCTCACACCCGTGATAATAAAACCATTATTTGACATGCATTATTCCGCCAAGCTTCGAGAAATAGTTGCCTTACTCCATCTCGATGGATTACCACAAATCCCAACCAAATTGAAGATTTTCCTAGCTCCGGGGGGAAAATACCATTGTTGAAAATACGTACCTATTGGAAGAACGACGTTAAAGTATTTATTTCCAATATTTTGAAAAGAAAACTAGTAGACACATGGGGTATTGTAATGTAACGTAAAGAACATTTTCGATAAATTTGTTTTTAGCTCGCGAGTAGTAAATTAATAAATTACAAGAAAAAATATTAACTACAATGTAAAATCTCTGTTTATGGTATCAGACTAGAAGAAGAGATTCATTTCAATAAGCAAATAAAAGTCCGTTTAAAGCTTTAAAGTGAAATCGATTAGATTCTATTAACGCAGGCTTAATGATGCCACAGGGTGTCGTGGATTAAATTTTTACAACTGCTTTATACTTTTTTTTAATACACATGAATTCCACACTCTATTTTCTTAGTGCGAAAATTGTCTTCTGTTGAAGAAAGTACCTATATAAATAATTAAATTTAAATAGGACTACATGAGAAACACTGACGCAAAAAAATTGCCGTCAAAATCAACCAGGGAACCAATAATATAATTATTATTATAACTACTTCATAAAAATATATGAAGAAAAGTCAAATGAACAAATGTTTATTTTGTATGTGTATATGTTCCTTTACGCCCATGTCACACAAAAATCATTTTGTTTGTCACATAACAGCTTGTTTTTAGTTTTATTTCTGATTGGATTGAAAAAGTTTGGAGCGTAGGATGTAAAGTAAAGTAACATATAAGTTTGTTTTCTCGAAAGAGAGTTTATTATAGGATACGCGGAGATCATTGTTGTCTCGAAGCGTAGGTACTATATCCGTACATTCTTTTAACACTTCACCCACCCACATACATACTTAATGTAAAACATTTTGATTCACACTTATATAAAAGCTAAATATGAATTATTATTGTGTAACATTCGCTTAAAATAAACACAGACATATTGGTTCAAGTCGCCTATTATTTTATTAAAGCGCCTGTACAAATTTATACGACAACTGTCTAAACTTAACTCACTTTCCTAAAGAAGTAGGCGCTTCTATTTCAAAGTTACGAACATTTTCAATACTTAACACCTTTTATTTAATAAATACAAAACATGTTACTGACTTTTTATGTAGGTACCTACCATCCACACCAATCTTATGAGGACTTAGAGTAAATTAAAAAGCTCGTTTTAAATCATTTTTTATATTTAGGAAACTATTATTTTTTTTACTCCCTAAGTCAACGACAACATTAATAACAGGTAGAAATCCAAATAATAAGGTTAAGGGTAGGTAGGTACCTATGTTTGATACTAATAATAATATAAATTATTAAAAAACACTCAAAACAAATATTGCGCTTATACTTAGTAAATAATAGAATATTATATATTACTGAAGCATAGTCTGTCGTATACTATAGGTTAATCCCAAGTATTAGATCAAAATATTTTTCTCCCAAACATTTACATAAAGTACATATTGAAAGTTAAGCCCGATTAGAAATAGCTTCTGCGACTCAAATTATGTATTGATTTTTAATGAAAAATATTCTACATGTAATGGAACACCCAAGAAACGTTCGGAAACAGAAGAGAAAAGTAGCATTCTTGTTTCTTAAATGAAATTGAATCGTACTATAAAGCTAAGCACTTCTTTAACGTATTTATCGAAACTGATAATAAATATTCCTTATCTTCTCTATTTCAATGGTTATCAATCAATATTGACATTATAGACTCCATTTTGACAGACGGCTAGCTTACGACGCATGTTGGTGATGACGTAGTTTCAGAACGTATTCATGTCAGATGAACTACTTGCGTGTGCATACAAGACGTGAATTTTACAAAATTAGCACAGTTTTTAAAAAATATATATAAAATCACACAACCCCAAGTGATGGCTGGGAAGCTGAACAAATTCGAAACGCCCAGCTCTGCCAGCTCAGATAGGTAAAACGAGTGTGTTAACCTTATGATATGTTTATTTGAACAGCTGGCTCGAGTAATAAAAAATGCGGTGTTGAAGAATCGTTTTTCAGTGTTGGCTTAGTCATCGTGCAGTCTGCGAGGTGATTTCGCGTGTCGTGTTTTTTGTGCTAAACATATATACCATAAATTCGTGGAAGCAGCGTTGCATTATAACCTCTGCACGCATTGTGATATTTTTAGAAAATCATTTAGTTCATTGGCAGCTCGCTTCTTGCTGAATGATTGCGGCGTGAAAACACGTGGTCGGGATTGAGCGTGTTGCCTAACACGGCGTGACAGTGGGCTAAGCTGAAGATATGGAGTCAGGTTCATTAATCTTCGCAAACCAGTAAGATTTTCTGTGATTACGATACTAGGAGGTGTGTGTGATAGCAGCCGGCTTGTGTGTCGCTTGTGTGCAGTGCGAACACGCGTTTCATGTTATTTGTTGCATAGTTTTGTGTTATTTTTGCATCTGCACATTGTTGGACAGTTCACATGTGTAGTTTGTTTAGACTTGCAGAATGACAGTTAGAGAATGATTGTAGGTTAGTGTTGACTAAACAAAAAATGTAAACACAGTGTAAATGACCTTCATTGATAATTCTGTCTCATAACTTGAACACTCATAAAATTAACATATTTTATCACATACTTCAACTGATAAACATTGGCATGAGTTAAAAGACTTAGATAAATAGATTTGTAAACATCAGGTACAATTTTTATTTTGAACTATTATTTTCAATGGGTTGTACAGTCAAACCTTGAACTATAAAAGTTATCTGTAAAACTGACAATACAATAATCTAAATATGGCCTTTACATACTTATTAACTTTATCTTATTTTTTGACATAGTTTTCTCTTTGTTTATAACTTTTGACAATAGACATAATAAAAGACATATTTCTAGATTATCATTAAAAAAATAAACAAGAAATAATAAAAACAATAATATGAAAACATAAATTGTCTGGCTGGCATTTATCCAAAAACATTTTAATACATCACTTTGAGGAAATTAACAATATTACATATTTAAATGTAAAATATGAAGCGGAATTAGCCTGAAGTATCTGTATTTAACAATGGCCAAGCTAACAAGCTAAACTTGAAATGAATAAACTTTAAACAATAGCAAATACATGATTAATACATTTATTCATAATACACATTCACTCATAAATAAAGCCTAAAACCTTAGTAAATATTGTGTAAATAAACAGTTGTTACCAGCTGTCAGAGAAGCTTTAAAGTCAGACAACCATTCTTACCAAAGGGTATTGTGTTATAACCCAGGTAACTGGGTTGTGGAGGTCTGATAGGCAATCGCTTCATGTAAAATACTGGTATCCAGCTGCATGATAGAACTCAACATTGTTTGGAAGAGAGGCTAGACTGGTATGATGTGAATAAAACTTGCCAAGATGTGAATTGTGTAAAAACATTTTTTTATGTGTAAGGAAGAGAAGCATAATAATAAATACTAAGTATTTATAAATACAACAGTGAAACAGCTGATATAAATAATTAACTTTTTCAAATTATTTATTCCATAAAAGATTTAACACTTTACATTTAAATGTACGCAAACAATGCTACATAAATCATGTTTCATATTGTCACTGCATGTAAAACATCAAAGTCATTAACATGTCAAGTGCACTGATAAGTATGTAAACAATAATACACAAATACAATACCTATAGCCTCTCTTTGTATTTGTATTACAATAGTATAGACAGTAATATAAGTTTCTACCAATAATTTTTTCATGGGCTATGTCCCGTATTACTGCCATAATCAGACAGGGGTTAGGCCTTGAACTGTGCTGGCCAAGTACAGGTTGACTCATTGAGGACATAAAACTCCTCCTAAATTATGTTGTTTAAGGAACTGTGATATTTTTAATCTTGCATAAATCATACAATTGTTTTTAAAAATTAAATACAGAAGTAGGCACTTTAAATTAAATCTCTTTAATTTTTTTACACATAGTTACAATTTTGTTTTTGCGGTGAACTAAACCGGAACCACTTTATAAATATGAACAGAGATAAGACAGTACTAATTTATTCTTGTTATTATAATAGCCTAATATAGTATTTTAAGTACAAAATTTCAAACCTTTTTTTAAAATTGTTATGGATATTTCACACAAGATTTTTATGCAATTGTTTAACTGTACTTATATTTTCAAGTGCACTGTAAATAACAATAGTATCAAAACAAAAGCTATACTACAAGATAAAACAATAGCACTCATGTCGTGATAAGCAGGAAATATGTTTTGAGTACAATGTCAATTAATAAGGTATCTCTTATACCGCTTATAAACTTGGCCTGTGACTAGTCATAAATAACCTGAAACATAGCCAGTTTCACGGCTTAGGGCTATGTGATGGGTAATCTATCCAACAGATAAAGTGATTAACCACTACTTATCCAGAAATAGTCATTATTGACCAATAGCTGGTCATTCTTCAATCCTACTGTGGATCTATATAGTGGTTTTACGCAGCTCTACTTGAAAAATTATCAAAAGCATTCAGAGTTCTCACTGGTTTATGTCCATAGCATGGGTTTCATATTTCACTGAATACATCTCACAATTTAGCAGTATCTTATTACAACAACTCACACACTGATCACTAGTCCGCATGTATTAAAGTCAGTAGTAAATAGTACCTGCATTAAGATTTGTGTCTGTCTGTGTGGTTCACTAGAATACCAATTAAAGTGATTATTGAATTGTATAGAACTTGTGTGACACTAAATCTTATTTTCTATTTCTTATTCTATAATGATCTGGAAAAGAGATAGCTGTCTATTATATTTTATCAATTTGGTTTTTTTTTTACCTGTTATTGGGCCATTGTTAGGCTAAGGTTACGGGGAACAAGTAGGGGTGAGGCTTGAGTCCACCACAGTGGCAAAGTGGGGGTTGGGTTAGATCAGGTTTCATACCTTATCCTCCAATATAAATAAATACTACTAATTAAAGACTTATATTAGGGGGTGAGGCCAATGACATCATACTACTCATATGTGCTGTTCTATGACGTCACATGTATATCCTACCCAATGGCCTTAATTTTTAAACTACGGACAAAAATGTATCAACATTCATATTGTTTAGTCTCAGGCTAACCAGTTTCTATTCAATGTATTGTCAGTTACTGTATATTGATAGTTACTAATTATCTATAGTGTGACTCTGTTTGGGTTTACCTTGTTTCATAAAAGTTAATGATTTAATTTGAAGAAGTATTTTCGCAAAAACCTTGCAATGTTTCTACTTTTCGTTCCTTTCCCTGATTTTAGTCGCCTTTCTTGGTTTATAGATTTATTTCCATCTAGTGACCAAAATTCCCTGGGAGTTTTTTATAAGTATTGATATTGTACCATTTCATTAAGATGGACCAAGTACTGGAGAACTCAGCAGACATTATTTTCCCCAAACTCCGAACACCTTCAACCAGTCACATAATATTTTAGACACAAAATCGTCTCATAAATCACTGCCTATTCATCAAAATCGCACGAAAACTCGTTCAGTAGTTTCTAAATTTATCGCGATAAGACATAGAAGACTGTTTTGTTTAAAAATAATAACTAGTGATTTTAAACATGTATTTGTTCAGAAATAAAACAAATGTTCTATAAAAAGCGTTCCATAATAACCTCATTGAATTTCGCCTTATTTATCAATTGTATCGCATTGAATCAATGTCACTGTAATTTTAAATGATGTGTCATGTTTATGTTCGTTAAAGTAACTGAATTGTATATTTATTAATGTGTTTATAACTAGGAGCTCATTGAATAAGATGGGTCGTTATTGCTCTTATTATAGAGCACATTAGCATTCATTGCTCTATTTAAAGGCTCTTTAATTTTGTATTCCTATGCACCATAGCTTTTAAACATTATAAACATAGGCATATGAAAGCTTTTTCCCCGTGGGATAGGCAGAGACTATATAACGCGAATATCTTAAATTCGGGAATTAATGCGATAAAACAATTTTCCTTGGATTTCTTGACGTTTCGGCGCACTGACTCAAGTCGCAAGTGGTCTGCCTGGACAGTGACAGAATACTTAATCTTCTCCTTAATTTTTAGAGAAAACAAATGTTTATCTACCCTAATATTTTTATATTTCCATATACCGTCACACACTTCCCTACGCCGAAACGTCAAGTTTTCACAGGCAAAATACCTCACTTCCATATAATATCAGACAAAATTCCTATGCATCACTTCGGGATAGAGTAAAACTAGGTATATTATAAATACTCAGCCGTCTTGGTCGCTACAAGATCAATACAGTCTGGCAACCTGCACTCTGCTACTATTTGAATAGAACTTCAACAGTTCAGTTCAACCACTATCTGTTTTGTGTAAATATTCCTTACAGAGTGAGGACACGTGTTCAGTTTTGAAAAGATCTGTAGTAGATATGTGTGGATGTATAAGAGATTAGAATAGCTGTGGTGCGTTGTAAAAACCCGTGCTTATTGGGAATACCCGTCTTTGTGGTTAACGGATGAGGTCAGATGAGGTTCGCAATTTGTCTGTTTTTTCTTTGTTCAAAATTAAATCAATTTTGACGATTGTTTTTCTATTTGAACACTGGCGCTTCCCGTATTTTCTATCTAAATATGATCCTGATCAGACAATATTAATTGGAAAGAACGTACCTATCTTAGATTAATTTCCTTGTTTTGTTTTTTTTTTGTACAAAATAATTTGTATTTCTGTGGTTAGTTATCGACAGGGTTTAGTTTTTAAACTTGCTTTCTTCCTTTGCCTAAAGAACATTGACTAGGCTTTCCTTGGCGTACAAAATCAATAAAATATTTTTTATTGCGACGTAGGTTTGCAGATGTATTTAAATTATCAAGTGCAACACTAAATATTATAATATGCGTGAAATAGCAGGAAACTCTCGCGATAAGTGTATGTACCTATTTGCATTCTTGTTATCACCTGTTTCGAGAGTATTTCTAGGTTGAATATAGTATGGTATTTAAATATCATATCACGGTTTATGAATACGCATAAGTTTCTAACAAAAACATTCCGCTAATTATGTTTTATTTATTTACATAACGAAGAAGTAACTACGTCGTCTAAGGCTGTATTCTTAAACTAGATGAGCCTCTCTTTGTAATTCAGAGTTAAAATATTCAATGATTTTTCGTATATTTGTCGAAATAAATACCTACTCTGTAGTGTTATTCAAGTATTATGTATTTTTTATTGATCTAGGATATTGTTTTTTTGCATCTAATTTGAACCGCACTTCGCTAGACCTACATTTATTTTCTAATATATAAAATTCTCGCGTCACAGTTTTCGTTACCGTACTCCTCCGAAACGGCTTGACCGATTCTCATGAAATTTTGTGAGCATATTGAGTAGGTCTGAGAATCGGCCAACATCTATTTTTCATACACCTAAGTGACACATTTTTTTTATATGGCCCAGCAACGTCTGCCGGGTCAGCTAGTAATTATATATAAATATGTGCTTTCTCTCTCTAACCCATTACTTCACAATTAAAACACTTTCCATGTTATATACCAAACAGACACACCCCTCATATCAGGCATAACAGCTAAGATAACAATGTGTTTTACCATCACTGATAAGCGCTGATAAGCACTGATAACAGTGATAACCACCAAACAGCTTGCAATAACTCAGTTAAATGTAAACATACGGTTTAAAAGGCTTTAGTTATGACGTCAATTGATAATAGACTTTATAGTTTAGTAGATAAAGTTCGTTTTAACTTAGCACCTTACTTAATCAGGTAATTTACTTTTTATGTAAGTGATTTTTAATGTTTGTGAAAAAGATATCACGTCTTTGGGAATTTTCATGTTGTTTTATTTCGAATGTTTGTGATAAGTTTACGAATTTAAAGTTATTACCTACATGCATACATCAAATTACGCCTTTCTTCCTATAGAGGGTAGGAAGAGACCAAAGAACGCCACTTGGTACGATTCTTAAAAACTTCCCGTGCCTCATTCACATCCATACTATTGTTTACTACTTATTGTCATACAGGTAATAATGTTAATAATGAGAGACTAATCCTAAAAAAACAAAAACTACAAATTACTCAAGTATTGCCCGCACTTGGTAAGAGTGGTGGTCTCAAGGCCTATACCCTATACCCTCATAGTAATGGGTTAAATAAAAAATAAGACATGGGCAAATAATGCACTATTCGTGGCCTAAAATTGTATACTTAATACATTTACCTACTGTAATAATATTTATTATTCTATTGACATTTAGATTTGTTATTCAGCACACGAGTCCAATCAAACACTACTACACGAATGCACCAAACTTGCAATTCTAAATAAATACCATTTTAACCTGAATCACCTTTTAGAAAAAAATTTTTGGCACTTACACGCACATATTCAATTCACAGACACCTAACAGGAAAATCGCATTAAAGTTCTGTTTCCTTCAATCTTGGCTTTGGGTAAATCTCTTTTTGATATCTTTTTGTTATACATTTCGCGATAAAAAATGCTTCAAGCTTTCTGCCTCACAAAATATGCCACAACAAAACTTACTAACAACAGCTATTGTATTTAAACTCAGTGAACTTATCATTAACCCCATGGCTGTCCCACTGCTAGGCAAGAGTCTCCTCCAGTAATAAGGGAGGGGTTAGGTAACTAATACTAGTAAACTATAACGTCTTTACAGCTGTTTCGCTATATGGAAGAGCTACGTTTTTTTTTCTAAGCGCCATATTTAAACACAGACGACTGGTTCAATATTCGCCCAAGAATTTATAGCAAAAACTGTAATTAAAGTCTATCATAATAGAACAGTCTCCTGGCAAAATGTCAACACAATAACTCAAGATAATCATGATACTAGTTCAATACAAACACACATAAAAACACGGCTTTTTCCCATAGGAAGTGATGAAACAATGCTGACTAGAATCCCTTCATGCATATATTTGCCTTATAAAAGTAGTTTTAGTTACCCCCGGTTTCTGAGTACATTTAGCGGTAGTTTAACGATTCAATAGCGCTAAACTTGTACAAAAAAAACGCTTTTAAATAAATAAACTATCGCTAAATGTACTCAGAAACCAGGGGTTAATCAATCATTGAACTCAACATAGCAACAGTATTCGTATGAAATCCGGAGAAATCTCCGCGATAAAATGTAGGTCTTTAGGTCACGGATAGTATTGTATACAATTACATGTTGCTTTTATCGTTCAACCTCAGAGATATGAAGCTTTATTTTCACATTTGACACTGATTAAAATATTTGCAGAAAAGACTTTCTCATTCACTTAAGACGTTTAACACCAGTTCATAATTATTTGTTTATTTTACAGCTACTATGCGTTACAGACTTTTAAGTACAGCAAAAGAGTACGTTTATGGTTGACTTTATTTGCTGAAAATTTATTTATATAAGTGGGTGCACGACTTATATAGGTTACAGATAGCCAAATACTGTTTAATACAGTTAAAAGCCAACTAAAAAGAATATTAGCACTTGGATGTACTTACACCACTGTAAACTTATTTGTTCTTTATTAAGACCACATTCTGCTTCACCACCTTTGACATCCATCATTCAATCTTCAATTTTCAAGCAGCCATCATCTATCACACAAGCAGTCTTTTTCGAAGCCATTTATTAGAAAAAGCGATTCAAGCGCGAACTTGAGTCGGTACTATCGACTTGTCAGCGCGATTTCAGAAATAGTTTTTACGAAATACTCTTGAATTGGTAATCAGTTCTCCATATTGTCGATAGTGTTAAATAAAGTCCCTATTTCCTTCCCAATATTTACTACTAAGTTCTTTATATTAAGGTGTGTTGTTGTGTGTGCAGCGACACGGAACTAGCGCTGGAGCTGAGCGAGCAGGTGTTCCTGGACGATGAGGAGTACGCCACCAGGGCGCCGGCCTCGCCCACCACCGTGCCCAATGTGCGCCCTTACAGACCACCTTCCACTGGTAAGTTATACTCATTAACTAGCTGACCCGGCGAACTTCGTACCGCCTTACAGTCGTTCATTCTTTTTCTGTATTTTTTTTTGGTTTTTCTCTCCTTAAGAACCATAAGAATATAATATAACCCATTACTGTCCCATTGCTAGGCAAGGATCTCCTCCCAGAAAGAGGAGGAGCTTAGGCTTTAAGTCCACCACGCTGGCAGAGTGTGCATTAGGGAGTTTGCACTTTGTATCCCTTGAAAACTGTTTAAACTCCTGTACTCCTGTAGATGATTCCAACAATTGATAGTTATATTCTTAATAACTAAGAGGGCGGTTACGCTCGTGTTTGTTTTTAGAAAAATGAGTTATTCTAATTTCTCAGCTATATATGACTGTAAAGTTCCATCTTAATCTGTAACATACTCAGAAATTTTTACATTAATAACATACAGGCAGAATTTCAGCCTAATATTCACAAATTGTAACTAAACGAAAACCTATAAGAGGCCCACGTTCAGTCCACCGTGACGACACAAAACTGTGTAAAATTCACCAGTGAATTACGATTTCATGAATAAAGGAAACGCGTTTGTTTTAGAACCTAAATACACGAACTGACAACAGCTGACGTAGCGGTCACTCACCTAACTAGATCGTTCTATTACTGGGTGATTTGTTTTTCAAATGCTTTTAAATATTGATATTGTACTTTCTTCGGTAGTTGTCTTTTTTTTGTTTTGGTTTCAATACTGAAAGGGTCATTGGCTTTGGGTGACTTATTTCATTCATAGATAAGTATTGTGGATGCCGAAATTATATTAATTTGGTTGAAGTTTTACCACGGATCAAATATTTTACTTTTAGTCTGTAGCTAGAGGTCATATTCTGTTGGCATTTCCATTTCATCCTATAAAATTTTCGTATCTACATGTGAAATATTAGTCTATGTGGTTGCTGAATCAATGTCAATGATCAACACTATGAGGTTTCAAGTTCGATTTCTAGATTGGGCAGTGCTATTCTTTTTTTATCGATGTTGAAGTAAGTATCTATCTATATTTCAAAGGAAAAACCGTAGTGTTACTTTGACTTAAAAGATCAAAATCGGAATCAAACCTCGTGATTTTCAATAACAATCATACCTCTCGTACTACCGGATACAATTTAAAATTATACAGACGAACCTTTTACAAACATCTTCAATTAAAACATACTCTGTCAAATGAAATTATAAAACACTTGGACTATATTTACTATGAAAGTTTATAAATAAGACTGCATATGTGACGACTTTTATTACACGAGGTCACCGTATTGTTGAACTAATCATTTTTAATTCTGAACTTTATTCCTTTGGTATAAGAGTGACTTTCGTAAAACGTTCGTTGGCACTTATGATTGATTGCTTCGTTAGTAATACGAGTAGTACGTCCATGGGACCGCACAAGTTGACCTAAATATGGGTATAATGAGCCTGTAAGGCTAGACTTCTGCGTTTATTTAGAAAAATACTTTTAAGGTGGAACGTTGTACCAGAATATATGGGTAACCAGGGTTTAGATCCTTAACCTGCCGAAATGCACTTGATACTAATCTACATAAATAAAAATAAATCATTTTTTATGTATGTAGGTACTGTACGCTCATAGATTTTGAACAACTAAGCTAAGTTGGATAATTCATTTTTTAATACATATGTTTGTAATTGTCGGAACAAGTTTTGTTGGGGATCGATGGGAGAATACCACGGGAATGGAATCAACGGGATAAAATTGTACTATACCCAAAGGAATTCGCGCTAGCCTGCTAGTTTTTAGATAACCTCGAAAATTGGTTATAAACGGATTTAAAAATGTTTAATAAGTATCTTAAGCTTGATAACAACTAAAAATAGTAACCATAGCGCAGTGATTTTTAATGTGCGTCACCTTACTATTCCTGCATTTTGTATCATGGATTCCATGTCCACTAGGAACAAATGTATTTGAAAGCGTATCTGTTTTACAAAGGTCACCCTTATTTTTAGTATTTTACCCATTTGCTGTGAAAAAACAAATAGTGATATAAGATGCCTTTGGGAACATAAATTATCATATTTCTTATCCTATTCTAGAACAAGGAAGTTACCAATAGAAATCTTTGTTAATTAAGCGATAAGGTAACACAAACAAATCTAATACTTTAATATTTTTATTGTTTTAGATAACAGAGATACGACATTAACAAATAAACAATATATTTTCATATAGATATCAATTACCTAAGAATTTTGATAACGCAGTTGTAATTTAGTTTCAGCTAATTGTGATGATATTTTTATACTGAAAGGTCACGCTACAATGACGTACGTAATACTATATGATACTGTATCTTTCCTTTTAAAGGAAATAAAAGAGGTAAAAGATGGTTAACATGAACCTGTATTCTTTCCCTCTTATTCATAAAGCCTATAAACCTATTTTAGATAAAGAGCTACTATAATATGTTTTCTCTTTCTCATTTCGCTAAGGAGTGAAAGAAACAAAACACTTTATAAGCCTTTCACAACTTCATATATCATATTTTTATGAATATATGAAGGTTTGACTTTTATAATCTGAAAAGATTCGCTAAAGTTTTAAGAAGGCTGTTTACCATTATTGCTTTAAGAGGGAGTTCCTATCTAACAATTTTTTATCGTATGTACAACCTCATTTATAGCAGTCTAACAACAAATATTTTTCAGTGAAAAAGTACCTATTGTGGCTTTGTTCTTGTTATATCCTATTAGATAAAGAATAATAAAATTCGGTCCAATCATTTCAGTGATTTTCCTTCTAAAAACAATGTTTCTTTACAGTTATTTTGATACTATCAGGTGAAAATGTCCTAAAAACGTATCCACATTTTATATCATTACCGAAAATACATTACCTGTGAGTCATATTTCCTTCACATATCGTAAACAAAGACAATAATAATATGTCCGTTATCTACACACCGCACTGATTTGTATAAAGATGGATCGTTATCACTCAGTCGGTACTGATAATACACTAATGCAATTATGTTCCTAATCAATTGTTATTGAAGTTATTGCTAGTTATATTGATTGATAGGTGTGCATGTGCATATTGATGTATCGTATATCTTACGGACAATTTTGTCAATTTAATTCGATGAATTTCGATAAATCTACGGATAAGAGTATTTAAATTAAAAATATTCTTTATTCCGTAAACTTCGTACAAAGTAATTGAAATCGTCATGTAATCATGTATATTTTGATCGTTTCGGAAAAAGTCGTGCTATAAATGGGTCCAAAAATGCTAGGTGATAATTTTACTTAAATTATTTGATAATTTGAATCACTTGTGATGAAAGATAAAGTTTTATACAAGTGGATTCCCAATTCTTACAATGTTACTTTAAGATAATATATTATAATACGATGCTTTCTCCAAACCAAGAAAAGATGTCATACACAACTTTTAGAGGAAATAGATGCATCGAACAGGTTATAATAAAATAATGAGTAAGCTTAGAAACATTACGAGTATATATAAATATTATGGGCATTCCTTTGCATCTTTTAGTTTAAATACTTCATTCTGTAGCCAACTCTAGAAATGCATTTTGAAAGGTTTCTAAGTAAATTCTCAGAAGTTAATAGTCGTACTTGAAATTTCACGGTTTGCTTATGTCGGTCAATTTATTAACAATTGTCTGTCTCCAGTTGTATAATTTATGTGCTTAGGTTATGTCCAGCGCTGGGATGTTAACGAGTGTACAACAATGCGTCTATTTAATTACACCATAACGCTAATTTATCAGCATTGTATGCTGAACTAGTTATTCTTAGGGCTGCTACTGAAATTACTGCTTAGTTGCATTGCTCTATCAAACGTTGTGTTGAAGGAAAAATACATATACTTGAAAATTTACCTTTTTACATGTTTTTTATTACAGTTCTTTACATTATGATGAAATCATAAAATAATGAAACTGAAATATAATCTGTGGAACCGTATGAAACAAAATTTCGAAATAGTTGTGCTAAAATCACTGTGGACCATTTTAAAACAAAGCTTTAAAACTCTTTAACCTTTCTTTAATAGGTTTATCTTCTACTATCGAGCTAAGCTTTTCATTCATCCAATCAAATGCGTCTCTGAAAAATATCCTGCTAATGTATTAGCGCAAAAAATTGCAAGTTTTCCTTAATGAACTTTTTCCTAGTATTTTCCGTGTCACCCCTACCTGCTGCATCCGCATTTCTAAGAATGATCGTCTTTGTCTGTGTTGGACCGCCGCCAACGTTCACTAAACTACTTGATTAAGGAAATAACCCTACAGTTCGTTAAACACCACTTTTGTATTCAAATACAAGATTTATTTAACGGAGAATTTGCTTACATCAGAATATCTGGACTTTATTTCTATGTAAAATCAAAATTAGTATAAAAAATGCGCCTTTCGGTTATTACGAACATTTTCTCCATATTCAGACGGTGCTTCCATAGGTTTAAATAATTGGGATCTTGATAGTTAGATAAGGTGGCTAAACGGTAATTATACGAGTGTATGTGTTGGATATTCTTTAGGCTGCATTTTAAGAGCCAACTTATGGTTTTCAGCCAAAGATCTCATGGACCAAAAAATTAAGAGAAGGGCGTTAAGTGACCATTTTTCATTTTGCCTTCATATCTACGTGGCTAAAGAACACTTCTTAACAAATACCTATCAAATGTATCCAAGAACTAGGAACTAACTTTACAAACACATTAAATAGGTATGTATGCTAAAATTGTTGCCACTACAGTGTGTATTCATAGCTATTGGCCCCAAAGAAGCCTATACATAGCCTATTTGAAAGTAGGTGCCGTTACAATCTATAACGCTGTAACTGTTTCATGTAGCACCAGTCTATTGTGACTTTGATAAACCTGCTTTGAAAACCTTCACGTTGCTCTCGGGAAAGGAAAACTAAAAATGTCTATTATTTTGATGAATTGCTGCTGTAAGCATAGGTACTAATAGAGATACAATGGAGGTTCATGAACCTCATGGATCATAGCAGCACTAAAACTGGCCAAATGATAGTTCTAACAAAATTCAAAGCTAGCGATGAGATTCCTAAAATCAGTAAAATAATCGATTTTCATTTAGGTCAAATGCTGACACTTATGAAAGTCAATGATACAGAGAGTGAATTTACTGCCAGTTCGGAAGGTAGGGAAATGAAAATGAAAAGAGCTTGCAAGAAACTCCTGGCCACTCTTTTTAGTCGGCAAATCTGATTTATCCGGAAATGGAACCCGGTACCACAGTTCACGTTCCATCCATTGAACTTACTCAGAGAGCGTATAAACAAACAAATCAACCTTCACGCGTAATTCAACGACATTGACCGTGAATAAAAAATGGCCGCCAGCTATAACGAGACGTATTTCATCGTGAGTTATTCGGTAATAGCATTTAGTTTACCAACAGATGTTGACTACAGCAGTGCTTGATAAACATTACCTTTTTTCTAAGCCGGTTAACAAAATTTGAATAACCCCCGAGATTTCTTCGTTAACCGGTTTCTCCATTTCTATAAATAAGTATTGGATAATTTATCATGTGTAATTTTGATAGTGAATTACTTTTTGATGTCATTATCGAATAGGTTATTTGCCACTTATAAATAGCAAGTAGCCCTTGCTCTTTGATAGTAAAACAGTACATTTTCCATAGTGTTTTTCTCTGGTCATTTTATCTATCAAACAGTTTATTCATCAATTATCTATAAGATAAGCGAGGGGCCCATGATCTTGGATAGTAAAAGGACCTGTATTTTTTTAAAATTGACATTGCAAAGTCGGTAAGAACCATTTGTAAATTTTTTGACGTGATAATCCTCAATGTGAGTAAATTTTTATGAATTATAATTTTATATGTAAAGAAAATTTAATTTTTGCGGCTTCCAAGCAGAAAATGCTGCATCAAAATTGGTGCATGACTTAAAAAGTAGTAGTGTTTCTAGTTATGGGTCATGGCCCTGACAGCTGACGTCAACGGTGCAGTGAGTACTTTTGCACTAAATGTTCATCCTCTCTCTTTCTCTCTCAAAGGCTTATAAAGCCTTTGAAGTGAGATGGAGATAGGTTTCTTATTAACGTTCGTAAGAAAACGTTTCCTTAGATCCTATCGTTTATATCCTTGATTCAAATTCATTAGTTTCTTTTTAAAAAAAATTCTTCCCTAGAATACATACAGTTTCTTGGAAAGATGACACATGTTGCATTGTTTTTTTCGGGGAGTACGAAGATAACTTTTATAATATTTTGCATTGTAACATGACTCAGTTTTATTTATATTTTATCTGTATATTCGATCTGACAACCATGATTAGCAGTATAATTTGTAATACATGACTATATTTTTGTTTTTCTTTTCGTGTTGATCTAAAGTCAATTTTGTTTATGGCACATTTATAAGACCTTTGACATGACTTGATGCCTATTTTCTTTATAGTCAAAAACCGGAACCGACTTGAGATGTACAGCTCGAATATTAATGACGGTCACCCATCTAATAAGTGTCCTCGCCCAAGGTGCTTAACGATCTATGTAGAGTGCCTTTATGAAGCAAATAATTTTCTCAACGCGTAAATACATTACATTAGTTTCCTGTCACGTGTACTAAGTACATGACAATACATAATCAACATCACATGCTAACTGAATTGCACACTGCAGTGACAAAAAGTCGTAAATGTCCTTGTATAGACATCATCTTACGCCCTTCTTAAAATTAACACGCGATGTTTTCCTTCAGCAATTGTCACTCAATTCAGAAAAGGCTTAAGTCATTTTACTTTTATGGCAATTTGTACTTTTCTTTTATCATATACGTTATATTTTAGTGTGTTTTGACGTAAGTAATGAGTTTTTGCGAGCCGCGGTTTATATATAGTACAGTCAAACGGAGTGATTGATTATGGATCTCGAAAATAGTACGGAATCGTAAGAAAAAGTGTAGCAAAAGTGAAAAATATTTCACGGATAAGAAACTATTTTAATGAGCCGTTAAATTGAGACGTAAATACCGTAGAATATGAGAAATTACGATAGTATTTTACTTTGATGATGTTAGAAACTTCCAATGTAATGCAATTAATTATTTAATTTAGGTTTAAATGGTGATGCACGTAAACAGGAAAATAATACCCTAATTGAAAGGCCAATATGCATGCAATATGGATGCATTTTTGTTTAATATATGGCCTTGCACATGATAAGCGTTCAAAAGATTATACTTATTTAACAAAAACTGAAGAACTGAGAATCGAAACTATCGCGACTTGTACACATACATTCCTTTGCTGACGTTTAAGCTAAAATATGCTTTAGTTGCTCTTGTTAGGGTTCACCTTACATGCTCTTTATGAGGGCTCCATACCTAAATGGTAAACACAAGACCTTATTACTGAGACTTCTCTGTCAGTCTATCTATTAACAATTTTAAACTCTCACACCTTGTACACATGCAACGGTTCTAAAACGCGATTGAAAAAAGTTTAGGATACCTTACTCGTTTACCCAACGTTTCGATCGAATTGCACCACGGTCGATGCAATTCCATCAAAACATCGTCTATCGATCACCAATCGTGGCAGTTATTTGTATATTTTTCCTATATGAAATAGTTCTTTCTTTCTTCCCCAGGCTCGAACATCCTAAAGTCGCCCCGAGCACGCCGGGTCCGCACCACATCGATGTCCCAGCCCAACAAGAGGACCACGGCAGAAAGCATACTGCACGCGGACAGACGAACCATCTACACGGCCGGCAGACCGCCCTGGTACAACTGCACCGGCGGGCAGGAGGTCGAACCTTTCCTTATAGGTGAGTAACCATGTGGCCATTTGCCGCCTTTACACACACGCTCTATTGCGCGTTCTTAGGAGCGAACAGGATTACGCACGCTCTTTTACTCGCGATTGTTGTTTCATGCGCGATATTGTGTGTGTATAGGGGGCTATTATCAGTGTAGTACCTACTTTAGCATTTTTCTTGAGCCTACAGGCACACAGGTGGTATAGATTGAATACATACACAAAATTACGCCTTCTTACCATAGGGGTATGCAGAGACCAGAGAACGCGATTAGTTACAATCATTAAAAAATCATTTTAAAGAAGGAATAAAGATTGAAGTTTAGTCATTGATATATCGTTTAGTGTGATCATATTATGCTCAATTTTGAAGCCTTAAGTTCAAGTTAAATTCAATTACATTAAGTGTTCATAGAGTGATATGCAATAACAATTTTCAATACATATCCGCGAAGTTTAATCTAAAATTTTGCAGCCATTTCTGCAAGCTTTCTAAGAATTCGAAAAGTGGTCTCTTTTCCATTAATTCAAATCTATTATTAATATGTTTGTGTGAATAGTATTGATTTTAAAACGTCGACCCACAGTTTCAGCCGTTAACCTTGCTCAATTATTGATAATATCGCCGTGTTCTTAAATATATGACGAAGGCTACGATGTTTTGTCTGCAATCAAGTTTGTACAGTTATTTCAATATAGATAATTGGTTACAAACCGTGAACTTTTTAAGCTCATAGCTACATACAAACATAAAGCGTATTCGGCACGAACAAAATAATTAAAGCATGCCTTTACTGTTTCGTTTAAGCCACAAAGCATCGTGAAGAAGTCTTCCAACCAATATTTTTTTAAAAGTCTTGCAATACAAAAGTATTATACCTCGCTCTTGAGTAGCAACATAAATGAAGTTTGATTTTATTAGAGATCCGTGTTTAATATACAGTTTACATACTTATATACGTTTACATTCATATAGATATATGAAGTACTAGCTTTTACCCGCGACTTCGTCCGCCACCTGAATTTTCCCATGGGAACGCGTCATTTTCCCGGGGTAAAAAGTAGCCTATGTCGTTTCTCGGGTATCAAAATATCTCCTTATCAAATTTCATGCTAATTGGTTCAGTAGTTTAGGCGTGATTGAGTAACAGACAGACAGACAGAGTTACTTTCGCATTTATAATATTAGAGTGGATGTAAAATGTATTTTCTTTTTCGCGAAGTCGAATTAGTAACTGAAATGCTTATGAAGTCTCAAAGACTGTTAAGAAGATTTCAAGAGTAATCTGTAATATGTATTACTAAATATAAATGAACAATTGAACAGTAAAAATAAACGATGTTTATATTGATATAACAATCAAGTTTAAACAAGTCATTGTTTCCCAATCAGTTTCGTGTTACGGCTATAAGTAACGTATTACTAAGATTTTCCTGCCATTCAAATGCTATATTTATTCTTCGTTAACTAATTACCTTCTACTTAGCCATACTTGCTAATATTATAAAGCTGAAGAGTTTATTTGTTTGTTTGTTTAACGCGTTAATCACAGGAACTACTGGTCCGATTTGAAAAATTCTATCTGTGTTAGATAGGCCATTTATCGAGGAAGGCTATAGGCTATGTATCATCACGCTACGACCAATAGGGGCAGAGTACCAGTAAAAAATGTTACAAAAACGGGGAAAATTTTGACCCATTCTCTTATGGGACGCAAGCGAAGTTGCGCGAGTCAGCAGTTAAAACATAAAGGCAGATTTCTGAAACACATACAATTTTTTCTTAGAAGTAGGTATTCGTGTAAGTACTTACAGGTCTTTTCTCGGAATACTAGAATTCTACGCAGTTTATGCGTAGAATTCTAGAATTCATGGAAAAAATTTAGGGCAAGTTTGGAACTTTGCATTCCTTTGGGAACAGTTCTCGAAGTCATACCATATTTCGCATATTTAAAAACAGTTTTTTGCCTATTTTAGAGTAAGTTATAATGTTTTATGTTTTTGTTGCCAGGTATATGCGGTGCGAGTGCGTCGGGCAAGACAACAGTCGCGGCGAAAATCATAGAATCTCTGAACATACCATGGGTCACCATCGTCAGTATGGACTCATTCTACAAAGTAAGTACCTACTCCTTACATATAAGGAGCTATCATATATTAGTATTTTAATTCCTAGTAAATCTAGTAATTTTGGTCTTGGCCTTCGATACGAGTTTAAGAAAGCGATGATTCCGGTTAATTATATGAGGAGAAAAGTTACTTTACATTTATTATTTCATTATTATCTTCCACTAATGTCCGGTTTCTGAGGTACATTAAGCGGTATTTTATCTAGTCAATGCCATTTTTTTATATGAGTTTAAACGCGATTGAATTGATAAACTACAGCTAAGAAACCGGGGCTTAGTTAGCCTGTAAACTAAGATTTCGCTGTCTGTCTGTCTGTCACCGGGCAGTATCTTATGAACCACAAATTTTATAACAACTAATTCAAACACAGCAGAAAACAAATATTTGAGTGTACTCTGACAATGGCATGGAGCCCTTGGTGCCCGAGTCGAACTCGCACTTGGCCGGTTTCTTATTTTTTGGCATATCAACAGCATAAACACAAAAATATACAAAAATATAATGTATATCTTATAGACAAGACACGCCCAAGCATTACTCCAAGTAAAAAACAGCTTAATTTTCATCAAGAAGCAGTAATTTTGCAGTCACAATAAACTTCCTAAAGCTTCCTAGATATCGCACATAACCGGCCTAACGAGTTAGTACCGCTACTAATTAATTCATATTAGTTTATTTGTTTTATACAAGTGCCGCCTCACGTGTCCGCTAGCGTGTGAGGACATGTGGCGATTAGATAATAATAACTGGTTTAGATTGTCTTGGTGTATTGCTATAGGTCAGATTCTTAAGATTGTACTGTTATTGTGATAAGTCTTTTTAATTGATGATAAGCTATAATTAGAATATAATAATTTCCATGTCTGTTTTTTAAGTCTTTACGACTGAACCATTGAAACAATTTTAGTAAAAATAAACATGGAAACAGTTGACCCCCAAATTCAGACGTAGCCTAATTTTGCAAAATCTTTTTTTACCCAAAATAAATGAGAACGGTACCGCGGTATTCGGTTAATATTTGATAATTAAAGAATAGCATAGAATCTATTAATTCGTCCATGCTAAACAAATCTATCATTCTAGGTTCAAAGAATTGATTTCCGCCGCAGGAATATACAAACATACAAACAACTGACACAAAGTACAACCTGACCTGAAACAATTATTTGTGGATCGCACAAATAATTGTCCCGTGTGGAATTCGAACCCACAACCTCCCGACGCATTGGTTGCAACATGGCGATCTAAACCACTGCGACAATCTTTGAAATTGATTTATTTCGTATCGTAGGTGTTAAACGAGAAACAGCATCAAGCGGCCACCCGCAACGAATACAACTTCGATCACCCGGACGCGTTCGACATCGAGCTGCTGATCTCCGTGCTGCAGCGGCTGCGGGAGGGCAAGAAGGTCGAGGTGCCCATATACAACTACGTCACGCATTCCAGGGAGAATCGCACTGTGAGTATGTAGACGTAGATCTTGTATCAATTAACCAATAAAAAAATTCTATGAAATATTCGTCCACCTTTTTATCGGCAAACTTCTTAAAATGTAAATAATAAAATTCAGTTATCATAAAGGTAATAAAAAAACTGAAAATTTACCTTAATTCTAGGGAAGAAGTAGAAACGAAATAATATAGAGGTATTATACAATTTCTGTAAATTCTTTATATTAAACAAAGACGCGGATACGAAGTAATGTACCACGTTGTGCCAATTCAAATAGCTTCAACCACACTCATTTATGTTAATATTATACCGGCTACTTGCTGTTACTTAAATAAAAGAAATCACAAAAAACATCTAAAGGATATAACCATGATCTTAAATTGGTTTTTACATTGATACAATAACAATATAAACTGAAATAGTCCTGATATAAGTAGGAAAGAGTTGAAGAAAAAACCTGACCCTTGCAAATTTTACCTTTCACACTTCGGGGTCACCGAGGTCAAATTCACTTTCAAATAAAAAGTGTCTAGTTTTATCTACGTCAACTATTTGCGTATCTAACTTTCATACGTATATTTTCAACAGAAAACAATGTACGGCGCGAACGTGATCATATTCGAGGGTATCCTCGCGTTCTACAACGCAGAGGTCACCAAGATGTTGGACATGAAGGTGTTCGTTGATACCGATGCTGATATACGACTGGCTAGGAGGTTGAGGAGGTGAGTCTCGTTTACTCTTTAAGTAGATTTATGTAGGATAGAAAGAGAGGGATATATGATTAATTTTATGATAAAGCTTGTGGGGGCGACTTTTCCCCGAAATTTTAAAGGAAATGGAATAAATAAGCCCCTTTCTTTTTTACGCTATACAGGGTGTGGCGTAAATAATGGATAATCCTTTACCAGCGGATGGGCGACAACCCAACTGATCTAAATATCAAAATTTACCTCTGGCACAAGTATCATAGTTTTTGAGATTTTGGCCATTTTGTGTGTTTTTTAAAAAAGCGATTTAAGCTCGTTCTTTTTAATGCTGTGATCCCAATCTAAGGCTTTTTTTTAATCCGTTTTTTGCAAATAAATCCTGAATAGATGTGCTATTGAATCTACAATCTTGTTTTGTTATTACTACTTGTTTTTTATTTAAATTATGCATTCAAAGTTGAATTTTATAATCTTTCACAAAATTTGTGCAACTTTGAGCACTTGTGGTGAAAAAAAAATGTATGGTGGCTTTACTGCCCACGCCATAAATAATTTCTAAATTTTATTAGGATTCTAAATTGGTATAACATGCAGCATTAATACCGATTATTGTCAAAATATTACAAAGAACTTAAATTTTTAACACTTTTGCCGGTCGACTAATTTAATTTTTTCACGCTAAGCGCGTTCTAGATTCAATAGCACATCTATTCAGGATTTAATTGCAAAACACGGATTAAAAAAAGTCTTAATTTGTGATCACAGCACCAAAAAGTACGAGCGTAAATCGCTTTCTTAAACACACATAATGGCAAAAAAAAATTGCATTTAAATCCTAAATTAATGTGCTATTGAACCTAATATCTTGTTTTGTTATTACTACTTGTCTTTTATTTAAACTATGCATTCAAAGTTAAATTTTATAATTTTTCAACACTTTTGTTCAACTTTGAGCACTTGTGTGCAGTGTTGAAAAAAAAAGAAATACAAAACATAAATACTATTCAAATAATAATAATAATTAGAAATCTAAAGAAAACTACTCTGTTGACAAAAAAATCATTTTTCATCAAATTGTAATACATTACTTTGAAATAGACTTGGTAGAAGCAGCACAGTTCCAAGCTTTTTTATCATCTAAATAATCTTTAATAGTGTAATAACCCTATAAACATGAATATTTGAAAGCAAACTTAGCTTAAACGCGCTGATAAAATAAAATTAGTCGACCGGCAAAAGTGTTAATAATTTAAGTTCGTTGTAATATTTTGACAATAATCGGTATTATTGCTGCATGTTATACCAATTTAGAATTCTAATAAAATTTAGAAATTATTTATGGCGTGGGCAGTAAAGCCACCATACATTTTTTTTTCACCACAAGTGCTCAAAGTTGCACAAAAGTTGTGAAAGATTATAAAATTTAACTTTGAATGCATAATTTAAATAAAAAACAAGTAGTAATAACAAAACAAGATTGTAGATTCAATAGCACATCTATTCAGGATTTATTTGCAAAAAACGGATTTAAAAAAAGCCTTAAATTGTGATCACAGCATCAAAAAGAACGAGCGTAAATCGCTTTTTTAAAAAACACACAAAATGGCCAAAATCTCAAAAACTATGATACTTGTGCCAGAGGTAATTTTTGATATTTAGATCAGTTGGGTTGTCGCCCATCCGCTGGTAAAGGATTACCCATTATTTACGCCACACCCTGTATATAAAAGCTTTTCCATAACCTATGTTAGTAGTTCCATTAGCCACCTTTACACACACACTCTATCGCACTTTCTAAGAAGCTTGCGGGATTACGCGTGAGAAAGCAGCGCGGTCTTCGCTCGACAAGACATTGGCCATCTTATCAACCAAACGATTTCTCAATATGCTTGACATAGAAACCATCCCTTAACTATCCACAAAATAAAACAAACCGGCCTATTAACTTGCATCATAATTATATGAAATTAGCCTTGACATTTAAAAACACTTAGTTTTACTATTCTCTTAATTAAAACAGAATCTTTCCATTCATTAACATAATACTAATTTGAAGTAATTTGTTAAAAATAAAGTCTTTGAACACCTGTCGTGACGTTGCTGTTTTTACTTGAATTAATTTATCAAACGATTTTTCCATCTCTAATCTTTACCAATTGAGTTTTTGTGTATTTGTTTATTTATAAACAACGATAGAATCGTTAGTTGTAACAAATTATGAAACGTAAGTAATGTCAGTTTGTTTTTCTTCTTTTACTTCAAAACAGCTGAGCTGATTTGGATACAATTTAGTGGAGTGTTAAATTGTTACAAGGGAGGATGTTATGCGAGTATTGCGAGCATAACCTATCAATAAAGTACATAAAACTAATAATTAAATATGAACTCACTCCTTGAAGATGTAATCAATTCAAGAAGGAACAATAATTAATTAACGTTTGTAAAACTATTGCGGCTTGTACACATAATACTAAGACTCACAACGGGTTTTATGCGCGGTGAATATTTTAAAAGTATTATACCTTATTTACTGCTCGAAGTTTCGATCGCATTGCATCGACCGTGGTCACAGCTCAGTCAGCCCGTATGTCAATAATAAGTTGAAGAAAAATATGTCCATCTTACAACTACTAACCTATTTTTTTACTAAAGGCAATTTTTTATTAATTTCCCATATTTTATCCACTTCCTACTATCATGATAATAATGACTGAATTTCTGGCACGTTGCCAGTGTTGCCATGCGCATTGACATTAACTCGATACATTATGACGGTCAGGTGTTGCCAGTAAATAAACTTTATGATAGTAACAAGGTTTTATTCAGATATTTTTTCACTAGTTTTTCTACGATTACCTTGGCCTATATTCTAAGATAGTTTGTACGTAATACAGCAGTTTTATATGTTTTCATTCATCAGGAAATAATAATCGTTTAGTCACCCACATATCTAGATTTTAAGCTTGTCTAGACGGATAAAAAATAGTTTCTAAGACGCGGATTAGTAGAAATAAAATTGTGTAATCTTTTCTTTGAAGTAATGTAAATTGATATTCTTAAAACTTAGCAGTATTATTTTAAATCAATTTTTTTCCCCGACTCTTTTTATGGCGAATTGTCATGAGACTTTGTTTTGTGAAGAAAATATTTTTCCACATTCTGTATGAAAGCGCAATGCTAGTTTATCTACAAATTTACTATACAAATCTTAATCTCAACTAGGCAAAAGCGATTTGTTATAAAAAAAAAATATAGTCATCATGAATCATTGTACAAGTACAGGGTTTCATGAAATAAGCAGCTTGGTATTTTTAAGTAAAAATATTTAAACACCTTTACGTATTTTCCAAGCTCTACACTCTACATTGAGCTTGCTTTCTCCGGTCAATATGGAGTCACATACAAAAACAACCAAACTAAAATAATAGCGGGGAACAAATTTCCAAAGAATGTAGTCGAAGCTGAAACTGTCAATTAATTCAAAAATAGACTAGACAAATATTTATTTAATGAATGATTACATCATAGTGAATTACCAGGATTCAGGCATTAACCAGTTGTATACAACTGCATGCCTGCTAATAAATAAATAAAATAAAAACAATTCTAAACTTATTAACTTTCCACAGAGACATAGTCCAACGCGGGCGCGACTTAGAAGGCGTATTGAAGCAGTACATGACGCACGTCAAACCTGCGTACCAGAGCTACATAGCACCGTGCATGGCGCACGCAGACATTATTGTGCCGAGGGGAGGAGAGAACAAAGTCGCTATACACCTGATTGTACAGCACGTGCATAAACAGCTGCAGCTGGTGAGTTATTACACGTGCGTGTACGTGCACGTATACTTAACCATGCGTATACGTGTGTGTACGTATACGTCAGCGTTGAGACTACAAAATATGTATGTTTTAGAACAAAGTCGCTATACACTTGATAGTGCAGCATGTGCATAAACAGTTGCAGCTGGTGAGTAGTACGTGTTCATTCGTGCACGTATACGTAACCATGCGTATACGTGTGTATACGTAAGCGTTGAGACTACAAAATATGTATATTTTAGAACAAAGTCGCTATACACTTGATAGCGCAGCATGTGCATAAACAGTTGCAGCTGGTGAGTTATTACACATGTTCTTTCGTGCACGTATACGTAACTATGCGGATACGTATGTATACGTAAGCGTTGAGACTACAAAATATGTATATTTTAGAACAAAGTCGCTATACACCTGATAGTGCAGCATGTGCATAAACAGTTGCAGCTGGTGAGTTACACGTGCACGTATACGTACATACACGTATACGCACAAGTTATCGTGTTTTTACGTGTTTATAGGTACCTCTATAAAAACACTACAGCTGAGAAATCTCGGGCTCAAATCCTAAGCACGGCAAAAAGTATTAGGATTTGTTGTCAAAAAAACTTATAAATTTTGTCCTCCCGTGTAAAACTTTGGGTGATATACTGAAAATAAAATGTTATTCAATGCAGCTAATTAGTTCTCAAGTAGGTTACTTATATGTATAACCTAATACTTGTATTTTATTTCAGCGCGGTTTCAAAGTTCGTGAAAAGTTAGCGAACGCACACACGGGTCAACCTGTACCTGACTCATTGTATGTCCTCAAAGAAACGCCACAGGTGAGTTTCACTTTTTTCTTATAAATTAAGATTGTAATGGCAATTGTACACTTTATCGTCAGAATTACATTAACAATCACCTATTTAAAACCTCACTTTGTTCGCATGGGGGTAGACAGAAATCAAGATTAAAAATAACTATCCCCTATTTCGGCTCACAGGGGCAATATTAAAAAAAAATGATAAGTCTGCCTTCTACTATCATATTTTTGTATAAAAATTAGCATTATAAGCAGTTTAACCACAAATACTTTACCATTTGAAATACAAAAATAGATGTCCATTTATAAAATATAGTATCATACTTACTTCCCATTAACATTACTACAGGCAAAATGTAACTTTACCAACTCATTTCTCTTACAGGTGGACGGTCTACACACATTCATCCGCAACAAGGACACTCCCCGCGACGAGTTCGTGTTCTACTCCAAGCGGCTCATGCGACTGGTCATAGAGTTCGCGCTCTCACTGCTGCCGTACTCGGAACACGTGGTCGATACGCCGCAGGGATTCACTTATACAGGTATGTAGTGTTGGTAAAGAATGAGAATAAAATTGTAATGGTGCTTTTAAATATTTGTTTTTGGGACTGTATGGTACCTTTTTGTAAGCGACAGATCACTAATGTTTGATAGGGGCTTCGACCAGCTGTAAGAAGGCGTAGGTTTATTATAGGCCTTAAAGAAGAAAACAAAATATTAGAAGGCCTTTTTTAAAAGGCTGTTTTTTAAAACTTGTAAGACTCACAAATTCACAATCAAACTAATAAAATTCTCAAGGCTGCCGTTTGAACTTTACGTTAACAGAATCGTTAAGGACCATCTGAGAGAAATATTTTTTAATGCTTATCAAGATATTCCCAAAAAATGCATTTTGTCAGAACTTGAAATCATAAATTGTTTTTTTGCAAAATAATCTTTATTGTGCACGTCCTAAGGTCGTAAATGCGACGTGGAGAAGATCTGCGGTGTGTCGATCCTGCGCGCCGGCGAGACCATGGAGCAGGCCGTGTGCGACATCTGCAAGGACATCCGCATCGGCAAAATACTCATACAGACCAACCAGGCCACCGGCGAACCTGAGGTAAGTCTTATAGCGTGTTATAGCGTGTCCGCGTGAAAACCCTTCCCGTGTAATTCGCAATCATTCGGGAACTCCGTGATAAAAAGTAGCCTATGTGTTATTCTGGGTCTTCAGCTACCTACATACCAAATTTCATGGTAATGGATTCAGTAGTATTTGCGTGAAAGAGTAACAAACATACATTCATATTTACATATTTACAAACTATCGCATTTATATTATTAGAAGCAGGATACTCTATATACGGCGTCGTTTTTTGTAAGCTTAAGGCTTGCAATACACATACTCGGTTCGGCTTTAATTGACCTACCGCAACAACCCGATCGGCACAAGCCGAGCAAGTGAATCGAGTCAACCAAATATGTGTGTAGCAAACCTTACTCTTAAATATCATGTAGACACCACGACTTTTAAATTGTAACTAACATCATAAGTCTAGGCTACAATATTGCGTTGCGACGTCGCATCGTAAAAATCTACGACACCACATCGTGGGAATTTCCGATGCGCTGCCGCAACGTACAAATCTGCGATATGACAACGCGCTGGTCGGTGTCCATACTTTGAACTACTTGTAGCGCAACCGGTAGAACACGCGTATGGGCTCCCACACATAACACGATACGATGTCGTGACGTTAGAGACTTGTTGTGGTCCACTTTTCAGGCATTGTACTTATTTATAAAGTGCCTCCCGTTATTTATAGTTGAAAGAAATGGGTGGATCCAGTATCTTCTGAGTATATACGTCCTTTCTTTCTTCGTTTTCTTATTAACAACAGAAGCAGAATGCGTCTAGTGCGATCCATTTTTCGGAATGAACTAATACCACCCCACTATATTGACGGCATCGTGCCGTGTATCGAGCGTGGCATATTACGTTACGATGTCGTGGTATTTTACGATGTTCATCGCAGATGTCTACAACGCGACGTCGTATCGTGAAACAACGCCGCGTCGTCGCGCGACGCGGCGTCGTATCGTGTTTATGTGTGGTAGCCCTTAGGCGGTTCATGTCTCTCTAGAAACTAACCAGTTACCGTCTTGTCGTATCCGATGAAATGTTTGCGTTGCGACGTCGCATCGCAATATTGTGGCCAAGCCCTATGATTAACGTGCTACGTCGATTTCGCTATGCAACGTCGCATCATCTCAAGTGTTGTGACCTAGCCCTTATTGAGGCCTAATGCTTTATGTTCTTCTGTCATCCCAACCAAATATATCCCATATCGAATCATAATCTATAATATACTCATTTTCCCTCAGTTATATTACCTCCGCCTGCCCAAAGACATAAAGGACTACCGCGTGATACTGATGGACGCGACCGTGGCGACGGGCGCGGCGGCCATCATGGCCATCCGCGTGCTGCTGGACCACGACGTGCCCGAGCACAACATCAGCCTCGTGTCGCTGCTCATGGCGGAGATCGGCGTGCATAGTATCGCTTATGCTTTCCCTCAGGTAAACTTCTTACTACTTATACATTGTACTAACCCTCCACCCGCAGCTTTGCCCACGTAGAATTGAGGGAGGAATTTCCAAAATCCTCTCTTGGTGGTCTCTTAAACTTACTAAGGAATCTTCATACCAAATTTCAACTTTTTACACTCAGTACTTCAGCTGTGCGTTGTCTAAAAGATTGAACATCAGTGGTGTATGTCTGCCATGCAGAGGTCTGTGGTTCACACCTTTAGTCCTATCAAATATTATAGTAATGTAAGCTGTCGATCCTGCGACTGAACTGCACAAGATAGTATAATTCTGTACTGTACACACGATAAGAGTAAAGGAACCGATGCATTCCTGACAAATTGGCCAGTTTTTAAAATGGTCACCGTAGCCGAAAAACCGCCAGAAAAACTATTCACGCAGGAGTGTTGGGTTTTCTAACCTCAAGTACTATCATAAAGTTATGCCAGCCGGTAAAACCTTTATTCAAAAGAGTGTATAACTTTGTTGTAAACACGTTTAGAGTGAACACTATGAAAAGAACTCATGCATTCCTGTTAAAATTTAGCCACCAGAAAAACATGCCTATATAAGACCTCTCCTAACCAAATATTTTCACCAACAGGTAAAAATCGTGACGTCAGCCCTAGACCCTGAAATCAACGAGAAATTCTACGTGTTGCCCGGCATCGGTAACTTTGGAGACAGGTACTTTGGCACGGAACCATCCGATGATGACTGAGTGAGATAGACAGAATTAATCGTCTTTGGAGAGAGCGAGATAGCAGATACAAGTTAGTACAGAGACAAGAGATGTAGAAGAGAACAGCTGATTATGTGTTTCGTTTTCTGCGCTATGACCTGCTGCATTCAGGCATAAAAAGTTGATTAGTCGGACTAACTCAATAGAGGAAAAAAAAAACAGTTCTTACTATGAAATTATCATCAATCATAATTTACTATGAAATAGAAAGAAAGAGACAAAAAATTGTTACACTGCTTTAATAGATCGATCTCTCTTCAAAGTCGATTAATATCACAATAAACGCTTTCTATATAACATCGCGAAAACAAAAAAAAACACGTAAAAATGTGTATCGTAAGTGTTAAAAAATCAATAAATTTGACAAAAAAATATGTAATTTGCAGTAATACTGCTTTACCGTTTCACTGATAAACGTATACGCTATCCTTCTCACTCTTATGGAGAATGCTGTAGGAGTGAAAGAGAGAGCACTATGATTATTAGTGGGACGGTTAGTGACGTGGACTGGCTCTTGTATTTATTTAAATAATAATAATTTAATCGTATACAATTGTATGTAAGTTTCTCGTTTTAAAGAAATAAATGGTGAAACGTGTTGTGGTACAAGTTTTTTTATATTATATCCTCTCTTTCTAACAAAGATGGTGTGAAAGAGACACAAGATGTCTAATATTTTACCGATTGAAGTAAAATAAGTAAACAGGTTTATTTTACTTCAAACAGAAAAAAGAATGTTACTGTAGGGCATCAAAATTTAAGCTAATTGTGTTATATCGTCTGTCCTTTTCGTACAGTCGTCGTTAAAAAGAGAGAATAAGAATTTGTAGTACAACATGTTTTTCTAACTTTATTTCTTATACGAGACTAAGCGTTTTGCTATGGAAGTAGTTTTACTATTTAGTTCCTCTTGTGTATTACTAACTAAGTGACATCATATCTTCGAAGTTATTTAAAACAGCGCATGCTTAAATTATATACAGTAACTATATTGTTATCATATATAATAAAATAACTAAATTTAACCCATTAATGTCCCACTGCTGGGCAAGGGTCCTCCCGTAATTAGGGAGGGGTTAGGCCTTGAGTCCACCACGCTGGCCAAGTGCGGGTTGGGATTTTTCTTTTTCATAATATATCTTAATTCTGCATATTGACAAAAACATGCTTACTTTAGTAACGATTATAATTATATGTTTATTACAAAATATACGTACGTTAGATTACGTATACATGCATTCAATAGTGCACGCAGATACATATACATAGACCCAATACGTATGCTACTGATTTTTTATTTATTTTACTTTCATGATGAAATTCGTTTATCCAGATTAACTAAAACATATTTTTTTAAATACAATATTTATTTATGCTTTATGCAAAGATAATAAAGCATAAATAAATATTGATTTTTATCATTATATATTTATTTATCGATAACCCTAGCATATTCAGAGAGGAACTAAATAAGTCGTAAGGTTGTAATTTATCATCTAGTCCTTTACTAACGTATAGATCTCCTTATTTCATATAAAAGAACATTTCATTATAATTAATCCATTCACGGCTTAAAATATTTACTAAAATGTCCTTTAAGTGTTGTGACTCGTACCCTTGGCTTGGCTTGGCCTAATGTCGCTTGAAGCCAAATACTGAAACTTCTTCAGGAATTAAATAATTTCTTTGTTTCACGGAGATCTAAAGTCACAAAATATTGCGTAGCCAAAGAATAGTTCCTAATGAACTAAAGTATACGTTGAAGCGGTTGTAACTTAATATAATATTGTCTAGAGAACACGCGAAAATACTACAAAAATACCTCCTTTTACATATTTCTTTTCGTATGGTTAGTGGTCAACCTAGAACCAAAGTTATATAAGCTGCCCAACAGGTTTTGATATAACTTAGCTAACTAATTGAAAAAAGCCTTCTACAAAAGACACTTACAGACCCATCTATAAAGGGTCTACAATGAACGTTGCTTAACCACTCGAAAGGAAAACAGAAATTACTTTCTAAAAGGTAAATATTGTAGTAAACATTGTCCAACTTATTTTGATAGTATTGAGCGTGTTCTATAAAGATGATTATTTATTTATTAAATAGACTAACTTCCATAGCAACTCGTTATCGGCTGACATTTAGACTGGTATAAATCGAATTATTTATTGATTGTGTTTGTTTGGGATGAATTAATTGCTTCACTAAATACTAAAGGATAAATATGACACCATTTTGCAAATGGCGTCTGAGCCCTTAGGAACCTTCTCACTATGTGAAGATTAATAAATCGTCAATGTGTCTTCAAAATATTGTATTGTTGAACGAGCAATTTTCGGTGACTTGACCCTATTGTCACTGCGAGAAATCATGGACTATATCAAATCCTATATATGCGAACACATCTACAATTTTTTCCAATACATAATGGGACTTCGCTCTGATAAGTTGAAGAACGTATTTTGTCAAGCAATTTTTCACTTCAAACAAATATACTCAAAATATCATGTAAAAATCGAAACTTGCTTTTATTTATAACGTGATTGCTTCACATACATTTATAATTAAATGTAATTGTTCATAAATGTATAGATTTTCATACTATTACTCTGCTTTCGACTTGTGTATGTATACCACGGCTCACTTTAACGCACACCTAACAATTTTCTTGGAAAATTAATTTTATACTTAAAAACGTGACTTTACTAATATTTTTACTAAATTATTTTTGTAACATCTAGTCCAGTGAATGTTTAGTTTTCTGTTAGAAAATAATGAAATAAAAATTCGATTGAAAACTCAAATAATGAATGTTGAAACGCAACTCAAATTTAAGTTGCGTAATTGCCGAGTACTCAAACGAGTCACTTAAATTGACATGTGTTGTAGCGATAGAAATAATTTGAGATTCATTTATGCCCGGTTTCTGAGGTACATTTAGGGGTAGTTTATCTATTCAATAGCGTTTTTTTATATGAGTATAAACGCTACTGAAAAGATAAACTACCGCTAAATGTACCTCAGAAACTGGGGGTTAAAATTCAGTCTCTTTTGATTAGTCGGCCATATTGTTATTTCTCGTGGTCTCGACAGTAAAATATGTAAGCGACACTTAAATTTGAGTTGTCGCGTTCTTTATTCATTATGTAGTAAATTTTGGTTTTAAAGATCTAGTTTTTCAAAATTTAGTGCAATGTAAATGAGTTTTTGCTAGGAAAATTTTAATAGTGTGTTAGATTAATCTGTCAGATTAGCTCCGTATAAGGATGCTTTTATTTTCTTTGTGCGAGGTTAGTACTTAATATATTTTTATCAAGGAAATAAGTGATATTTTGTTTGGTTATCTGTGTTTGCGAATACATCGTTTTGTCTCTTCCATTCACGTGACGAACTATAGGAAAATTGTCTATGAATTAAAAAATATGTCACAATGCTTGTTATACCTTCAATCAAAAACTACTGAATGAATTTTGATAGTTAACAATTATAACCCGAAGTAACACTATACTAAAACAATACTTTTCAACCTGAGTATTTCTTCAGGAAGGTGGAAATGTAGAAGTTATTTTGAATATAACGCATACACACATAACCAAATAAAGTTTCACTGTTAATCGAAAAGCCTCGCCATAATATAGTGTTCCATTTTAATATTTCATTCCTAACTTTACGAACTGCCATCTTGTTTTTTCAGTATTAGGATATTTTCGCGGTTATTTTGTTCTTTATATGTATATATTAGAGGAATTGGCATTATTCAATGGAGACCTCGCTTCTAAATCATGATATTATTTAGTTAATATTAATATTTATTTCACAGTATTCGTGTACTGTTAGTTTAAGTTTAGTTTTTAATTTGTTACTTAATTGCTTTTTTTACATGGCAACACTTAGTATTTTTAAGGTTGGTAACTGCCTGACTTGTCAAGTCGTTGGCTGAAATGAAATAGACTCGAATCCACAAATACAATATACAGGTATAAAAATACTGCTTGTAACTTTCAACACCAAACATTAGAGATTTTTGTACAAATGTTATAATAGAAATAGGAATCCATGTGTTCAAAATATAGTCAGAATAATTCTGACATAACAAAATAAAAAGTTAACCTAACTTTGTGCTAATAGGAAGATCAGCTGTGGTCACCCATCCAAAGCTACGCCGCACTAAAGTTTGCTTAACCTCGCTAAATGTAAGTGCCTGCAATTACACCTTTCTTTCCAAAGTTTTTTTTTAGTTTCTAATGTTTGTTGTTGAAAGTAAAATAAAATATTACTTCATGCACAATGATGTGTACAATATACATAAGATATAGCTAATTATAAGTCGCTGTGAATATTAAATGAAAAATACAAAAAAATAACAAAAATGATGCGAATACGAAATAAAAGAATTTAAATATGGTTCGTTTGTTTTATTTTTAAGACTAGAGTTGTGATATTATCACTGTGAAGTACTGATTTGATTTCCAGTAGCTCAATTCTCTATTACTATTGACTGCCCACAACCGACCTGTCATCGAGAAATTTTGTATGAAAATCTGATCAGCGCCTCTGACGGGCGACGTAGGAACTTTTTTGGCAGTACATTCTAAATGTCAAAATGTCGGTAGCTAGCCGGTTGTCGGTAGTCGATAGTCGTAGAGAATCGAGGTACAGAATAGGAAACATATTGAGACTTCTGGGCCGTTGATGAAACCTTTACAGCAAGGCTACGTCTACTCGGTTTTCTTAGCTCATAATGTAATGTTGTGTCTTTGCTAGGATGTAAGTCAGTAAAGTCTAGGCGTTAAAAAGTCGTAAGTAGTCATGGTTAATCGAACTGAGACCGGAGAAAGCTAAAAGGTTGCCATCAACACTGAATATAAATTGAATTTTATTTGGAGAAGTAGAGAGTAAGTAGTATGAGTTGATCCTCAGTTTAACATAAATGTGTCTTCTATATAGCTCTTCATATATGGTCGCAAGCGTCGAGGTGTCGTTGGAACACAACGTCCAGGTATTCGTGCTTCGAGGTAACTTCGCCGTGGGGATGCTGGTTCTTTCTGTTAACAAATTATACAATAAATGATGTTGAACACACTGCGACATCTAGTGGACAACGGCAGAAATAAGGAGTCATACCGCGTATTTAGAAATAACGTTTTTCGGGATTTTTTTAATGAGTCTTAACCGATTCCGTGCGGAGGTCTTCTAGCAATCTTTAGTGCCTGGCGTCAAACAAAAATTCCATGATGCCTCTGGGGCACCAAGCGCCAGAGACTTTGATGATGCCCCTGAGGAATCATCCGCCATGAGTTGTAATTTTTAGCTTTTTCTCGTGTTTCCACTTGTTAAAGAATCATTTGCCATTGTGTATTGGATGTAAGCGGTCAGTAAATTCGTTCAGTGCGTTTTAAAGTGACAATCTGTGTGTTTTTATGGAAATGGAAGGTGACTAACTAGTTTTTATCAGCTGTTGTAAACCTTCGGGCATTATTTTATGGATATATTTATTCAAAATTATTATAAAGAATTTGTTCACGTACCATTTGAGTTTGCAGCGTGGTGTAACTCGTTTATAGTTATATTTTCTATATTCCAGTGTTTTGCAAATCACATAACCGAATGGGAAGTCTGATTCTAATAAAACAAAAATATTCTACTCGTAACCGTACGTCGTACTTACCTACAAACACTTACTTAAAGTGTTTTATTTGGATAAGAATGTACCGAAGTGTATTTTTATTGATAAAATATCTATGTCTACCTCTTTAAAAATGTGGATTTTTGTTATTCATTTAATTGACAATCTTTTTATTTTATAGTAGAGTTACCCAGAAAAAAAGTGAAATATATTCCTCAGTCAGAAGTCGAAACTCAATGCGACGATGACGACGTGTTTTATGAGAATTCACAAACTTATGACGATTGGAAACCAGAAGTGAGTGAGGATAGTGAAATATAATTATTATAATCAATAATAAAATGTGTCTCGACAACTTGGTTTACAACCTCTGAAGTTTGCTAATTTACGAAATTACTTGAAACGAACACTGTAGGCATGATATTGGTGACAAATAAAGACACTTTTATTTACGAGACTCTTTTGACAAATGTCGTTTTAGCCGAGTTTTTTATATTTTAGTTTTGTATCCTCTCGGGCACCATACGTCATACGCAATAGATTTACATGGTGCCTGTGCGGCATCATCCGCACGGAAACGGTAACAAATATTACCTACACTTAAAATATAAACGTTATTTATGCATGAAATTAATGGAGTGTCTTACTTATAGTATTCTTCGCACTCTTCCATAGAGATATCAGTGCCGACCAGGCGAGAACCAAACCCGCTGTAGTAAGAGGAGTAGCGTTGCTGAAACACAAAAAATATTAGGATAAATCTCTGTATTTTTATCGGTAGTAGAGGTACGTATGTTTATTTATCATTCCTTATGTGCCTAAATACTATAAGTGTACTTTTTCATTTTATTTAAAATCTAAACTAATTGTAATATCACGAATCTTTAGCACAAATGCAGAATATAAGCTACAAATGCTACAATTTAGTAACTGCAGGTAACCGATATCCAGCTTAAGGTAGAAAATATTTATTATTGTTTCCAACCTGTAAATGTTTAGACAGTATTTGTTCCGCAATGACGCTGCAAGCCAGTCGTAACGCCTTGGCGACCGCATCGATGTACTTGACGTAAGTAGTGGTCAGCTCCCGCAGGTCACTGTCTCGCCGAGGGTACAGCTTCAGGTTTATACCACCTAGTGGGGTAGTACCCTGGAGAAAAAAGGTTACTTTACTACGGACTGACAACTGATGAAGGACTACATAGTCCCCATTTGGCATTTGTGGACCGTGGTGAACTAATGCGTAGCCCAATTCTAAAAAAAGATCTATGGTCCAGCTTTAAGGGACAGATATTATATTTAAATTTGCTATAATTAATTTGAGCAGTAGATCCATTTTTAGTCGTTGGCAACCCTAAACTAATTATTTATTTAGTTGTATTACTAGTAGTAAAACAATTGTAGATTTAGTTGCTTTGTATTGCTTATTTTTGTATAGTATTGTTGCTTACCTGATCTACGATACATTTCATCATAAGTGTTAGAGATTTACTGTCGTAGTGATTCATGCCATTAGTCATTGTCACGCCGCCAAGCATGTTGTATCTGTTCAAATAAAAACAAGCTTAGAATCCGAAGTAGTAGAAAAGTACTTAGTAATATCATTCGATACGAGAGCAATTGCAAAAAAAAAACAATTCTTATTATATAATATACTCGGCCCATTACAAACTTACATACATACAAATCTACATCATGTCATTTTATAAGACCGTTTTGCTCGCACTTACACATTGCCCCATAATTATATTTTTTTTTATGATGACGGCGGTAGTTCCTAAGTTTCTAATGGCCCGAAAGCTAAACTCACTTGATTAGTTATTCTTTTGTTAACTTACACATTAGCCATATACATATGATGTCCGGGCATCACAGAGACTTTATAATACCGATCCAAGTTATAGTTCTTCAACAAATACAAGCAACTCGTCACATCCCACATGTAAGTGTGAATCAAATCGTTTTCCCGCCACTGCGAGTGTTGCCAGCCGCCATAATTGTTACTTCTATTGTGGTAGAAATGATAATATGGCATTATTAGTAGTTGGCATCTGTAATTCAGTCTGTCTTTGTATTCAGCAGTTAGTTTAAGTAATTTGGCGAATAGTTTTATTTCTCTCGCCACGTCTGTTTGGAAGAGAGTGTGGTAGCCTTCTCTGTATGGCCATATGAGGAAGCATTCCGCGTTGAGTCGTTGTGAGACTTCGAGGCAACGTTTGATTTGAGCGGCCGCTTGTACGAATGTTACTGCGTCGTTGCTTGTGAATGCTCCTGATGCGTATCTGAGGAATAAAATATAGAAGAGCCTTATACTTTGACGGTTTAATCATAATATGCCTGGTTTATTCGAATTTTTATATCCTATTCCTTTTTTTTTTATTTAGATTACGTACTGTCTACTTAGTTCATTAGTCGTTTTTTTTATTACATCACGCTGATCACACTTGTCTATAGGTATAGGCAGGAGTGAGCGTAACAATTACAATAGGCGACAATTTATTTTAACAAATGTTAAAATAAATTGTCTTACCCGGGACTCGAACCCGAGTCCCTATGATCGACAACCACAGGCGCTTCCCCTTGAACCAGAAACGAAATAATTAACAAGTCTCATTATTATATAATTATATAATACCTTGGATGAGAATGCAAATCGGGCGCAATCCACAGCAACTTCAAATGATATCGTTGCGTTAACTCCTGTATATACTCGACAATATCGTCCCAATGTGTTTTATTCTCGTCCCAGCTCTCAGTGAAGGGTACGAGGTCGCTGTCGAACGCCGTCCAGTACTTGACCCCGAGCTTCGAGCACAAGTCGAACAACGCCTTGATGCAACGCTTGTGGTTGTCTATGGAGTTCGTATTGTCGTCCCACGGGCGCGAGTGTGTTTGGCGACCGTGGTTGTCTGAACCTAGGATAAAATATATTTAAATTATTATTGTCCCGCTGCTGGGCAAGTCTCCTGAGAGGAATGAGGAAGTTTTATTAAGTACGAGTTAACTTTACATCCTTTTAAGAACTTTTTTAAGGAAATCTTAAACATGCAAGGTCTCATCTCGACTTTGCTTTTGTCGTCGGAACAAAAAATATTTTGTAATATGTCGTTTAGAAAAGTAAAGTTATTGGTATGTTGCATCGGATTCGAACCTCGTCCACTAGCATGGGAGGTAAATTCTTGGACCACTCGGGTATCACAATTTTGTAAAGAAAACTTACGAAAGAAAGTAAGACATACCATTGCTTCTAAACTCAGTGAGTGACACGCTATACTTGAGCCAGTCCTCCATGGAACGAGAGTGAACCCTCTCAGAACTGTTGTAGTATCTATAACTGGACGATTCAGACGGCGCCGCCATGTTGTTGTACTCTACTTTGTCTATGCCTGCAATATCACTGGCCAGTGAGAAAACTGGATCATGAAGGAGCTTTGTGTAGATTTGAACTTGAAGTTGTAGTAAGGTGATATCCATTTACTTATTATACTTTTTTACTTAAATACTAATTTAATCGAGATACATACATACATCTACAGATTTAATATTCTTATGACATACCTACTACCCACGTATCAATACAAAATGCGCGAAACTATATTTAAAAAGAAAATAACTGAATTGAAAATTCGATATTTTTAATGCTATCAATAACTACGCTTACTGTTTTTTTACAAAAACATGATAAATAAGGTACACAATAGCGTGCGAAAATAAATATATTTTGACTCACTATTAAATAAGTAAGTATATCTTCCATACATTTTTGTACCTATTAAACGAATAAAATTGTGAAAATAACCATCAATTTTAAACAAATGTAGTTCACCAACCGACAGAAAATAACCAGCATTCACGACAAAACTAGTACTAACACGCAAATACTAAAAAATAACTGCAATACATAATTTGCAATCAACATTGGATGCATATGACACGCAATAAATAACACTGCATTGATGCAGAACGAAATAAAAAAGATTTACCTTGAAAATAGTCAACATTATCTGCTCTCGGTTCTCTCGTTTTTTGCCTTTTAGCTACGGGTTGATTGTAAGTCGCCATGTTGGTAGTACACTACAGACGGACGGACGTACGGTCCCTTATATAATGTTGTATGAATAGAGGCAGCGACGCGTGATGGGCCATTGTCATAAACTAGATGTTTTGTTTCTAAACTTGTATGTACACGCGATAGGCTAATTTCGTTAGTATTGTGTGTCGGTTTTTTGTTTCGGTAGTCTAGTACATTTTTGTTGGAACAAGTTTGTTCCTGAGGGATTTGGAAAATGGACGGTGAGAACACAGTTCGCCTTTTAGTTAGCCTTTTTAAAACGAAAGACATTAAAAGGAGAATTAAATTTAAAAAATCTCTTAGTATTAAGTATTCTTAGTATTAGTTGTATTCCAATATTTCTAATCTAATACTTTTAAATAAAAATGAATCTCCAAATGTGTTGCACGCAAAACTTGATAACGGTTCGACCAATCCGGCAAATTATTTTTGTCATATCTTCTTTAAGACACGGGGAAACTTATATGACTGGAAAATTTTAAATGCAAAATAAAACAAATATGAATTTAAACGCGAGTGGGTCAGCTAATATGAAATAAAATAAAACACTTGAATACTTAAAACTAATTTAATAATAATAAAATACAACAAGAATTAATTATTATTATAAGAATATCCAGATCAGCCTAAACACAACAGCAAACAACAACACTAGTATCGGCAGAGGGAATTTATTTCCACTCTTCACTGCATACACTCCGGACACTTCCCCCTTCTTTAGGGGGGCGGTCAAACCCATCATCTTAGGCTTATTGATAGGCTCTCCGATCATAGAAAATTTCGTCGCACTAGTAATTTTAACTGTAACCATCTTTCCCATATATTTTTCTTCTTTAGGCACTAAGACTTGTTCGTAAAACTCGTTGTGGGCCACGAAATAGTTCTTGTCGTGAGATATATCTGTTACGAGTACGTCTTGTATTTCGCCCACTCTGTGGCCATACGGCTCGTATGACCGGAAGAGTTCGGATAACATCTTTGTGCGTTTTTTTACTTCTTTTGCTGGTACCTGGTTAGAAAAGAAAAGATCAGCTATTTAATGTCGAACAAATCGTTTGTTAGGTGGGAGAAAATCATTTGTTAAAAATTCCGCCTTATTTTTTTCAAGACATTACGCGACATTTTGAAAATACTATCCGATCCTACATTAACATAATAATAAGAAAAAGTTACCTTAAAGATATCAAATGCTGCTAACTTTTTACAAAATTATTCAGCGTATGAAACCCACTCGCTACAAATTAAGTTATAGCGTTAAAGCATTCTTTTCACCAAACAAATGACTGGAGTATATACTACACAATATAAAATATACTACCGGAGCAAATAATATTTTCAATTTAGTTGTACTAATTAATTAGAATAATAATTACATACCTTGGTCATCTTAGCGGCAGGGGTGCCAGGTCTAGCGAAGAACTGGTTGATGAAGAGTGAGGGGAACCGGTACTTGTCACACAGACGCATGGTGTCCTCGAAGTCCGCGTCGCTCTCGCCCGGGAACCCGCAGATTATGTCTGTCGCTATTGTCATACCTGGCACCCTGACAAACAAATATTACTTTATCAGCAAAGGATTAAGAATATATCAATAAAGAATATGATATGTTCAAGGAATTTGTTCCAGTCGATTTAAATAAAAATGGAGCCAAGATAAACTATTAAAAAAGACACCTCTCGCTCCAACAGCGAATCCGGTGGAGGAATAGAGGTACGTTTAAATTAAGTAGTTCAAAGGCGTACATTATGGTTTAACGATTCTTATTTTAACAACTGGGACTGATGGTCCATGATTTTAGCCTGACTTTCAAAGCACTCTAGCGTCACAAGTCTGGTTCAATTACGATTATACTTACTTTTCTCTGAGAAAATTAACTACTTGTTCGAAGTCTGCTCTTGTGTATTCTCGCTTCATGTCTGATAGCACTTGATCGCTGCCTGACTGTACTGGCACGTGGAGGAACCTGCACAGAACAGAACAAAAGACATTAGCACTTAAATCTCATTATTAGCAGGTTTAATTACTTCCGTTTTCGATTAGTCGATTATTTGTCAAAGGAATATAAGGCCGTAAGGGATACACTGAGGAACTAAAGTTCCACACCATATGTCGGGGACGTGTCAAGCGAAGCCAGGATTTTACTTGATATATTTGGCGAGATAGCGGGACTTATGTTCCGACACTTCACCCGATGTCGCAAGCCCTTTTTACCCCTGGCTTTAATTGGCACAGACCTAGTTTTTATAACCTGAATTAACTTAAAGAATAATTTGCAGCAGAAAGTATTATAAAATAATATAACTCACTTGTAAACCCTAGGATGGTGCATGATCTTGGCGACTTCGGCGAGGTGTTCCAGTATGTACGGCGGGTTGGTCATGCCGAGCCTCAGCCGACAGCCCTCGGGGATCACCTCCACTAGCTTCCATAGCAGCTCCGGTAATGATGTGCCTATGTCACGACCGTATGTACCTAAAAACAGTGTGAAATTTTAATATTGTTGAAATTTTTCTACTTGTATAATAGTGTTATAGCGACCGTGGTTACGTGCACGTATAAACCCGTATACGCAAACTTATGTGCGCCTACGACGTTTGATCGACTTTAACTGTGGTTATCGTTATTTACAACTAGAACTGTATTTAATTTATAGTGTCGAAACACAGACAAGCCTAACTTAAATACTATCAAACAGCAACTCATCTCGGGAATGGCGGCGTCAAAGATTGTTTAATCAATAATCAAATTTAGACCAGCGCATGTAACTAGCTAGCAACGTGAGAAAAAAAGCGAATAAATCTTTTTTACATTTGAGATAGGTCATTTCATGAAGAATACAAGAAAAATCCTAGTTATCAGTATCCCAGCCCACTTAATGCTTAGTACTTAGATATTGTGATAATAAGAGTTATTAAGTCATAAGTCAAACTAACCAGTATCTTCACTAGTCAACCAGATCTCCACAACTCCCTCAGTGAAGGACTGCCTCGCTCTCTCCACGATCTCTTCCGGCGGGTAACTGCCCAGCTCTCCTCGAGCATGCTTCGTCTTACAATAAGTACACTGGTTCAGACATCCCGTATTGATGGGGATGATCTCTATGAGAGGGTTCTTGCGGACTTTAGGGAGGAGGAGGGAAGCGCCGCCCGCTTTGCGACCTTCGCCTGTTTTTTTTTGACCGAATAGGCGGACTGTGTGACCTGTAATGAAGAATTTGAATATATTGCTTATGTTTTTTTAGTCAGTGTGAAAGTAACATAAATGTAACTGGGTGGCAATGACAACGATAACAAAAATGGCTTTTTGTTTAAGGCATGCTTCTAGATATACCTATATAAGCAAACCTTTTAATCTTTTTTTCTTCTTTGGATGTTACAGCCACCAAATTTATGATTTAGAATTCAATTCCTTTTGAAAGATCCTTTATGCATATTGGTACAACCAAAATAACCATGAAAAAAGATGCTACTTATACTAATAAAGTACTAGGAACTAAGCAAGGAAAAATGTGCTATGGCAACAAGGCAGTGGCACACACATTTTTCACTTTTATTCTACTTGCCTAATTTAATTACACTTATAACATGCTACTACACCTTTAAGTGTCTCCTCCACAATCTCAACAATCCTGTCTATCTGTTGCACTCCCACCACACTGAGTCCTGTCAAGTAGTTAGCTCGGGGAGCTCCTTGTGGCACACAACCTGCCACTACTACATGGATGCCTCGACTCTGACCAAGTTCTATCTCATTCCTGAAATAACAAAGGTATTGGTGAGATTACAGACATTTAGTGAGTCACTGGTTCATGGTATATACACTCTTTTGATTTGAGGCTTTAGCAATATACATTTTTCTGATTTGAGTAAGAAACAAGAGCATTTAAAAAAAATATGTAACATAATCCTATTACTTTATGTGGTGGTTTAATTTTATGAAATTGAAAGTTACTATTGCCACATTTTGTAAGAAGTTTTTATTTATTTAAGCATCTTCAGTTATGAAATAATTACACTTTACACTATCATTACTAGATAGATAGGGGCTTCTCTCAGTATCACGAAGGTTCAGTTATAATCAATTCAAAATTTTTGTCTTCTAATGAAGTATGAGTATTCCTCTTAATAGTATAAGCAGAGTATTACCACAAAAACTTACTTAAAATGGTCTTCAGCAGGACTTTTGACAGTGCAAGAGTTGAGTAACCACAACTGGGCATCAAACTTGTCCTCAGTGAGCTTGTAGCCATTGGCAGCCAGTAGTCCTGCCATGTACTCCGAGTCTGAGTTGTTGTGTGCACATCCCCATGTCTTCACGTATATGGTCTGAGTTCCTGAAAATATTTCATCAAGTTTTTTTTATTTTTAGTATTAAACTGGGTGGAGTCGGTTTTTAATGGGTAAAAACGTGGTAATTGTAAGAGAATATATTACACTTGAGTAAATGTTAGGCGTCATTGTACTTAATAACCGTGAAAACTTTGTAAGTTCGTGGGATTTTATATACAAGTACCTAGTGCAAAACAGCTCTCATAACTTTGTGTATGATTGTGACAGAAGTTTATCAAACTTTTAAGTCACTAATATCTACTATACTCGATTTACAGGCGTGTAGACCAAGTACAACGTAATAGGAACTTAAAATAAACAAATTTTTAGGTTATTACCTGGCACGACACTCTCCAATATAACCTTTTCGGCCGGCTCATCGCTCTTATTGTCACGTTTCTTCGACCGTACCGTCACACTCTTTCTAGAAGCGTATCTTTCTTTAGGTGTGATATCTTGTGAGGATATTAAATCCTCTATATCGTCTATAATTTCATCACAAACACCTGGCATTTTGCTGCTTTAGCGAATTGTTTTGACAGCCATTTGACGTTTACTGACATTTGGTCTTTGACAGATAAAGACAAATATTGCGTTCCGTTCTTACTAGTTTGAGGCCTGTAATATCAAATAAAAAAATATAATTCGTATTTTATGTATTATTCGTTTTATAGCAATTCAAAATACTAACACTCTCATAAATTGTAAAAAAAATTGATTCAATTAATTTAAGTCACTTTAGAGTTCACCACACCGGAAGGAAGTCTAGCCAAATACAAGTAGGTACCTACTTATTTAAGTTGAAATTAAAACTTGAAAGACTTCTTATATCCAATGGCAATATCTGGCAGCATTTCTTATCATAAAAGGTTTTATTGAGTGCAAACCCATTGCTTCACTGAATAATAAACATAACTTCTATTCCTGAAGCAAGATAGCGGGTAGATTTGTTTGTTGCTGTTAGCGGTGAAATCAAACTTGTTTTGATTGAACCATTGTAAATATGTTACGCAAGAAGCGAGGACGAATGGTTATCGATACAGATGGATCATTCTGCTTGACCGCAAATCGCCACTGAAGTTCTCTTGACGTCATGCACATTACGGAAAAGCTCTAAAAATATAGTTATAAGTGGTTTTACGTAAGACGCAGGCCTCAACCTAGTATTGAGATTTGGATGAGGGCTTCGAGGTCATTGTAGAGGTGGATGCGTATGGTAATGCTGTTGCAGGAGCCAAAAATTAGAACAGGCTATAATAAGAATCAATATCGTAGTTACAAAAGCTATTCCCTTCCCTCCAAAGAGATATGCCTTTTGCCTGTCTGATTAATTCATTTGATTTTAGATAAAAGTGCTCGCGGTTTAGATATTTTAACTTTGCTCAGTAAATAATTATCATATGTCACCGAATACCTTCTGATAAAGTTTTAAAACTACATTAAGTCGAAATATTCACAATATCACACCTATGCTCGCACTCTGTGGGAAGGCCCGCAATCAAATCGTGTTTAACAATAACACGTAATTAATCATAGCGTTTAATTGATGTTCATTACCGCATTAAATTTAAATAACACCCCAAAAATAGCGACGTCCATACTTACAGCCATCTCATAGAAATATCATTTCAATGAAACCCCAATAAAATTGTACACTTCCGATTAATAATAGCGCATTAGTATAGCCGTGCTAAACATTAAATAGCATCGTTATGAACGATAATAGCTCTTATGATGTTCTAATAAGGGTTAAAATCAGTTGTAATAAATACAAAACCAAGCATCACAATGGTGACAATGGGTCGTAGAATCAGCAGCTGTCGTTGATGTTAATGGATACCACTGAGGTGCTTAGTTTTGGCGCCATTTGTAGCTCAATACATTTTATTCACAGCAAACTACTAAACCACAGCACATAATAAAAATATTTTGATAATGATAGGTACCTACGTGATTCTCGCAGGTAATTTGTCTCTAACAAGACTTTTACTGCACTTTTATTATCTACTTTTACCTGCTCATAATAATTTTCATCTTTAAATAGTAATCATAACGGTGATTTTAATTTCTATGTAGCAGGGTAAATAAAAAGATAATCTCGTTAGTTTCGCGTTTAATTGTCAATTAATTTGCTGATTAGATCATAGTTACGGTGTATGAATACGAATGTAAGTAGAATGTTATTAATGGGAACAATAAAAAACTTACACCGTTACGAGAGAATCCGAGAGATATTACAATCTCTAACTTGAACTAGTGGTTAATTTCGAGTAACGTACATCAATTTGCATATAATAAAAGTTGTACGTTGATTTTATAATTACAAGACCCCTTTTAAAGTTTTGTTTGGCGCCGAGAAGCGTCCAAAAGTTCACCTTTCTCCGAATCACCGTGCGTATTGGCTGCGTCTGGCTCCGTGGTTCAACAGTGAGCTATTTGAATGTGCAGTTGGTTCGCTGAGTGGCTGAGAAGCGCGCGCGCGCCAGTCGGCTGACGCATTTCGTGCCGGGAACCTGTGCGTAGTGAACTTTTGTGAAAATAATATCGTGTTTGTGGACTTAGTGGGAATATTATTTACTTAAAATATTATTCAGGTAAGTCTTTGCACCGCTTCTAATATTTATATTAAATATTTACGTGCGTTGCGTTTGGATGCTGCCAAGGAATAGTTTATTTTGTTGAAATAATTCATCTAACTTTATTCGTAAACAAACTGATGGATTAAATGCAGGCGGAAATATTAAAGCGCTATTTACTTTCATTCGCAATATATTAGATTTAGGTAACGCGTCAGACACGATTAAATATTAGTTGAGTAGTCTCGATAATAATATTTAGGACATAGGTGATTTTTGTTTATCAAATCAGGTTCGTATACCTATGTATAAACTGATAAAACTAGACCTACCTAAATAAGACACTGCACTAACTTATGAGCTTTCAGCGATTTAAGTTAAGTAGTTAACGAAATAGGAAACGAATTTCAAAACATCTACATGAGAAAGTAGAAACCATTAACGAAACAATAAGAAATCAGTGCTCCATAAAAAAACACTTAGCATCTGTCAAACAAAATAACACAATCCCGTTATTTATGAGGGTAGCGGGATAAAAACCAAGTCAAAACAATACTAGGTTATACTTGCAGGACCTTAAGATGTAAAAAAAATATCATTCTGTTCTTTTGTTGAAAATATTAAGTTGCAATGTTTAGCCGACGCGATGGAGCCTGCCAATGAGAATTACCAAAAGAAGTTAACGCTAAGATAATGTGTGTTTATTATTTGTGTTAACTTTTACGGATTAAGAAAATAAAAGGTGTGAGGATAATAAACAAAGAACAGAATGAAGTTTAATCTTTTATCGTACTTATTAATACAAAGTTTGTCCCTGTTTTATATCAATCTTCGCTCTCAGTTGTTACAACGATAACCCTAGTTTCACAAACAGCTTCAGATAACGTGAACGCACTAAAAACCAAGCTGACCTAACATTACCCACACCTAAACACTCGGCCAAACAAACTATTTATTCTATTTTCATTACGAACGTACAGCACTAAGTCTCGATCATTTAAATTAATGTTTTATTTACGTCTACATTTTTGTTAAAGTTCTTGGTTGAAATATTTTTTAAATAAAGAAAGCAAGGTCGTTACGGACTCCTGATCATTTTGAGGAAGCAGTGACCATAGAGCATGGTAGGCGCGTGCTGGCACACCTGTCGTGTGCCTTTGCCCCGTGCATAAGGCGGGATAATGACATAAAAAATGGATGCTCCTATCGAATTTATAATCAGTCACAAAAACAATTAATGAGTGCATGTAGAAAGCAGTTGTTGCTACCTGTTGTATTAATAGAATATATTATATCGTGCATGATACAATAATTGATTTTTGTAATGCTTACCTATTATTTATTGCTTGAACAATAACCTACTTGATTACGTCTAATAAAATAACGTTCATCACTTACGTGTATTCTTAATTAAATGTATGAAAAAGGCTGTTAAAATTCGGAATGTTAAACTAACCGATAAATTATCCTGAAATTGAAATACGATCGCGTATAAATATCCTAATAGTTAATGGATATAAATATATTACACTGAGTATTAACTAACGGTACCTATCTATACACTATATAGTGTATTATGGTACAACGTAATATATTATAGTACTCAATCTATGAGGTTAAGCTACGCTTGCCGAGGTTGTTCTGTGAATGGGTGACATGTGCTGCTGTCATTTTCAAAGATCTTTGACAGTCGTTAACAGTACCTAGTCAGAAGCTTGAAAATCTGACGACCAGTCTTACCGAAGAGTATCGTGTTATAACCCAGACTTAACTGGGTTGGGCAGCTCCGAAAGGCAGTCGCTCCATGTAAAATACTGGTATTCAGCTGCATCTGGTGAGACTGGAAGCCCACTTCAACATAGTTGGAAGAAAGGCTAGGCTGATGATGTATTATAGTACTTGTTAAATGTCCTATAAAAAGTCCTTTATTTACACCTCAGTGATAGAGATTTATATTTGGCACGTATTTTAACACTTTATCAAAGAGGTCGCGCATAATTAAATAAATTTATCTCACAGATAACTAATCTTTACAAGTGTCAAAATAAATAAATCTAAATATGTAGTACGTTTATTGGTTGGAAGTAACTGTATTTAGGTATTTTGTTTAAAATTCTGCTTCAGATATCAAAATGTCAGCATGTGTAGAGAAATGAAAATTTTCGTTGTTCGTTTCACACCATATTCTTGGTGGTTTTGTGGTAACTTTACTTGGGTTAAAATGTACTTATTTGTTAAATTTCAGAGTTAAGTTGATATAATTCGTCATATTTATTTATACGCGTAAATAAGACAACATGAAAAATCTCAACTAACCAAATCTCTCTTCAAATCTCACCATCAAAAATTGGGCCATAGACACAAAAATCACATTTTTAAACAGTTTAAAAATCGCGGTTAGATATTTTCTTTTTAATCTGTATACATCAGCTGGTTCTCATCCGCTACTCAGCAAGTTATATATCCGCGCGAATGTAAATAAATACTCTTTTGCGTTTACCTACAAACTACTTGAATACCCGTTCTAAATCCAGAACGGAATACCATATGATATTGGCTATAGATAGATTGATAGTGGATCGAGAGATGTACAAGGTTTCATCAAAAGAAAGACTTGTGTGTGCATCCGCATTTCAATTCGATGAATATAAAGGCGGATATATTATAATTGTAGAAAGCATCAAATCTTAGAAATTGGTGTCTTTAGTATGTAAGCATAGCCTTTTAGAAGAAGGCTCTATATTATGTCCTTACAGACTTCTGAAAAACAAACAGACAGAAAAGTCTCAGTAACGGGGTCCCGTTTTTACTCTTTGGAAGGAACCGACCTATAAAGACTTCATGTTAAAAAAAAACTGGCATTGACTTGCTTTCAAACTTGTTTTTTTTTTCAGTCTTCCTTGTCTAAGCCAAAGCGCAACCTTTTCTTTACGTTTTTTAAATTAGTTGGCAACTAGCGTTCACCTTTCCAAACATCTATAAAGTAATCAAAAAGATTTTCCATTGATTTTCCACGTAGTTATTGTAATCTGCAGTCTTGTTATCGATCGCTCTCAGTGGGGCGTCCTACGCGTTATTCGGACATCTGCCATTAAACGCGAAACACGATAATCTTTTCAGCTAAACATTCCTACACAACTTTGACATTAGATTAACCTATAATTATCTATGATAGACATCGAGAAATATAGATAGAAATAATCGCTAATTATCATAGCAATTCTTTTTTCTTTTTATGTAAGTATTTATTTGTTAGTTGTTAGAACATAGCCAACCTTCCATATTGTATTTACAAAAACTTGAATTAAATTATTAAGACAAAAGCAGTTCGAAAAGTACATTATTTTTGTGTATGGAAGCCACATTTACGAAGACGACTTACGAGCAAAATTAATATTTTTTATGCTAATTATTGAGCCAGTGAATAAATTGTGGTTTCTTGAAAAGAATATAGGTATATATCGAAACTATGTATATCGTATTAGCTACTAGATTGTTAGAAACATTAAATGAAAAAACAAAACCGATAGATAAGCACCATGAAAATGGGTCTAGCTAGTCAATAACATATCTTTACGTCCTTTGAGACCGAAGTGATTATCAAAAACGGCACTGCTATTTCAAAGTAACATACACAAATCTCTTAGCGCAATGACGTCACATGACTTGAAACGAGACCACGTAATAGTGTGCATTATGCAAAGTTAAGTCATCGGGCGGCTCGAGCCGTCGTGCCGGTACTTCGCTAGATTTATGCGAATAATTGAATGTTATATTATCAGCTAATGGCGTAATAACCGGGGCTGTTCTGGTTAAGTACCAGTTAAGATAACTTGTTGGGAATGGACGAATAGTGCTTTGCAAAAAAGATGAGTAAATTGATAGAATATTTCAACTGTCTCTATGAAAAACTAGGTGAATTAACTACTTTATGGTTCTATAATGATAATATCTGCCTGCCTACTGTATGTGACTGCCTCTGTGGCGCAGCGGTTTAGGTCGCCACGCCGCTACCATTGCGTTGGGAGGTCTTGGGTTCGATTCCCACACGTAACATTTATTTGTGCGATCCACAAATTGTTTCGGGTCTGGTTGTACTCTGTATCCGTTGTTTGTATGTTTATTAATGTCCCCGCGACACAAGAGTAATTCTTAGTGCGGGAGTTGTCTCTAAAAAAAGAGTTATAAACTATCCGTGTGCCAGCGTTCATCCAAATCTGTAAAGCAGTTTTGACATAAACGAGTATCTAAAACACATTGACCTATCCATCCACCTCACAAGATTTCGCATAAAGTTGATATTAGATCTCGAACTAAAATAATAGACAGACAATTTATTAAGAGTCTACCTCCCACGGCTTACGTTTAACTAGTTAGATTGTATCCAGTTACCTAATTTGGATGCTAAAGTATCCATTATTCAAATGCTCGTGGTCACAATCCACCTGAATGAACGAATACCGACCAACTGTCACGCGATATTTATTGGCATATCCTCACATGACCGAATATATTAGGCACATTTGTAGGCCTGCCTAGCCATAGTAAGTAGTTGTTAGTTTAGTTTATAGGTGTAGGTTTTTTTATTGTATTACTTTTTATGATATTTGAGTCTGATCTGACTGATCAAGATTAACTGTAAAATAATGCAAGGAGGGAGTCGATAATTAGAAATTAGTAAGTAATTAATTGCCCAGGCTTTAGGCAAGACATAAACTGTTATGTAGTAAATTAAGACAAAATTTTCGCATAAAAAGTAATTTTAGACTACAATTTTCGCTTCCGGATTTTTTTACTCATTCTTCGCTAGTTTCTACCCCCGAAGACGCTAAAAGCCCGTGATATACTGACGGCCTCTTAGTGTCTTACGAGTTACTCCAAATTAAAAAGGTGTAAAAGCACTAAAATCTATTTAGCATTTTCTGCGTGAGTACAAACCGCTATCTGTCATCACTACACGTAGGTAATGACGTATCAAATACCTACCAGATACCTTAGTCACAAAAATTTACGAACCCCGCCAGTACATAGGTACAACAATGTTTTTGTGTGACGTAGTCGACCGCAGAACTAACCCAATAGAAACGAAGATTCACTCTGAAATGATTCAAGCTTGTTTGTTTATACGAATTGTGGAGAAATATGGGAAAATACGGGTAATGAACGTTCAGGGATCAAGGTAAAATGCATTGTTGGTAATTTTTATAATTAGTTTTTATTGCAATACCCAAAATTGTTCCAAATACATTATTTACGGTAAAGAAAAGGTTTACAACTTGCATATAAACAGTTTTTAAAATATACTTTTAGTTTCTAAACTTCAACTAAACTAAACTATGTAATTGTGTCATCAAAATAGATATTAAAATATAGCTTAAGTTTTTAAACTCAGCCTGAACTAAACTAGCTTCTTTTTTATCCCGAAAGAAGTCCAATGCCGGGATATCAGAGTTTAACAAAGTAGCAAACTAACAAAATTCTTCTCCACACTTCGAAGTAGTTACCTTCATATTCAGTAGGTAAAGGAAAACTGGCTCTACATATTAAAATATTATTATATTTGTAGCTCTGTATTATCAGTATAGCAAGTAAAATAGCTGAAGCATATTCGGACATCCGATAGAACGACCGCGCGGCGCCGTCGACAACTAATTTGAATTCTCTAATATTTCATACATTAGCATACAATACCATAGATAAAGATCTTCACAGGCTGTTATGAAATAAACGGATTAACACACTTCCGTTTATTGATTGAATACTTATACAAAGATATGGGCTTCATTAGTAGCATTCTATGGTGAAATGAAAATGCATTTTTAATGGGCCAGAAACACTTTTCATTCATAATCTACAAATACTTAAGTATTTTCTTCGGGTTACCATTAATTACTAGGAAAATGTGTTAGGTATTTGGCAACAAAGACGTTTTATGAGCTTGTAGAAAAATGGTTATGATTGAAATCAACTAAATTATAAAGGTCAATAAACCTTTGACGTTTATCATCGGACTTGTATTAGCGCCATCTATAACCAATTTTCCGACAACAACTTTCCAGTAATCCTATAACGCAATAAATGTTTATTTTCTTCGCACATTTATTTTAATTAAATCCCAGATGTAGGGTGCATACAAACACCATTTGCAGTGACCTGTTTCGATTTGTAGTGTCTATGACATCAGCTTTAACTCAGAGGCACTCGGTAAATATTGAGAGTTGAGCTTTGTAATGTCACTGTTTATTTTTCTTCTTATTATTTCTAGACAAGAGAAAAAGCGTGATTTTATGTACCTACCTTTATATGTATGTATGTTTTTTGTCAATATGTTTTATACCTTCCATAAAAGCGATGAATAATTGGGACATTTTGATATATTCCCTAAACATTCATTTGTCAAAACCTTTAAAATTATTTCGTACTTAATGTGTCGATGGAAAAGTATAGCCCCTTATGGTTAGACGTTAGTTCACGTTAGTTACCTAGCAACAACGTTAAAATAAATAAGCATTAACTAAATAACGACACAAAACATGCTTAATGCTTATTGCTACGAGTCTATTTCTGAAGTACGAATTAATGGCGGGCTTCCGCGTGGCCAAATTATTCCTTAGAATGTATTACTACTATGTTAACATTATTATTGACAGTTTTAACTGTTCCCTAGTGTTTACAGGTACATGTTAATATTAAGCTTCCCGGTGTGTTAGCCAAATTGTATGTGTTTGTATGTACTAACGATGAAGTGTTCGTTTCGCAGTTTCGCGCAAATTATAGCTTCCGCAGCTTTTGAAATGATTTATTTGTAAAAGCAGCTCAAAACTTGCACTTAACTACATCCGTAATTTCACAAATTCTGAGAGTATTCTAGAAAAATATTAAAAACGTAAGCCTCAGTAAATTGGTGTGACTTACAGTAATTTCAAGTCACCTTTCTTGGCTGGTACCTCACTTGCCACATTGTTGCAAATTCCAACATGCTCACCGCTTTCCTTTAGTAATCGTCTCGGACGATTAAGAGATTAGGTATAATTTCCATCATAGATTTTTAGTCTATGATAAATCTGTATCTTTGTTTACATTCTATAATTTTTTTTGTACATAATCCTATTATGTATGGAAATTGATAAAATCTGGTTCGATAATAGCAGAAGTTGCATAACTCCTTAGGCATTCATTGCACGTAACTTTCATCGCATTAAGATATTAAAGTATACTTTCGCATCTACATTTCTTCATTTAGTTTCTGAAGTACATAAAGCAGTAGTTTATTCATTCAATAGCGTTTAAACTCATATAAAAACGCTATTTAAAAGATATACTACCGCACAATGTACACAGAAACCGGTCATAAGACATTTAAATATACTTACGCATCTTTAGTATAAATAAATTATGGATATAAAGATATCTAGTCAAGGATACTCTATCTTATCGTCACATAAAAGGGTGCTATTTATTGACAGCTCCATTATATTGGCACCACGCAAGAGTCAGGTCACCGTCTGAACCCAAGCTTTGTATTGATATAAACTATAGCTCACGTTGATAGTATTCTTGTATAGTTAGTGTATTGTGGAGATAAGACAGAAGAATAATGCTAAAGTAAATGCATTTGACAGGACATTGTTATTGTAAAGGTGTATACATTAGCATGGGCTTCTAAATATTGGCTATGTTTAATGATAACCACGTACTCGTTTGAGCACGAATACTTCATACTAGCGGAAAGTGGATCTTTCTAGGATGCTCGAGCCAAAAAAAAACACAGAGTTACCAGATTCTTGACACAGAATTTTCGAGTCATAAATATCTTAAACTTTTTCACAAACGAAATTCTGCAGCCAAGTGCCACGGCTTCATAAAAGTTATTAATATCTATGGAACTACAAATTGCTTCCTTGTATAAGTATTTATTACTAATTTGCTAAACTAATTGAAATTATTTAGCCATTAATAGTATGCTGATAACACATCTACAAGTCACGGAAGCACTTGCAAGTACGGAAAGCAACTAACAATATAAAATTGAGACATATTGAAGTTCTTCACAAACTTAATCTTCTGTTCCTCACAGTGTCTGTGTATTCTAGATATCTAGGGCACTTATCCGTTCGTTATAATTAGTGTAGCTGGCGTCTCCACTTGTTTGTTGCACCACAACAACAACACGCTATATCTACACTGATAGTGCGAATTAGGTTAGCTGACGTGATAATTGTGACGTGCATACTCTTTAGTTCAACCATAGAGCTAATAGGTTGGAGGCATAATGGGACTTTTGTTTTTTTTTTTGTTAATGGCTGTTAGGTTGATTTTTTTTTTTTTTAAGTGTTAGTTGGTTTGTGTGTTTCGTGTTAAAATATGGGAATCGAATTATTCGTTTTGATAGATTACTTTTCGAACTTCTACAGTTAAAGCTTTATTCGTATCTTTTCTTTTATGTTCCTGCAATCTGATTCACTAAATTATTTGTTAGTCTGGTAAAACTATATCAATTTAAAAGATTGCAGTATAGTCAAACTTTATTATAGGATGCACTTTATATTAAGAGTCTAATTTTAACCATTTTGACAGATTCCACGCATCGCTCTGAAAATTATCTGGGAGTGAGAAAGTTAGCCCTTCACAAAAGTTACCATTAAAGACCTTTCAAACTAGTTATTAAAGTGCTTACTTTATCTTATATGTTTATGAATACGGTGAAATTTGATACGATATTTACATATTTTACGCACTATATGTAGAGCCGAACATGACGGCAAGATCTACATACATACATAATAACAAATTCATTAATAAATACAGCCAACTGTAATTACCACCGTTTCCCTAAATTAACTTTCCCCAGTAACAGTACGTTCTAACTATAGAAGTAATTGTTTTCCCTCAACATACTAATATAACCGGTACGCAGAAACACATGGAGTCGGAAAATCGACGGTTTTGGTACTTGCCTAAGTTGTCAAGCAACGAACTACAACAATGTAAAAGTTAAATAAATATTATTGGACAACTCACACACGGTCATTTGATTCCAAACTAAGCAGAGCTTGTACTATGGTAACCAAATAACTGATAAACATACTTATATACTTCTAAATATATACTTATATAGATAAATTGACAACCAGGCTCATAACAAATACTCGTGCTCATCACACAAAGATTTGTCCCGGGTAGGATTCGAACCCACCACACGCGGCGCTACGGTTGTTGCGGCGAGGTGACCGCTTAAACCACTGCGCCAAACGTGCAGTCAAAGTCAGTTACGATAATGCTTAATTATCGTCTTCATGGTGGGTCTCAAAGTTTTTTAACAAATGATATTTTGTCTTTTTATAAGGCACATGAGGACAGGCTAGAATTTGCTTGGTGAGGAATATCTTATTTTTCCATGACAGTATTACTGTTACCTTACTAGAGCCATAACAAACGTGCTAATAAAATCAAAAGAATCGTAGGAATGTGACAATGTGTTAGAATGAGCTAATAAAAATGAAAAGAAAATCCTAGCATTATACAACTATTCACTTTTTTGCATTAGATCGTAAATTACTAAAAAAAAATGTTCATAAACATTAAGAACCGCGTTAAATTAAAACAAAACAATGTCTTTACTCTTTCGTGAATCATTTTCGTCAGTACATTTTCCCGCCAATCTATTTTGACAGCTGCGTATTACCAACCTGATGAACAACTCGAGAACAACTGCCATTTAATTTATTAGTTTACATCCCTGAACGAAGTGGCCGTCTCGTTAGATTAATTGCTGATCTAAACCCGCCAAGAAAGTTCTACTTCTAGAATCTAAATCGATGGATGCAATTAAAAATGATTGATTTTCTTACGGTATTTTATAAATAGACCATTTTGAATGGCAGAATGATTTCCTGGGGTAGAAACATATCTTGTGTGTTGATATAGTATTCTAAGTAGATTATTATGTGTTACCTAACAACAATGTGTGAGTCTACCCGTCTTTATTGAAACTTTTAGTTAGATATAGAGATAGGTAACTGTAGGAGAAATTTCCAGTTCTATGCATTTTTTCCTAATTATTGGTTACCTTCAAATATTTTAAGACCTTCTGCAACAATTTCACCTTCTTTGTACTTTCAAACTATCTACCTATATCGTCAAAGTATCTATAAGCTCTCTCCTTCCTTGATTATTCTTTCACTATATCGTTCTTCTCACTACTGCAAACTGTAGTTTACTTTAATATGCCTTATCATTGTATAATTCTTAGTTACTCTTGTTTTATATACAAACTGCAGTCAATAACATTGATGTAATATTTCGTAATGTGTGAGTAATTATAAATATAATAATGTGACTAACATTATGTTAAGTCTTTCCTTAGTTCCGTTATTATTTATCAAAACTCAATCCGGGGTTTAGGGGTAGATTTTGAAAGCATTGTCTTATTCCGGGTTTTCTATCGTCTATCGTGAAGTAAAATTTCATCAAAATTGGTTCAGCGGCTTAGGCGTAAAAGCGTAACAGAAATACAGACGTTCGCATTTATAGATTTAGCATGGCAATATAGATTGAAATATTTGTATAATATTTTGTAATTAGTAAGTATATTTTAAGATGCAGCGTAGAAAAGAGCACATCTCGTATACAAAGACCTAATAAATTAAACATTATCTCTCAAGGAAACTAGGGCACTTTGAACAGTAGTACCAGTTTCTAAAATAACTACAATCATTTATTAAACAAAAGTATGAAGTAGGTATTAACAGAACAAACATATAATTATATAATAACACCAAGAAATACTAATTATTATCATAATTTTCCTCAAACATACCAATCAAAAATAGCAGTGACAGCCGAATGGTCCCACTTGCGTGGGAGGCGCTACATAGACCACTCGGGTTCGTACCCGAGGCAACACACCAATGACTTTTCGCATTTACATTGTGTAAACACTGCAGAGGGGATTAGGACTGTTACTCCTTAATACAGACTACATTATAGCCTAGTCAGTAGAACAGCACTTCACCCACCTGATTGAAGATGTGTACTTAGAATTCGTATGTCAAATTATACTTACATGTAATTTCAATCAATGTTTCATATAAATAAAGTTTTTTATTATTATTATTATAAACAAACTTACTTAATGACTTTTCGAAGTTACACTTGTTCCAACGGTGAAGGAAATCATGGTGATACAATCTTGATGTCTGAGAACAGCAACTTAACTTTACAACAGTTCCTGAAGGTATACAAAGTCACAAACCCACTCTTGGCCTATGAGGTGGAGTCTAGGCCTACCTCTACCCCCTTTAAAACAGTTCTTGAAGGAATGCAATGTCCCCAATCCGCACTTGGTCAAAGTGGTGGACTCGTGGCTTATAACCTCTTCCTTATTCCGGAAGAATTGTGAGGACCCTTGCCCAGCAGTCGGACTTTAATGGGTTTTTATTATAAAGTATTAAACAGACATGCATATAATTATATTATTAAACAATACCAAGAAATAATTATAATTATCGAAATAAAATTCAATAATTTTCCTCAAACATAAAAAAACAATAGTTATCGTAGTGCAACCAATGCGGAAAATGTTGCCAAATAAAAAACAGGAACGCGATCTTCCTGGAATGTTTCAAATAAAAGATAGGTAGCAATCTTATCTAGTGAATCAACGTTGAATAATATTTACTTATAACGTTATTCATAGATAAAAGTAATTTACAAACAATGTGTATGTATCAATTTCCTAGATTTTGTTGACTAGCCGGATGTGGGATAGGAAATGTTTAGGAAGTTTGTAATTTCAGTATTAGTGTTTTCAAATTCGATTTCACGACCTTAAATTAGGTAGGTATGTATTGCTAGCTTTATAGGTTAAATTCGTTTCCGAATATGTATCAATTAGGTCTTGATTTAAAAGTTGGATAGTATTATTGGACATAAGTAAGTGTCCATAACCCTTTGTTCAAAACCAGGCAAATTTTTAGGCTTAAAAGATAGGTAGTATAGTTCTGTTGGTGGAGATCTAACCCGCAATTGATACATGGTTTTTAGTCACTACCTGCCTCCATGGAAACAAGGCGTCATATTATAATAAGAACGTAATTAAGGTCGGTAATTTTTTTAAGTCCTCTGACATTAAAGTTATTTTTGAAATCTCCGTTATAAATAACCCACATTTTGACAAGCACTTATTCTTTATTAATAACGTTTCAAACTAGGTAGCCGAATAAGGCCATCAATTATGATAAATTGTAAAAAATCTAGACTTTCCAAATATCAAACCCACGGCCTGACTCACACGAGACAATGAATCATTGAGACAAGTCTTAACACTGACTCACATTTGGAGTTTTATATTAAAAAACAACTAAGTCTGTGGTCGGTACTAGTCGGTAGTGTATCCGACTGCCGATCTTGAACTCTCGGGTTCAATTCCCGGGTCGAGCAAAGTGCTTTTGGTCTGGTATTTTTTTTTATATTAATATAGACTTTTTCACTATAGTAGCCCTAAGATCGGTAACGTTTCCGGTATATGGCTATAGGCTCGCCCCCTAATAAATGGGACTTGATTTTTTAATTGAGACACATGGGTGTATGTCATACATCTCTGCGTGATATAATGCATCTATGTACTCAAAACAAATCTATCCTGAAAAATAAAAGTCTCTAACATAAAAAAGATGCATGCCTAAAGATTTATTAACGCATTTCTTGAGGGCATGTAGAGTCTCCAACCCGCACTTAGTCAGCAAGGTGGACTCAAGGCCTAACACCTCGCTCGGGTGGACACTCCAAAAAAATACGAAAAAACACCGTTAATTGTATGGATTGGGGATACTTTATATTTTACATTTTTTTTTTATATTTGTTATTATAGCAGCAACGGAAATACATAATTAATTGTGATAATTTCAGCTTCCTAGCTATTACGGTTTATTGTGTGACAGACAGCGGAGACTTACTAATAGGGTTCCGATTTTACCCTTTAGGAACGGAACCCTAAATGGGAACACTAATATTAATTGCAATCTAAAGATCTTACAATCGTAAATGTATATGTGTTAGTAAATAAATTACAATATTAGCAAATGTTTATCAGTTTTCATCGAGTGAGCCGAACGTAGGGAGTAAATTACCGCTCGTATACAAACAGTCAGATTTACTTGGCACAATGGCAAACACCTTTGCCTCCATTCCCGTTTAAACAGTTAACTGTAATGTTAAATTGTTTTATTTCCAAACGAACTTTTTAAAAAAGCTAACCGTTGAGCAGAATAAAAAATAACTAAAAAAACGAATTGAGAATCTCCTCTTTTTTTCAAAATTTAATTTAAATAAATCATGTAGGTTAGGTTTACTCAAGGCCTAACCCCTCCCCCCTTTGGGAGGAGACCCTTGCCCTGCAGTGGGACAGTAATGGGTTAAGAAAAAAAAAGTAAGTAAATATTTTTTTTCTTCTTCAGGATGACAATAAATACTTTCTCCCCATGAACATTAAGATAGAACTCTTGTACGATTTAACTGTCTTAACTCCAGATCAGTTAGAAATTAATATATTAATGTTAATATTGCGAGGCATGTACGCAGGTTGTGTAACTCCTTGGCCAGTGACGCAAAGAGGCAGACAGCTGGACGCTTGTGCCCAACAAGTGGTGTATTTTGAGAACAAACAGATCGGACTGCACGCGAGTATTGCCATGAACAGATACATTTAAACATACTATATTAATACTATTTAATATAGGTACAGATAATAAAATATAATCAATTTCAGGCAGATTTGCCAAGCTTAAAGATGATTTTCTTCAAAAGCACTATAATAAAATTAAATAAAATTAAACCGTTCATGTCCCACTGCAAGGTTAGGGTCTTCCGGAGTAACAAAGGGCTTAGGTCTTAAACCGTCTTGAGTCCACTTCGCTGCTAAATGCGGGTTGGCGACGTTGTATGTCCTATAAATGATTTAAAGTTTTTTTAGGCAAGGTTTCACCACGATTTCTTATACACATTTAATTACGAAAAGTCATTGGAACCATCAACTCCTTGCCTGGGAGGTGCAAGCTTAGACCGCTTGGGTATCACTGCGATTTAATAAATAGGTTTAAGTATTGTAATTTATATAAAAATACGCTAGGGGCGCTGATGGATACCTGCTGGTGCTACTGATGATTGGACTGCCTCCGTGGCTCAGTGGTTTAGGTCCCCACGCCGCGCCGCTACCATTGCGTCGGGAGATCGTGACTCGTGGGTTCGATTCTCACTCGGAACAATTATTTGTGCGATCCACAAATAATTGTTCTTTTTATCCGGCTGACACCTTCACTACTGTTGTAGCCATATCTAAGCCACTAGTCTAATAGACCAACGAACTAATGACGGTCGCCGTAAATCATAGTATACACACAGCACGAAGGCTGGCTATAACTCGTCGTAATTCGCCCTCCTTGTCCAGCCGCAAACACAGAAACGATCGTTTACGCAGCACTTGCCTGATTTACACGGCCGTACACAAACAAAGACATTTACTTAGGGAATTGCCTATTGAATTGGCTTCCTAGATACAGTGAATTATTGAGGTCGAGTTTTTGACGCAAGTAATAAGTTAATAAAGAGATTACATACGTTATTTGTCGATAAGTTTAGCGGCAATGAACTTGCGCTTCATTACATGGGACTAACGTAGCAAACGGTGAGACAATACACCTCTGCCTACACCTTAGAATATATATAACAGGCGTTCGAGTATATAATAGGCATTGATTACATTATTCATACCTCGCATTAGTTCCTTTAAAATTATCTTTTGGAGATGAGTTTAGAGTTATCGTCAAAAACTGAGGAACTATTATCATGATATGGAAGAGTCTCTCTATTTTATTATCCCACTTTACAGACAGACTTTCAAGACAGAATTTCTGTCTAAAATGAAATGAAGAGTTACAATATGACGAACATTGGTTAAATAACTAAATACCTAAGTATACATCCTGTGGTAAGCGACTACGATCTACGTGACTGTAAACATTCACTAAAGCAAGAATTATTTTTACCTAAATTGTTATTCATAATTAGGCGACAAACGAGAGGGTACCGCTAATATGGTCAAAATTATTTTCCTTCCTCATTTGATACTATATAAAGAACGCAAACTAAGAAATCGGCCGTCAAAAGAACTAGTGAGTCATATGATTTTGTTTCAGGCTGATAATTTTACAACTTTTTTTCAACCAATGACTGTCCCACTGCTAGGCGAGAGGGTCTCCTCCCGAACCAGGGAGAGTCTAGGCCCTCCACCACGTTAGTCAAGTGCGGGTTAGAGATAAATTTACAAGTCAAGTGTTTTCGCAAATCATAGATATTTCCTAAACCCCTGATTACTGGAAACTTATTCATATAAAAACTATTTAACGCAAAATACTCGAAACATTATAAATTAGTAATGTTATTTTATTATAAAGTACTTATTGGTCATACTAAATAAGAAATTTTATTGATGACGCACTTACTGACGCGTCAAAGAGATGGATAGGTATTATGTGCAATGGTAGTTTGCCGATGATATTGTGACGTCACTGTAGTTTCGCGATACAAGATAGGTGAAAATGGGGTGGGGAAGGGTAGAGGGGAAAGCGTTTAATCGGCAAACCTTTTGCGTACGAGTGTTATAATAGGTAGGTATTTCGTTTCTTACAATCTGATTTGTAGGTAAGTGTTGTTTTGTGGTGTTCTGTGGTATTATACATTTTATTTGTTAAATGTGATCGTAAGGTTTAATGTACCTTTTTCTAAGGCACAGCTGCTTTGATTTTAGTCAGTCGATGGAGTCAAATAAGTGTTAATGGAATATGTACAAGCAAACCTTGCCCCATTTGATAACTTTAGACTGGTTTATTATGCAAAATGCAAACCTTTTATGAATATAAATCATAATAATTGTTTGTATATTGATATTGCAATCTGTGATTGTTTTACTGCCAGTGTGTTCACGGCAAATATGTCTGCTTATCTGTAGTTACTTGTTGAACTAATATTTATGTAGACCAATAGTTTTCTTATTGATTACGGTAGGAACTAGATAGGTATGCACTTGTTTGCTGAAAGAGCATGAAATCACACTTATGATTAAATATATTCATTTCTATAGAAATCTGTGTAAGTGACAGTAAGTGTATTGTATGGGTACTTAGTTATTGTAGTAGGTACAAAGTATATTACTCCATGTTTCAATATAAAAAATATGTAAAAGTCCAATATTACAAAGTTCTACTTAAAACTATGACAATCCCACTAGCAACCTGTACGGACTAGTTTACTTAAAATTAAAATGTACCTATTTTTATCAAATCATTATATAGCTGACCCGCGCAACTTCGCTTGCGTCACATAAGAGAGTCATAATTTTCCCCGATGTTAGTTACATACTGACATACTTCCAAATTTTTGTTACGGGAATTATTTTTTTCCAGAAATGAAAGTTACCCTTTCTGATTGTACCAAATTATTTTATCAAAAGTACCAAAACTCATCTATGATCCGCTATATTTTTTTATCAGCATAATCCTAGAATTTGGAGGCAAACGCCACCGGCCCGTCAGCCAGCCAGATAACTAATTAACTCGTCAAACAATCGACTTTTATCAAATTAGTGATGTCATCGTTTTGGCGAACGTTCAGAGTAGTGACGGGACGTATCGATTGGTTCCACTAAATTAGTAAAGTGTGCAAACCACTTGATGAAATTGGATTGGCAACTGTTATGAAGATATTTTTTATCTTGTTATTGTGTTTTGAAGAGATACTTTATTATTTGAGAAAATCTATACTAATATTATAAAGCTGAAGAGTTTGTTTGTTTGCTTCTTTGAACGCGCTAATATCAGTAACTACTGGTCCGATTTGAAAAATTATTTCAGTGTTAGATAGCCCATTTATCGAGGAAGGCTATATATAGGGTATACCTATATCATTACGCTACGATCAATAGGAGCAGCGTACCAGTAAAAAATGTAGCAAAAACGGAAAATTTTGACCCATTCTCTCTTATGCGACGCAAGTTGCGCGGGTCAGCTAGTCGATAGATATGATGGAGCCTTTGAAGTAAACAATACAAGACTATACCTAAGTTTCAAATTAATTCCATAATGTCATAGAATACTTCGTATGGGTTATGGTTATGGGCCAGTCTCACAATTTACCAGTAAGTTGACGGCTCCGAGGCGCAGTGGTTAAGGTGATCGTTACGCCACTGCCACTGAATCGGAGGTTGTGGGTTCGATATCTACAAGTAACTAATATTTGTGAATTGGGTTGTACTTTGTGTCCGTATATTTGAGAAAGTACCTGCGACACAGCAATAATTCTTAGTACGGCAGTTAGTACCTATCTTCTGGATAAAGTTACAGCGATTGTACTTTATCCGGTATACTGTTAGTTACTGTTAGTACCTATACACTATACTGTTAGTAAGAGAACAACTGTTAGATATCCATTTGATAGACTATCTGATACTTACATAAGAGATCTTCTTCTTATCGTATGGTCAGTGGTCAACCTAGTGTCAAAGTTGTTCAAGCCGCCCGAAGGACTTTGACATGGCTTAACGACTGTTACCTTAGTAGATAACAGCCGGGACCGACTTTTTACGTGCCCTCCGAAGCACTGAGACGCCCAGTTCAAATATCACTATGCGGTCACCCATCTATGGAATGACCGCGCCAACGGTTGCTTAACCCACAGATCGTTTACCGACCGGTGAGCACAACTGGCTATGGGCGCCTCAAAAATAAGAGATGAAACTGGACCTTACTTAAGAAGTAGAGGCAATAAAGAACTTAGTATAATTATTATCGAAGACACTTATATAAATGAATGTTGTGTGTAAGCATATTATTATAGTTGCTTTTACTGTACCGTGCACTTAATAGTGCACTCAACTGTTATTATAAGCGGTTATGTGTTTATGACAGTGGGACATTGCCGCAAGTCACTAGTGATAAAAAGATCATCTTTTAAAGTAACACGAATTTTGTAATACATATTTTGGAGATCGAAACATATTTTGTAGATCATCTTTAATCATAACATCATAAACATTTTACTTGTTTATAGACTCTGTACCTGTAAAACTCACATCGTTTCGTGATTTCTGATTGCAACCGTACGTGTAGCTCGATTCCTTACTACTATCGACTACCGGCTAGCTATCGTCAAATTTGTATGACAATCGGTTCAGCGCCTCTAGCGAGCGTCGTAGAAACTATTTTTGCAGTACATTTTTATGTCATACTCGACAGTACCGACTGTACAGAATCGTGCTACTGAACGCTTTAATAAAAACGATGAATTACCTGTCAGTAAGTACATCTAGACTGATTGATGCTGATATTTATTAGAGCGTTTGACACAATAGTTTACAACAGTTATACTCTTTATCCGCGAACGCCGTACAACTGGCACACACCTACATACCATAGCTTCACTCATCCTACCAAACATGCAACGTCAATCTTACTAACTAATTGTCCACAGTTCTTGAACAAAAATGCACTTAATCATATAACTTACAGCTATTTAATGAGTTACATGTTGCAAAATCAAGATCATAAAATATAATCACTTGTCGACGCCATATTTGAAGCGAAAATGTACTATTTTATGACACGTCTGCAACTAATAATTACCTCGTATTTCATAATAATAGTCGTGATATGGTAAATCAGAGGTTAAAACAATAAATAGTTTAATTTAATTAGAGACGCTATAAAATTTTCAAAATGGCGGACAAGATTGGCGCCATTGTTTTAAAAGAAAAAGTAACAAAAAAACATAGTTCAAAGGAAACAATAAACATATCGAAAAAAGACATTACGGCATTATGCCTCTTACAGTTTCCATTTAGTGCAGCAGTTTCAGCCAATAACACTTGAAATTATAGCGTAGGTATTCTCGTCATGATATTCAAATACTTTCCCACAAGTTGGCGGCGCCGACGCGCGTAAATGGTTGCGATATTTTGTGTGCAGACTAAAATAAGAACATGATCATTAGCCAGCCGGATCTGTTCTAGCCGCTCTCAGTTGTCTCACACAATGTTTCTTTTCATTGAGAAATTTCCTCTGTTTAATAAAAGATGCCAAACAAAAATTGTGAATAAAACTACAAAAAGAATTGCAAGGTTTTAAAGAAACGACGGTCTTCAGCTGTGATTTAAAACAGTTTTGATTTCGAGCATTTCATTGAAGAAAATTGAAGTATTCGAATAAAAAACGAGACTAAATATTTGTAATATGCGAAATATAAATATTGTTTTGTATTGTACGTGAAATAACGATCGCGTATGAATGGCGGTGAATAGTTTCCCGGAACACTTTGGCAATTCCGAGTCACTACGTCAGCCAGAAAGCATGTCTGGTTATAAAGTTCTTTAGTCATCCTCCCGCCCCTTAAAACACATTCTATTACTACATATTTGACGCAGTGGTTAACGTGGTCATCTCACCACAATAACCGTAGCGCCGCGTGTAGTGGGTTCGAGTCCCACCCGTGACAAACATTTGTATGATGAACAAAAGCATTTGTGCTGAGCCTGGTTGTCAGTTAATCTATGTATACAAGTATGTACTTTGAAACATATAGTATATTTATCAGTTATTTCGTTAACATAGTAGTACTCTGTATCTATATGATAGGGAGTACAAGCTCTACTTAGTTTGGAATCAAATGACCGCATGTGAGTTGTCCAATGATAACTAATTATTTGCCAAACTCATTGAACAGGAAAACCCAAGGACACTCACTGACTCAATGATTTCGGGATTCCCAATTGTTCTTTTAATCACAAGACACCATACTTGAGCAGCTGTATCATTAGTCGTCGATATTCTAAATGAACGTGCTCATATATTCTCGGGACATCTTAATAAGGATGAGAAGTGATCGAGTCGTGCCTCCCGCCACTTAAGAGGGCACCGCTTATTATTGCATGTATTAGCAGCTGTTTGTATTCAACACTGATGTGTACAGGGACGGCTACTGGCAGTAAACAAAAGAGTCCTTGAAGCGATAGACTGGCTGTAAGATTACGTACCTGTGCCTCGTTGGAAATCCTGCGTAGAAAAAAATGTAACGGGAATTATGGCGTAGATATTTACGTTGATCTAGTTATTAGGGTCTGTAGTTTTGTTATGATTTGTTTAAAATGTTGTTGAACCAGAGATCTGTTTTGTTGCTTCGTCCAATAATGCACCATTAAAAATACCGTTTTTTGGGAGATAATAAAATGGCCAAAGTATCAAAAACTATATCCACTTTTTGATCTGGTTTACCACAATTGTTTATAATCTTTTAATATCCGACACCTCTATATTTAACTGTCAACGTATTATGAAATAAAATAATAACGGTTAGTTTAATAGTTATTTTACTAGTACAGTGTGATCGCGTGACATTCTCTCCCTTCATCCCTTCATCCCTTGACCGTTAATAGGAAACACTATTAAATCGCCCAATGTTTGCTAGGGGACGTTATTGATTATATTTTGATGAAACGATGCACTTTACCAAACTATACATTATAGTTAGTAAAAGTTTTGACAAACTGGCCTCGTAGAATAACCTTCACTAAATAGATGAAAAGCCGAAATAGGGTAAAATAAAATGTGTGAAAATATAAGTCTTTAAATATTTGTTGCTTTGTGATCTAGATTACAGCAATTAAAACATACAAATCCTGAATTTTCTGTGCTCATTTGTCAATTTATCTATGTACATTACGTTAGTACGTATTTAGAAGTATGTTTATCAGTTATTTAGTTACCATAGTACAAGCTCTACTTAGTTTGGAATCAACTGACCGTGTGTGAGATTTCCTATAATATTTGTTTTTATTTATTTAAAATATTTAACTAACAGAGTAACGACAGACCACTTTCAATAGTCTAAATGTCAATCAGAATAAGAACTAGGTATAAGTTGGAAGTAGGTAAACTAATTAAAACTGTCTAAGAAAAGTGGATACATGTATTTCAGTGAACCACAACTAACGGAACTGCATTCATGTGTTAATAACCGTGTCATAGAAGCGCGCGTCTCATGCTTTCCATACATTACATACATACATACAAAATGTCCATACAATAATAACGTCATGTAAATCCAAGTGACTGTCCTCTTATTGCCGCGTGACTTGCCACGATAATGTATGGATGTATGGAATGATTGAAAAGTGCATGACTATGTTTTGCTATATGTTCGTGATTGTTTTTGTTGAAGTTAACTGATTAGCGTTTAATCCTTTCACCTTGGCTGTCCTTCCGGCTGATATTTTATACGAGAATTCATGTTTCATGTCCATTTCCGACATTTTTCTGATACAAATATATTATCGTGACAGAACTATATCTGAGAGTTGTTAAAACCAGTTGTCGAAGAGATCCAAAATAACGAAAACCCATCCGGAATAAGGTCAGCCTAGTAGACGTTTACATAGGACACTTTTCTTGTAAGTATCGTTGCGGAAAATGAATTAGGAAAATATAAGATTACAAAAAACGCTCTCCAATATCTTTCTGCGTGTATGCTTAAACATCTATGAGTAAAAAGATTTTAATAAAACAATAGTCATACTAAAGTCTATTTTAAATTATTATTGTTATGAGTGTTGTCATTGTTTATATTACAGATCATAAAGTTTTTGCGTATATTTCAATATGGCATCATATCGGACCTCCCACACTGAATTATTAGCAACACAATAAATAATTCGTAATGAGGTCGATAAAATCTGTGGGAGATGTGAAATGAGCGTCTTGAACGAAGTTTACTCAATGAAAGGCTTCCGTTATGATGAATACTCATGCAACTAGTACAAATAAACTTAATTCTTTACAGCTTCCGCGTTTTATAATATTTCATTTCATTCGTAGAAATAAGTAACACGTACTCCATATTGTAACAATTTGGGTCCCAGATTTTTACCTTGAAGAACACCTACTTTGACCTGTCTTCGTACAAACTTTTGCTTTATAAACGTGGGAATTAAAATTGATTATTATACTATGTTTAAATTATAAGCACAGGTCATAATTATAACAGTTATATTGAACTGAATTCAATACTATGATATTAACACAATGTATAAAACGCTTTGTACGAGTCTTTAGTCAATTGTAAAAATATAATAAAAGACACAACAATATAATTATTTCGGTATTAAGTAGGTAGGTACCTGTTATTACAGGATTTACCCAAAAAAGTACAGAACCAATCTACATTATCTAAATAACGTTGATTTCCTTGACATTATCTTAAAAAGGTTCGAATGTATAAACATAGGCAGCATGTTTTAGTAATATGAACCTTATTTTTGTAATATGACCAACACCACGTGCCCAAATTAATAAAACACAAAAGTATATATTATTATTATATACCTTTCTTTTGTTACAGATTCAAAGTGTCGACGAAAACAAAATGGCCGCGAGAAATATTTGACAAATGACTGTCTCTGAATTAAAAAGATGTCAAAAATAAATTCGAAATTAAAATTTGTAATTCTGTGAAGTGCTAGTGTTGTGCATAACAAAATGGAATCGTTTGATACGTTTGAGAACATTTCTAATATGGAACTGAACCAAAATGGTACTTTTTACCCCAAGGAGGCTACAGTGCTGGCTGCAGCGTGTGCTATTATCTTTAGTGTCGTCGGAGTCGTTGGTAAGTCATTCATAGTGATTGTTTATGGAATGTTGTTTACAGTATCGATTTATGAGTGAAGGAGCTGCAAGCGAGTGCAACTATTCGAGGAAAGCGTTGATACACTGTTTGTTTACAACGTCGTCGCACTGTACAAACACCCTGTCATATCCTAATAAACTACATTTCAAACTTCTGTATCACTGATATTTCATCAACATGTTTTCTAAACATTTGATTGTATTGATCGTTTTCCGAGATACATAAATAATTATGATAAATATTTTAAAATATTTCAATGAAACCGAGTGTGAAAAACAAAAATGCATTTGTTTCGTAAAAGTGATTGTGCGACTTGTTACTTCACAAGTGGATCTTTTTATATTTTAAACATACGTGTTATGTATAAAGATGTTGCTCTCATGTTAGCATTTACATAAAAGAAAGGTAAACATAGAACGTTGCTTAATTTCCGTCCGTAAAATTAGAGCTTGAAATTCAAACAAGAAGATCACAGACAAAGAGTAAAGTTTCGTTTTGAATTTCGACTTAAAATTCTAGGGATTAAAGATTAGATTTGTTTACACGGTTACATTTTTAAGTACACGTTTGTTTGCCGCTTGATGTACTCACTATCACTAGAAAGCGTTCAATAATCGGTCACTTAACACGAACGCAACATAAAACGTTAAGTGCCGCTCGTAATCGGACATCAAACGGTTTGTTACACGAGTCGATACGTACGCGAGAACGTCCCGCTCTCGGACGCCAGCTGCGTAAACAAACATGCACATCACTAGCTGCTCGATATTTGAATTATTAATTTTTAAATATAGATCCCGATGTGGATGTACAACGCACTCTATGCGGACATGGCGTATTTTTAGAATGTTTCAACATCAAAAAAATAATTATGCTCTACTTGAAGAAACGTGTAATTTTTAGTAGCTACTGACATTTTTACGATTAATGGCGACAGTATATTTTTTATTGCTCTATATTTTATGATAGCCTAAAAAGAGGTAGTTTGTGCAATAGTGTCACTATGATTTTCTGGTCGTTTTATGAAATAATCTTGTGTCGACATCTTGCTGCCGTGATCTATCGTCAAGCGTGAACTAGTTTCACGGTACCTTTGATTTCTGGACGTAACTTCATGCTTTCATTCGTTCTAGTGTTGACACACCTCTTTATTGACGCATTTTTATTTTTACTTAGAGTTAGAGTTACGTATACAAATAAAAAAGACATTTTATCTTTAAAAGTATCACCTGTAAAATAAAGGTGCAGCCCAAACACAAACTCGAGTCAATTTAAGTCATCCGTTTTCTATTATAGAACACGAAAAAAGGATTAAGCCTTATATCAAAGAATAATTGGTCATGTTTGCAAAATGCATTTAACTGCAAAGTCTTACCGGAATTTTGATGTAAACTAATGCACTTTTAGTAAAAGAGAAGTATAAAATAGAGAATTATGAAAATCTGTCCACAGAGAGCGAAGAAAACGATAAACATATTATTATATCAAAAACAAATACATTTATTCAAACCAACTCCTATTTAAAGTCGGTAAAAAATAAAAAATAAAGTATTCTGTAACCCCATAGCTTAAAAGTTAAACCCATGACTCCATTCCCTTCCACTGCTTTTATTTCTCACATGACATAAAACAGTAATAAAACTGATCTGTCATGAATGGCCCTTTGAGACGTGACTAAGTCAGCCATGCACCATCGAGTGCCCACTGGAATTCATTAACGAAATTAAACTAAGCTTTCTGAGTTATGTTTGACAAATAATTAAGATGTACCACAACATGTGTTAGTAATATGATAGCGGTTTGAGATTTTGATGACGATAAAACAAATTAATTATTTTATGAAGACTGCAGATTCAAGTCATTTACCGACTAAAACTCTGTTTTGTTTTTGAAAGCTAGTCTTTTACGGAGTTATGTCAAATACTCGTATTGTACTGATTTGCTGCTTAAAAGACCTTTATACCTTTAATTTACTCGATCTATTGATAAAATCCCCCTTAATGTTTTTTTAAGTAATTCTGAAGATTTTTTAACGTGTAGTGTTATGCCATCATACAGGTATGTTCATAAAAAATCGATGTAATCACTCATTAACGTAGGTAAATAGAGTAAGTAAATAAATAGGTAGCTTGTTTATATTTGTCTTTTAATTAAAAGTGCCCCTGAACTTAAATAAAAATAGATATTATGCTTACATAATCTTGGTAGAGACGCATTTAATTAAAAAGTAAATATTTAATACATTAAAGCTCTTAATTTGCAAACCTTTCCGTTACCTTGTACCAATATCAGTTTTATTTACAAACATTGGTTAAACTAACAAACAAACAAATGTTTATTATATTTATATAGGGACAATTTATTACATAAACTATTAGCGCAAGCAATTAACCGCGCAAGGGGATATTCACGAATATAGTATCACACCCCTGTGTAGGTATACCATAGACGTTAATAGAGAGCAATAAAATACTCTTTCGTTATTGTCTATGTTTTATGAAGGTTAATAAAACTTGACATTAATTTGGGCGCCCAATTTTGAACACATAAACAAAAGGTCTGAAAAGGAAAATGTTGAATATTTTATTGGATCAAAGGATAAAATCATCGTTATTATGTATACGATAAAAACTACATATTTTCGAAAAAAACAGTGCTCGGGTAACTTTTAGCTGAACAAACAAAAAAGTCCTTCCTTTGGCTGAATCAAATAACATGATTTAAGGTCTCCATAGATATTGTTTCCATTGCAAAAACTTTGATATCATAACATGGTTTAGATTTAAACATTACGTCGTGGTATAACTCCTATTATCCTTACTATTGAACATCAAAATCAAAATTATAATTTTCAAAATTCACACAAATGACATTCACATAACTATACAGAACTTTTTGTTGCCCCGTAATCGTTCAATCAGGCAGTCAGCCAGTCATTTGACGTAATCATTTTCATGGCATACAATTGAACAAACCCTGGAAAATGCCAATGTATTTTACCGATATTCGTTCGAGGAAAAATCGTTATGTTATTGATGTTGATACTAGGAATTAATACACTTTGTCGTTTCGCTGAATAAAAGCATGAAAGTGTTAATCGTATTGTTTAGCTTGTGTTCTGAATGAAATGAAAGAGACGGAAATACTTTGTTAAAGGCGTGAAATAAAGGCATAGGGGTTCATTTCTATACTAAATGGTCTGAAGGGTCTCTTAGGTTTTCTTGATAACAAAATTCAGATTAAATAGTTTTTTTTGGTTAAAACTTTCGAATATTTGTCTAGATATCGCCTCCCAAAATACCACCAGCTATTATGAGAAGACCTTGTATAGAATTTTTATGCCATATAGACTGTTAAAAATTGATAAAATGTGGTAAATAAGCAGGGTTTTTCGAATCGTAAAAGCTTTTTGTAATCGGTTCAGTTGTTTAGAAGATGCCTCGCAAACAAAAAACAGTTTACTTTACGTGTTTATGGCACTAGTAAAAGTAATGTTCTTACTCATTATTTATACATTTAGTTGTCTCACGATACCATATTAGACATAACATAATTTCTACCTAACCCTTTTACACTATAGTCTTCTTATCGTATGGTTAGTAGTCAACCTAGTGTCAAAATTGTTCAAGCCACCCGAAGGCCTTTGACGTGGCGTAACGACTGTTATAGTAGTAGATAACAACCGGGACCGACTTTTTACGTGCCCTCCGAAGCACGGAGACGCCTAGTTCAAATACCACAATGCGGTCACCCATCAATGGAATAACCGCACCAAGATTAGCTTAACCCACTGTTCGTTTACTGACTGGTGAGCACAACTGTCTATAGGCGCCTCAGACCCCGTAGTCATTAAAAATATTTATTAACACTTCCATTTCAAGACTTGCAAACAAACAAATAGTGCGGTGTAATATTTGTACAAAACTGATGATTTATTTAGATTATCTCAAGACTTTCTGATTGGTGCCAAGGGTCTGGCTTGGCGCCAAGTATATAAACTCCAAGCTAAGTGATAGGTCTTTAAGAAACGCCTATCTGTAAGTCCACCCACTTTTTACACCTCAGTTTTATTATCTATCAACAAACGATTTACAAACGAAAGATTTTCTTATCGTGAAGTAAAGTTTATTAACTTTTGTTCGTTTCTCTCCAAAGTTTGACCGCTAATCACAAGTATTATGAAGCTACAGGACAAATTAGCAAGTATCCGGTTTAAAGGACATTATCGAAAAATATGACGCTCGTTTGATTGAAGTAAATGCATGTAACGACATGCTTATTGCCACTCATTGGTGAATGGTCCAGGCGTATTCCATTTTTCGTCTAGAAGGATTGAGTATGAAAACTGGTAGCAGTCTTTATCAAAGGACACAATTTAGGTACGTGTTCTCTAAAGTGACACTTAACGTCCTAATGCACTGATTTACTGTCTCGATAAGTAGAGTTTATTTTATTCTTTCATTTCCGTCATTTCAACATCTTTATCAATTTTTCTGCACACATTATTTACTTCTCATTGTTATATCATCTATAAATAACAGCTGTCAATACATCCACTGATTAATTACGACGATTTACTGCACCGGGGTGGGCAGATCAATCAAGTTGTCTTTGTATCGCGACAGGCGGTTGACCGAAGACCCCCGACGACCCCCGGTGACCCCAAACCCTCACATTGCCTCGGGACAATACACATATGTACTGATCAAATTACGGGGTGTGGAAGAATAACAGAATCGTTCGTAATTGCTTTTGGGTGATTAATATTTGTTAGTTGTGTGTGCGATTTAGATTATTGATAGTTTTGTCTTATTTTCTAATGGATGGGCTGGAAAAGGTAGTTTAGTCTAAGTTAAGCAAGCCCCCCGGCGTGGTTGGCAATAACTGGATGCCATTTTTAACATCAACATTAAGAGGTTAACTAATAAACTTGGTGTCTGCACTAAAGCTTACGTCGTAATAGTTTACTGAACATAAAAATATTTTTCACTAATATCTACAAACCAAACATTAAGTAGTGCTTAAACGATTAATCCAAATAGCTCTCGTAAATTCTTAAAATATCTATTAAAGTATATTAATATTAATTTCAGACCTACTTTCACATACGCCGATAATACGCTTGAAAATCAAAACTGAAATTAATAACAGTATCAGAAACATGTAACCAAAACCCAATTATTAAAAAGACCCCGTTATCCATACTACTTTAAAAATAGCATTAGTCATACAAAGAAAAAGACTATGCCGTTAAAAAACTTACGTCTATATTTCTCAACTGGCAACCCAAGTGGCCCAATAACTGGCTAGTGACGTACCACAAACACATTAACGGAATACGTCACTAATCCTTTTAAATCGTGCATTCGCAATTAGCATTCGACGTCAAACTGATAATCCATTAGTACAGCGGAACTATGTTTGGAGTATGACGGTTTCTACGCTAGTACCGTAATTTGTGGAGTCCTACAATTTAGTAGAGAGAATTAGAATTAGAGGAGCTCGTGGCTTAGTTAACAACAGCCGCGCGGATCGGTCTCTGAGGTTAAGCTACGCTTGCCGAGGTTGTTCTGCGGATGGGTGACCATCTTATACATATCAAATTGCTTCGTGTTTCAGAATGCATGTCAAATTGTGGGTCCCGGCTGTCAATTTCAAAGATATATTTTGACAGTCGTTAACAGTAGTCAGAAGCTTGAAAGTCTGACAACCAGTCTTACCGAAGGGTATCGTGTTATATCCCAGGCAACTAGGTTGTGGAGGTCTGAAAGGCCGTCGCTCCATGTAAAATACTGATATTCAGCTGCATCCGGTAAGACTGGAAGCCGACTCCAACATAGTTGCAAGATTCTCGAGGGAAAGCTCATTAAATAGGTACTGTTAAATACTGAGTTTTTCCTTGAGAATAAGAAGTACTAAAACTATCAATTGAAACTTTACCTATCTATTTACATATCTCTACAAAATTAAACCGAAGATCTAGCGAAATCTGGTAAACAGGAAAAGTTTAGTTTCTTAAATGGGTTCTGATCAGCATAATATAGTCTTTATAAAGTCTAAGTTAGTCTAAAAAGGATGTATACCTTATGAATGTTTTGATTCTGACATCTATTTTAACCAGGTTAAAACTATTATAAGGAACAATTCCCACTTCTATTTGTTATACATAATATATGTATTTAACGGTATACACGATAATCTTTTCTTCTAATTTCATTTCTAGTACATTGCCTCATATGTTAAACACTATAATTACGTATGTAAATAAATACGTCAATGTATGCGTTACATATTATATTTTTCACCTAGTTCTACTTTAAAATATGGAGACGCTCGTTAATACGCCCTAAATAACCTATGAATACATTTTTTGTGAAAGTAAATGCACCGCAATAATAAGAGAAACTAGAGTTTATGACTTGTAAAATTTATTTCAATTGGCAACATTTAATGTGGTTTAATACCATAGTTTACTTGATGTGTAATGTAATAGCGACTTACTGTTAGAATTTCACCGTTATGTAAGTATATTGCTGCTTATATCAAAAATAAAATCATACTATGAAACATCTGGTTTACTCCCGACACAAAATCGATTTCAATAGTGACGAATTCGAGTTTATATCAAAATCGAACTTTAGAAGGTGGAGACCTTAACCACTGTGCCACGGAGTCCGTCAAAATATAAGTATACAATGAATGGGTAGTATTAAGATTTTCATCTATACTATATACTATATACTATAATACTATAATATTATAAAGCTGAAGAGTTTGTTTGTTTGTTTGTTTGTTTGAACGCGCTAATCTCAGGAACTACTGGTCCGATTTGAAAAATTCTTTCAATGTTGGATACTCCATTTATCGAGGAAGGTTATAGGCTATATATCATCACGCTACGACCAATAGGAGCAGAGTAGCAGTAAAAAATGTTACAAAAACGGGGAAAAATTTCACCCATTCTCTCTTATGTGACGCAAGCGAAGTTGCGCGGATCAGCTAGTAAAATATAATCGTTCCAAAAATAAGTTAGAAGTGATGTATATATAGCAAACTCAATTATGAGTCGTGAAAACTAAATGTGGTCAATGTGCTGCCCGTTTAATGTTTAATGCAAAAGAAAAATAAAATGATTGAGTGCAATAATTTATTACATCCGGGCTAATGTACTAAGACATATATTCTGATAAAATACGAACCTAATTATTGCTATCAATAAAGAATATATTGTTAAGAGATTAAAATAAACAAGAATATTTAGATTTTCAGCATAATACATACATAATACGTTATTTTTTCATAATATTTTCATGCTAAATTCAAGTATTTTCTGCTTCTAATAAATTCTGCGTCAGCAATCTACTTGGTACTGCCAGTGAATGCAACTGCATATAACTCCCGTTAAATTCAGTTCTTTAAAACCGATATCGATGGGTTAACACTCAAGTGCTCGATTAAATTCTACAAATAAATAAGGTGCAGTACCGATAGTTAATGTTACTCAATATGACTAAGAGCTAAGTGAATTTAGTCAGTGTCAATATTGACTGTAGTTATCAGATTAAAGACAGACGAACAGTCAGTGCTGTCACTGGTAATAGGGACATTTTGTGAATTTAGCTTCCTATGATGACACATAACATGATGAATCAATGTCGGAATATCTTTCAAGTGTCCGGAAAGAGTCATGGATCTAGGATTTGGTTTCCTTGGCTAGAACTTTAAAATGCTCTCAGTTTCATTTGGATAACGTGTGAAAGTTCTCTTCTAGTCGGTTTGTATGCCCTTAGTCTCTGTACCAAATCTATAAGGGTTATTGGTTATTTATACGTGTAACTGTCTGACATAACACACTAACCCCCGGTTTCTCAGGTACATTAAACGGTAGTTTATCTATCCAATAGCTTAAAAACTCATACAAAAAAAAAACGCTGTTGAATAAATAAACTACCGCTGAATGTACTCAGAAACCGGGGGTAAGTAAATGGTACAAAAATATAAGATTTTAAAATAATTAACTTTTATTGATTGCACAGTATTTATATTAGCAGGACATTCGTGGAACGTGTTGTGTTATGGTGACAAGAAAATTTGTTTTACCGTTTACAAATATTGTAAACTGCGTCCAATTATGTATCATAGGCTAGTAGCTCATCATCGTAACCTATTACAAATCATGTATGAAGTAGATATCAGTAGATAAAGATAAAGATTGAAAATATATAAGCTCTTGTTTATTTTAATCTCTATACAATATAGTCTCCCCATCATAATGTTTGTTTGTATAAACCGCGACTGGATTTAATTCAGTTAAGTGGTGCACTCGACTCCATAAGAGCTGTGCCAATCAACCCAGTCGATTTGTTTATAGACGAGTTGTACATCACTAGTTGCTAGAGACGATCAATCGACTATCGACGTTTATACATAAATAGAAACCTTTGAATTTTCATTACATTGTGTTGGACCTTGAATGAATCATCAAAGGTTTTAATTATTTTGTATAGACAGAGTAATTATTTTTCTCTGTCTACACAAAATAATAAGATTTAATAGAAAAACGGCCATGTCCGGGTCAGACTCGCGCATGAAGGTTTCCGTACTATCAAGTATAATAGAAAAAAATATAATATAGAACAAAAAAAATATAAAAATAAAGTTTAAAGACAACTCCCGCACTTCTACAAACATACAAGCAAATGACACAAAGTACAACCAGACACGAAACAACTATTTAATTTTGTAGATCGCAACTCGGGCCATTTCAAACGAGCGAACTAAGTAATGTAATTTTATCGGAGTCTATCGCTCGATTATGACGTAGTTCGCACGCCTGAGTATAATAATAATAAGTATAGTATAATAATCACCCTTTTTCCACCAATAAATAAGCCATCTCTGTTCCAGGTAACCTAGTAACAACGATCGCACTGCTAATGCACCCGAAGCTGCGCGGACACGTCACCACCATGTTTGTGCTCTCGCTGTGCGTGTCCGACCTGCTGTTCTGCTCCATCAACCTGCCGCTCACGGCGAACCGGTACATCCAGCAGCACTGGGGGCTGGGACCCAGTCTCTGCAAGATGTTCGCCTTCGTCTTCTACGGCAATGAGGCTGTTAGTCTTCTGTCTATGGTCGCTATTACTATTAATAGGTAAGTGGCTTTACTTTAGTTTTTAAATTGATTTTTACGTTATACAAAAGTTTGATATAACACAAAACATATTATTATCCTAATCTCTTCGAGAATAAAGGTGTGCGTTAGAAAATATAGCTCAATTAGGTTTATAATTATATACACACATTATAATAATATTATACTTCCGTTAAATTTTAAATATGTCCGTAACTATTGTCTTGCCCTAGGCAAAGCAGAACAAATTTTATAGATTTGTATTCAATCACGTACTGGTACAGACTGAAAAGAAGTAATAAAATCTGAAACTAATTGTTAAATGCAACAAACAATAGTTAAGTGATGTAACCTTTGACCGCACATCAGATTTACTTCGTGATATAATTCAATCCATGCTTTGAAAAACAACACCAATGACTGCACTACTTCGACACCCTCAACTGAGGAAAGATTAGAAGTTCAGGTTCATTGTACAGTAATGCGTTATAGTTCTTTCTCACAAATAAATTACGTTAAAGACGACAATTGAAACCCTCGAGTATCGAAAGTTTAACATTTTAAATGTACTGCAAAAATAGTATAGGACGCCCGCTAGAGGCGCTGAACCTATTGTCATACAACATTTTTCGATAGCTAGCTGGTTGTCGGTAGTTGATAGTGGTAGAGAATCGCGGTATAGATGGTTGAAACTAAAGTCAGTACTGAAAAATACACGAGTGTCTATAAGTAGCTCCCGTAAAAATAGGAAGTAAATATTATTACCTACGTAAAATGTGTTTACGTGCCGATAAAACATGCGCTGACAAATTTATCGCTACTAACTGTATCTTTGATATTTCTCTGTGAAGTGGTCTACCGATTTACAGGAATATCCCTAACGAAGGTCATCATGAAACTATCATTTTAAGAAGGAAAGCTATTGAGGTCTTGAGGAAATATTTGCTTCTGCTTACTCTATGATATAGGACTGATCACACTTGATGATAATAAAGGACAAGAAGTCCTTTATTATCATCATTGACCTGCATCCATCTCTTGCAAATGTTTCAGGTAGCGTTCGAACGAATAGACGTTATAAAGAAACCCAATGAGTCGATCTTATAACCTCAGCTTTAGGCGTAAACAAATAATATAAGTAAATCCTTAGTTACCTGCGTAACTAATAACTGTATTGAAGCTACAGCAATAAACGGGACTAACAGGATGCAGAAATAGGGACAGATCACCAATGAGCCCAATCTTAATCTATAATCTCTTAAATTAAATCCTTTAAATACCTACTCAAGACTAGACATCCTGTAATGGAAAATAACGTAGAATCTCTCTACATAATTACATATCCCGACAAACATGCTTCAACGTTTGGCTCGTAAAAAATACATTTAGTGGTGGCGTAAAACAGATTATAAATGTCTACAACTTATTTATCACATCCCACTCCATCACTAGTAAAACAAACCTCTTTGCTGACGTTAAAAAAAAACTCCTTGTCTATGGTACAACATTTTTGGCGGTATTTTTAGGTTATGTTCGGATAGTTCGTTTGTTATTGACCTAGTAGGAACGTGGTTCTCGTAATCGATGAAATAGAAATATGTACTAGAAACTATTTATTTTTTCAACGAATGGAATACTGAAGGTTGAAAAATTACTTTTTGATCTGGCCGGATTTCAATAAAAATATTTCAATATTAAAATAGAAACTGAATTAGAAAAATGCACATACGTATTCAGTCGTGTTTCATTTTAATGGTTCTTCCTTATATTCTTATCGCTTTCAGGACGAAACCTAAATATATATAGCTCAAAGGTGACTGACTGACAAAGTGATCTATCAAACTATCAACGCACCGGCACAGCCACTGGACGGATCGGGCTGAAATTTGGCATGCAGGTAGAACTTATGACGTAGGCATCTGCTCGTGGTTTTATTTAATTCTACCCCCAAGAGGATAAAATAGGGGATGAGAGTTTGTATAAAAAATATTTCCTACTAAGTCACAAACCACGCGGACGTAGTTGCGGGCAAAAGCTAGTTCAATATAAGTTTCAAGGACCGGGGCTCTGAATTTAACTCTTACCAATACCGTGAGAAAAAAAGGTACCACACATTAGGTACTATCAAATACACGTACTCAACAAAACTAACCCTACAATCAAAACAGCTCAAATACCACCAATAATAACATGTCAAGACCCTATTGTCATCAGGTCACTGACCCGCAAGATTTAAGCATTCGCTACATCAATATTAATGAGGGGTTACCAATTTAAACTGTCCCTGTGCATAGTAAACACACTATGGATTAATTTTATTAGTTTTCTTTACACGTTTGTTTAAGATTTAGTTTTAGTGAGCTGAAAATAAATTTAGATTTTGGTGCTTTTAAATGATTAGAAAGTTAATATTGAGGCATTTACTTAACACTTTCGGTCTGAAGAATTCCTTTACTAGAAACTCCTTGGCTACATACACACTTCTCGAAAACCTGCTTATGCAAAGTAAGAAATATCAAAGACAAGTTCAAAAAATATGGATAAGGTTAGAAAATCTGCAGCATTTACAGTTGCTTAGCATTAATTGACATTAACATCATTTATTACAGTCATCTAATCAATTAGGTATTCAATATGGTACAAAATTGGCATCGATTTCAAAGAAGTAGCAAATTGTTCAAGAAGGCATAGAGAAATATTTTCATTCTTAAAAAAACAAACAAGCAAGTTTTTATAATGCGAGATAAAAATTACTTGTTAAGTCATAGCTAAACTCTTTATGATCCTATAATAATACGTTAATTCCCAAAAAGCACCAAGTCTAAGCAGAAGCGAATCTCTGTTATCAATTCCCACGTGTTCCATTAGGCAGTGAAATGTCACGGCTCATAATCATTTATCTTGATTCGGCTGTGATACGAGTGTTAAACTGATAACAGCTAATGAGCCGCGTGACGGGTCAAAATAATGCCCGTATTGATTATGTGTACGGTGGCTTATCTGACACATAAAGTTTTAGCAAGAGATACATAATATTATGAACCTTTGACAAACTGCAAACTGCAAATTTGGCGCAATGGGTAACGTAGTCACCTCGCCGCAATAACCGAAGCGCCGCGTGTGTGCTCGAATCCCACCCGGGACAAATATTTCTGTGATGAGCACCAGTGTCTGTTCTGAATCTGGCCACAGTATGTATTTAGAAGAATAAAACTATGTTTATTAGTTATCACGGTAGTTGCAAGCTTTGCTTAATTTGGAATCAAAATAATAACTATATTTTACGTAAAACAAATCATTATTACAGTCACACTTCCATCTTAACTTGAGATAACAATCTTAACACGTACTCCCTTTACAAATTACACCATTTAAGCACCAATAAAAACATCAAATTAAGCTTCAACAATAACTAATATTACAGCTAAGTATAACAATGATATGGGCGCAATAAAATATCTCTACAAATACGAGGGGGATGTTGATCAAACGAAATAGTTTGTATTAAATATACGGGCTCTTTAACACCTCTTTATTGACATTACTACAAAGAAAAGTATGTTACTGTATGTAGCAGCAGAAATATAAAGGCATTGGTGACGCTTTTATCTTCAATCGACTTTAAAAAAGGAGGGGTTCTCAATTCGGCATGTTTTTTATGTATGTTTACCGATTACCCGGAAACGTGTGGACCGATTTCAAGAATTATTTTATTAGTTAAGTTGTTTGTTCGACATAACTACTAATTGCATTTTTTTAAATCCGTGCTATTCTGTGATTACCATTATTAAAGGAAGAGACGGGGAACAAAGTCCCAAACAAAGATTGCAGGATGATCCGCTAGGAAGGCTTACTTCTTTCTTCAGTAATATATCAATAATGCATGCTAGGCCTACTAAAACAAACATCGATACGTTTTGAAAAGTCGTTAATTACTTCTATTGACATATTTACTTATTCATTCAAATTAATTCAGTGGTATCGATGTCTAAATTACGTAGGAACACGTCAATTTTCCGCGTGAATGGCAACATTGGCTGCAATCTACATTGAGATCACATCTCCATACAATGCAGGCTCTCCGACGCACACTGATTGTTTGCTGACATTTCACAATTACTATACATAATGTACTAATACTGTATATACTAATGGAATAAGGGGTGGTGGACAATCAGTCCAAAAGAAGGTACTAAACCGCAGACCGCTAAATCGTTATTAATTCAATACTAATAAAGTTTGGTGGTGATATTTTACTTATTTCTGAAAAAGAACAAGCAAAACAATTATTTTCTTTCAGTAAAAGCCTCATCACAGGTAAGCTACAACAAAAAATGGACCCCGCAAAATTTCATCTTACAACTTTACTTAAATCTAGATTTATGAAGAGGTTGAAATAATAATATCATAAGTCAAAAACCTATAGGAAAGTCTAGTTAGAAGCTGTTAAAAAACGAAATGAACACATGACTGTATCAAATCGCCAATATGTATAACAATTTATTGGAAATTACTCTTCTGAAACATCTTAAGCTATCAAATCACCAACATATACAAACCAAACAAACAAACTAGCTTTTAATAAACAACAGTAAAGACACCACTTAGTCCCTATCACATCTTGTGAATCAAAGCACTCGACACTGGCACAACACTGCGCTTATCTCGCGGCCCCGCCTGCGCCTGTGGGAAGCGCTGGAACTGTTTGTTCAGATAAAATTACATGTTTACACGCTTTATGAGTTTGTACCCGATTAACTTAATAAGCTGCCGACTAGGTTTATCTAAAGTTGAAGTTACATAGATTAGTTTAAGCTGAAGTTGTTAGTATTGGAAACTTATTATCTGTGTTTTTTTTTAACATATTATTGTTTGGTTTCAACGTGAGAAGGCATTACACCGGTATGAAGTGGTGGTATCGAGTCGCCCCCCATCACGACTGATGTCTCATTGAAGTTATAGGACCATGAAATATGGATGCTAAATCCCCAGAAATTTTTAGGGGGGCTAAAACTACTCATAGTTTTTATGTTATCAAACGTTGAATGCGTTCAACACTTTTCTTTATTACAAAATCTTTAGCCATGCTTGTATAACGGTAAAAGACATCCCCGTGTTTGGATCTTTTCCACAAACATACAAACCATTCATTACATATGCCTATCCGTAGTCACAGATCATAAAAACATTTACTTCGTACTTACTGGAATCCATAACACCTGCTACAATGTCATAATTATTACCACAAATACAGCATCATCTCCTTTAACTTTCATATAAAGTTTAAACTTCTGCTTTAATAAAATTGTAATCAATATCCCACAGGATCCTTCTCCCTAGCCACAACCAGGCAATAAAACTTGAGTCACCAAACAGAGTGTTCTTTGTACCACGGCTACTGACCCGTTCGGCTATGTTCGTTTATTTTCGTTAGCCCCGAACAGATGCTGCAGATGCAACTGACGGATTAAAGCTGTCTCTGTTTGCTAAACAACCCCTACTTGTAACAGGCATATAAAGATTCGGCCATTGATAAAAAAACTTGAAACGAATTGACATTATTATGACCCCATTTTAAAAGGTCGTACTTTTGAATAGAATTGCCAATAAACTTGCGATTTTTTAAATTTCTTTCACTTGGCTTCAAATTGCACTTACCTAGCGTGTAGATCTCAAGACTTTGCCCTTGTCACATTTCGGGAGAAAACTCTTGCCCAAGTTTGGACCAGTAGTGGGTTAAATTTTACGATGATTTTCGAAGATGTCAGAGTGTATCATTTACATCAATTTTCACTTTTTCACTTTCAAATAAAAGACCAAATATTTTACATCCAGATTCGAAATATGGTAACTAAAAATCTAACAAATACTTCTCAATGCCAGATTAATAATACAGTTCCTTAAAATCTTTAATATTACAAATGTGAAGATTAAACCCGACTTGTGATTAACTGCCGTCTACACTACCACTTGACAACGTTAAAGTTAATAGGGTTTTCTTTAAAAAACCCTTCAAACCTTTCACAAAAAATGTTCACTAGTTTGTTAATTTGTATGTAAACATTTGCGTTTAGAGATTACTTAAGAAGGTGAGGAAACGATAATGAAACTCTCATATCAATCATGGTTTGTTTATATAATGTTAAGTGGCTATACCCACGTTGAGTTTCAAAATTAATGATTGAGGAAAAAGTAGTTAGGTACTTACCAATTATTTTTTTAAGTTAGAAGTAGTGTGTTAAGTGGTAAATTGAAGTGGGAACTAAGAAAATATTTTAATAAAAATTAATTGAAACGCTTGTAATGTTATGTATGTACAAGTATGTGTTACACTTTCTTAGCTAAAAGATTGAACCAATTTTATGATTATAAGGTACTATACACATTTTGTGTTTGGAATAATGGTATGTGGTCATATTATTCGCCTGGTCATATTTGACCAAGGTACCTTATTCAACGTAGATATATTTCATTAGTTTCTAGAACATAAGCTGTAGTATAGCTAGTAGTTTATTTAATTAATTTCCTTAGCCTCTAATTCATAAACACACTATAAACCTATTTTAGTTAAAAAGCTACTATAATATGTTTTCTCTTTTTCATTTCGCTAAGGAGTGAAAGAAACCAAACACTTTATAAGTCTTTTATAACTTCATATATTTTTATGAATACGAGGATTTATGAATTTTTCGTTTAATTGTCCTTAATATTTTGTAAAAAATTGTTCACTGACCATAGTTAGAAAGATACCAACAATTTGAAATAGCTTTATTGCACGAGTGTGTCATTACACAATTTCTCCTACATTTCTCTTTACAAGCTACAATCAAACGCTCCAATAATCTCTGAAAATGATAATTGAACGTTAAATACGGTTGAAATAAATTACTTAACACTAAACGATTGCTACAGACCCAATAAACCGCACTTAGATTTTACAAATATTACTTCGAATATTGCTACGACTTCGACGGGAAGTGCCCGTACAATTTGTTTTAAAAGATTATTAAAATATACATAGGTATCTTAATTTATTCATTATCTTCATCCGCGTAAAAATACTTCCCGGGTTGAAAATTCCATGCATTCATTCAGGTTATAAACTATCTCTCTACTAAATCCGGTAAGTAGTTTTTGCATGATTAAGTACTATTAGCATACATTAAAACTTTTGCATAAATAATATTATTATTCAATCGAATTGCATAATCGATTTAACAACACTACACAATCGTCTCTTCTAACCGCTCTTTCGGTTGACGAAATAAAAATGCCAAATAATTTAATAACAAGACCTGTGTTGACCTACGCGCCTCCACCTTCAACGAAATTCACCCTCGACTCGGAACTCACCCACGTTGTCCAAACAAACTATAAAAAAATATTTGTACAGTGTATTTCACAACATTACGCGTCATGTCCCTAAAATATACCTTCGTTTGCGTACTATTTAGTTTATTACTCGTAAACTTATGAAAGGCAAACACTGAGAAACTGTTACAACTGTAGATAGACTATCATATTTATATCGTAAACAATTTCCCACTGAATCGCTTATTTAATCCTTGATACAGGTATATATCTGAAAATGTATATTAGGTCGGGGAAAAAGTCTTTTCGCATTATAGTATGTATGAACTGGTAATAAAATCTTTTCTCTACACAAAAATGCTCGATATTTGGGTACCTCACGAGCTCACTGAAAGGAACCTAATGAACCATGTACTCATATGTGATTCTTGAAGCCAAAGAGATTTTATTACAAGTTCATACATATTATAATGCGAAAAGACTTTTTCCCCGACCTAATACATAGCCTAGTCTATTTATGAAACTAATATATACTCAGTTAAACTAGTAGGTACCTAATATTGGTATTTAAATAATTACGCTCAGATCAATTGTTGATCTTATTTGTGTAAAATTGTGATTAACTACTATGAAAACATTTAGTTTTTTAGTCCCCTCAGGTTCTTTAGAAATTTCTAGACTAATTTTACCATTGGTGGTATCTGTCTACAAAACCAATTCTGTCAGAGACACACATCTTAGCCTTTTCCTTTTTTTCTTAATCTGACTGGTGAGCCAAAGCCTTTCTCCTTATACGTTCCGAATAAAATTGACGTCAATAACTAAAATACAGAATTTTCTATTCATCCGAAAGTTCTTAAATTTTAAGAATATATTGACAAAAAAAATACAGTGACTCCACTCTACTACGATTAAAATAATCCAAATATCTATGTATGTATTCAGAAATGTATTGTTTACCTATTTCACCTAAAATTAGATCCCACTTTTATAAATATAACCTACTTTGTACCGGAATAACGTATCTATAAGCGAATAGCAAACAGGCGAGCCTCTAGGAAATTGCTTTGCGTAGGCGACCATTAAAAATACACGTATCAAGAGGCGCCTGAAAACTGCCCATTGAAATCGTTTCAGTAATCTTCCCTAATAAATAGTGTAAATCCATTACGGTATTTAGAAGCCAATAAATACGTAACTAAACTATAATTTTGTCTTAATGTATTTTTATATCTTAAATCTGATCTCTCATGGCTATGGCAGACGTAAGTTCGTAAAATTCTTGCGTGTTGATCTACGCTAAGATGTCCATACAATATTATGTATATAACATAAATACGCTTATAGCAGCTAAGTCTATGAACTTTATTATTGTCGTGTAGATTTTTCGTTAATTATTAATTTGAATAGAGATCCGTTCTTCGAATTACCTACTGAAGAATGAACGAGAACTCGCCTTTCTACCTTTCTACGGGCAGAAAGGCATATCTCATTTATATCACCCCGTTTTCATTTTAATGTTTAGAGATATTTATATCACTTTCCTTTAGCTGAATTATTAAAGACATTAGTATATCCTATACTTTAATGATATTGTTCTATTTGTTTCAGATACACACTGATAGCGTACTACGACATGTACTCTCAGATCTACACCACCACCAAGATATGGGTGCAGCTCATCACTATATGGCTCGTCTCCTTCGGGCTCATGGTGAGTTAAAAACGCTTATAAAACACTACAAAAGCTCGGGGTAGTTCCGTGTTTTTTGTTTCTCACAGGCTTTCAAGCTTCAAGCTCATAGCTTCAAAGTTAATTTTATCAGACTAGCCTTTCCACCAACTATGTTGGCTAAGTTGGCGGCTTCCACTGACTTCCAGTAACAACGGAGGCAGATGAATATCAGTATTTAACATGTAGCGACTGAATAAAAATTTGGTTTTTACTAACATCATGTCAGTTTTTTTTTTATATTTTGTTAGTTTCTTTTTTTAACTAAATATTTACATTAGATTATTAAAATTAAAACTATATATACACATTGACGAAAAAAAACAAATATATAAAAAAAATAAAGAATATGAAAGAAGGGAAGCGCGAAGTTAGTTTTAAATCATGGTATATTTTCTATATCAGGTTTAGTATGACTTTCTTTTGAGTTCGTTTCTATTGAACATCATAAATACATACAAGATTTAACAGATATTATCCTTTTAAATGATACACTATGAATAGAACAGAGGCAGGACATTCAACTTATAGAATAATCTGGAATTACGAATATCTTTGAATCGGATATCGTTCTCATGAAAATTATGGCCATTTTACGGTAAAATTATTTGGAGTTAGAGATAAATTTAAAAATTATTTTAAAATCCAAGAATATTTTTTATTTAGCTTGAAACATCAATATAATATCTAGATTATCTAGATAGAATAGTAAATGATTAATTTACTATTCTATCTTATTGTCTAGCGCTTATTAATTCATTATTATCATATGAAATTAAACCATAGTGTGTATATACCTAATTAGATATAATAAATTCCCACCATAAAACCCAACATTTTACCTACCTTTAAAAAAACTTATTTTACATACTGATTACACTTGCAAAAACACAGAGAATATGTAACAAATGTTGTGTATCAATCATGGCGGGCGCGTGCGCAGACGTTCCCGCTATTTTGATAACAAAAACTGTTGCATCACGGGGAAATGAAAACACCAGTCGCCGTATCAATCGACAAGATCTTTCATTAACACTTCGTACTGTTCTCGGGATATATATCATTATTTTTGTTGAAATCCGGTTTCGTACATGTAGGAGTAAAGGCCACGCAAGCGGCCATTGCTGATTTTTCGCGTTGCCGAAAATTATCTTACGACACCGTAGGCGAATAAGATTAGCTTTTAAAATAGTGCTTTTATGTGAAGTATAGTATACTAGCTTCCACCCGCGACTTCGTCCACACGAAAAGATTGCCCAAGGTAAAACTTCCTGTGAATTCTATATTCCAGGTTATATTATTTAAGGTTTTAAGCTACCAGTGTACCAAATTTCTTTAAAATCCGTCCATGACCCCTCAGAAACCTTCGCCATTAATGTTAGTAGGTTTAAGTGAGCGACAAACCGTTGAATTTAGATTGCATTTAGTTAAGTTTTCTAATAAGTAGTCGCACAATAAGTTACTTGACCTACCTTACTAATTACTATCAAAGAAAACTAAAACTACCTATATATTCCTCATATTATATTATAGTAGTGTTAATACACTGATATTTGATCAAACATAAGTAAGTACGTTAGTTTCTATGCAACGTGAACGCTCTCAGGTTAGCACTAAAATCTCGCTAGTGTTTAACATTATGACCTATATCCGTGCTCTTTGTGTACTAGATCACCTAGTACCTATACTGTATACATTTTACTACTGATGATTGATGTTTCCGATTTAATCCACATTGCATTACTTTTATAAGCAACGTCGGTAGCTTTCGCTCAATTTATCCTCAATGTCTTACAATTTAAACCGTCGTTAACACACCGCTTCTTATATGTAGTTAAAAAAGCTTTTCTTTTTTCATTAAAGTCTACAATGTCTATTTCAATCTTTCATAAGTTATCCAAATTCACGCACTCAGTTTGTTTTTTTTTATCACGACTTGCTGTGACGATTTCTAACAAACGGTTTCTTTAGATTCAAAAACAAATAAATAAAGTACCTTTTTTAATGTACATTTATATAGAAAATAATTCTTCGACTGCAAGAGGTATCGGGTTCGAAACCCGGGTTGGCCCCAAAGTCTTTTCAGAGAAGTTAGGAAGTGGAGAGCACCTAAAGCCATCGGTCCTGCACCGGACCTCCCATTGGTCGTGGAAAGAATAAGAAAAAATACTACTACTATAATAAGAAAAAACTCATCATCAAACTCATATTTCACAAAAAGTAGGTTTAATATACATCTGTATAATATCTGCAGACAACTACAGACGCAACATATTAAATACAAAAGCCGACATTATTCACAACAGTCGTAAAAACCATACAATAATAGATTTCATAGTAACGCCGGAACACGATACAACAATCATTTTATTACAATAACAACGATTTAAGGGAATCATATACATGTAAACATATACATTATACAAGGTACCTTTATAAAACGTGAGTTCAAACAAATATCATTCAATAAATAAACTTTTTATCTTTACGCTGGCTATTATAGAAGGTGAGCATATATCCAAAGTACCGGGCTTATAATCAAACTACCATTAAGAACTTTCAAATAAAAATCAAAATAACTTCCTCCGAAATAGAGACGAAAAATTCGTGATCTACACTAATCTGGAGTCACTTACGCTACTCGAATCGCTCGAATCATCTATAGACACAGTCAATAAATGTATTAGATTTGTTTAACCCATATCTATCCTACTGCTGGTCAAGGGTCCGAATTGAGGGAGGGGTTAGGCCTTGAGTTCACCATGCTGTGCGCACTCCAACAGCTTCAGCTGGGAACTTTGCATGCCCTCAAGAATAGTGATTTTTGCTAATAATAGGTATTTGTTATTATCTGAAGCATGAACTATAATCTAACAAGCCCTCTTTTAAATAAGGCTATGAGTTAAAGGGTGTTTTTTCTTAACTATACCCAGTTCTAGTTGTAAAAATAGTTAGTATAGTTAATTACAAGCGGCGGCACAGAGGATGCGAGTTAATTCAGGACAATTAACTAACGTGGAAGTGCAATGAACTAATTATTTGACTTCCGACATCACTGTAAAATAACCTGTTCTATTTTAAGGCTCTTAATATTATGTTATTTATTTGAGAAACTCATAGTTTAGACCATAAGGTCGATCATAATATGCCATATTTCAAAGCTTTGGTCGATTTTTTTAAAAGCTTTTGTGTACGATGTAATTTCAAGAGAATGGTTTTTTTTATATTTACTCTGTCAGTGAGATAAAATTCCAAAAGAGATATAGATGAAACCTGTGGTCATCAAGAATTTTTCTTCGACATTTTTTCATTGGACATGATTTTATAAATCAAAGTGATGACAACGAATTTTTACGATTTATCTTAATCGAGCTTAAACACTAACATTACCTATGTGATAAGTATGTAAGTAGGTGTGTAAACTTCAGCCTATCTCTACGTGAAAATAGTGTAATATTGCTGTTCTCTTTTTGTAAGCCATCAACATCATTTCGTAGGTCATAAAAATGTCTACTCGTATTAATAAGCTCCCTAATATTTCCCTGCACCAATAAAAAGATCTTAATAACTCCGAATAGCTTTGAGAAATTTCTCCATTATTAAGATGGAGGCTCATGAAACAGCACTTTAGTTCAATTGTTCTAACTCCCTTGATGAGTTGAAACTATCTAGAGAAATGTTAAATACCCTTATTCATTAAAAGCTAAAACGATTTAAGAATCTTTTGTCACTTTCTATTGTATGGAGAATAAAAGAGAGAAGCATATAAAACTTAGTGAATTATTTAATAGTCATGCAGCTTTATAAGTTTTGTTTGAGTTTATTGCCTTTTATAATCATGCTAATACTCGGTAAATGGGAGTAAGGAGTTATAGGAACTAGTTACGATTTTATGAATTAATCTCAACCTCGGCTTTTCAGTATCAACCTATTTATTATGTACAAAAAATATGCTATGTTATTATTGGAGTGCGCCTTACAATATTGTTTTAAAGCATGTATTTAAAATGTGAAACCAATTGAATGAATAGTGACTATTTACTTAGCCGGATGTCGAGATGACACAATAGTTTAATACCTAATCTTTCAGATAAGTCATGTTTTAACTGGAGTAGGTAAATATTAAGTCATAGGTACGAGTAATATTGATCGCCATTTGTGTATCGTTCAATCGAACGCTTAGGTAAACGAAGGTGCTACATATCTAACTTCTATTAAAATAACCTTAAGCTAAAATAAGGGCAGAATATATTTTTTTATATTGTGCCCAAAAGAGACTGATAGAAGACTAATAGGGTTGTTGATCACTGAACTGCATCTCTAAAACTATACGCAATGCACACTCGAATTAGAGTACAGAAGCTTTATGTACGAACAAAATATAAATTCAAAAGTAAAGTGAATAAGATCCCCAAAATATTATTTTAATTCAGTATTACAAAATCTCCCACATTCATCTTATATTTTCGATCCCTTCTTGATTTCAATCTAATATAACAATTTCTTCTTTTTATAGGTGCCCCCTCTCCTCGGTATCTGGGGCCAGCTAGGCCTGGACACCAACACGTTCTCATGCACGATCCTGCCGAAAGACGGCAAGTCGCCTAAGAAGTACCTGTTCGTGTTAGCCTTCGGTCTACCGTGTGTCGTCATCATTATCTCGTACTCCTGCATCTACTGGCGCGTGAGGGAGAGTAAACGGAAGCTGGGCAGTCACAGGTGTGTATGGGGGTAAGTCACTTGATCTGTGACTATTGTGGTGATGGGACGACGGGACAATGACGAGCTTTAGAATAATATAGCATTATTTTATCAGAGATTTGTGAGGTAGATAGACGGTGCGCGAGGAAAGGAAAAGCCAGTAGAGAGAGCCAACACAACTCGGCCTAGCTCAGGTTTTCGTTTTGACGTTGAGTTTTGGGACACGTTGTATATCGTAGTGATAGCTTTGCAAGCTTTCAGTGATTCCCGATTTTGAGATATAATTACCTCAATATAATAACGCAATAAGTACTACGCTTTGATGGCGCCTCAATAGCGAGACTGTGTAGGTGTTTGTGTAAAGTAGGAATGTGGAAACTTTTTAAATGATTTTATACATTAGTGAGACTTTTAACATCAAATTAAGGAAGAAATTAAAAAAAAAACTCTGCGGGCATATTTGACTTATATTTTGTATAACATTCCTGTTGTATTTTAAATATTTTCTTCTCACCCACAGCAAACAAAGCGGCCAAACAGCCAAAGAGAAGGAAGAGGACTCTCGCCTCACAACACTCATGCTGACCATCTTCCTGTGCTTCCTGGCGTGTTTCCTGCCGCTCATGATCATGAACGTGGCAGACGACGGCATCACGTACCCATGGCTGCACATCATAGCCTCCATCCTCGCCTGGGCGTCCAGCGTCGTCAACCCACTCATATACGCAGCTACCAACAGACAGTACCGAGCAGCCTACGCAAACCTCCTCAAACTATGTAAAAATAACCCCGTGGCAAGACGAACGACGTGGGGAAGCAGAACCATGGGACATTCCTCAAACTCACCCCATTACGTCGAGAAAAGAAACCACATGAAAGATAAACCCGCCAATTTATGAATTGCGACATCTAGCGGCGATGGTAGAAGTTAATGTTTATGTAGATGGCGCTGACTGCTTGTAAAAGAATCCGGTAAAAATCTTTTTGTGCGGAAAATTATAATATTGTCGGCGAAATTATGTTTCTTTGTCAATAAAAATGTGTTGTGGGCCAGTACCCGTTAGTCCATGCATTTATGTTTATGAATCTCATTTCTCTTCCCGCAATACCTTCCAACAATATAAATGTATTTTTGCATCAGCTTCAAGTGATTTTGTAAACCTAAATGGGAATATACCTTCAACCCTGTTATAATTAGGTACTTTTTTAGAAATCCCGGTTTATTCATCGTGAGATCACTTTATTTGATACCATTATTATTTATTGAATAATGTATCCTAACGATGAAAAAATCGGTACCAAAAATATTTTGATAATAACAGAAAGTTAACTTTGGGTTATTATCAAAAATCAAAACAGCTTTGTCAAAAGTTATTGTAGTTCTACAAGCATGTGTATATTATAGACACCTTGAGAACAAACTTGTAGAATTTGTTAATGCCTGTAAATATTAGAAATAAAAACTGTACATAAAATCAATGGTAACTTTTTTATAATTTAGTTTATTGATGCTTACCATTTAACTTAACCAAAGTAAATATTACCTTTTTATTTTTATAGAAATAATGTTTAGTGCTTTAGTTCTAAGAAAATGCTTTATGATTTTATAATAATTATTATTCAAAATATAAGAATTGCATTCCTTTAGTTTTAAAATTATGTTTAGCATTTATCAGTCCTTTGGGTTCAGACGGAAGCTGTTCATTGATTTTAGTTTGTCTGTATCCGCCTTTAATGAAAAGATGATTGTTTATCGAAAATTTTATGAAAAAATGATCATTGTATATACGCACCTATTAAAACATGTTAATTCATTAACGTATTTAGACTGAATTGATAAAAATGTGGAGGTTTATTATTTATTTCAAAGAAAACAAATCATTTGTTATTTCACACAATCGCAAGAAAAAATTATAAATCATCACATTTTTATCAATGTGATTTCCAAGCTTACACGCACAAAATACCAAACTTGATCATTCTTAATATCACGTTTACCATGAATATACTAGCAAAATATTATAATAATTATTATATAAGAACTATAATGTTCTTGCAAAGACTGATTTGTAAAAGTCAATTAGGATAAATAGCCTTCAATGAGCAAACTTGCAGCATCTTTGTAATAAAACTGTTATTTGGCATTTTGATTATTTATTTATTGATTAAAATATCCCTGTGTAACGAAATTTAGAAAATATCTGTTTCAGTAATTTATTCTATCGATTATATTATTAGTTTAATTTGTTATATTATTAGTGAACCAAAGCTAAAATAAATGTACTTATATTATGCTGTTTATTTTTTTCACCTCTGTCTGATTAACACAAAACAAGACCCTGGCTGAGACTAGCTAACTACTGTCCTGGAACCGGCTTTATGCATTTTAAATTATTAATCTTAAAAATATGCTAGGACGCTACGTGATGTTATCATGTTGTCCTACCTTTGGTAATTTTTTTATTATTTATCATCCCAATAAAAGATTAATTCAATAAATGCACTCGTAATGATAATTATTTGAATTTATAAAGTATCATCATAGTGCTGCCATCTATCGGCAAGATCGGGGGTATTTGTTGTGCGTATGAACTAAGCAGAAAATGATAATGTAATGTTAAAGCTCTTGATTCTGCGTCTCCTAAAATTTTAAATAATTAATTAATTTTATTGAAAGAAGTATACAATTTTTTTTTGTGTCATAACTCTGAATATAAACTATAGACAATATCAAGCAAAAAGACTCGTATTCACGGTCAATGACAAAAAACGTAGACTAGTTTGTCTGTGGTTGGTTGACTATTTCGCAGTGACAGTCCTTGTAGAATAAATCGTGTAAAAATCGCCGAAAAATGGCGAAAAGGATCGCGCAAAGCTCCGTAAACTGGGCCGCCCTGGCCGAGAGGGTCCCGGCCGAGCAGAAGGTGAACCTCGCTGCTTTCAAAATCAGATCCGACACTTACCTCCGAAGGTTAGTTTTGATCGATTGGTGGGTTACATAATTTCGTTTGAATTTGTTGGTTATTCTTGATTATTGTTTCAGGGTGTTGGCTAACCCCCCTGAGCCACCAAAGATCAACTGGTCTGTATACAAGAATGCCGTTCCTGTGGCGGGTATGGTTGACAACTTCCAGAAGCAGTACGAGGCATTGAAGATCCCGTACCCATCAGACACTCAGTCGTCTCAGGTTGATGCCCAGTGGGCTGAGGTCAAGAAGGCTATCGAAGCTTTCGTCAGTCAATCGAACACCAACATTGCTAAGTGAGTACTATTCTTATAGGTTTCTAAGCTAGGGTACAAGAGATGTATACTGACAATATTTCGCTTTCCTAATCGTATTTGTGTCATAATTGCATTAAAATTAAGTTAAAAACATGTCTAGCATAAGGAAGTCTATGATATTTTCAAGATGAATAAGTTTTAACAAACCCTGGACCTGAATTATACTTACAGTAATCTTTTACTTTTTATTGCAAATCCAGAAACTCACACTTTATTCAGTTCATATATTAATAACATCACTTTAATTACAGCCTCGAGAAACAAATTGCTGAGATCAAGTCTCTGCTGCCTTATGACCAGATGACCATGGAAGACTTCCGCGATGCCTATCCCGAGGAGGCCCTCGACCCGCTCAACAAGCCCACATTCTGGCCCCACACTGCTGATGAGCAGCTCGACTATGTCGACCCTGACAAGCCCGCCCACTCTGGCCATTAAATTATACATTCAATTTCTTAACATAACTTCAGAAAAAGTCTTCATATATCAGAAATCATGATAGTTGACAATCATGAAGTTTTATTAAGAGTAAATAGCAAGTTGATCAAGCTGTTAATTTATGTAGGAATAAAGTGAAATGTTTACATCTATGTTCTCTTTTATTTGCATTCCTGTGAGGTACTTATTTGATATAGGCATTGAAGTTATTTGTACAAATTTTATACTATCATTTTATTCTGTTATTTGACAAGCAGACGAAATCTGACTTAAATCTCCTATTTTTCAAATTTCAGTTTCACTGCTGTCTGGCAAATTCCTGTTAAATTCATAATAATGTCAGATAACTCATGCACATTATAATTTATCTGAGAGATAATGCATATTCAGGCCCAATAGATTCTGGGTATGTTTTAGTCTATACAGGGTTTGTGCATTCTACAGGTATGTATGAATGAAAAAAAGAGATTATTTGATTAAAATTTATTTCTGTGGATTGCACATTTCATACATCACCAATACACTGACAAAGTTACACAAAATAGGAATGTTACATTATCTGCTTGAGGCACTAACAATCAATGGTGCGGGTACATATCTAAGTGCACTGGATAACACAAAAACAAACATGGATTATAACATTATACAAACATTTTTGTTACTGATTAGTGGATCAATTACGCGAATTTGAGATCAAATAATTACTAAGACCGGTTCCTACAGTTTACAAGCAGCTAGTTTTCTAGTATGTAAGATATCAAGGCATTATTCATAAGACAATCATACCCTAGTTTTAGCATTTAACTATTAGATAAATATCGTTTTTCTATTCTGATTAATTAGCTAAAGCACACTATTGTGGGTAATACTATACTATTATAATATACGATATGGTCGGGTTTATAAACCTTATAGGTAGGAAAGACGGCGGTTTTATTATATTTATTGACGCGAAATCTACACCAGCTAAATATGTTATAATATTAAATAACAGTCACAGACCCTCTCTCGAAGTTAACATCGTATACCACTTATAACAGCTACCTTGTATTTGTACAACTTACATTTCATATATTGAATAGATCTTAAGGTAAGATTTCACATCGATAAATATACAAAAACGGCAAGTAGATAGCCAAAGGTCTAGTAAAACGCTATAAGGGTTCTATCGGCTTATACGCCTAGCGCATATCACTTAAACACCTTTCCCAATGAAGGTATATTAATTGAAACTATCTCACAGCTAAACATGATTGAAATGATGAAACATCTAATGAAAGCAGATTGTAGCAAAACTTGGTGTTTAAATTCAAATTGAGCGTGACCTATAGTCCAATTAATATGACTATAATAAATCTAATTTTAAAACTATTCATCATCGTTACGTAACAATAAATGTAACAAGATTCCAATAAGAATTTTAATAGCGAATTAATGATTCAAACGTATTAATAATTTAATAGTTGTTATACTACACAAGTAGTATTAGTACCACCAATGAGCGTTCAAAAAGTCGAATGTAGGGGACAGCTTTTATGAGATAAATTCATTACATTTATGCAAAAATCAAAAAGTATTATGTTGTCAAACAGCTCCTCGAATAAAGCAACTCACAGTGATGCAACATTTAAATAAATATAAAACTTAACTATAATTTAAAAGTTCCATTCATTTATAGACTTTCGCTTTACATCATTCCATACCACATCTAGTGTTAATCTACCTATTCTATTTAGCGCCGAACTTGCTGGCGGGAGGGGGAGGTGGTTGCGCGTACATGTTGTAGTAACTGGTGGGGGGAGGGACCGCGAACCCTGGCGCCTGGTTGTTGAAACCTTGGCTCTGGTTATTGAACCCTTGGCTTTGGTTGTTGAACCCCTGGTTGCCGTAACCTTGGCCGTCCATGCCGCCGCCCCGGCCTCGGCCGCGCCCTCGGAACCCGTTATCTTGTCTGAAGGAACCTTCCCGGGATGAGCCGTTGTCCCGGTTACCAAAGCTAGATCTATTGCCGAATGAGCTTTGATTTTCGAAATCGTTGTTAGAGTCGTCCCACCTTGAACCTGGTGAATCATTTTAGTTAGCATCTAATAACATATTATGTTGAATTATTTTTGAACTGAATGTGTGTTTAACCTTTATAATGTAGTAGTGATATATACTAGTGCACAGATTATAAGAAGCTGACACAAATATGTATACTAACTCCTCTCCCCTCCGAACCGTCCGCCTCGGCCGCGAGGTCCGTCTCGTCCGCGGCTGTCACGTCCCCGTCCTCGGCCGCGGTCTCCGAAGCGACCCGAGCTCTCGTCACGGTCGCGGTAGCGGTTACGACCTGGAGGAAAAAGAAGATTTAGCCAACATTTTTAAAATTTCAAAATGTCTTTTCTCGTTGTAGATTTATTTTACACATGTTTTTGTGGCACCTTCTATGATATTTTTCGTATCACTCTTGATCGATTAGGCAAAAGTCAACTGATAAAAATGACTGTGGACTAGAGTGCGACGATTGAGAGTAAGCCTTTATGACTGTGTGTGCATTTCTTACCGAACTTCCCCTTGAATCCCACGCCACACTGCGCCAGCTCCATCAGTTTAGGGTTGATCACCTGATTGGCTTCCTGAAGCACTAACATCAAATCTTTGGCCTGCAAGTAAAATATAAAACATAAGAGCTTTGAATAATCTTTGGAACAGGTTGTCATAAAACGAATCAATGATTTGTAATCATACACATCCATTCCAAAACACGAACTCTAACTAATATTTGCTTGAACAAAATAACTTGAATTTTATTTATACACTCAGCGGCAGAAAAAGTGGCCCAAAGCAAAACTACGATAAAACTTTTTAGAATATCAATATATGGTTACTATTTTGGCTATAACTATTAGTTAAACAGTTTATACACAAGTTTAGTTACAATTTACACTAAATAGTCGTAATGTTTAATCAAAAATGGGAAAAATTAAAAAATACAGCTTTTGTCGAAATCGCTTACTGAAAGTTTTTGCAAAAACCTAATTCTGCACCAAAGAAAAAATCTAGTTTATACCGCGTGTTACCTCCTCTAGCATTTATGGTGACCTGCATGCATTCTGGCATGCTTTGGAGGATGTTTTAATTACTTCTTGAAGAACTTTATCCCACACTCTGACTAGAGCGGTTCTTCGCTCACCAAGTGATTCTGGTGGGTTGGGCAGTGCGCATACACTGTTTTTTAGCATGTGCCAGACATGTTCTATGGGGTTGATGTCTGGACTGCGAGCAGGCTAAGCCAGTTTTTGAATCCCGATATCAGCAAGGTGCGATTCCACAACGCGGGCGCTATAAGCGCGCGCATTAAACTGCATTAGAGTTAATCCTCCCGACCAATGAAATCCATAAGTGGTACAACATGGTCTTGGAAGATTTCTTCAGTGTACCCGGCTGCTGTTAGGCGCTGATCTACGATGGCAAGCTCCGTACGTGCCTCCAAACATACACCTCTCCATACCAGAACAGACCTACCTTTGTAACTGACCGTCTGACGTGTTGTGTTGGGAAAAAACCGTCCTTAATGGCGTCTTTACACTCTCTCACGACCATTTGGTGCTCTTAATGCTACTCTGCACTCATCGGTTAACAAGAACTTGCTCCATTGGTCGATAGCCAATTCACATGTTTACGAGCAAATCGTAATCGCGCAACTCGATGGTGTCTCTCGAGTTCTGGAACTCGGGTTGGTCTTCCTGTCTGTAAATTACGTTTTTTTATCCTTCGCCTCATGTTCCGTTCACTAAGAATGACTCCGCGTGCCGCTTGAAGCCTCTAGTGAATCTCAAACGCTGTCAGAAAGCGGTTTCTCAGCACCTCGAGGTTAACAAATCGGTCATCTGTTGCGGATGTACATCGTGTTCGTCCAATTCCTGGTCGCCGCGTGTAGAGACCAGTCTCACGATACCTCCTAATCGCAGACCTTAAAGTGGTACGCGATACATTGAAAAATGCAGCCACCTCTCAATGGTAATGGCCCTGATCGGACAACAAGACCACCTAAGCCACTTGTTCAGCAGTAAGTGGCATCTTCAAATCTTTTCTAAAATCTGAATAGACCAATAATCAATAAAAATCATAAAGAAAATCGTTTCCGTGCAGCAATATTTCAAAATACAGAATTCAACTGACCTCTCGAATCAACACTGAATTCAGTTCTAACACACATTGTTAGAAAAAGTCATCCGTCACTTAAATTAATCTGAAATTCAACACTTCATAACACTAAACAGATCACTTCGCAACTACTTACAACAATATATCTTTCATATATTACTTAATTTGTTTACAAATTCACGATAAGCGCTTGGGCCACTTTTTCTGCCGCTGAGTGTATTTATATGTAACCACAACTTTATGACATCATGAACCCATGATGTCTTTCTAGCTACAACTGCCTTGCTAATGAGTATATTTAAATTAAAGAAAGTGTAAACACATACCTTGGCGGAGTTGTTAGGCGTGAACAGAGTATAAGCAGTGCCGGTGTTGTGCGAGCGGCCGGTCCGTCCGATGCGGTGCACATAGTCCTCCGAGTTGTTGGGGTAGTCATAGTTTATCACAAACTTCACGTCCTCCACGTCTGCACACACGCAACATAATGTTAAACACATACACACACTATATTTAAGAACAATATGTCATATTATGTATGTAATGTATTTTGTTATTTTATAAGGTTTGTTTGAGAAGAGTAATTCCATCAAACATGATTTAATAAAATTGAAGCTATAACAAAGTACATAATATGACTCAAAAATTTAATTACTAACAATAAATTGCATAACAAGCTCCGAAACCTTTTAAAGTTTTATTTTATATGACACAAGATGTTAATATTCTAAATCTGTTTTAGTACAAAATACAACCAGGCTCTGCTTCATTCATAAACTAATCAAAAAACTATTGCGTCAAGTATTTAAAATCAAATATGTTTTATCAAGAACACTCATCTCAAACAGCGAGCCGACACTGTTGTTCATCGTTAATACAAATTAAACATTTCTCATAAACGCGCTCATGCATTTTTTGTTGCATTCCACAGGCCGTCGATGCAGGTTGACGTCGAGATGATCGTGGCTAAAAATGCATGACCGCGTAACTCAATATTAATTAGTCAGTTATGCAACAAAAGGTAAATAATATAACAACAGGATCGTCACCATAACTTACAACACACAATAGTTACCTTATAGATGTCGCTGGTGTGGCCGAGGTCACGGAGGTCAGCTGGAAATAACTGTATTATGCCCGTCAGTGCCGGAGTGTAAGGCCAAGAGTCGGTGTGCTGACTTAACGCGCCCTATGGCGTCAGGTTGCGTAGGGCACTTCTTAAATCTCTCATGACAGATAACCAAGCATGTATTGCTCCAAATGGCCGGTTAAAGCTTTTTCAAAATATCCGATGACAATTCGAGAGCTGAACCCGAATGTGTTACTAAATTAATTGATATAAAAAATACTTTTGAAGAGTTTAGTATCAGCTGTTACGTGTCATTGACCGCATTCCCATCGTTTATAGTTAAGGATTTTGTGTTTGAATTGTATTCAGTTTCATATACCGACAAATTCAGTTACACATTCAGACTAACTTCAAAAAATATCACCAGCTATTTTGAAAACACCTTAGAAAATGAACCCCCAAACTACTGTTTACAATCTCTCAAAGATCATGTGTTAATTTCCCCAGATATTAGAGGCAGCATGCTCTTAATAAAACAGTGTGCGCCGACAGTGTTATGCTGTCAATAGTTGTAGTTTAGTGTAAGTCAGCAACACACCGATACTAGCCGTAAACACTGCACGCATGCGCCTCTGAAAGCAAAAACATCGAGAATAATGCCGAGTCAGTCATGGAAATTTATTCTTTATTATTATCGGGCTAGGATTATCATTATGATAGATTTTTATTACGAATAAACACTGTAAATTCACATCAAACGTATTTATATGCTAGATCGTGCTACGAAGCATGTTGGTTTGTTTTGTAGTAATAAGTTGCTAGCGTTTTGTTTGTGTTCAAGCTTGTAGTGTGACGATCACGTCAGTGATGAGATTTGGAGCATAGCAGTCGAGGTTATTCGGTCATGGCTTGCGAACAGAACGAACTAGCAAAAAATACTCCTAGCAAGAAAAGGAATCGAAAATAACTGCACTTTTCAATCAAAATAATACGAGTTACATTCGACGTGAATTCACAGTCATTGCTATTTGCTAATGGTAAAATTTTATCAGTTTGTAATTAAGTTGTTTTAATAATTGGTAATAAATATCTACCACCTGAAACAATAGTTATCGTGGCCCGAGAATATTATTGTGTGGTATCTTCGTACCATTGCTTTATCACTATGTGGCGATCTTGTTCCAATATTCACTTTTCACCACATTATACAACTTATAATACGGTCCAATACATAATAATATAATCCTAACAACATTTCCAAGTGATTTTCTCCTATTTTTAAGTTTTCTTGTGAATACTGGAACCTATGCTTACGGTTGCGTGCAAGCAACTGTGTTTATATAATATTTTAGCAATGGCATCATACCTCCGCTACGCCCCTGACTTCTCTTAGACCTTTATAACACCCCGGAGGAACAGTGCGAGAACAATCACTGTTTATATCACAATTCACATAACATTTAATATCTCGCAACTGCTTCTACAAATCTTTTGTTTGATGCCCTCATCAAATTGGCGGGAAAGATCACCACCATAGACTATATTTAACTTTTTAAAATTGGTGGCACAAACATAAGATAGTTACTTCTGGGCAAGTTACAGTGACATGAATCTTTTTGGCAATCGACTAAGTAAAATTGACTAATCGAGTGCTGTAGCCCTATCGCCTAACTTTTTTTTTGAGCTGTCTATGTTTTGTTGTATAGTATGACTTACCAAGGCCGCGGGCCGCTACGTCTGTGGCGACGAGTATGCCGCCCTTGGACAAGCGGAACTGGTTCAGAACGTAGTCGCGGTCCTGCTGGTTCTTGTCGCCGTGGATGGACAAGGCTCGCCACCCGGCGCGGTTGATCGCTTTTGTTATTTCATCCACCTAATAAAATACTTTGCTAGACTAATATTGCTAAGCTAACTCGTAAAGAAACTTTGCAATGAACATTCTCTGATGACTGTTCTTAACCAGTAATTGTCATGTATTGTTGCTATTGCGGGTATTTGTCATATTACATTTTACAAGTGATCACTTACCCTTCTCTTAGTCTCAGCAAATATAATAGTCTTAGTTTCTTCCTCCGAGGATATCTCAGACAGCAAAGTGATGAGCTTCTCATTCTTCTCCCACTCTTCACACACGTCCACTATCTGCAGGATGTTGTGGTTGGCTGATAGAGACAGGGAGCCGATGTTGATCTGAATGTAGTCATGCAGAAACTCTTCTGCCAAGTTCTGAACTTCTTTGGGCCATGTTGCTGACCACATGAGGACCTGGAAGGTAGCAAAAAAACATGTTTTATTATATTACAGTCAGACTGGACCCAATTTAGGTTATTATCTACAAATGAAATGTCTTACAAGACTAATAGAGTAATTACATATTTTTCGAGGGTCCCACTTGATGAATATAATATTTAATTTTTTTATTGTCAAGGCCTTTAATCTTTATGCTTCAACTTAAGAGCGAGAATCAATGTTGTGTAGGCTATCAAAAGCCAGTGCATTACAAGAATCTGTAGTAAAAACTTTCACAACTCATCAGACAGAGCTAAATTGATGGCTGAGCCTAGTCATAAGTATTTGTTAAATTGCGTTTTTTAGAGTAATAATATGTACCCACCTGTCTGTCAGGTCGGATCTGCTCGATAATCTTCCGGATCTGTGGCTCGAAGCCCATGTCAAGCATCCTATCAGCCTCGTCCAGTACTAGGTATGTGCAGCGACGGAGATTTGTTGTTTCTAAACAAAAAAAACAACAAATTAATAAAACCCCTTATCTGTTTCGCAAGACTGTAAGAAGTTGTATGGGTGCAATTAGACTATATTTTAACATATGTATAGGGATCATTTCATATAAAGACTATTGCAGTGTATTTGAGATCTTAAAGTCATGACTGTTTAGAAATAATTGTTGATTTATTTAATCAAGCATCTTGACATTCTCTGATGTTGATTATAGAGTAAGATCCCAGAGCTGCCAGACCTACGTCATTTTAGCAAAGCTGAAACTTTGAGGATTGTTAGTATAAAGGGTCTGTTAAGAGGTATGCACATCCACTACCTTGAAAGCGGGGCCGTTTCTGAGGTAGCGCGGAGTGAAGGTGCGTAAAAAACGACCCAACCCACGTTATAGTAGCAAAGTTGGTTTTCAGATATGTTATTAATGATATTATGTAGAATTAAAATTGACTATTGCCAGACCGTTTCCCGGGGCCATTACTTCTGCCAGACGCCTTAAATGTTATAAAAAAATGAGGTCAACTACGTCATAGTAGCAAGGCTAAATTTTATATATGTTATTAAAGGTACAATTTTAAGACCCCCTGTATGCGGACAGACCATTCCGCAGGGCCCTTCGTCCCCTAGACGCCATTAAACTTTCCCTATGAGTGCGAGAGTAAGAGCATTATTCATACGCATAAATGAAAAACAATGAATTAAAAAAATAAAAATTGAAAAATTATTGAATACTAACTGACCCGCGCATCTTTGCTTGCGTCACTTAAGAGAAATAGGTCAAAATGTTACATAAACGGGTTATGTAACATTTTTCACTGGTACTCTGCTCCTATTGGTCGTAGCGTGATGATATATAGCTTATAGCTTTTCTCAATAAATAGGCTATCCAACAGTAAAATATTTTTTTATTCGCACCAGTAGTTCCTGAGATTAGCGCGTTCACACAAACAAACAAACTTCTCAGCTTTATAAAATTAGTATAGATTAAAAGTACTTGGAATGTTTAGGAAGATAAGTAACATTATTTTGGGAATTATTTTAAAAATTTATTTGCTGGGCTTAAAATGCTAGGACGCTTTATATGAGCATTACTCCAGACACCCGCAATATAATTTGCTCGTCGAAATTGTTGAAACAATTCAGATTTACAAGGAGGTAAATGGAGAATGTTACTAGGTATGCCAAATCGCTTGAAATTTTGACTCAGTAAAGCCTGTACATGTACATGAAAACTAGTTTTTGTTTTAGTCAAAAATACCAAGTAGTTTTGATTTTACAAGCATTCAAAGTTTCAAAAAATATCGAGTCCCGCTAACAGCGTGACGTCATACTACACCATGCTGCGCGGGCCGCGTCCCGCTTAATATCAAGTCTACAGCCGTAGATATAATAGCTTATGCAGTATTTTGTTGTGTTTTCGTCTGCTTATTACATTTAAAGTGTAATAATAGTAAATATTATTAAAAAAGACTATGTGAGCCAGACTTAGCGTAATGTACAATGACGTCACACCGATTCGCGCGGTTACAACTAGTTTTACTTATAAATCGGAAACTAATTGACGTATCAAAGTAATTCTTTCACTAGTATTTTTTATTTTTAACAGAGAATATGGAGAGCTAATAATCCAAATTTGTTAACATTCTCCATTACTTGCGTCGAATTTTTTAACATTTTGCCGGTGGAATTTCTCATTCACATCGCCGACTGTATACGTGTTAATGAAAAGTTGTAGCCGTGCAGCATCTACATCAATTCAGCTCAGACCATTTAAAATTTTAAAGAAATCGCCAGAATATCAAGAAGCTTTTGTTCAATTCGGAGAAGTTGAATTATCTATTGATAAAGCGAAGGAACAAAATATATTTGATGTAATTCAAAAATTTATCTGCGAGTTATATAATGTTCCCGGATTAATTGATGTAGATGCTGCACGGCTACAACTTTTCATTAACACGTATACAGTCGGCGATGTGAATGAGAAATTCCACCGGCAAAATGTTAAAAAATTCGACGCAAGTAATTTACCTCCTTGTAAATCTGAATTGCTTCAACAATTTCGACGAGCAAATTATATTGCGGGTGTCTGGAGTAATGCTCATATAAAGCGTCCTAGCATTTTAAGCCCAGCAAATAAAGGGTGGGTTCTAAAGGATAACCATTATCATTTTAAGTGGTTTGATGGTGACTAATTGCCAAGTTCCGTAAGCGAATCACTTGAAAACGAATTAGGTATTTTATTTTAACTATAAATTATTTCAATATACCTACTTGTAACTGTTTTCAACATCATTACCTACATTTTTTTTTACAGAGAATTCAAGTAACAATGAAGACGATGGTGGAGATGATTTAAATATTAAATTTGATGAGGGAAGTAAGAGCTCAGATAATGATGATGACGATGAATGACTACAATTTTTTTTTCATAATTTTTGTGAATAGTGTAAACCATATCTATTTTTAAAATAATTCCCAAAATAATGTTACTTATCTTCCTAAACATTCCAAGTACTTTTAATCTATACTAATTTTATAAAGCTGAGAAGTTTGTTTGTTTGTGTGAACGCGCTAATCTCAGGAACTACTGGTGCGAATAAAAAAATATTTTACTGTTGGATAGCCTATTTATTGAGAAAAGCTATAAGCTATATATCATCACGCTACGACCAATAGGAGCAGAGTACCAGTGAAAAATGTTACATAACCCGTTTATGTAACATTTTGACCTATTTCTCTTAAGTGACGCAAGCAAAGATGCGCGGGTCAGTTAGTATTCAATAATTTTTCAATTTTTATTTTTTTAATTCATTGTTTTTCATTTATGCGTATGAATAATGCTCTTACTCTCGCACTCATAGGGAAAGTTTAATGGCGTCTAGGGGACGAAGGGCCCTGCGGAATGGTCTGTCCGCATACAGGGGGTCTTAAAATTGTACCTTTAATAACATATATAAAATTTAGCCTTGCTACTATGACGTAGTTGACCTCATTTTTTTATAACATTTAAGGCGTCTGGCAGAAGTAATGGCCCCGGGAAACGGTCTGGCAATAGTCAATTTTAATTCTACATAATATCATTAATAACATATCTGAAAACCAACTTTGCTACTATAACGTGGGTTGGGTCGTTTTTTACGCACCTTCACTCCGCGCTACCTCAGAAACGGCCCCGCTTTCAAGGTAGTGGATGTGCATACCTCTTAACAGACCCTTTATACTAACAATCCTCAAAGTTTCAGCTTTGCTAAAATGACGTAGGTCTGGCAGCTCTGGGATCTTGGTCCATTAGACATAGTGACTTCGTTACAATAGATTAATTTAACTAAGTGTCTGTAATTAATCTCTGTCATGTTATTCGTAACAATCAACGAAAGCTGCTAGCGACCGCCAGTTCTAAATGTCATGTTTCTAATGTGTGAGAATGACTCACACATTCTCTGTTAATAGTACCTAATGAGAGTATGTACATGTTCTACTTTCACGCATCATAATATACTAGCGGCTAGCCCATTGTCACGACATACAAACAGTCTCTCTATTCTTTACACATACTAAGCAACGGAAATTAAAGCATGCCTAACTTTCTAAGGTGTTTTCAAACTTGCAAAGTAATATCTTAATTCATTATCTTAATTACTTTTTAAGGTTTTAGGTTGCATGCAACATTTAGGACGCAAAGATAGCAATTTATCAAGATAACTAGTTTAATAATTATCATTTTTCTAATCATCGAATCCAAGTTTTTCAGGCTGGAAATAGTCACTATTCATTATACTATAAAACCAATCATCTTTCATAGTAAATGGTGTACAATACCAATCAAAGCAATTCCAGTTTATTATGGTTTAAAAGCTTACCTTTCTCTAAGAAATCAATAAGTCGGCCAGGAGTAGCAATGACAATTTCAACTCCTCTTTCCAAACACCTGCCTTGCGGTCCCTTGGGTGCTCCACCGAATATACATGTGTTGCGCACTTGTACGCTCTGACCAAAGTCATTGGCAACCTGGAGAATGAAGCATGCTGTTAAATATCAGAATAATATGGAAGATTTCGCCTCCGAGCCATGTAAGAGCAGATAAAAGATAAATTTTCGGATTCAGATCATGTTTGTAGGCTGTCTTTTAAAGAATCTAAGGTCACTTTATGAATAATTTCTATATTTTACAGTTAATATATGGGTCGGTAAAGTATCAAAATTATCTGAAACAATGGTTGGAGGTTTTAATCAACTTGTTTACTGAGTAAAGATACTATTACTCAAGTCTCTACTTCTCTTATCTGCATTTACATGATAAAATGAAAAGAGCAGTACCAAATAATAAACAAACCATATATAATAGTAGGAAACAAGAAAAAATATAATATATCTACTGGATGTGTGCTATGACTATATTATGTCATAAATTTCAATCATCTTAGATTTCAGGGCCTAAACTTGCAGATACACTTTGTTTTTACTCCCACCACTAAATCTTACTTCAAGTTATTGCTTTTGAAAAATTTGGTGGTGAGATGTTGTCACTCTGTGATAACTGGAGGTGAGGTGAATACTGCTTTTCAACATAAATACTATGCGAGGCTGACCACAGTGAAGCACTAATAGAACAAACAAAAATAAAATAATGCCCAACTAAAAATAAAAAGGTTACGTTCAGAAACCTCACCTAGTAAACAATAAATTTAGAATTTGGGAGAACATTCAAAAAAATTATTGAAAAAACATGTCAAATTCAGTTTTGAACAGGTTTTCGAACATAGCCTGCCTGCGATAAGCTAAGTTCTACAAATGAAAGGTAATTTAATAAATTTACTATGTCCAAGTCGCTCGGATTGTCGGTCATCTCCGCAGCGATTCCATTCATTGAGATCAACGCCTGGAGTAGCACAATGAAAAACAAACTCATCTTATATTTCTGGTATTAATGTCAACATTATTCAAGTCAGGTAACTTGTTAATTTATATATCAGGCAGCTCTATGTCAGTCCAATGGCAGGTCTAATTGTTATAACAACAGCTTTGTTTACAAAACTAGTAAATACAGTAATTACCTGTTGAATCTGTTGAGCGAGCTCTCTGGTAGGAGCCAGTACTAGCACTATAGGGCCCTCGTCTCTCAATAACCTTGGTTGGTTGATTATGTGGACAATGGCAGGCAGGATGTAGGCAAGTGTCTTCCCAGAACCTGTCTGGGCGATTCCCACTAAATCTCTCCCTGAAAGAGCTATGGGCCAGCCCTGAGCTTGAATAGGAGTTGGGTGTGGGAAACCTTGCTTTAATATCTCCTTCATGGCATAGTCGGGGAAGCCACCTTCTTCGAAGTACATGCTCGGTGAAGGAACGTCACGCCCTTTCACTGTGATCTGATGTTGACTGCGGTATGCTTCTACTTCAGTCTGATTACGCATTTGAACGTTTGGATGCGGCACATAAAAGTTTTTCTGGAACGGCGTCAATGTAATTGTGTCCCAGCGGACTTTCCTTAGGTTACCGCCTGGTTGATCATTTTTAAAGTTGCCCCCTCGAAAATCGTCTCGGCCACCACGACCTCCGAAGCCTCTACCACCGTCCCGGCTTCCTCGCCCTCCATCACGGCCTCCGCGGCCACTGCCAAAGCGGCTGCTGCCTCGCTCTTGTGACCTATCACTAGATCGACCTCCTCGCGAACCGCCCCTGCCGCCTCCACGGCCACCACGGGATCCACCGCGTCCACCTCCACGACCACCACGCCTGTCGTCATACCTGGATATGAAGTGCATGATAAATAATACAGACTTTACAACGCAAATGAAACTGGGCAGAATCGGCAAACTTACATCTTCACTTTTCTCTACGCACGGAATCTGTTCTGGACACTAATATACTATAGGCTTATATGCACAACAAGATACTTATTGATAAATTACGCTTTCTTATTGGTAATTAGAATTCCTAAAAAAGATTTGGCCTAACAAACATTCAGTTTAGCTTCACCAAATGCCAACTCGCCGCCATATTGTCATATTTGTCTTCTATTCTCTGACGTTTACTATTATTTCCGGTGCACAGTGGGTCAAAAAATATTTTTTTTATTAAAATATGTAATTAGCGTAAGATTAAATATACTAAAATTATCTTTGTAATTATTTCTTTTAATTTTATGCTATAATATTACAGAAATTTCCATATTCTACTTAATAAGTAGCTGTTGGATCTCAATTGGATCGACTTCCGTTCTCAATAGCAAAAGAGCACAAAATTTAATTTAATTTGCACAAAGAAAATAACTTTGAACCCTTGACATTAGTGATTGGCATTTACCTTTCGCATACGTATACACTGAAACCATGAAACGGTCGAGGTGCAACATTATGAACACAATAAAAGTAGTTGGCACAATGCTACATTTTAGCTAACGTCTATGAATCATCAAAATTAATTTTAAGAATTAAATTACATTTACACAAACATGCTAAAATCATTTACATTAAAATACGAAATTCCGAATTTGTGGCTTGCTACCCAGTTAGTTTTACGATTTATTTCTTCCTATTTACCATAACAAAAGAACTGAAGTCCCTAAAATATCGATCAAACATAGGGAAACGCTTTCACACTTATGCAGTTCGGGTGGATGTAGTCATATTTATTTATTTACGCCATGGATGCTTCCGTGCCCGTTTTTGAGAAGCCTCATCCACAAATATCAGTGTTAGACTGGACCAGAAACATTCAGAGGCTGCAAAATGAGGCTAGGCTCCGTCGCTTTGAATCTTATGAACTAAGACAAAGGGCGAATCAACTGCGGAATGAAACTTCAGTCACAACAAGATGGGATAATTACGTTAACACAGAGCTCTTGAGAGATAGGTAAGAGTTAACTATTATAGTAGATTGATTACAGAAAATAATTATACACGGTTGTATATTTTACAGGATTTTCGAAGTCCATTCATGGCGCGAGAAACAACGGTTCACTCGGGAGTGTGTGAAGGATGAAATAAGAGCTCTCAAGGAGGAGAAGCATGCCACGGAACTGCACTTGGAATCGCTTCAAGTGCCTTTAATGGTGATAGCGTCATGTCTCTCTAATAGAGACCAGAGAGTGCCACCAGAGTTGACCAGGGACCAGCTGGGAGAGGAACTGAAAAAGGTTATCAATTGATTTATTTACAGCATCAGCAATTTTACGATTAAAACAGCCCTACAAATCTCGCTCAACGTTGGCTCAACTACGAAGAGCCACTGCTAGAATGCCACTGCAGACTGCTAAAGTAGTGTTATTACAGTGATTTTGGAAACGATTTCTTTTTCTTCTACGGGACTTCTAATCGAAACGATTTGACCTAGATTTTCTGTCTTCAAGTAATCATCTGCCTTCAGGAGCTCCATATAGCAGAGAACAGCAAACGCGTCCTCACCGACGTGTGTCACATGGGCTGGGAGAAGATCAAAGAATTGCAGAACGTGCTGTGTCGTCTAGAGCGAGAGATCAAGAACAAGGACGAGACCCTCGACTTGGAGTATCACGTCAAAGATCTTACCAGGGAGAGCTCGGATATCAGCTACAAATTGGACCCTACCAGGGTACCCACCGAGTAAGTTAAAGGATTGTGGTAAGGTTTTCTGCGCCCATTGTACTTACCAACTTGAATTCTGCGTATAATCAAGTTATGGGTTGTACCTACTACTGTAATTTTTTCGACGTTTCATTCTTTGCTGTGGATTTTGGTTTTGAAGACCTGCGATTGTTAAATAGGTACTTAGGTTTTTTTTTTTTTAAATGCATACTCGCTTAACTTATTTCTAGATCCATGACAGAAGAGAGCTACGTCCACTGCATCGAGAACACAATAAAAATCGCTGAGCAACTGATGGCAGAGTCTAAGAATCTTCGGGAGACCATGTTCAAGAGCAGGGAGACAGCCAGGAATCAGATGCACGCGCAGTGCCAACATGTGGAGCTGGTCATGAGGAGGAGGGTGTTTGATATACAGCGAGCGAGGAATGAGATGGAGTGGCAGAAATATAAGGTAAAGTGGTAGATCGGAGATACATTAAAATGAATGTGTTTCTCATTTGGTTGGCTATATATTTCCTGTGTTTAATTTCAGTTGGAACAAAATCTAGCCAAAGTAGACAAAGAGATAGAGAGTTTGAGAGCTGCTGTTCATGACAAGTTGAACCCAACCAAGTGTGTCGAGACACGCCTCGAAATGAGGACCAGACGTCCAGTGCTTGAGAGAGTTCAGGTAAGATGAAACTGTGATTTAATTAAAAACTTTTTATTGATTGTAGGTACTCGCAACTTTGGCAACTACGAATCAAAAAAATTAAACAGATGCCATTAAAGTTTTCTTTTTCTTTATATTTTTAAAAACAAATGGCTTTTTTGTGGATTTTTTGCATTAAATCAGCCTGTATATTTTCTCTTTTTCAAATATAAACTTTTTGGTTAATATACTTATGTAATTTATATCAAAAAAAAATCGATCAATAACTTTATTTAGGTCTCAACGTTTGATATTACTTAGTAATAACTACAACACGGCATTATTTCTCAGGATAAACCAATGAGAGGTCTCATAGAAGAATTTGAAAGAGTCCACACCAGTCATAACTTGCTAGAGAAGAAACTGGAAGATGCGCTGTACGTAAATTACGATACCTAGCTTAAAAAAATGGTAAGCAGCAAATGGTTCGCCATTAATTTAACTGTTTTCGACAGGACTACTTACCACGGGATGTACAACCACCATCAACGCGTGACCAAAGACCTTCAGTATAAGAACCAAGCTTTGGAGACGGATAGACGGCTGGTGGAAATACGGAAACCATTGCACGCTCCCGATGAGACAGAATTCAAGAGGAATGTCGGCTATTGTCATATGAGTGACGAATTAGTTCCCATGTAAATGGGCAATATATCGCTAGCTATTGTTCCGACTTTTGTCGCTTTAAATCGTTAAATTTTTGTGCTTAGTTGTTTGTTATGCTTGTTTTGTTTATGGAGCTTTTATTATAACTAGATGAGTTAGTAGAAGGTAGGATTAGAATGTTTTGTCTCATGTGATGTTTCGATAGGCATATTTCAGCGTTGAAAATATTTAAAACAAGACATTTTCTTCTTGAAAACTTTTAAAATCTACATTCCCGACTTTTCCCTCCAAATTTTAGAATAATATTTAAAATTAACTATCGTCTAAAAGGCTGTCACCATCAGCGGTCGTGTTCAAACATAGATTATATACAATTTTATTAACAAATAAAACGCATTTTTTAATAGTATTCTTTAATATAATATTTATTAACATAACAAGCACTGTGCTGAATTAATATATAATAATTATTAACATGTCATGACATTATTGTGACCACCATTTTATAACACCTCGGTAATTTTAAAATATTTGAAATAAAAATACACCATTCTTAGAACTTCACACAAATTTATTGGAATGAGTATTTTGAAGTGTATTTTTACATCAAGTTGGTTCAAGGCACTTGCTTAAGGTAACATTGTAGCGAAACTCAATGCATTAGAATGATTATAGAAATGTAGAGATATTTATGTAGATTTAGGTTTTTTTTTCATAGAAAGACAGTATTTGTAACTTAGATGAATCCTGAAACATTATAAATAAACCAAATATTACAATCAAATTAAACTAACACGTAAAATTTAAACAAATCTACCTATAATGATTAACGATTTTGAATATGACAAAAAGATTTTATTTCAGATATATTATTATTCAACTAATCTGGCTGTAATATTGTAAGTAGAGATATTTATCTAGAGTGCAATTATAATACCATAGATTTTATTGTCGTCTACTTAGATAAGTATAGTATTGTTATTCATGTTCACGACAAATAAATTACAAAAATACAAAAAAATAAGTAGAGAAGTTTATACTGTTAAGTTTAAGCCACATATTGTAGCGGAATACAACAAAATAATTATAAAAATTACCGTTTTTTATTTCTAATACTTTAAGACCTAGATAACAGTGCGCAATATAATCTAATTTTTAAATGTAACATAACATTACGCCTATTTTAGGGAACTGCCCTAAAAAGGTTTGGCAGAGGTGAATCACACCCATATTTTACGAGTTATGTTTGCTATTACATAAGATATCTAAAAATTAGTTTCTCTCAGCAAATTTATTCAAATGTTGACCTAAAATACAATCTTAAATAACATTCTATTGGTAAATATTTAAAACTTGTGCATGATCTTACTAAAATTTGGTGTTCATGTATTCATACTGTAAAAATAAATATTAAATGCCTTCGTAATTATTGTAATTAAGTTATTCGATGACCTTAACATGTAAGTGCAAAAAATATTCAATATATTTCGTTTAGTGGCATAACTAGGAACTTTAATAAGACTAAAATAGTAGTATAACATTACTGATTCGAGCATTTCAGTATTAATTTAATAATTGATGATAATTCTCCTCGTTCTTCCTTGTTAAATTTGGGAACAGCCATCACGTTATAAAGGCTAATATCAGCTAGTCTACTAAAGTTCATAATTATAGCACTAACACTTGATATGTGCATGTATTCAACAAAAACAAAACGTTACATGGACAGAACACAATTGTACTTCCCGCCAACTACGCCATGTTGACCATAGACAATATAGAATATTTTTTTAATGTACCGGCAGCAGCTCAGGCTTAGGTCCTACTTGTTCGTAAGCCTCGTCTAAAAGAGTACAGAGTAGATTAATATTGTCGTCGTTTAGTTTTCTGCTAGCGGCTAGTCTAATGGAAGGTTCAGGGCAGTTGACTTCTACGTCACGTAAGTACGCTGCGACGGCCATAGCGACGCCTTTCTCTAGGCAATAGTTGGCAATGTTGCGGAGGTAGGAGTGTTTTAGTCTGTCTGTGAGATCGTCCTTCTTGAGGTATACGTGCTTGATTGGAGAGATGTCATCGCCCCGGAATCTGAAGTGCTTTAGTTGAGATAGGGATCTGAAAGAAATAAAATTTTGTGTTACTAATAAGTAAGTAAGACTAATTACATAGTATTTAACGTTATTTAAATGGATATTTTATTATATATGAATTAAGCTAGGGAAGTTTCTAAGGATCGTACCAAGTGGCGTGATTTGGTCTCTGACTATCCCTTCGCGAAAAAGGCGTGATATATGCATGTATTACTTACTATCCGCTTTCAATTTGTATACAGCATAAACAAACAAAGAAATAGTAGGTACTAGTATATTTTACTTTATACTAGGTATTCCCATAATACTATTAAGTAAACATCGTAATAAACTGTACTAGGCGTTATAGTACAATGAGTCACTCATACCTTGAATTTATCGCATTAATATACCCATGTGGACAATATAACGTTATCAAACCGCGTGGTAATTCATATCACTGAGGATAATTTACAAACTTTAAACTGCATAGATTAAGCATTGAGATAAAATAACGAAATGAATGATTATTTTAGAGAACATTCCTAAGAAATTACAATTGAAAATCTAGTTCAAATAAGTTTCTTTTAGGCTTGCTACATACTTTGGTTCGGCATTGAACATCCTAGCCGTGCAACATAACCGAATATGTGTAGATAAACCCGATCGGCTGAAGCCGAATAACCCCCGGTTTTTGAGGTACATTTAGCGGTAGTTTATCTATTCAATAGTGTCAAAACTCATACAAAAAAAAAACGCTATTGAATAGATAAACTACCGTTAAATTTACTCAGAAACCGGGGTTAAGTCAGTCGAGTCGGTTTTGTTATTCAATAGATATAATCGAAACGAACGTGCCTAACTGATTCTGTGTAGCAAGTCTTACACATACATGGTAGTATATTAAATTGCTCTTCACTTTAGAAGAAATATGCATTAAGAATTCCTGTACAATATGTGTTTAGGAAGTAGTCTAGTGACCTCAATAAAGGGAAAGATTGAGGATAACTTTATTGAGTGCTGCTTTGTTTTGCTTAGATGTGTTTCCCTAATAAGGAAGTAATTAATAGAAAATGTTACTAGGCTTTTCCAAAAGACTTGTTATTCCCAAGCAATATATAAGACTTTGGACTGCCGACTGCTGAGGAAACTTGTGTAGAAAAGTTACTTAATTTTAAGAGAATTTTCAATTCTTTCTTCAGTTTTATGAAAGAAATAGAAACAGTTTGAATGAATAATACTTACTTGTTGAGTTTCTTAGAGTTAACATTAAGTTCTTCTATAATTGTAGGCTTTGCTTCTAAGATGTTCAGTCCTGAGATGGCGGCCTGAGTCAACATTGGAGGTAGCGAAGCACTGAAACAGTATCCTAAAACAAACAAAAACGTTTTTTAGATGCTGGCATAATTAAAGATCTTTGTGCAGGGGAACATTTAAATTTATGTTGTAGGCAGATAAAGCAATTACATTTTAAAAGCACTGTTTCGTAACTACGAAATGAGTTAAGTTACAAATTGCTTATTTCACAGTTTATGGTAGCAAATGAACAATGAATAATTTTATCTTGACATAAGGTACCATAGGCTCATGAAGTAATTTTCCTCAACAAATGGTGGTGATAAACTACTTACCAAGTCCAGAAAGTCTCTGATGTTCTACAATAAAATGCGTGCCAGCGCAGAAACCGCCAATAGTTGCAAACGAGTGTTCTAGAGAGCCGACAATAAGATCGATCTCGTCGCGAGGAACGTCTAGTAGCTCCGTGATACCTCGACCATGCTTGCCTACAACCTGCCAAAGAAAATAATAGCTTATAGACCTGGTTAACTTGAGTATACACAAAATAATATTTGAACAATAAGTCTAGCAATAAATAGGTACTTTTTTTTCACTATTCTGTCTGTGTATGCAGGAATAGCTGTCCCTAGCTTAATAAAAGGCTGTTTTCAAGTAGACACCCACCAGCCTTTCGTTAAGCAAAAAAAATGTTTGCTGGTGGTTATACATACGCTAGTCTTCCGCGTGCGTTCTGTATGCTATTCTATCAATCAAGAATAGTAGATGGACTGCTAATTGATCGACTCTTACATAATAGATACGAACTTGGCTGAATTTCTTCACTGATTGTACTAAATGTATTTGATTAAAGTGAGAATTGCTATTTATTGGGTGGAGCTACCTCAAATCAAATGTTTACTATAGAGGTACAACAAAATCATTCTCATAATACCTGATTAGATGGATAACCTGTATTATACCTACCTACTTTGTTATTCACTGCATAGCCGAATATGTACACAGTAATTTGCAATTTATTCAAATGTTGAATTGTTTTGATGCAAATAAATAATATAATATTAAAATTAAGTTGTGACTGAATCTAAATTAGTTTGATTCAAATTTTAATATGAATTATAATCTTATTTTCATTTTATATGCCATTTTATAACTATTATGCATCAGACTACAGTATTAAGTACTTACCCCAATAGTCAAACTCTCATCTAGAATAATCCTCAATTTGTACTTCCTGGCCAATTGGACCAACCGTTTCAAGGGGCACATTTCACCGGTATTGAAGTAAATGGCTTCAGCAATCAAGAAAGCCCTTCTCCGAGGGTGCAGCTCCTTCTTCCTGGCAGCTTCAGCCAACAACTCCTCAAGATGATCAGCATTGTTGTGTTTGAAGTAACGGACTGTGCTGCGAGAGGCATCTAAGCCTTTCTGGATAGCAAACCAGACACATTCATCACTGAAAGGAGGAGTTATGTTAGCTGTAGAGTTACATTATTTATTGTGTAGGGAATCTATTATGGCTTTGCAGAATCAGCACGAAAAAACCCTTAGTTTAAAACTGCTTCATAATTATATTTTAAAAGAAAATACAAGATTTTGTGATCAAAAAATTTAAGGTTACCAAAGTACAAGCTTTGTTTAATTCATAACCAGGTGAACAGTTGTAAAAAGATATTTACTTATTTATGAGTTATTTAAAAAGTCCTTATAAGTTTTGCCCTCTGATGAGTTAACCATCCATGACAGTTTTTGATGCATAACAACCTTGGTAAGTGAATCAGTGACTTATGAATATTTTGCTGTCACTTTACCAACATATTTGAGTTTGTTTTATTATAGATTAAAATTCCCTGAGAATTGTAATCTTGCTCCTAAGGGAATTTTAAGTTGCAATAAATATTTTTTATCCAAGGAAAGTGTACATCCTCATTCTATTATATCCTTGAAGGAAAAATAACCAGAATCTGAGGAACAAATTTTCCCTGCAGTTGAATGTGATTATTGAATCTAAGTTGACTTAATTAACAGTAGTTAGTTTTTATAAAACATTAAAATATTAGTACAGAACAAAAAATCATATGATCTATCATATTAAGATGAAGTAGCATACTTACACAAAGACAATATCTCCTCTCTTAGCATAAGCAGGTATAGCACTGGCAACAGTAGAGAACCCATAAGAGTAAACACAAGTCTCCTCCACCTCCAGGAACTTCGCCAGACGCTCTTCCAAGTCCAAGTGCACGTCTATAGTTCCATAAAACCCTCTAGGTCCACAAGAACCCACGCCATACTTGTCAAGAGACTTCAAAGCATCTTCAAGAATAGATTCCTCTTTGTCCAAGCTAAGGAAACTTGTAGCACTCACGTTCAACACATTTTCGTCAATTTTACCCATCAAAGGAGGTTCTTCCACCGTCACATCATGCTCTACTAAAGGCACAGGCTTCCAGTTTATCGGAGCACCGTTACACAGAGGATCGTACTCCTTAGATTTCTTCTTGCTCCAGAAAAAGTAGGTTGATATGGCTATGACCTGTAAACTGATTATTAGCGTCCACCATCCCGCCTGCAAAGGAATTTATTCATTGAAAAACTGCTTAACACACGATGAGTAATTAGTACCGAGAACGATCACTTACCATGTCGTACATGTCCACTAAAATCATCTTGTATAACTTTGTGTAGTGCCACTATATTGTTACGACTCGATAGCTTCGAGATATTATATTCTTGCTTCAGTAATAACGATAAAAAATGAAAATAATAATTTTGTAGCACCAGTGCTCTCTCGCACATCTGCGGCCGATCATAGACTGATAAAAATTCTCATTATTCTCAAGTTGACGGATTGGTGACAGCTGATAAAATGTCATAGACTTTATGAATTAGAGGTGTGAAAACTTACTAAATAATGCAACCAAAGCAAGGACTTAGTAGGGTGGAGCGGTGAGTTAATTGAAAAACCAATGTTTAAAAAGGCATATGAATAGATACCTTATAACACAACAACGCGGTAGGTTTTTGGTTAAGTAGATAAATACCTAAGTTAGTTGAGTAATTTCTTCTAATTGCAATACATGGTTTGGAAAAAATATTTTGACTACTTTCAGATAAGTATCCGAACGTGATGTATTTCCAAACAAGCAATGACATCAAATACGTCACTTGTCATATGATTGTCATGTTTTGAAAAGTGTACACACCTCACAACAAAATTAAATTACAGAGAATTTTATGAAATAATCGCAATGAATTTCGGTGGGACTTTAAGAGTGAATAAATTCGCTTGTTTCTCATTAGCCTTTATATTATTTCTGATAATTTATTGGCGTACCGGGGGCGCAAGTTATCCGCAAGACAAAAGTGATCTTGTTAACTTAAAAAGTTTATTGAAGGCGATAATTCAGGCGACTGAACGTGGTGGGAAGAAAGTAAAAGAGGGTAAAAACCATGAACTTAATATTAAAAGTAAAGGTAAGACGTTAGAAGGGGTTATTGATCCTGTAACGGACGCCGACTACGCCTCGCATTGCGCAATGTACTACGGGTTGAAAAACACGTTTCCGAAGCTCACTGTGGTATCTGAGGAGCACTCGAAGAGTGACTCGAGTTGTGAGAGCCAGCCAGCGATAGACTTAGACAAGGTACTCGAAGATCACAGGATAGTGGAGTACATGAATGATGAGCTGGTGTATGTGAAGGATGTTACTGTGTGGATAGATCCGTTAGATGCGACCAAAGAGTACACAGGTAAATACATATTATTTGCATTAATTAACAAAGTAATTGAAGCAACAAACATGTTTAATTTCAAATCGTAAGTATTCATAAATACATACAAGTTCATATTCATATTTTTTTATACTTGTCCTTGTCAATCATACGTCGAATATGTATGCTAATCAAATAATAAATAGTCATGGGCACAAACTGAGTAAAAACAGGGATTTCATATGAGTTTTATTTAGTACTGTATCTTATTACATATGGTACTAGATAAAATTTTCTCTTTCATATTATTTTACCTTGAATAACTGGTCAGTGCTCTCACCATATGAGAGAAACCTATTGCATTATTGGATCTAAATAGTTAAATGATTTATGGTTATTTTCAACATAATAATAATAATATGTATCAAGTAAAGTATAAGTAAATCTTGTAAAAAGCATTACCTATAATTTATCAATTGCAGATAATTCTGCAATATACCATCTGATTTAAATTATTGCAATTTATTTGTTTTCACAGCTAAACACCACACAAAAGCATGTTTATTTTCAGTCTGTACAAATTTTACTTATGTTACAATGTAAGCAGTTTTTAATTGCAGTTATTGTTTCAAAATGAAAAATGTTATTCTAATTGACACACTTGTCTGATATTCACATTATTGAATATTACCACTCTTTTTAAAATTATTAAGAATAAGTACAAAGGATGGGTAAATTTTCCTTTCACAGAGGAAGTAATTTAATTCAATAACTAATAACACAATATTGTTGTGATACAGTTAGTATTTCATCAAGTCACTTATTAAGGGACTATGCACACGTTGTGCGCGTGTTTGTAGCGATACTCACGCTAGCACGCACACCGTCGTTGTCGACGTTAACGCAGTGTGCATAGGGCTTAAGAATAAATTGTTAATCACACATAAGACTTCTAAAACATAGAATCAATAAGCACTAAGAATAACTAATTTTGATACAGCTATTTGTACACCTTTCAGATGTGAAATCGAACCTACAATCCGCACGGGGCGAATTAATTGCCAACCACTATAACCACTGCACCATTGACATTGCTACATAAAGATAAATACAATTTTCGGTATAATTTCCAGAGTCACTATATCAATATGTGACGACGATGGCGTGCGTGGCGATCCGGGGGGTGCCGATCATCGGCGTGATCCACTACCCCTTCCACGCGCGCACCTACTGGGGCTGGTACACCAAGAAACACTCCAGCAATATACCTACTGTTGAACATGTGAGTTGGACTGAATTATACACATATTATCAGGATAAATCACTTAAAAATAGGGTTTGTGATTATGTAAACAATAGTAAACATTTACGCTGCTTTGAATTTCTCGCAGTTTATTCTATAATGATGTTAGAAGTTCAGTCTAGATTAAAAATGCGATGTTTGTATCCACAAGATACGCCACGGTTATCGCTTTTAACCACTGAGCCATAAGCAATAAACACTACAAGAGCCTCTATTACGTAACACACCTTACCGCAGTCGGCTAAATCGGTCGTAAAAAGCAATCCATGTTTCCCGATTCGAAGCAATGCGAAAATGTTAATGCAATTCGAATGCAATACAAATATATCTCGCCGGGAAAAGGTTGATCAAAGACCATACCATAGAAGGGAATAGAACCTAAAATCATGCATGTAGGTTTCTATTTTTACCGTAGGTAAAGATTATTACATAAATCTCATATAACAGTTACAATAGTAAAACCACACATTTGATTATGTACGATTAGGTTTGCGTGACTCCTATGTGACTAACAATGTAACTACATACAATACAATACAACCATTGTTATTGCTTCCTACTGAATTGTAAACGACAAATACATTTAGCGATGTATGAATGTAGAATTAGAAAGTGCGATCTTTTGAATAAATTGCTGATTGAATGATAAAACTAACAATCAGATTTGATAAGTTGCTTCTATCATTGAACCCCTCTATCCATGTTGACTTTTCGTACTTTCCTTCGATCACCTAAACGTATGTTCAATAAGGGTACTGTAGCTAGATTCTCTACTACTATCGACTACCGACAACCGGCTAGCTATCGATGAATTTTACAATAAATTTTGTTTAGCGCCTCTACCGTTCTCGGTAAGAACTATTTTGGCAGTACATCTTAAATGTCAGACTCTCGATAGACTACTGCTGAGTTGACAAAACAATTCCATGGCTGAACGAAACAGCTAGAGCACAATCAAATTATTGCTATTCATAGTGGAAGCCATAACATTATTCTTATGAGACATACTTATATTTACAGAAAGAGGAACACAAAGAGCATCCAACAGTGGTAGTATCTCGCTCTCACGCCGGCAAAGTCATAGACATTGCCAAAGAAGCGTTCGGAGAGAAGACGACCGTGACGTCAGCGGCCGGCGCCGGGTACAAGGTCATGGAGGTCGTGAACGGCACAGCTGACGTATACCTACACGCTACAACAATAAAAAAGTGGGACCTGTGTGCAGGAGACGCGATCATCAAAACAGTCCGAGGCAAAATGACCACTACTAAAGGTGAATACATCGACTATTCAAGTGATACGAGTGTTAAAGTCACGGACGGTATTCTCGTGACGAGATTCGATCACGACTATTATCTCAGTAAGATCCCCAAAGTGATTGAAGCGATGCACTAGTTGACTGAGTAGTGAGTAAGGGTCGTGTTTGTGGTTCGTTTTATTTATTGATCACTTAAAGTGGTAGTGGTTGTTGATTGTGAATGTTATGATACGTATTGAGGTGGTATGTTATTGGTTCGATTTCTGACAAGCGCTCATACCCAGTTAAAATCACTCGTCATTGAACTAGTAGTGAAATAAGCGCCCATTCCATAGGATGGATGGTGTAGAGGGATGATGTAGTACTTAAAAGGCACGTAAGAAAATTATACTATCCAAAGCCCAATAACTTTGTAACGAACATTATTATTGATCAAAGTTAATTCTATCACAAGGAATTTGTGAGTACCTAATCGTACGAATTCCATTGGTAGTTTCAAGGATAAGTAGGTATATGCGGCAATCAGAATAATCAGTTTTATTAAAATATAACTATTGTTGCCTGGCAATCAAATGAGATCAATAGCATACCACCAATACAAGCACATGCTTCCATAAATTGCTAGAAACGTTAGATTTATACAAAAGTCCGTGTGAAAAGTATTAACGATTATTTTGTGCGTTATCAACGAAAATACTAGTGATTATGGTTAATTAATGTTATCGATATTTTACACAATTTACACCATTGGAACGTGTGATAGGGCTGTGATGTTGATCGTTAATTCATTAGATGATTGTTCATTTATTTTTGTAAAACATTTGTTTTTCTTAAAGGAAAATTTTCTTTTAGCTCTGGTTGCGTACTTGTTTGGTATTTTATTAGTGGTCTTATAATAATGTGGGTGTGGACAAATTTTCCAATAAAAGAACTTCCATTGAGTGTTTAGATTTAGAGATATTACTGTTGTGTTCTTTCTAGTGGGAATTGTAGAGTTAGGCTTGCTACACACATATTCGGGTGGACATTCATCGGCTGAATTGGTAAATATATTATGTAGATAGATGTTCGGGAAAAGAGCCGCTCTACATCGCCGCGCCTGATAAATAAATAAATAACTTCTGGTTGAGGGTCTCCTCCCAAACGAGAGAGGGGTTAGCCCTTGAGTCCGCCACGCTGGCCAAGTGAGGGTTTAGGACACATGTCCTTAGGAATTCAGACTTTCTTTTTCTTTTCAGAATTTCTATTACTTGTCTGTAAATATCATGACATAAAGTTACTGCTTTAGCTTTTTATCACGGGCTATACAGCAAAAAAAATATGCATCTACAGTTAAAAAGTCGAGTTTTACAAACCTCACTAGAAAGATTTCATAGCAGTACCTCTTCCGAAGTTAATTTATAAGAAAAAAATAGTAACATTTGATATAATAATGTGTATAAATTGTACAAAGTACTTTTATATTATGTATTATTTATTTATCGTCAATCAATTTTATTTATGTCTTATCGTAATTTTAATTCAAATTGTAATAAAATAAAGAAATGAATTTGTTGTAAAGTCAATTGTTTATAATATTATTGTACACTTCATATATTTTCTTATTTATGATGATAGATTGTGAATTATTTAATTTCTAATCTGCTGTTCATTGTCAATATAATTTGTACCCAATGAAGTTAGTCCTAAGACTGATATTCCTCGGACATGAAAGTATTTTGTCAAAACTTGTTTTTTTTTTAAATCATGGGATTGTATGTGACGTAACAGAATTAATTATATTATAATATTACACTAAAACTGGATCTCTATTAATATAATAAATAATGTTTTATTTAAAGCTTGTTGAGTACATCATTAATAGTTCACGTTAAAGTCTCGAATTTAATTACTATAAAAGGATTTTTAATTGTCATTAATTCTGTTACATTATGTATATTATTGTAAAATAGTTTGAATATTTATTTTATATCAAATAAATCTAATACATAAATTAGATATTTTAATACTTCTTTTCATTACTTTTATAGGGGTTATTGTAAAAAGTTGAATAAAAAGTCGGGCGCATGTTTAACTATATTTTTATTTCAATAAATTAAGCAGGTTGTTTCATAATACACAATTATAATGCATTTCAGTAAATCAAAGGTACACATCATCAAAAAATTTCCATCTAATAATACAGGAATGTGTTGCTATCCTAACGCGAATGTTGCCATTCTCATAATATGAAAATACTCATTTGACAATAATGAAAAATTTTATGAAATCGAAATAGCACCGGTACAAAATTGCAAAAAAATTAATGGGATCGTTTTGGACAATTTCGAATATCTAATAATTTGTTTAAACAAGAACACTTGAAAATACTCTGTGTGTAAGACTAGTTGCATGCATTGAACGTCCACCCGGTGTCACCCGAGGAGAGCGACAATGTTACAATACAAAGGACATATTGACATCGAGTATCGCTTAATGTGGCGAGTATACGTTACATACGATCCAATGAAACACTCGACCAAAATAATATTTCATACAAAACCGACGCTCATCACCACCCTGAACAACTTGTATCTACAATATAAAACTGAATTGAAAATTTATTGCATTTGATAATCACAAAATATATTAAAACCATTGAACAGGCTAATTAAAAAGTGAACATATTATGAACAGTGACTAAAATTCATAATTAGTTGAGGATGTATATTTTAGTGATTTCGTTTCGAATAAGTGCTTGCGTAGCCTCAATGTAAATAATAATATAAAGCAATACACGAACAGGCTTAAAGCGAAACTATAATCCAGTTAAACATTGAATTAGCGTGTTAAACCTGCAATCAGCTTGGTAAAATCACAATAAAAGTAAAAATTACAAATTATATACAATTAAACAAAGTATGACTGTTGGGCCGAACAGACCAATACGCGGTACATTTCATATCCTATTACTCTACTTACAATGTATGTTTAATTTAGCACTGACAAAACTATCTCTTGTTGGTCTTCTTTATAGCTAGCACTTTACGAGTTCACTTGTGCACTAAGGTGATTCTCATTGGGCCTTGTCACGAGTTGAAAACCAAATCAATAGATAAAAATTAGAGCAATATTGAGGTTGTGTGGCATGACGATGATGTCTGGTTTATTGACGAGATTTTTCATATTTATGATACTTTCAAGTATTTGTTTTCTTGAATAGATATTTATTGTAAAGAGAACCACCTGTAGTATTTTTTTGCGTAAAACTCATCAACTACATACACTGAAAAAGTGCAAAAATTCACAAATTGGTCGCTTGATATGTGCAAAATGTACTTAAAAAGCATGAAACAGTTTTATTTAAAAATTTAGCCGATGTTACATAAATATAGTGTATGTAGTTTACAAGTGCTAGCTATAACATCTCATACATAGCTATAGAATTGAACAATCGGGTAAACTTCTAGAGGTCACCTGGGTGCGACGTTTCTATACATATATTGAAAACTTTAATTTCAATGAACAATATATCAGTATATTTTCATGCAAAATTTATGGAATGATTTCGATTAATCGACAATTAAAAAGTAATTTTAACGTCAACAATTTTATTTTTGGTATTGTAATTTGATTTCGAGCAGTAAAGTCGAGTTTTGTATAGAAACGTCGTCACTTGGCGCACATACCATACAATCATCAAATCATACAAGATAAACCACAGACAATGAACCGTTCACGTGTCAAACGTACTGGACAATTTGCCAAAATATAATATTGTACTTTTTACCCAAGTCTTCAACAGGATAGCGTTCCGTGTACTCGTGAATTTCGCCGCCAGCTGCCGGGACGCGGCGCGGGCCTGACCGCGCTGTGTTCATACCCGCTGCATGCCGCGGGCATATTGTATCCGTGTCCGTCTTCGCTACGTTCATGTCCGTGCACGCTGTGGCCACGCCCACACCGTGTCATGTCTGCGCTGTTTAGACCTCCACATGATGTCTGCGTCATGTCCGCGCCCCGCCGCCGTCTAAGCCCCGCCGATGTCCGCGCCGTGTCCGCGCCTGGCACGCGGCCAGCACCCCGCCACAGAGTCGCACACCACGTCATTATGTACATAACATTTTACATTAACATACCGTATAGTTATAACACTTAACACATACTGAGATTTATCGTCCATGCTCGATACAGCGACGCGGTGTATTTGTTAGACGGAGTCATCTGGAATAAACAATATGAGAGTTAGTTTTGTACTAAATTAGAGAGGAAGAGACTGAACACCCTGTACTATGCTGGCCAGATAAAATAAGGTGCAATTTTGTAGTTGACTGTAAAATCAAAATTATTAACATCACATTCTTTGTGTACTGTTGCTACTATTCTTAAAATAAGATTTTTTGGCAAAGGTCTTTGACCCATTCCTAAAGACGCAGTGAAAATAAGAGTCTAGTAGTTTCTTTAACAAAATTAAACAAAGATTATTGAACTTGAAATTAAAAAAACATATTATGGTTACTGTGAAAATATTTTTTTAGTAATTGTTCAAATAAGTTTGTACTGTAGATTACATTTTGTGTGCACTTTCTTATGTTATTTAGTTTGATTGCACATCAAGATAGTAATGTCGCTTTATCTGCAAAGATTATACATCGAATGCAGACACAACAATCATTACTATGCAAAAATATAAGGAAAACAGTTGCTTTAGTGAAAAAAAAAAAATTTTTCCGACATATAGGTAAGAAGCAAATATAAAAAAGAGAAACACTTTGCAGATTAAGACTTTGTTACCTCACTAATCACTTTTTAAGTTTCTGTATTGACAGAATATGTTGTTTTAATCCACATGTCTTAACAGTTAACTGCGGGAGCAGTTGCATTCTTAAAGTGTAACCGCCTAATTAACCGCTAGTGCGTAAGGCGGATTATGGTTTATCTTAAATTGATTTATTCTTAGTAATATCGCCACGCCTTCACAAGTTTGCGTTGGGCGAATGAGCGACTTTTCTACGGAAACGGGGAACGACAGAAAGTTTCAGATAAATAAACAACGAGCAAAGAACTCTGTGTAAGCTTATTATACACTAGCTGACTCCCGCAACTTCGTTGTTGTAAAATTTTTTGATCTCGGCTCCTATTGGTCGTAGCGTGATGATATATAGCATTCCTCGATAAATATAGGCTACCTAACATTGAAAGAATTTTTCAAATCGGACCAGTAGTTTCTGAGATTAGCGCGTTCAAACAAACAAACAAACAAACAAACTCTTCAGCTGTTTAATATTAGTATAGATACGAGTTATTAGCAATTCAATAATTTCCTATACTGTCTTAAATTGACACAGGCACACTGCTATTATCTGTTATCTTGCAAACTCTAGTATCTTAGCTAGAAACATCTGGATCGATTCTGAACTTTATTTACGTGTATAAGTAGAAATGTATCACGTATCACAATGGACGATATAAAACAATAGTCAATTGTATTGGCATTGAACTATTTTATATTTAAATGTGATAACGCGTGTATTCTTAGCATTGTCAACATAATTAACGTTGTTTGTGTGTCAAGGTCATTGATTTGATAGCGATTAACTTTTGATTATATCACTCTGATTTTATACCTTGTTATATTTTGTACGGTGGACTATGATATTATCTTAAAGCCATGCTGAGATAATGATTTGCACTTTTTATTTTTACATATTGCATTACGTTAAGGTCTTTGTTTTTTAAAAGACATCTCCCGCACTAAGAATTGCTCTTGTGTCGCAGAGACTTTTAAAAACATACAAACAACGGACACAAAGTACAATCGGACCCGAAACAATTATTTGTGGATCGCACAAATAATTGTTCCGTGTGGGAATCGAACCCAAGACCTCTCGACGCAATGGTAGCGGCGTGGTGACCTAAACCACTGCGCCACGGAGACAGTCAATTGGGCATTTTAAGAAGCAGGCAGAGTTATGTAACAAAACAAGTAAATATGTATTTAAACTCACCATGATACCACCATTTCGTTTTCTTAGGATTTTTGTTGCATGTTTTTACATAAAATGAGTTGTCCGGTGGCCGTTTCTGAAAAACAAAACAACAATCTCATTAATTTATAGAGCCTATGATCATTCTAAGATTTTTTGTGACACTATAATAGAATTTTATCGATTTTTTATTGTTTATTTGGTATGCTGTCAAACTAGATTTCAATTTTAATCTTGTATAAGGATTTCAACTATACTTTATTATAAATTAAGTATCAAATTCGTAAGCCTAATTTAGCTACTATGGTGCTAAAATTATTTTTGGAGTTTGTACGCTTTTTTAAATCTTAAATGAACTTAGAGAAACCGCGAGGGCAGAGTTGCACGTAAAATGAGGGCACGTACGTCTACGCTGAGCGCTTTCACGACAATACGAATCGTTCTCATAATATTGTTTTTCATTGCTTAGTGCGAAATATTCCTCCTTCAGCACCTTTTTTTTAACATTATAATGAAAATATTTAAATCGTTAAACTTATTTCTTATAGCTTCTTTTATTAAAACTGTAGGTGTTGAAAGAGGAATACTTCCTCAAAGCAGCTTTAGGTAGTGTCGATTATTTTGGAGTTGTTTTCAAGTAGTGTGTGGTGTTCGTACCTTCTCCTTACAGCTACTGAGCATGGACACGATGGACAGACAGACCGACTGCACGGAGAGCGCGGGCGACCAGTCGTCCGTCAGTATGGACAGGCAGATGTGCCCGTTTGAGTACACGTGCGGGTGCACCGGTATGTTGTTTCCTATGAACGTTACCTGGAAACAAATATGAATTATACATTAGTTAATATGCAAACAACATCACTTGTGGCGTCTGATTAGGCTATCTTTTCACCGCACAACTTTGGGGAGCAAACATTAGCTGAAGAAAGAAAACATGGTTTGAGATTAGGTGGAATCCATTGAACCTTCTTTCGTTTCGAAATCTCATCATTTTTATTCGGTAGATTTAATTGATATGTTACTTTCCTTATTTGTTAGATGTGGTAACAAGAGCTTTTTAATTTCTAAAGAGTTAGTTCATGCTTCTATACACATCTTTTCATAGTCTATCAATTACTCATAGCATGTCTAGTTCCTAGCCATAAAAAACTTATCGACTACGAATTGCTCGTAAAAAATATTTATTATTATCACACATTGTCGACCATAAATACACGTTTCATGTTAAAACTACTATAAATTAGATGCAAATATCGCAATGAATTCTATTATTAGACAATACAATTCTCACAGTCATCTCAATACAATCAGAGTTTTACAAACAGATCGTTTAAAATCAATAAAAGCGACACTTTAGTGAGCACGTGTACAATTTAGCGAAGTATTTATGAACAATGCTGTGTACAGAAGGAGAATGCTTCGAGCGCTGCCGCCCACGGGCCGTCAGCTCCTTTCATTTAAACTACCGGACTGCAGTACTCATCAGTACTGACTCACTGACATCGGTTAACTGCCAATTGTAACTGGTTTACGCAAAGAATATTGCACGATTACGTGGTTTACAAGATTTGTAATTCTTCTCCATTTATTTGTATTGCCTTTTTAGTTCTGGCTATATTGGGACCTCTAAAATGTTCTTATACTATCTGGAGGTTAAATATGAAACTGATATCACAAATCGTCCTATGTTTTTGTAATACAACAACGTGGGCGACTTCCCACTCCTGTTTATGATATTATATTGTCAAACATAACATAGGATATGGATACAATACAAATATGGTATTTTTTCAGCAGAATACACGAGACATATCGCACGCTTATTTCAATACTGTCAATATCCAAAATTTTACCAAATCGACCTTTTAATGCTATCTGTTAGGAAACGTGGACATACGTGTATCCGCTTCGTCACTAAGCAGAATATTCCCCTCCCCAAACGTCTTTTTGTTGTACTGAAAAGTTAATTTTTTTGGATAGTGACACTATTGGTTTAAGCGTGCGATATTATTAGACGTTCAGAAGATTTTTCTTCATCCTACTCTTCACTGCAAACTATAAAACAACATTTATTTTCGATGTCTTAAAGTACGGATTTTGGTGCGGATTTTTAATAGATATGCTGTTTCAAAGTCTAAAGCTTTTTTTTTTGTAAAAATACCTTAAAGCGGGAAATGCCGACGCTGGCCGCTAATACACATATTATTTTCCCTAAATTGTACTCGTGGTTAAATAAATGTGTCGTGTGAGCAGTCAATGACCTTTGTTATCTCATTAGTGTAATGTAAGATTAGAAGTCAATCTGTCGGCTGTCTGTGGCAAGGGGTATCAACTTTCAATCATTGCTTTATTTGATCTGACGATAACTTAATATTATTGTACATGTAAGTATATTTTATTAAGCCTCGCGATTTGTACCACGTAGATTTTAGAGTTTATTTACTAGGTATTGCCAATAAGGGATGTTACCAAAATAATTGTTCATATAAAGTAGGCGATTTGAAACCAATGCAAAGCTTAATGAGTCGTATTTGAAGTCTTTTTACAGATCAACATTAAAACAAAAATTAAACTACTAGCAACTGTAAGGTATCTACTTTGTTAAGATTCGAGCACCTTAATCGTGAATTCGTGAAAGCGTAAAGAAATTTTGCATATCCAATTTATGTAAGTACTAAATACATATTTATAACTTTCTGTTTAACTGAAAATTAAGTAGTTTTATGTACAATATGATAACGCGGTTGGTATAAGTAAATATGTAATAGCGACAATTTGTATGACTCACCGATAATGTTTACGTAAGCAAGTCTACGCTAAGTACTGCACTGTCTGGAACTAACTAAGAATCAAGATTATTGAGAAATTGAGTGTTAGTAGATCGAGAATCACAGAAATTCTATTAATATTGTTTGTTAATTTCCTGTCGTTAGATATTTTGTAGTGAGTAATAGTGACAAGTGAAGGAAAGGTTATAATCTGATCAAAGCTGCAGCGGAAAAATATAATAATGTCATTGTGCTGATGATGAAATAGAATACATTTACCTGTCGGTCGGATAACGATGAATAATATTGATCTTAGATTAATATTATATTCGATCCCGTTTCTATCATTTCGATTAAATACGCAAAGAATTCTAATATAAAAATTGCAGGTGCATCTCAAAGGTAACGTTATACGTTTGTCATTAAAACTGATATAAAAATAAGCAATGGTATACTTATCAATACATTAGCAAATGCAAGGATAATAGTGAAAAACCGGAGTCAGTGTAGTTTCATAAACTGTTGTCTGTAAGACAGTATCCATTTAGATTACTTATTCATGAGTTACTTTTATTGATCTAATGGCAAACTATGGCGTAAGTTACATTTTATTTTCAGTTCGTAACATTAAATGAAAATAGGCCTTCCTACGGATCTAGAATACAATTGACTAAAATGTTGGTGAAACTAAAACACTATGCTATGTCTTTTTTGAAACAATAGAAAATATTATGTCAGAATGTTTCCCTCAGGTCGGGAGCTCCCTCCTTCCGGAGACCTCTGACATTTGACGTACATGCCACCCTGTAGTTCCGTTACTGGAATCTAGGGTATCCGGTAAATGAAAATAGACCCTCCCACGGGCTCAAAACTATGAATAGGTGAATGAAACCATTCAATTCAATCCTAGGGAAAACCTATGGTGTATTGCTTGTGTAATATCACGCCTGTAATATTAGAAGGCGTTGGCAGAGGTGTACGAAATTCCAACATATTTCTTCGTTGACAATGTAATGGGGAGCCTATTGCCATGTATTCTATTTGGAATAGTCTAAGTAAATTGGAAAAAGACCAAAATTCTTCGACCTCGGTCTGAGAATAATCGAACTGAGACCTCGTGAACAGCAGGCCCAGATGCAGTATATGAAAATACAGCATAATACTACTTATAAATGGTCGAGTGGAATAAATAACGGGTATATAATGAAATGTAATAAGCGTGGATGTCGGTCGGCGCTAGTTCAGTGTTAGTAACAGTTGACAGTTGGTAATGACCGCGGCGGATTATTGACGGCGCATTACTTCTGTAATTGCATATGGCTTCTAGATTTATTTACGTAGCTCGTACAACGTACCTCTACTATTGCACGTGTATAGTATAGTATACAAAGAGTCGCTACCATGGCTTGTTTTCTTCAACGACCTCAGTGAATATTTACCACCAGCTCTATCCATAGAGCTTGTGGTCTGTGGATAACTACTAGCTCATAGCCCATAAGGGCATTGGGCAATCTGGCCCACTGTCTAGATTTCTAAAGCAGAGTGATGGCGAGCCAACAACAAAATTCCAAGTGTATTAACTAGTTAGAGCCCAGTTTATAAGGAGATTTTAGTAACAAATTAATGGCTCTCGGAGTACACGATTATTGGTAGTTTCAGTCTAGATCTGGATCTGGAATCTAGCTGCCACTTAGTCTGGTTAGTAAGAAGACATTTGATTTAATCCCTCGTAATAATGGGGTACTAGGAAGGCCCAGAGATGAATTCCTAGCAGTTGAAAGTCATATGGGATAGGTACGCAACATAGATTAGTTGCGACTTCAAAGTTCATACGCCACAACATGACTACTTACGGTTTGGGGTATGGTCGGTTTACCAAGAAAACTTCGTAATTACCAACCTATTCTTAGAACTCTATATGTAGCGTAAATAACAAGGCAATTCATTTAATTTGAGTGTGACTCACGTGGAGTATTTGAGCTTCCAAGTAATGGTTTATCCCAATTTGATATCATTATCGGAAGCTGTGCGCAATTCAAAAATGAGCGAGGAAGTCATGATTTAGTACAATCATAACAAATTAAAATAGAATTGAAAAAATCCCGCGAAACAATACAATATTTCTTCATATACATCATTTCAACTACATGGCAGTCTTGTCCAGTGCGACAAAACAAATACACTACATTAATTTGTGTTAGCGTTTTTATGCTTTAAAAATATACGCTCTAGTGCATTTGAAACTATCAAATAACAGTTCGCTGAGTGCACGCGCACTTAGTACTTGTAGGGAAGCAAACGAATTAAGTTCCATATTCATTTTAATTTTTAATTAATGTTACATTTCAATAGAAGCAGTACCAGTCCAGTGCCATAAGTAGACATCTCTCATGCAAGTGGTCTACAGTTCAAACCTGAGGCAAGACGTGTGTTTTAGAAAAAAAAATCACTTGCTCTAACGGCGAAGGAAGACATCGTGATAAAACCTTGCATGAATAAGTTGTTAACAAGATTTAATGAGGGCTTGCTAACTCTGGTGGACTTAAGGCCTAACCCTTCCCTCGTTCGGGAGGAGACTCTTTCCCAGTGGGCCAGTAATGAGTCGAAAAAACATTTCAATAGATTCCATAATGAAGTTGTTTGCACACTATGCAATTATCTCGAGTGTAAGAATACTCATCGCGACTACTTAGCACGCTAATCAGGTTGCCTTCATGACATCAACTGGCAATACTTTGTGTGAAACGTCACAACTCGATAAACATCTAAAGTAGTAAACAGTTATTTATAGTTATATTACGTACAACAAGACAATGTATGTCGCATTATTGAAGCTAATATAAATTAATACATGCATTGTTTTGGGGAATAAACCGAAATAACGTAGTCGAACGTTTTGTTCACAAACTACACTATAGTTCACTAACTGAAAAGGGAGCACTGTATACAAAAATAGTGGTTCGCGGAGGCACACAAAATTTAGGATTTAGAACCAACAGGAAACGATGGTCCGTTTGATACAACTACTTTATTGTATGGTCTAGGTAAATTATTGTGCATGCCAAGGCTCACCGTTGTCGGAGTATAGCGGATCCTGAAGGATTAGGCGACTGCAGAAGCCGAGTCTCAAAAGCATCCTATTATTATAATGTAATGATCAAATTTATGATGATTACTTTTAAATTAGCACCCTGATTTAGTGCTAGTTGTACCTACATTATAAATCACTTGCAATAATATTGACAAGTAAGGAGCAACTTATAAAAGGCAAAAATGCGGAAGTGATTCATATTCTTTATTTAACAAACCAGTTTCGATCCATCACTCGCGTTTTATGGAAAATTGCCATCAGAAATAGCCCGCATGTTATATTGAGACTAGTTCTTTAACTTATCGATCGAGTTAAATCTATCTCTAACCATGGATTGATTATTGAAACGTTGAGAATAAAGACATAACAATTATTTGAAAGAATAAATTGTCACCTTGCTGAGAAGGTGAAAGTAGAAAGTAAAAATTCAATTAGTATCGATTTCCTTTCGCTTGGACTCGATTGCTCTCAAGGGCTCAAACCGAAACATAAAATGTCAGTCCCTTATTACATTAGGTAAACTAACTTTTACCTGTGGCTCCAACTAAATGGATCTTTTTAAAAGGAAAATAGTCTTTACCTCCAATCATTTATTCATCACTATACAAATGTCATCGAAATCATCTGAGCTTTCAACCATACATGCAAGTAATAAGAGTAGATAATATACAGCCAGACAAAAGTTATTTTCGTTTTTATAAGTAACTAGCTGACCCGGCAAACGTTGTTTCGCCATTTAATTTAAAAAAATGGTGTCACTAAGGGGTACGAAAAATAGATGTTGGCCGATTCTCAGTCCTACTGAATACGCATATAAAAATTTGGTAAAAATCGGTAAAGCCGTTTCGGAGGAGTACGGTAACTAACATTGTGACATGGAAATTTTACAAATAAGATATTAGTAAGAACGATGATATTAGCATAAATATTGCTATGTAATAGTAAGTATGACTTAAAGAGATAATACCATACAAGAGATATCAATATAGGTATGATAATAATATGATTTGAATCAAAAGCCGTGCACATTTTTAGATTATTACCTATGCATGTTTAGACGGATACATTTTTCTCGGATTCCGAAGGATTTTCGCAAGCTTTTTGCCTGTCATCGTGTTACCTTTATAAGAAACGGTTGCTATGTTAGAATTCTACATGTCATAATGAATCAGCAAGATTAAACGTGCAAAATATAACATTCTCTGTAATAAATTGTAATCCGTATGACATTTCTCTTAAAACGGGACTTTGGTTCACGGTCACAGATATTATGTTGACTGCAGGCAGACAGTGTGGCGCACTCATTCGTTTTAAGATCAAAGCTTAGAATATTCGGTTGGAACTGGATATGACAAGACAAGACTACAAAAAGGTCAATATGAACCTTCAACACAAGAGACAGGCTGAAAAGGAAGTAGAGGGTAAGTAAGGTCAGGTCGTGGAAGAGGCCTTTTTAGAGGTGGGTTAGGTTATTGGTGAGTTTTTAATAGAAAAAAAGCAAAAGATTTCTTGAATGTCACTGTTTATAGGTTTCTAGCATATTTCAACTCATACTTAGCTTCGAGTATAGCCTTTGTGGCTCTTGAACAAAACAGACAAGTGTTGACGAAAAGTAATAAGAAAGAATATGGAACCAAGTCAAATAATATTCTTAAATATATTTTATGTAGTCTTAAAAAGACATAATGAAAGAACCAATAAACAATGGAAAGGACCACGTGTATGTTTTTCGGTGCTCCATCTAACACCAAGTAGTATTGAATTACCAATGAATGCGATATTAACGATGAGACACACACAAAAATAGAACAACGATTCGTATTACTACGATTATTTCAACTCCACACTTAAACAAGTTTTCAAACGTCACACCACATAATTATTTCGCAAACTGGGGCATTTGAATACTCATAAATACCTATTGTAGGCAAAAGGTAATTTAATACCTAATTGAATTAAACCATGAGCGTGACACATTTTTGCATATCGGAGTAATTTTAAAACAAATAAAAATGTTAAAATGAAAGCAGACTATTAATATGTATTCGGGTTTAAAATAGGTGGTTAATAAATTTTACTGTGTGGACGTAAATGATAACGCTGGGTGGAGACTCCCTAGAAAGACATACACAGATTATATCAATGATGTCTAGCAGAAATGTCAGGTGCAGGTAGTGCTCGTAACAGGCGGTCCTGTATGACTACATGTATGGATGTGAACGATGGAAAATAAGTTTTAAAGGATCGCCAAATGGCGTTCTCTTGTCTCTGCCAACCCCTATGGGAGGAAGGCGTGATTTTACGTATGTAAACTGTACCTATGTGTGTATAGGTGCTAATTAACTTCGGTACCTAGTCTTCTATAAGGAAATGTATTTAGGGATAAGAAAATTGTCATATCACGAGCGATAAGGCAATAAGTGCATTAACAACAGCATATAAGGATGTAAGATCTCTATCACATATTCTCGAATAAAATTATCTGTCGATGGAAAACTCTCTGAAATAATTGTTTGTATACGTAGGTATACATATAACGATCGTATATTGGATTTCACAATTCCGCTTGTTTACATATTTTATCAGTAACGATATCCTTTTCATATCAAATGTCATCTTCAAGATAAAATATTGAAATGTTTCGTATAACATGAATGCCGAACTATATGGAGTAGCAAATAATATAATGGCTCAAAAAACAGTGACTATACGCAAATAACTCAAAATACAGTGAAATACAGTATTGTTCCATTTAATATTGCGAAATATTTTGTCTAGGTCCCCTCTCGTACACTACACATTTCACAATTTTCTGCTTAAAAAACTGGATAGAATAGAAGAAAACTAAAATTGAATTAGGTTGTTCAAGCAACTCGGTGCCAGACGGATAAAAACTAGACAAAGGGAGAAAAATAATAGAAACATAGAATGTCACGTACTGCGGTTCCTACAGGAGTGCTCTAGTCCACAAGTTTCCTTTATAAAATTGCAATACCCGTAGCGGATATGAGCCTATGTATTTCGTCAATACATAAAATTATGAACAGTAGTTATTTACAATCGTGTGAGTAAACCGTGATAACGGTGTTGCACACTAACCCGGTTGCAATAATCTAATCTTTAGTGTTACTAATCTAATTTAACAACACAACTGATTCGGAAATGTTATATTGGTCAGACTTCCCGACGCATATAATGCGTTAAGTTATTGACATAAACAATATTAATGCATATCAAAAGAATCTCGTTAAGATTTTTTTATTATCTACAAAAGTTTTATTAAAGTTGTCAATGTATTTGCGTCTTCTCCTTGCAGATGCAAGAACATAAGATTATTAGTAGGAAAGCGAATTTGTTTTCCTTATACCCCGATCATCTGGGCTAATCGACGATCGACCAGTTGCTCCAGATGAACATTTCAGGAAGAGTCGCTGATAGCCAGTTCCGCTAACTGGTCGGTAAACGATCAGTGGGTTAAGCAACTCTTGGAGCGGTAATTTCATAGATGTGTGACCGCGTAACAATTTGATCTGGGCGTCTCCGTGCTTCGGAGGGCACGTAAAAAGTCAGTTCCAGTTGTTGTCTATTACGATGACAGTCGTTAAGCCACGTTAAAGGCCTTCGAGCGGCTTAAGCAACTCTACGATACTAGGGTGACCACTAACCATACGATAAGAAGAAAACAATACAGGAAAAATAATCTTAAGAAATTGTCCTTTTATAAACGTCATTTAAACAGTTAACAAGTATTTAATGATATCTATTCTGGTCGCCCCATCTAAGTGGACTAATTAAGTAGTTAAGTTGTTAGTGAAAATCTGAATAATAAATAATAATATGGTAATTTAATTACTTCTAGTAAATAGCATCTATATACCTACAGGTGGTAATCCTGTATAGTACTCGGCTAGCATTTAACTGAAATTAAACTTGCCTTATTCTAAGGTTAGCTTATATTTATTTATCGAAAACTATCTGTAACCCGCGACTTCGTCCGCCACCTTAATTTTCCCATTATGCGTCATTTTCCCGGGGTAAAAAGTAGCCTATGTCCTTTCTCGGGTATCAAAATATCTCCATACCAAATTTCATGCAAATTGGTTCAGTAGTTTAGGCGGGATTCAGAGTTAAACAGACAGACAGAGTTACTTTCGCATTTATAATATTAGTATAGATATTTAAAAAAAACCTTTTTTATTATTAGTCGTCAATACAGTAAAGCGCATAAAAATCATGTCAATCAGACAGCAGGGACATTGAGTTTTTTCTTTTTTCCTTTAAGGAAGGAAGAATAGAGTTTTTCCCCTGCCTCGTGGCAAGTAATGATAGAATAGTTCTAAATATAGACGCTGTATAATTTGACACTGTGATTGCAATTGAGTTGACGTTCAGTGGAAGATATTTGATACGGCTGTTGTTTAATGATTGCTACTAATTGTGTAATGCAGAGGTGGCCTTTGTGATATCATATTGCGACATTTTTTGCTGCCCGTAATAATGTATGAACATAATAATTTTCGATTACATGGGTACCTACAAACTCAAACTAATTTATTTTTTCCCTAACTTTCGGTTATTCCTGAAAAAATTACCGAGATCTTCTTTTGGGGTCGAAACTACAAAAAAAAATTGCAGCATGCATAATTTCTAAATATTAAACAAGCATATAGAATTAAAAATCGACTTTGTGTACTGCATATGGCAAGGGTATAAAAATTATGAGGTCATACCCCAGATGTTGATGGAGCGGTGGAGTCTGAGATGAGAATATAAAAAGTTATAAAATGAAATAAGTAATTTAAGAAACTCACCTCGGGAGAGTCAAATGGGTACTTGTTTGTGAATTTGAACTGCAATACAAATTTTTCGCCTTCATATAGTGTGCCAGGAACGCCTTCCATGTGTACTGTCCACCTGACAACAATATAAAAACATTGAGCTTTCAAACACCACAATAATATCCAAATAAACACTTTGTTATGGCAATACACTCGCACTGACTAGCATTGGACTGACATTCTTAATGGTGAAATGCAGATGTATTTCATATACTTTTGCCCACACCTTCAAGTATAAAAGGCGTGATATTATGTATGTATGTATGTGTATTTGAATGGAATTTTTCCTAACTGTACTTGTAATTCTCTGTTTTGATTTGATTTGTATTATCGTGGGAAGTCCAGTCATTCATTATTTAGGTCAATAGAATATAACCAAAATTCTAGGTAAATTCCCCTGTACAGTCAGATAACATATTAAAAGTAGTCCATTCTTTAGATAATGAATATGACTAATTAATAAACGACAGTGATTCATGCCTAATTGGTAGATCAAATAATATATTTGTAAACAATATGATTATACAATGTGCATTACATTCTAGACTGTTTGTTTTAGAGTTATAATAATAAAATGTTGTCTGTGTGCTAACACTTAGGTTTAGTAACTAATGCATGCATAATATCACACCTGTTATACACATAGGTGTAGGCAAAACTGTATGACGATTCACCATTTACATTGTCCCATTTATATGGGGACTATTAACAAAGAAATTATTGGTAGATTAGAGGTAATAAAATAATCTGAAACGGTTTTGTTTGTTAAAATATCTAGAACTAATTATTTTTGACCATGATAGTAACGTTCGAGGAATAACATATAAAGTTTTCTTTACACCACAATCTATGAGTCCTATGGTTGTTGTCCTATTGAGATAACAGTAGTTTAGCTATGTGAAAGACGTTCAGGTGGCTTTGATTTTGACACTAGGTAGACCACAAACCACACAATAAAGAAAAATAAATGCACACAGTTTACGAGGAAACAACTCGTATTATAAATAAACACACAAAAACTTCACATATGTGTAAGAACACAATAATCCTTAGTTATACTCAGTGAGTATGTTTAAACAGGAATTAAAATATTACATCACCTCGGTATATTTACCTATGATTTTCATTACAATTTGACTAATTAAACAAACATTTGCTGTCTTGAACACAACTATGAAACAGAAACATACTATTTGAAATGCACACAATTTTGTACAATAACCAAAGTTGTTACCTTTTTGTAAGTTATTAGATTCACTAAAATGTAGCTGGCATATAAGTTTGTAAAAGAAAAATAAAGGTTGAGATTTCGAAATTTAAAATGTTGGAATGCCTCCTTGTTGATAATTCTTCTCCAATAAGACTGTCCTAACATAATCTTTTATATCAATATACCTACAAATATTGTGCTTTCTTGGAATGTCACTATTGAAAAAATATCTGATTTCAAAGGATATATATTGCGTAAATTCAGTAACTGAATATGGATGAACCTTTGTTCGAATTGAATGAAAATTAATTGATTTTGTTTACATATTTTCAATTTCTAATTTAAAGAAAAATTACTGGTATAGTAATTGTTAGGGAAATATATAGTGAACTTACAGTGTTAGATTTTGGCTGGCCTGATCTCCGTCTACGGTGACTCCTGGTGGCGGTTCCTTCATCAGGGACATGAGTTCTTTCTGTAATCTCCGCTAAAACAGACGACCACATACGTGCCATTTTTAATAATTGTTACGTTTAATTTACGACTTCGTTTAACTCAAACACTCAAAACATATGCACTTTCAACGCAAAAGTCTTATTGATGCACTATTTTCATCGATACAATCAAAATTTCTGACAAAAAATCTAATAGCAAAACTGTCACAATACAAACCTTAGTAAAATAGTTACTATTGTTACACATGTCTTAGTATTAGTTATAATAAGAGATTACTTGAATATTTAAGCAGTAGAGACGGCTAATCGTTTAAAGAAAACGCAATATTTTAATTATTTTTTACTCACCTCAGACGGGGACATAGCCGCCATTGTAATCCAATTAGACGTTTGATGTTACTTGTTCACAAAAATAAAAAATGACATTATTTTATAATGCTTCAAATCCTCTGATTTAATTCAATTTTTGTATATTTTTTTCTAGATTCATCGTCGACCCACAAAGTGAGTCAGATTATTTTTTTTTCCAAAGTTAAATAACCGGCTTCACAATCATAATAAATTATTATAAACGTTACAGTCTGAAGTTATAAAATGTTTTTTTCCATGGCAATTCTCAGAATTTGTTCGGATACATTAACTAAAATTGTGCACTGACATAAGCAAAATCGACTAAAATGTTGGCTCTCTAGTGATAGTTACATGTGAAATCAATTTGACATTTAAATTTTATCTGTGCTTTGATTGAAGTCAGAAAGAAGTTGTTGTTTGCAAATCGTAGCATTTATGAAATGGAAATAAAATATAATTCGTATTATAATACACTATTCAGTAATAAAATCTGCCTCTGATTTATCTATCAAGTTCTTATTGAGTACCAAATCGTGTTATGTTGTTCTATTTATCGTAATTCTGTTCATAAACTGAGGGAATTTTATTTACAAAGTGATTGCGATGGGTTCTTACAGTAAAAAGTCGTCTGCAGAGTGGTTTATAGACCAGTTAAACGTGGAAAACGCTAAATTAGTAGCTTTAGTGTTGGTGGTTGGATTTATAGGCTATCATGGAATACTTCACTTGAAATACGGTAAATATTAGCATTCAAACTTAACCTTCACGCAGCTAATAAAAAACGCAATAATTGCTGTGAAATCAGCCTTACGGCCACACAGGCCCTTATTAGGACATTGTTATGGTCTATTCTTATTTGTTATGAATGAATCAATTATACATAATATTGGCTATAATTTTTTTTCGCCTCTTCTGTAGCCGCTGCCATTATCGAGTTTCTTATGTTTGTTTCTAAGCTGTGTTGTAAATAAGCTTAATATAATTGTGTTGTTCCAGGGTCTGATTCATGTACCTGGCTGCTAACATCCGGAAGGTATAAAGGTGATCATGAATGGCAACCTTATGGGTGTATGTTGCACAGATATTCAAAAACGTGAGTAGTTTTTATTCATTTTTTATTGTATTCTGTCGCAATATTAAAATGAGCATTACTAATAAAAAATACTATAAGACATTAATATAAATATTAAATTAAATCACTGAATAATAAACAATTACATTAATTTGTAATAAAATAACCATGAATGTCAGTTTCAAAAAGAATAACATTTTAACTAATACTTATTGTACCAGTTGGAGTATAATAAAAAATATGATAAACCTAATTAGTTTAAAATTTTAATTAGCATTCAGACAAACCCTAATTAATGGAAAAAACTAATTGGACAGAACTTTGCAGTAGTTTGTTAATAGGGTTTCCACCAAGACCCATATAACAAGGTTTAAAAAGTTTTTTAGTTCAGTTATTGCATGGGCATGCACTATTAAATAATGTGCCGTAAGTACCCAAATAGGTAATTCTGTGATTGTATTTCAGAAAAACTTTTGATTAAGTTATATCCCCTTAAAACAAAAAGTTTTTATTTAAAATTTGAAGTATTCCAATCAATAAGTAATCTAATATTTTAAGTAGAAGTTTAGTTAATATCTTAGGATTAGTTTAGGTACATTAAGTATTCCAATAAGAAAGTATTCTAATATTATAAAAAAACAAAAAATATCTGGTTCAGTCTCTTTCTCTCGGCCATCCCTAATATTGACCTAGATTGTAAACAAGCTGCAGTCTAAATGAGTGTTTAACTGTGACATAATCTAATCAGAGATAGTTTAAACACTTACACTGTGACTCACTTGAACATGTGTGTAGATATTACTACTTATAGTTTGATAAACACCTGAAGTTTTTGATAGGACAATTTTAAACAAAGTTAGTTAATTGCTTATAAGATAATGCTACTACTCGACTGTGGTCTAAAATTCTGAAACCTTAATAATTTTGAGAATACTAGTTTCAGGCACTCAAAAAAGCTGAAAGATAAAGAATATTCAAAACAACTTTTTCTTTGCATTTTTGAGTTAAAAACCTCATAAGTTTTAATGAAAATCTAAACCTCCTACTTTTATTTATTTCTATATTATATTAAAACATTGTGTTTAAAAATAATCCTATATACATAAGTAAGTACCAGTAAAGACAGAATTCTTAGACTTTCATATCTTGCTAGAAGTATGCAGTCTGCGGTCAATTATCCTCTCTTATGCATTCATAAGCCGCAGTAATTAAACATAACCTAATTAATATTCCCGGGTCATGTTATAAACAGCGGGATGTATTAATGACACATGTTTTGTGCACTCTATGGTGGTATAAGTAGAGGAAAGAGTGTGTTTTTATGAGTGTTTATCCTACATTATGTTATTTATTAGTTATTTTTGTGGTTGGTTTTCCTAGTATGTGATAAGGAATTAAAATTGAATGCAGAGTTGTTCACATTTTATTTAAAAAGGCGATAGTTTCATATGATTATCTGGGTTACAATTGACAGTTCTGTATATTCCAAATTAAAGTGGTTGTATCAAACATGCCACTGCCAGTTGCATAAGTGTGTGGCTTACTAATGTTTTAAATTCAAAATTTTGTACATCTCTTGCCAGCCGCAAATCTTTCATGCATTGCTTAATGTATAATAGAATACGGGAATTAACGCGAACACGCATTTTACCTTAAAATGCCTAACGTTTCGGCGCAGGTTGCACTCGCCGTGGTCCCAGACAGTCTGCCTGGGACCACGGCGAGTGCAACCTGCGCCGAAACGTTAGGCATTTTAAGGTAAAATGCGTGTTCGCGTTAATTCCCGTATTCTATTATACATTAAACATGCAACGCGAGAGTTTAAAAGTTATGATTTCATGCATTGCACCCTACTAAGTTGTTGTCTAAATAACAAACAGACAAACACTTTGAAGTTGATACCATCATTATCTGCATAAAAGAAAGAACTAAGTTTCTGTTTGATTTCGTCCAAATGTCATGCGAATAGAAGTAGGTACTTAAATCTCAAAAATAAAATAGTTTCCTATAATAAACCAATCATATGAAAAACTAAGTGCTAAGTTATTCAAAAGTAATTCAAGTATATCACACCTACATTATTTTTTATATTACAGAGACGCGCGGCGATGTCTCCGTTACTTAGCGTTTTGGGGCAAATACAACAGTTTCGCGTTCATAGGAGACTCGCGGCTCGAACAACTGTATGAATATTTTATAAGTAAGTGACACGCAACGTAATACAGCTTACACAATAACCTTCTAATGATGCTTCGGTTGTCGATATCTAGATTATAATAATATGTTTGATGTCAAGGTGAAAGCTGTTGCTAAGTTGTTTTGAGTGATTTAAAGAATTTTGTCTCAGTTTTGTATACAAAATCAGCCACAACTCAACTAGTAGCTTATCAAAAATACTGCCTCCGTGGCGCAGTGGTTTAGGTCACCACGCCGATACCACTGCATCGGGAAGTCGTGGGTTCGATTCCCACACGGAGCAATTATTTGTGCGATCCACAAATAATTGTTTCGGGTCTGGTTGTGCTTTGTGTCCGTTGTTTGTATGTTTGTAAAAGTCCCCGCGACACAAGAGCAATTCTTAGTGCGGGAGTTGTCTTTTTTAATAAAAAAAAAAAAAAAACTCAAGTTCGGCAAAGGCTTGTCATTTGTCGGTCTAGAAAAATTAATTATGGCGATTGAAGATGGTGTAAGAATTATGAATTTTATTGCTTGAACTATCCTTTGCGTGGCCTACAACTGCTTCTGTCTCCGCCCTCATCTAACGTCAAAAATAATATAGTTTGGTTTGAAGTCGTAAATTTTCGTTACGCGCAGCTTTCAATAAACTACATCAGTAGGAAACTATTGGAACATAATTTTAACAGTATTAGGAACTATTATAACAGAAGTTCTTCATTGCAGGTGTCGTTAAAACCCGGTTAGACTTAGATGGCTCGTACTCCACAGTGGACCATAAGATGCCTAACTACACATATGTCGACCACAAGCTGCGTCTATCTGTCACGTTCATATACAGTGATGATGTGTCCAAGACCATGGTTGAACAGTTCCGGACGTGGTGAGTATATTAACGAAGAAAAAGATTATATTAGGCATAGTAAAGTCACATTTTAGGCATTAGGCTGTTATCCCACTGGCGTTAAATGAGCGTTACCGACTTCCCATTTGTAGGCAACAGGTGCAAAAAGCCGTTCTGCTTTGTCTTTATGCTTCAAATAATATGCGCGATGTAAACGTAGCAGATAGTGAACGTTAACGCTTGCCATGCAACGCACACGCTGCGTAATCTTCGAAGAGACGTCGACGCCCGTAAAACGCCAGTGGGATCGTGGCTCTGGACTACCGATCGAAAGGTAGAATTTTCATTAAACTAACTCAATTCAAACAAGATTTTAAGTATTGAGTTAGGACGGACCGGGATCCTTAATGGATATTTTATTCGATATGAACGTATACGCATGTATACGTGCACGTAATTTTAATTCTCGCTACACATAAAATGTTATTGCTTCCTTAAACTTTCAACTTTTATTTATTTTGTCTAGCACTTGACTTGACCTGAATAACACAGTTGACTTCTCAACAGGCAGCGTTCAGACCAGCCTCCCTCCGTTATAGTGGCTTCAACAGGCCTTCAACTGCTGAAAACCCGCAACACTACCGACTTAGTTCTAGAAGAATACAAGAGGAACCTCACACACTTGGTACAAGCGATAGACTCCCTTGCAGCGAGGAATACCCAGGTCTTGTGGAAGCTGAGCGAGTCGGTCGATGTGAACAAGATGAAGAATGAGAATAAAAGGATTAATAATAATGATATTGATGCTTATAATAGAGCTGCTATTGAGGTAATTATATGATTAAGTATTACATTTATGAGGTGCTCATAGCCAGTTGCGTAGTAGACGATCAGTGGGATAAGTAACCCTTGACCCACTCATTTCAAATATTTTGTATGTAAGTGAAGTTAAGTTTACGAAATTAACGATATTTTGAATTTGAAATACTTCGAAGTTTATAAGTATTTTTATCAGTTGTCTAATTACCATAGTACAAGCTCTGTTTTATTTTCAATCGCATAACTATGTGTGAGTTGTCCAATGGTATTATTTATTTGTTATTTATACGAATAGACATTTAGGAAACTTTCTCTAAAAACTTCAATTTTTTTTTTCTAGATCCTAACTCACAGTGCAGCCAAGATGTGGAACTCGGCCCGCCTCGTGGCGGAGGAGGGCGGCGACGTGACGCTGAGCGACACGGCGCTGCGGCACGCGGCGCAGCTGTTGCTGAACATGTTCTGTAACGATCACATGAACTTCAACGACGGCAGCTGCTGCGCCGAGCCTGAACCTTACACACAGCTACAGATATTGACCTTTGCGCTGTTTTTATTATGGTGAGTTATATACACGTGTTAGAAGGCAAATTGCAACTAATGTGGGTAGTAACGACTGCTTAATGCAGAGACTACTGAATGCATTAACTGCAGACTGCATCGTCTATAGACTACAGACTGTAACAACTACAGATTGCATCAACAGCAGACTGCATCGGCTCCTGACTGTTATGACTGCGGACTGCATGAATTGCAAAATGCATCAACTGCAGACAACAACATTGATTGCAGCAATGATTTGACCAATTCATTTCGACGATATTGCAGTTGTTGAAAATTCAATGATTAATCTCACAAAACTCTTACTTCCGTCTTTGTAATACAATTCAGTAATTAACATAGTTAGTGCTAGATTAACGTGGGTACCGTTTGTTCCAGCGCAGTGGTAGCGTGTGCACGTCGCGCGTGGTCGTGCTACGAGAGTGTGCAGCTCGTGGCGCGCGGGTACTCGCCGCTCGCGCCCCCCGCCCCCCTCCCGCCCGGCACGTCGCCCCCCGGCCCGCCCCCCTCCCCCTCCGCCCTCGCAGCGCTCGCCAAGCTGGGCCTCATCATGGCATACTTCTATCTTTGCGATAGAACTAATTTCTTTATGAAAGAGAATAAATATTATTCTGAGTGGAGCTTCTGGTTGCCCGTTGGATATGTGTTTGTGTTGGGACTGTTCTTTACGGACCAGTCTAGGTCTAATAGGTGAGTTATTGTAGATCTTTATGGCTTTTTGCGTATCTTTAGATGAATAAACTTGCGGCACTGTCCATAAGTGATGAAGATGCCATTTTAAAACTGCTTTATGATTGTCTTAACGAAAATTTAGGAATGCGAAGATATACACAAATTTAACAATAATGGATAATCCAAGACTTTTCATAAAAATATTATGAAGTTATGAAAGGCTTTCGTTTTGTTTCTTCTAAGGAAGTTTTGTTTCTTTCACTCTTTAGCGAAAAGAAAAAGAGAAAACAAATTTTAGTAGTTTTTTTACTAAAATGGGTTTACAGTGTGTTTGTGAATAAGAGGGTTAGTTTATTAACACAAGCATTTTTTTCTTAAGTTATTCAAAAGCAAGCCAGCCTATTTTATCACTTTTATAGCTAAAATCATTATAAATATTGTTGAAAACAAAGTAACCAAATGTATTTGCCAATTTATAAATTGACAAAAAATGTTGCACTAAACAGTTATTTCCACCTACAGAGTCCTCCACCGAGAACAGACAGACGAATGGAAAGGCTGGATGCAGCTAGTCATACTAGTGTACCAAGTCACGGGGGCCAGTAAAGTGCTGCCCATCTACATGCTAGTCCGCGCACTCGTCTCCGCCTACCTGTTCCTCACCGGCTACGGACACTTCTACTACACGTGGAAGACAGGAGACACTGGCCTAGTTAGATACTTCAGAGTGATATTCAGGCTCAACTTTCTGACCGTTGTGCTGTGTTTAACCATGAATAGACCCTACCAGTTTTACAGTTTTATACCGCTGGTGTCCTTTTGGTATACTTTGGTTAGTATTTATTTGAGTTTCTTTATAGGTTTGTAACTTCGAATAGAATTTCCCATAAGGAAAAATTCACTTGTCCACTTCATTGTCTGATTTTTGTATGACTTTGTTATTATAATGAACAACAAAAAATACTGTAAAAGTCGAAACAAGCGACTCTACATAACATCAATTTTTGCTGATAGGTTTCAAACACCGTAAGTATTGCCTTAAACGTGCCGTACACTTAAAGTTGGGAAAAAATACTGCTAATTTCAGGAATATAATTTCAAAATAAAAACATGCAACGTTCTAAGTACGTTTTTTTAAAGCTATTTCACACAACATTAACCCAAGCAATATGTACGTCCTACGTATACGTACACTGATGTATACATGCACTGACGTATACGTTTATGCGTACATTCTATAAAACATCTACAGTAATAAAATCCTTTCTTCCAGATGTTCGCAATCTTCGCCCTCCCGCCTCACATCCACCCGTCCTCCACTCACACCGTGGAGTCCAAGCCGTACCAGTACCTGTACATAGCGATCAAAGTGATCGGCCTGCTAGTGATCGTGACGGTGTTATATCTGAGCGAGGTGTTCTTTCAGAAGATCTTCGTGACGCGGCCGTGGAAGGCGCTGTTCGTTAACTCCGATGATGATATACATCAGTGGTGGCTGCAGTGGAAACAAGATCGGTGAGACATTTTATATTCATTTCAGTTTGATATGAAAATTTTGTTGCTGCTTTTGATTTCGGATTACTTATTTGTGTGTTATACATTAAGGAAATTGCAACTAAACATTATACTTGGGGCATTAAAGAAAAAACTCTAAACGACTTGATTAATCTACTAAAATGAAAATATAGAGCCGTAATAAAATAAAGCAACATTGCTACAGTTAAGCTGATAGTTCTTCTTCTTCTTCATATTTCGATATTTTTACTCATATTAACTAGGGTTATCGTTATTGATCATTATAAGACTGCTTAAGAAAAACATATTTAAATCGATTTTCAGAAGCAACCAAACAGTTTAACTTTTTCCTTGCAGTTACTCCATGGCATTCGGCATAATGTTCGCCCTAGCCTACTTACTAGCAGCTCGCTACAAGCTGTTGGACGACAAGACGCACAGCAACCTGTTCCCGCGCGGCGCCGCGCTCAGCGCCACGCTGCTGGCCTTCACCGCGCTCGGCTCCTACGTCACCTTCACCTTCTGCTGCAACAACACCATCGACTGCAACGAGATACATTCCTACGTCGCCTTCCTACCCATCGTGAGCTACATCATACTACGCAATGTATCCGGTGCACTGCGAATGCGACACTCTTCGATGTTCGCTTGGTTCGGGTCGATTACTTTAGAATTGTTCGCCAGTCAGTCTCATATATGGCTCGCGGCCGATACTCACGGTGTGTTAGTGCTTATACCCAGTGCTCCGATATTAAATTTAATATTAACGTCCTATATTTTCGTGTGTACGGCTCACGAGATACATAAATTGACGGGGATAATTCTACCGTACGCGGTGCCCGATGATTGGAAGTCGGTTTTAAGAAATTTTGCGATATTTTTAGCAATTTTAGTACCGATTGGGATTCATGATGGTATGTTTTAAGAGAATATCCTTTGAAAGGACGGCTTTATTGTAAATCTACAGCCTTTTGTGGCCGAAGGGAAGAGTTTTATCTGTGAAATCCAGTGATTTGTAAAGATTTCCAGTGCGATTACGAACTTGAGATACTAACGTATTGAATTCATATCGAATATGACATTTTTTATTTGTAAAACGATCTCTTAAACATACCCTAGAGGTGTTGATCAAACTTCAATGTAAAAAATTACATAAGCAACTAAATAAGTTTGCAAATAATACGAGAAGTAGTGTGAATAAATGAACGAAAATGGTCCTTACGGCTTTGATAATAAGGAGTGAGCTTTGTACTAGAGAGTTGTAATATAAGTAATAGCTACGAGATGCTTACGATAATATTGGCTGTGTATAAAGTGATTGGACTGAAGGCAACAAGGTGTGTGATGTAAGCAATAAATGTGTAAATAGTATTTATTACCAGTGCTCTTTAAGAAAATAAAGCATTTGTTTGTGGCTTGATTAAACCTTCCTCAGGAATCGGTATCTATTTGGTAAAGACCGCATGAAAATCCGTTTAGTAGATTTTGAGCTCGTCGCGGAAAGACAGACGCGGCGAGTTGACTTTGTTCTATAATATTTATATATAGATGAGAAAAATTTCCATATCTGTATGTTTTTTTTTTATTTTATGTTCCGTTTTTACGCATTGGAATGGAGCCCTAAAATTTAAGAAAAGACAAATATTTTCTATACGATTTGTTTGCTATCGATTTCGATGAATACTTTCGCAACCCTAGTCAAAACAGTTTGACATCTGTCATTTTCATCAAGCTATTTAAAAACAGTGTAGTCAAAAGTTTTTAAATATCTCAAAAATAAGTAAACACAGGTGTTTTAAATTATTCGTGCAAAATAATATATTAAAGATCTGTCTTTAGGCTATTGTGAAATCTATGTATAATTTTGCTAAACGTAGCAAATTTTTCACTATTGAATATAACGAAAGCATTTTTGAAAAATACTTTGTCACCTACCCTCATTTATTGAAACATGGAAGCTTGCAAAAATGTAAGTACATTATATAATAAGTATTTATAAGTTTTGTACATGTATTAAAGTCTAGTCTGTAGTGTATTTTCTAGGATATAAGCCAGCTTTACACACACTTTATCGCCTATGAAACATCAATCGCGCGAGAAAGAGCACGCGTTTAAAGGGTGTGTAAGGGGAAAGGAAAGACCACACGCTCATCAGTCGACAGTCGTGCGCGCGAAGAAAATTGCAAGCGAAGAGCGCGCAGGCTTATGGCGCGTTCCCACTATGTCGTAACGTTTAATTTATTGTTCAGCGACTGTTGTCTCTAGCTGTTCCATTATAACGATTGCTTGTCGTCAAAAAAAAATATCGTTTAGTGACTGTCGTATCTAGCCGTCCCCACTGTCACGATAATCGGTCGTCACTGCAAAAATGTCGTAGACGACAGTAAGTTATGTCGTTCTATATGTGAACACCTCCATTTAAATATATAAGCCACGACACTTAAAACTACACGATTATCTGTCTTCACGACAAAGTGGGAACCTTACCCGTGCGTAATCCTGTACGCTCCTAAGAACGTGCGATAGAGTGTGTGTGTAAAGCTGGCTGTTTTGTACAGGCGTGGAAAGACGTGTATGACCGTTCACGATTATTTATTATATATAGAATATATAGATAACTTATACCGATCTTAAAGACAATTTGTATGTGATCAAAATTCTGATATACCTATATATAAGCTTTTGTAAATACAGTCGTTCTATTTTTAATATAGAAAAGTCTTTTTATAACAGGCAATAGATTCAGGTTTTCTATTTTGTAGTGTGTTATTAAAATTTACACTTATTTGGATCTATGAATAACCATAACTGGATCAGTTTTTTAATATTACATCGCAGTTCAAATTGTTCAATGCAGTTAAGTCAAGCAGTACCGCGATTTTCTATAGTTAGTACTATCGACCAGTAGACAATAGTTCTTACGAAATACGCTAGGGGCGCTGATATTTTTTTAAGCAAAATTGCTCTATGAGTACTCGGTTGTCGATAGTAGTAGAAAATCGGGTCTCAAAATATAAAAATACCATAATATTAATAATTTACTGGTTATTTTGAAATAAGGTTGTGTTAAAACTTTACTTAATGAACGGCTTTCATTTATACAAATTATATTTAATTGCTTACGAATATAATAGTACAAAACCGATACAAATAGTATTTAAAGTCACATTGCGTGAAAGGCTAATGGCCGAATACTGAAACATAACTCTATAATGCAAATAGGTAATATTATTATTGAAGTGTAGTTTGGCCAGCTATTCGGCCTCAAGGTCTAACTCAGTCAGTGGGACAATATTGGATTAAATTTATTTCTTTAACTGTACGTTCGGCGCAGCAGTTAACGTGGTCACTTCGTCAAAATAGCGCCGCGTGTGGTGGGTTAAAATCCCACCGGGACAAATATTCGTGTGATCAGCACGAGTATCTATTCTGATTTTCTGAACCTGGTTGTCGGTTTATCTTTATAAGTATGTATATACAAGTATATAAGTATGTTTATCAGTTATTTGGTAACCATAGTACAAGCTCTGCTTAGAATGAAATCAAATGGTCGTGTATGAGTTGTCCAATTATTATCCGATGTCCATTAGATTCGATTCATTTAACGTAATTTAGAACAATACTTCTTTTGAAAGCTACTTGAAATTGACTAATGTTTTAATATTCGGCCCTAAGTGTAAAAGAACCAAGTAATAAGATAACGTTACAGCGATGCTGTCAGTAAAATTGTGAATTATCTAAGCTTTATTTATGTGTATATTATGTGCTGTATATTTTGTACTATAATAAAAGGTTGATTGAAGAGAAATAAACTTGTGTTTCTTAATTACTTACAGTTTTAAACCGGTTTAAGGAAACTTGATGGCCGGAACGACGGGGAAGAATAAGGTATGTCGCATTTTTAATTAACATTTTGTTATATAGATTTCTGTATAGTATTATTATTGCAAACTAGCTGCCTCGCGCAACTTCGCTTGCGTCACATAAGTCAAAGTCAAAATTTTCCCTGTTTTTGTAACATTTTTTTACTGGTACTCTGTTCCTATTGGTCGTAGCGTGATGATATAGCCTCTAGCCTTCCTCAACAATCAGGCTATGCAACAGTAAAATATTTTTTTCAATTCGCACCAGCAGTTCCTGAGATTAGTGCGTTTAAACAAACAAACTCTATAACTTTATAATATTAGTATAGATATTGTATCGTAGTTTGATTGTGGTTTAGGTATTCTGTATAATAATATTATTGCATATAAGATTTTAGGATAATTAAAGTTGGGATTTCGCTTTACGTATTCTTATACGCTATGTAACGTATACGTGATACGTATGCCATAATTATAAGTTTCGTAATTAAATTTTCATTTGATATATTGATATCAAATGAAAATATATTTAATGTTTTAAGAGAGTACATTATGACTTGATATAATTTTTATATCGGAAGGAGTTTTTTAGGTATTACTTTGTAATACGAAAATGCATTACTTGGAGAAAATAACACACAGTAATAACAAGCAAAATTTATTTACCTTTATATTTTACATTGTGAATAAGACGTTAATATATTGAATATACACCTTAACTTATAATGCGTATGTGTAAAACATATGTACATCACTCGCTTAGTGCTACGAATATCCGATCAGTAATGAAAACATTACAAAAGTGACGATACATCAACACAAGAACGTAGAAATTATTTGACAATTGAAAGTATTATTAAAACCCTGCGACAAAACGTTTAATCCTATCACTGACAATAATCTGATATACTATAACAATTTTTTTCTAATGTAGGTATATGTATCCCCTTATGGTCCCCCTCAAGATCAAAATGTTCACAAGAACCAGTTTCAGTCGGACACTAACCATTTGAAATTTCATACACAGGCATTACCTTCCCCGACATCATACCATAACCCGAATACCTAACCCCACTTAATTAAGATCGAGGGGCTATTTGCCGCTAGCTGTAATATAATATGTAATGGTGACAGTCCATTTATTATAATTTTTATTTGTTATAAATCAGACACTGACAGTGTTTAGAATAAAGAAACTGAAAATAATTTCATTTAGTAACTCACACACTAGGAATAACTTTGTCATCCTCTCAATTCTCTGTGACTTTCCAAATAATGTGCCATAAGTTTTATGGTAACAGGCTTTCACAAATCCTCTTTAATAAACGTTTGTCGTAGGTCTTATCAAGATAGTTAGCACTGAAATATATCAAAATTAAGTTTATATAATGTCAGAATAGTGCTCTTTTCACACGATATAAATGAATTTATATGTTAAATGGTTTTTCATAAGACCTTCTTAATATTCATGTGATTTAATACGTAATTTTAAAGACAGCAGTTATGTTACGGTAAAGTTCGAAGTTAGACAGATTTATAAACGTTCACAAAAGTAATCGGAAATTAGGTATTTATTTTATAAATAAAAATTAGATATTAGAATAGTCGCAATTAGGCATTTTTGATTCAAGAGTTTTAAAACGGATTCTTATATTATTTTCAAATAAGTATGTTAACACATTTTAAAGTTTACTCGAACAGAACTCGAACCTTTATCATCGACATCTAAACCGCATTTGAGCTGCACGCTATCAATCACAGAATATTTTTTATTTTACTTTTAATTTATACAACATTTTTAATTTCACTAATTTATCATAATGTATTGCTTACAATAATTGGGTGCTCTCACGAAGACTAATTTTGACTTTTTCTATTTTGATTAAATATTAATAATATTTAATATTATGTAGTATGAAAAGCAACAGGCATACTGCACGAATTAAAAATAAAACCATATCTTTTAAAACTGTTTAATGCATCTAACTTGCCTGTTGAAAAATTGCCATTTATAATTGATTTAAAAAAAAATTAGTAACTAATAAGAAATATCAATTAAAAATATATGATTAATTGTTATTCAGAAGTATTTGAATGTTGAAAAGACGAATAGTATTAGTGATAAATGCATATATAACATGGCCAAATGTTCATATCTACAAACGTTAAGAGACTCGAAGGCACGGAAACACTGGTCTCGCCGGAGACCGCAGGGTATCGAGTGATGAACTATAGTCAAAGTAACTGGAACACATCCACGCACCGACCGAGCGAGAAACGAATAAGCGACATTTTAAGAGTTAAGTTTTAGAAAATCAGTCTCAATGAACAGGCCATTATTTTTCATAATTTTTAGTTACACTATTTTACATTTAGACGCGTTCTAAGCAATGGATAGGTAATTATTACAATTTGGGCAGGGTATGATAGTATTTATTAACTTTTTGAACGTAGTTGTATCATCCTTAGCGTAATAAAGTACTAACAATTAGGATATTTTCATTATTGGATCAGTTATCGATTACTCGATGTTCAAAAAGTTAATATTCAATAATGTTATACCGAGTTCGCGTTAAAACTATAATAGTTAACTAGCAATATATGTTATTAACTGTTCAAATTATACATCTATGGCCACATATGAAACTGATGTTGCAGTAAGTAATACGAAACACGACATTTTACGGTCTTTCTAGAAAATAAAACATTAAACATGAATACAAATAATTCACATCGAACACAGAGATACTAACTTACATAGGTATAAAATATTAAAGTATATTTTAAATATTAGCATTTACAGTATATACGATAGACACTGAAACATAAATACACAGATATCTAAGTTGTGTTAGTGCACAAACAATGTCAGTCTTTGTACAGTCGAATCACATAAAATTATTGCTGGAGCTGTATCTAAGCATCTAGTGATCTCATACTAATACTAGGTAATTACGAAATTATAGTTTAATACAAGGAAATGAAAGAAACAGATGGGAGATAGGAGTAGGGTACTTCTAACCGCTACGACTTAAAACAACGAGATCTATAATATTGGATAGATTTTTTAAGGATTTTTTCATTATTTCGAGGCTAACTAAACTAGGTCTCTATTGGTTATAGGTAAGATTACTATTATGTCTCAAAATAAATATGCATTAAGAAGTAGGAACGGAAGAGGGAATCGTTAACAGGACGACTATGAAGCGAGCCCCCCCGCGGGGCGAAGTTAGTGTTGATCTATCTAGAACATCGATGCAATCAACTATTCTATTGGTGCGTCAGTAAGTACATACTTAGTTCAAGATATCAATATATATCTTAGCATATTATGAGTGCTTATATTCATATATATATATAAATTGTATATAAGTAGTAATTGTGCAATTGGTATACAGATTTTTTTGGGCCTTTCATTTTGTTTTATACTTACGACCTAGAACATTTTACATGTATTTTTGTCAAGAAAAAGAACAAAATTCTCTCGAATCCCGATATTTACAACAATAAATAAGTTACATATTATATTTACAAAATAGCAAAAAGTGCGCAAAAAACGATTTCACAAAATATGCATTTGAGCAATACGTTTAATATATTTACAAAAAGCAGTTTATACATAGTATTTTATAACAAAAACTACAAATTAAGCGAAATTAATTATTTATAAAACATACTAGATATTAAAACAAATCTCTATGATGTATAATGTACGTAATAAAAATGTTTGTGATGACATATTGTGTTCTACGTTACAGTACGACCCGCTAATATTACTTACAGTAAAATATTTCATTCTACAAAAACTTCTACAAATAAGTTATTGCTATCGAGAAAATTATTTACAACATGAAGCTATCGTTACGAATAGTTTGAGACATCAAAAGTGAACTGAAGAAAATCAAAATGTTTATCTTCTAAATATTAGATCTATTCAAAAACATTACTACTGTTCGTGTAACTTAGTTTAATATATCACATTAGATTAGAATCTTGTATACTCTTGTCAATTTGACAGCTGGTAGAACGTGGGCATTACTCGTTATGTCCAAAAGGGATATTATACTTCAATTCACTCAACGAGCAGGCTTGCTAGGAGCCAAAAATTCGGTCTTATAGAACATCGATCGACTATGAAGATTCTATTACAGGATGTCATTAAATGGCACTGTTTGTTCAACACATTAAGTTTAAATTTCAGTCAGAATTGTCTTGCGCCGCGGCAGTGTTTAAAGTCCTCGTGTCTTCACTTATTAACGACCTATCGTAACGTCTTTGCCTAGTGATTTTGGGTCTAACGGCACTGAGTAGAGGGGCCGATATCGCGTGGCTGGGCAGTCGACTTAAGTCTTTCCGTCCTTGGAGTAGAGGCGACGTGACGCTCGATGATTCGTCTCCTTCATCATCAGAGAGTGCTGGGTAACTTTCCTTCATTTTTAAGCTGCGTTCTAGTCGCCGGAGAAATCTGGAACGATATAACAATGAGTTAGTCTATAAACTAACGATAGAGTTAGTCAGAGTAGTAAATATGATCTAAATCAGGATACATACGGCACATACCTAATCTGGTTACTAATGGTCCTCAGTTTGTTGACTTTGGGCGGTTTCCTCGAGTCCTCTGTAAGGTCCAAACTTGATGATATTTTAGAAGACGTGTCCTGTAACATGGAGATCACAGAGTGAGGAGCAAATATCACGCACATTGTTCCTAAATATAGGTAGTTTTGTGTGCTACAGTCTCCATCGTCATACCATGCCTCTATTTTATGATAATGAAGGTGTGAAAAAATGGTACCTACATAACTTTTCAAATGAGTCATTCTAGGCTACTCCACACTCAAGATATGGGACTTATGTCATCAACAATAACTTCATCTAAAACCTAATGAGAAATAACAACCTAGAGAATGAATTCATTCCGAACAACGAACGTGATATCCAGGGTTATAATTAGGTATACCTAGGAGTAGAAAAAATAAATTCAAAAAGTGTTTTTCTAAAAATAATATGGCAGCCAATTGTAACATTCTTTAAAGAAAATAAAAATTCACTGGAAGCTCCTACAAAATTAAAAAAAAATAATAAAGTCCTGTTTAGAGGAATATAAGAAGGAAGGCAATTGTCCGTAGCTACAATCACCTCGGAACTACGGCACTTTTGTCTGCGCAGCGGTTTCCTCGAGCGAATCGGCTCACACTGAAAATAATCCAACACATGGCCGCTAGTCGAACAAATAATTATAAAAAGCTAAAATTATCAAAATGTCAGAAAATTAACAAACGTTTGACAAAATAACAGCGTGAGAATAATGTGCAGAAAAGAGAAAGTTTTGAAAAACAACTCGTTTTTGTTTCAGTGCTTTGTTTTGTGAAAATAAATGAGGTTCGTTGAAGTATCCTCGCACTAATTACCCGTACTGAGTAATTTAGATTTGAATATAATTTAAAAAAATATCAAATAATAATAAAAGATGGCATCAGTTTAGACGTCATCTTGTGTTCTGTGATTACATCTAGACATTTATACAAAACACAGACATTGCACAATGACTGCAACACGAGTAGGTAGTCAATACCTGTAGTTCCATGTCCGGCAGCCTCAGTTCCCTGGCGGAGGCGATGCTGGCGACGCTGGCGTTCGACACCGAGTCCTCGGACGACGACGACGACGCCGGGGCAGGGGCCTGAGAGCGCGAGCGTCTACGTCCACCCTTGCGACCACGAGTTCCACCCTCACGGCTTCCCGGCACCTGACGTAACAATATAAGGTTAGGTATATCTTAACATTGTTCCTATTATTTTGTATTAAGTGATTTGCAATACGAACCTCGAGCAAGTTATGCATGGAGTGCGGCATGTGCGGGAGCGTGGACTTGACCTGGCCGGCGGCGCCGCCCGTGACGTCATGCGAGGTGGTGCGCGCCGTGCGGCGGTCGCGCTTGCGCCCGCTCTTCTTCTGACAGTTGCCGGCCGACTTGTTCGCGCCCTTCACGCATTCCGAACTCGGGAAGTCGTACAACCCATCGGAATCTGTAAACGGCAGTTGTCGACCGTAAAATTGCGGCGAGAACCTTCCCAGACCGGTCTTGTCGCTTAGCGGACTCTCACTCCTCGAGCTGACGGGGCTCAGGGGTCTACTACCCTCCGGCAACAGGGTCGGCGGCCTCAGACTAGCCTTCTCATCCAGTCCTCTCTCCACACTTATACATTTAACTATCGAGCATTTGGTCACTCCGCTAGGGGCGCACAGGGTCGCCTGCGGCACTTCCAAAGTCTCTTTCAACGCGACTAGTTCCATCTCTTTCGCACTGGAGGGTACGTCGTCCACTCTCTCATCCGTCCCTATGCCCTCGTCGTTGGACTCTAACAGGGGGTCGTCGGACAGCGTCTCGGAGTCAGAGCGGCCGCGCCTACGTTCCTTACTGTCGTCGTTGGAGGCCGCCGGGCTGGAGTTGGTCTTCATGAGCGGCCGCCGCCGCGACTGAAAGCAGGACGGTCCGCCGCCGGAGCCGGGGTCTTCCATCTCCGACGGGCAGAGAGGATTGCTCGAGCCGCAGCGCGAGGGCCCCGGGCTGGCCATGGAGCTGTACCCTGACGACGAGAGGTTGGACTCTGACGGCGCGCGCTCGCCCCGCGCCGACATCGAGAACGGGCTCAGGTAGCACATGTTGGCGGAGGGCGGGGGCGGTCGGGGGGACAGCGGCTCGTCGGACTCCTCGCTGGCGTTGTACGTGACGGTGATGAGGGGCGGTGGTTGGAACTCGAGGTGCGGCGGGGTGCGGCGGGGCGGCGGGGAGCCGGGGGAGGGCCGCTCCACCAGGAGCACGGGCACGCACAGCGCCGGCGGCGCCACGGAGGGGGAGGACAGCTCTCGCTCCGAGTCCTGGCTGTGGGTGAAGCTAGGGCTGGGAGAGTCTGTGACGTGCGTGGAGGGGGTCGGCGTATCTGTGCTCATGTGCGGTTGGCGTAACTGTAAGATAAACAGAATGTTCCATTGTTACTTGTGTGCGCTTCACTACGAGTTCTGACAGTATCATTGTTTAGTGTCATTAATGATAGGTCTATTATCTAAATACTACTTTGTTATGAAAGGTAATTAAATACTGGGTAATCTACTTCTATAAGAATTATGTTATCAATAACAATAGATTAACTACAATTGAAAGCAAATTATCATACATCAACAAAACTGATATTTCATCGAATTTTTTATCTGATTGTTTAAGTGTACCATACCTTTAGTCTTAACCCCGACGTCGGTCTCTCGCTCTTGGTCTCACACTTGATTTCATCAAGTTCATCTTCGCTGGGAGACACGCAGGTCGCTGTGGACTCACTTTTTCCGTCTAACTCCATACTAGCTCGAGGCATTCGCGGGGAAGGTAGGGGAGTGGGTAAAGGGGTGGGGAGAGGGGTAGGCAGAGGTGTGGGGAGCTCTCGAATAGGAGAGAGACACTTGTTGATGCCGCTGGGGACCTCTAAGAGAATGGACGGTGGGTGCAGGAGGTTGCTGCCTGATGATGACGACTTGTGAGCACTTAGTGGATCCAGGACCTGAAGAAGGAAAAGTGTGTTAAGTGCTGGGGAACTTTATAAGTAATAGAATAATTCATTTGACTGAGGTATGATTAAGTTACCTGAATCTCAATAGTGTTATGTGGCCGCGTGACTGGTGAGTCTGGTGCCAACGAAGGTATGTGAGACGAAGCGAGAGATATGTCATCAGCATCCACCGTGTCATCCTGTGGAGATGACGCCGAGGGTGTGCTGGACACGGAGACTCCCCCGGACGACGCCCGCGACACTATCGCGGCCGATGATGACGAGAAGTTACGGAACATCGCTAGGATGGAGTCTGCACTTGAGATCTTTGGAGTTCTGTAATCGAAACGTCTACTACTAAAACTAATGAAGATTAACAAAGGAAAATCCGAGTAAAATGATTTGAAGGTACCTGGAGTATTTCTTCAGAGCGGCATGCGCCAGGGTCAGGTCTAGACTTGACATCGAGTCGCTACCTTGGTTACTCGACGTGCTGTGTGGTGATCTGACTTCAACTCCTGGTGACGGTGGAGTACTCGACGCCTTCGCCCTCAGTCCTCTGTCAGCTATCACAGCCATCGGTATCGTGATCGTGTTCACCATGTCTACGTCAGAACTCGAGCTCATCTCAGCTGACACCTTGTTCAGTAGCCGAGCGAAAGTCACTTTCTTCTCTAACTTAGGATCAGATATATGTCTCATGGAAGGCGAGGTCGATGGTGTCGACGCTTCACTTGCAAACGAAGTCTCTTTATTCTCATTTCCATAATCAACAAAGGCTGGAGCACTCTCCACTGTACTCAAGGTTCGTTTCTCAGACATCTGTATGAGTTCTCCCATAGTGATCTTTTTCGAGTGATCGTTGGTTGTGGCCGGGCTTATAAGTTGTTGTAATATTTGCTTTTTTTCTGCGGCGTTTTTCTTAGTAGGTGTAGAATTGTTGCGTTTTTTACGCGGCGACGGTGTTCCTGTATGAGAAAACTCACATATACCATATTATTGTGTGAACTAGATCGGTGAAAAGCGACGACATCGAATGTTCATGACAAAAGCAACACAATATTTAGAATTTCAAAAGGGGATCGAACAATGAACAACAACAACAGTTCTCGTCTGAGAGATCATCATCATGCCTTGGACTTCAGCCAGTGCACTAAGGAAGCCAATTCTTTAGGGTAAGTGCCATTAATTCAATAATTTAGGAAGTGCCAATCGTATCTTCAATTAAAGTGTAATGTGTTGTGTTCATGACGCCGAGATGACGAGTAATGGAGATGTTGATCTGACAACTTGTATAGTTATTGTAACATTCAGAAGCTACACTGAAAGCTACGGAGGAGAACATTCAGACAACAGAGTTAGTTCAATATCTATACAATAATAAGACAGTGTCTTGTTAAAACTTACTTTGTTACAGGTCGGTTAATTGCAACACAATGCACTAGGTAAATTAAATAATGTATGCAAGACAAAACAATGTCCATAACAGCATGCTAGCGACATTCACAAACATAGAGGTGCCTTTGGATTGTCAATAACACTGATAAATAAAGTTTCTATAAAATGAAAATATATTTTGTTAGAAGAGCAATATCAGTTAAAGTAACCAATGTTATTGACAAAGCAAAGGCAATATTAGTTGGACGATCTAGAAAGGTGTCAACGAAGGAAGGAGCGGCTACATTAGAAAAGGTGTTTGTGCTGTCAGGGGTGCACACATCGACAGTTAGAAGTAAGAACGAGGGTAGCGGGGCCATGTTACGTTGGTCGTTTAGCATTCCACATAGAAATTTCATTCACAGCGGGGACACATCCAGTGCTAACTGAGCTCCGGTCGCCGCGCGCTCCGCAAGATGTTCGACAAATGTTTTGCGATATTGTATGATTTAGCAAATAATACTCAACAAATAACGTGACTCTTAAGCCCTGTGTCTGATAGCCAATCGTTAATGTTCTGAATCGTATGGTTAGTGACATTCAGTAAGGCGTTGTATTATGAAGAGCCAAGCGCTCGAGGTGTCACTGTCGACAGAAGGCTTTAAGCGTTCAAGTTTATGTCTCGTCATGGATTTGATTCATGATTGTTATACGAAATGTTTTTGTACAAGGTTACCGCTAACAAAAATCTAAAGTTGGCATCCAGATAAAACATCAAGGATAACATTTGAGTAGTAAAATGCTTAACATATTGCAAAAATCTAACATGACTGTTCAGGTTGAGATGTAGTCTATTCTACAGAGTGAGCCCCCATCACACACTCGCCACTCATCACGGCCGGACCGCACGCCTCGGTGAGTGATCACAGAGCCGCGCGGTCCGGTCAGCGCAGGCGGCGAGTGAGCGCCGGGGGCGGCATGAGTGTCATGATCGCGGATGCAGTGCGGAGCGCGCGGTGTGGTCTTGGCTCGCTCCAGTCCTTACGTCCGGGCGGCGGCTTTAACAGATCGTCCAAGCTAAAGGTGCGCGCGGCTCGCGGGTGCGCGAGCCCCGACACCGACGGCTTGCGGATACCCAGCCGCGTGAGCAGCGTGCGGTGCGGCGCGTCGTGCGGCGCTGTGGACAAGCGCAGCGTCAGTCCCGCGCTGACGTCACGGCCGCGGTGACGTCACGCGCCGTCCGTCGGCACCGCCGCGTAGCGCCGCGAGCCCCGCGCCCCGCGCACGCGCCCTCCGCCCCCGCGGCCCACGCCCCCCACTCGAGGAGCTAGCCCCCACACATATAGGATTGCCAGACATTCTTTCGACACCGGTCAACTAATTACACGATTAAGATGATTGATGATTGTCCATCCGTCCGTCTGTCTCGGTCCAGTATGAAAACAGTTCAAAGACACATTGTCTCTTTGGGATATCGTTCTGTAACTTCTAAACATTCGGTAAGATCGTAATTTCTGGCAATCCTTTGGAACATAACTATTGCCACGGTTGTTTCGACTTGAAGATCCACTGTGATTGCTATATTCATCTCATTAACTAATATGTTTTATATTTGTTCATAATTTGGATCAAGTCAAAAGAACCGTGGCAGGACGGACTCCAGGAACTAAGGAATGCATCTATCGATAGACAGTCATCTAGATCAATACATGCATCAGTTGCAGCAATATTTACAATCTATCAACGTTTAGTTTCTGGAGCCGTCGGCAAACATACAAGGAAGGAAGTTAAAGAAGAAAGTAAAGTAAAATTACGCAAAACGTGTCCTTACCATCCCAGAGACAGTGCGTTTATTGAGAAAATACATGAGTATAGCGGAAACAATCTGACAAAATGTTGAAACAAAGCGTTATCGTACTGTGAGTCACAAATATGCTATCCTGTTCCAGTTCAACGGTACATACTAAGTAACCCGTGTCAATAACTGTGATAGTGGCAAGCTGGATTGAACGTATTGAAAGTGTGCTTAGAGAGCAAAAGATTTTGGTATATTTTTGGGTCGAATACTGGGCCTAAAGATTTGTCCTCCGAGTGATCGAGGTAGGTACTTACGTCTCGCGCAGCGGTCCGCCTCCTCGGCGAGCAGCTTCTCGATCTTCTCGGGGAAGTGGCGCTTGGCGCACCACACCAGCCCGATGATGCCGAGCACCACGAACACCGCGATCAGGCCGAGCCAGAACGGCTCCTGGATCATGCGCTGGCCGAGGCCGATGATGTTTGGGGTGGGGTTTGGTATTTCGCACCTGGTCAAACCGTTTTCTTTTACATCTACATCTATAACAACTAAAGCTATTTGAAAAGTTTTACTTAAGAATTGTTGCAGTACCTTTTCCCCTTCCAGGAAGGGTTACACTGGCACAGGAAGCCTCCATCCCTCTCGGTGCAGGCGCCCCTGCTGTTACACGGCCTGGAGGCGCACGCTCTTACTCTCTCCGCACACCTCTTCCCTCTGTACCCTCGCGCACAGACACACGTGTACGCTTCACCAGACTCTGATGCTGTACCGGCTGAGATGAGAGAGCAGTTGCCGTACACGCAAGGAGAACGCTCGCACGCCGTGACAAGGCAGAATACACCTGAAATAGAAGTGAAGTGGTAAATGTATTGAAGAAGCGAAAAATAGATAACCGGTACAACTGCTTTTAGAAGATCGCAAAGGAATATTTTGGATTCTATCCCTAAAAAGGCTAATTTAGACTGTGGGCCAAAACATGGGGGAAGAAACATGACGTGATTCATACCTTAAGTTAATGATAAAGATTATTATCTGAGGATATATAGATGTCAGTAACATACCAGTATAATATCCAGCGCACTGACAAAAGTTCCTAGTGTCGTCGTTGGTACAGCGGCCATCGTGCAGACATGGGTTCGGGTAGCAGGCTTCCAGGTTTGTTTCTTCAGACAACATTAATACTTTGCTGTGGTATTCAGGATCTGTAGAGTTTAGATTTCAATGGATTTTATTAGAAAACTGCCCGAAATTTGCCTGTGACTTCGTCCGCGTGATCTGTAACTTAGGGCAGAATTTTCATATAAGCTTTGTGGGTAGAATTGATCAAAATCCTTTTTTAGAATATGCAACGACGTAACATCTACCTGTATGCCAAATTTTAGTTCAATCCGTCTATTGGTTTGGGCTGTGCGTTGATAGTCAGTTAGTCACCTTCGAGTTATATATATTTAGATAGATTACGAGTAAGAGTCGGGGGATTGTTCAAATGCCATGTTCATATAGTGAAGGTGGAAATTTTTTATGTACCTGTATTAACAACCAACGAGACGTCCATATTAACTCCCTGCTGCCCCGCATGCTGCGTGATGGTGAGCGAGTGCAGGTACGAGTTGATGATGAGAGGCGCCCGAGGCTCCACCTTGCGCTTGCTACGATCAACTCCACATAGCGTCCACTCGGTCCCGTTGTTGTCAGTGTAGCTGTCCTTCACCTGCGACAAATTTACTAGTTTTTATAATAATGGTTAAAAACTTAAGATTGTTTAATGGACTAACGCCCGGTTTCAGGTACATTTAGCAGTAAATGTACCTCAGAGACCGTGCATGAGTGTTTTCTAAAAGCTTTGAATCCATCTGGATTGAGGGTCTGGAAACTACCTAGGTCAGCCAAATAGCCAAATAGCTGTCGTGAAACTTGTTCCTTAAAAAACCTTGTATTCAGCAATATTAACGGACTTCTCAACTCAACTTTTACAACTATGAGGAGTCATAGTTAACTGCTTATTACTTATTGAATACGAATTAACCTTCAGTTGTAACATTGTTGTACGAAAGATTTTGTTTTGCTTATACAAAACTTCTGTGTTATGAAGAATATCGATATGACCGAGCGTCAAAAGCCCGTTTTCTACTTTACCTGTATCCAGCCCACATCCTCCCCGCAGGGCCAGTCTTGGTCGTTGTTGACGAGCGTGGTGGCGGCGAAAGCGAGCGACAGCGTGTGCTGGTGCGGCGCCACGAGGCGCGTGCGCAGTGCCGAGCGAGGCGGCGCGCGCTGCGGCCAGTTCGGCGCCGCCAGCCGACCTGACCCGCCCGCGCGGACTTCCAGCACGTGGGACGCGTTCAGGTAGCTTACTGGAAACCAAATATTAAGATGAAGATGAAAGTCATAAGCCACAGATAAAAAAGATACTAAATACTAAATTACACGGTTGGGGATCCTTTTGCTAGAAAGATTAACTACAATCGAAAAAATCTTCAGAAAAAAACATTAACAAGTTTCAACGATCAAAAAGAAGAGTTATTGTTTAATTATCTTACACCAGTTACTAAGTAAGAAAACTTAAATTATTTTGTTTTTAAATCTATATTGTTGGGTAAAAGTCTCCCCCAAAATCCACCGGTTTCTGTCATTGGCTGTCTCACGTCAGTCTCATCCAAGTCATTAAATTCATATTTTCAAAAATTACGAAATGGAACTTACTTGTCTTAAAATGCGCCAGAAACCCTTGTCCAGTAACATTCTCTCCAGTCTTGATCCTAAGCCGTAGTATTTCCGACTGCGACACAAAGAGCCCATTGGTCAGTATATTGGGGTTCAAGAACGGCCTGATGGGGGGGTTCTGGAGGTCTATCTGAACGTCTATGAAGGAGTCTTCCGGGATCGCGTCTGTCACGTTGATGGGCACTCCTTTGTCGAAGATACCGTAGCCGAAGTCGAAGTAGCTGATGTTGAGGAACACGCGTTTACCTGTGGAAAGAGAGGGAATTGTATAAATAATAGTCTATAGCGCAGTTTTCAACATGATTTGCTGGCTATTGAGGATTTTATAATGACGAATCCATCAACGGCGACCAGTTTCTGCCAGGAGAGCTCGGCAATTTGTCTATAGTAAGCAATTAGGTAGGTATATATTAAACGAAAGTGCATATTCCTTTTACTATTTCCCTATTTAGCTCGGCGCGGATTGACGTTTCAGCTAGATCACACCAGTCTTGATGTCTGTAGCGCGATTCTCTACAGTTAATATTGTACAGAGTCAAGAGTTTAATATTGAAAATGTACTCCAAAAATAAATCTTACGGTTCCCGCAAGGGATGCTGATTAGATTTTTACACAAAATTTCTTAATAACCAGCCGGTTGTGCATAGTGATAGTGGTAGAAAATCGGACTAGACGATGACTTATATTAATAAAAGATACATTAGATAGTTATAATTATGTCACGATGGAATTATGTTGTAGTCTTACGTGTATTGTTGTCTATAATGAGAACAAGCTACACGGCTCGTGTTCGACGTTAGAACATCACTAATTAGAGCAGTGATACGTGTTTGACGATGTTACGGCATGTGTCTTTACGATATAATTATTTCTTATCAATCTTGTTAAGATTCAATTACGATTTGCTTTATTCTCTGCAGTTGTTTACTAAAAACATACCTTAACAATAGGATGGAGATAGATATTCGAAAGAAAAAACGATAATTAAAAAGATATGTAAACCAATGATGACAATTGCTATTAATCTGTAGAAAGCTTATTTCTTACTGATTATAGGGTTCTGTTGAATTTATTTCTTACCAGAAGGAGCGAGGATGTCGATGGTGCAGTCCAGGTTGGGCAGTAGAAAGTGCGGGTAGTTGGGACTGCGCAGTGTGCCCTCTTTAGATGTGAACGTTTGTGACGGACATCCTGTCAGCTCCACGGCGCGCCAAGTTACCGAGAATCCTGTACCTTGGGTGCTGAGGAACAAAAAAATGTAATGATTATTTCGGTAGTTAGCAGAAAAGTAAACTACTTACATAAAGGGAAAAAAGTGTTTAAGAACGAAAATATTTAGGTATATTTTCTGAAACCCTTTTGCAAAGGTATAATTGGTATAATGGCATAATAATTGCTACCACCGACTGGAACACTGGCAGCTATGCAGCTGGTTATCAATATGCTACAAAATTCTGAGCATAGGTAGGTATACAAAACGGTATAGGAACTAACTTGTAGTCAGAATGAAAGTACAGCACGGCTCTGTTGGTTGAGGCGACCCAGCGCGCCTCGCCCACTGACCCGCAGTAGCGAGACGACTTCATGTTCCGCACGTCTCGGAGCTGCAACAACCAACACGTTTATAAAGAACACGGTACCGTTGCAAGGAACATGTTTTGATTTGATCGAGTCAGTTTCACGCGTAAAATGATGTATTTGATGTGTTGAATGTTGATTCCACTCCAGTTCAGTTGGTAAAAACTAACAAAATATAAATTTCACCTAAAGACGTAATTAACATAAAGAGACCAGAGAAATTTGAGTTCAAAACTAGTTCTCATTTCTGGCTCTATTTACAATTTAACACATCCAATTTAGCAAAACGTGTTTCATCATAAAATAAATGTTGAGAATAAAATTTTCATGTCCGGAGCAAAAACAGGAACCCAGAATATACATTTTATATCCACACGAAAAGTAAATTGTTCATTAGCGAATTTAATTATTCATACATTTCTTTAGCACTAACTAGCGGCACAGAACGGCACATAGCGGCCAGTCGCAGTACATTCCACAACCCCGGAAGGCATTCCCCAGCGAAAATCCCCGACATGGAAATTAAATTATAAGACGTTACGTAGAATTATTCATATCTTAAACGCCATTCTTAAAAGATGGAGAATAACAAAATAACACCCTTCTAATGGAATTTTTATTAGGTATATTTAGACATTTTAAATTACACGTTTATGTTATTCGGTTCCGCCATTTTGGAATTTCTTTCGCAAAGATGATTTAAATATAAATTACATTTTACATTTATGCAGGTTTTCATTTCTATGGAGATTTGTGCGTGGAAGGAGGAGGGAGTTGGATTTGAAGAAAAATGGAATGATATTGCATCAAAGATTTTTCTTGAATATTAAATCAGAGCAGTTTTCTTGGAAGGGGAGGTTACCATTCATTTTAATTTATAAGAAAACTAGTTTTCTCTATATTTTGTAGCATCATTGCTCATTTATTATACAGGGTGTCCCAAAACTCAACGATAATCCGAGACAGGATGAAAGGCCAAGTCATACCGGCTATAGGAAAAATAAAAAAAAATCCATATCACTTAGTTCAGCAATAATAGACACTTTTCAAAAAAGTTGAAAATCCACACCCTTGGTCGCATTTTCAAGTCCTGTTATCACCTATGTCACAATTTCGCTGTGTTTTTTTGAATTTCGTGATCTTAATTAAATATGCTATTAATCGTATATCAAATTAATGCACAAAACATTGTTAATTTAATAAAAAAAGTTAAGTTTTAGTGAGTCATCTTTCTCAAAAATATCGTTAGTCAACTTTGACGCTTCATACTGAAAAAAAAATGTACTACACTATCCTTGGCAAGTTATTTCAAAAGTTGGCGCATTTAATCAAAATTTCAAAATGGTATAACACTTGCCACTTTTCTTGCCATTAAAAATGTTATTTTTATTTGAACGAAGAGTATCCTCGCAAATGGATCGGACGCAGTGGTACAATTTTATGGCTTCCTCGTTCTCCCGATCTTAATTCAGTAGATATTTTTTACTGGGAATGCATAAAGGAAAAAGTTTATTCGAAATCAATACAAAATCTATTAGAACTTAGCCAGAAAATTTACACAGCGTCAGAGGAAATAAATGCAAGGAATTTTGTTGACTGGTGCAAAGGTCTTTTGTAAGGCGTTGCAGAGCCTGAATTCATGCTAGGGGAAAACAATTCGGAATTACTTTAGTTTAAGGAGAATAATTAAATAAGATCGATGGTTCGTTCATTGTTTTTTTTTTATTATTATTACCTATTATGTTTATTACATTAAATATTTGTTATGGACTGACTCAATTACCTCTTTACTAAAAATAATTGCTTTCCTCTGGCACGAATACAGGCTCTGCAACGACGTACAAAAGGTTTTTTCACCAGTCAAGCAAAATTCCTTGCATTTATTTCTTCTGATGCTGTGTCAATTTTCTAGCCAAGTTCTGATAGATTTTGTATTGATTTTGAATAGACTTTTTCTTTTATGCATTCCCAGTAAAAAATATCTACTAGATTTAGATCGGGGGAACGAGGATGCCATAAAATTGTGCCACTGCGTCCGATCCATTTGCGAGGATACTCTTCGTTTAAATAAAAATAACATTTTTAATGGCAAAAAAGTGGCAAGTGTTATACCATTTTGAAATCTTGATTAAATGCGCCAACTTTTGAAATAACTTGCCACGGATAGTGTAGTACATTTTTTTTCAGTATGAACCGTCAAATTTGACTAACGATATTTTTGAGAAAGATGACTCACTAAAACTTAACTTTTTTTTATTAAATTAACAATGTTTTGTGCATTAATTTGATATACGATTACTAGCATATTTAATTAAGATCACGAAATTCAAAAAAACACAGCGAAATTGTGACATTGTTGATCACAGGACTTGAAAATGCGACCAAGGGTGTGGAATTTCAACTTTTTTGAAAAGTGTCTATTATTGCTGAACTAAGTGATATGGATTTTTTTTTATTTTTCCTATAGCCGGTATGACTTGGCCTTTCATCCTGTATCGGATTATCGTTGAGTTTTGGGACACCCTGTATACAACGTGCCGCTACAATGGCTTATTTCCTTCAACGTATGGGTAGGGCTAGAGGTCCTTAGTCATATGAAGTACAACAATTTGTATTATTATTAGCAATTATCGACTTATTAACAATTTACTTTATTAAAAAAAATCGACAGCCTAAGACTGAGACCTGACCTGACTGAACCACACACTGAGATTGATGTATGGGTGTACCATACCATACATCAATCTCAGAATAAAGACTTTCTAAAATTGAATTCACTACCGCTTGGAGTCCCGCAGCAGGCTAGATATAGGTACATTCGAAGCAAACTCAAACAGAGTGTAGCATTTCTATTTCTCTAAGAGCTAACTCCACGCGACACAAACTTCATGTTCTAACAATATTTGTACAACAACGTACATACTTATTTGTTTGTATGTTTGTACAAGCACCGTTGTGGAACGTTCGCGAGATACTTAAGATACGTCTTAAGGAGTACTGTAAGATATTTAGGTTCTTAGAAATAGTATTTGTAAAGCATTTATATATCAAGCAAAATCAGAACCTTCTGTGTTATTGCAATTTAATGAATAGTTATTAAGTAATCTATACTTAATATAATAAAGCTGAAGAGTTTGTTTGTTTGTTTGTTTGTTTGTTTGAACGCGCTAATCTCAGGAACTATTGGTCCGATTTGAAAAATTCTTTCAGTGTTAGATAGCCCATTTATCGAGGAAAGCTATACGCTATATAACATCACGCTACGGTCATTAGGAGCGGAGTAGCAACGAAAAATGTTACAAAAACGGGGAAAATTTTGACCCATTCTCTTAGGTGACGCAAGCGAAGTTGCGCGGGTCAGCTAGTGTGAATATAAAGCCTGCGTTTTTATATGTTTTACGTTGTAAATAAAACATTAATTGTATTTTACACTTGTTTATTTAAAACAAGACACGATTAAAAGTGTCTTTTAAACAATTTGACGGAAGACAGACCCAGACTCTCATTAAGCGAAGAGATCAAAGTCCACTAGTGAAACAATAGGTTTTTATTTGGCTGTTCATGCACTATCTAATAAAAATAGAGCGGGTAATGAAGAGTCTTACCTCAACAAAGTCATAAAGGCAGTCCTTCTGGTACTCAAGGTCGACGGTGTGGAAGACGAACACGAGCCTGGTGTCAGGCGGCCCCACCACGTGCACCCAGTAGTCCAGGTCGTTGTCGTAGATGCCTGGGTGATTCGGACTTGACAGGATGCCTGGACACACAACCAGAAGTAGTTTATATGGGACTTTATATAAGGTCAATTTGGGTACTAAAATAAACCTTTATCAATTGTGTTGGTTTCACATGAAAAAATAATCGAAACTAGTTCAAATTCCCACGTCTAGTGTTACCCAAATGATTCAAAGTTACCCAGGTTGACTTTAAGTAATTCAAGAAATCCTTGAAAGCTGTAACAAAAATAGCTCGATACTCAAACCAAGAACTCTGGTGTCGATATTAAATAAAAAATATTTGATTAATGAAAATAATATGACAAGTTTCATTATTATATTTTCTAACTAAATTAACGTAGCTAATATAGTCTATCGTTGGGTGCCAATTTGTTATGAATTTTTGACAAGGAATCGGGGTTCGATAGTCAAATTATGTAGGTAGTTGAGAAATAACTTCGACTAATGTATGGAGAATAAACCTTGAATAATTTTTCAGCTATAAATAAGCTGTCTTGCTCCTGAAATATTTACCCGAAGTTCCTTCTATGGTGGTGTTGTTGAGTATATGTTCAGGGTTCAGTCTTCGCTTGCACACGTAGCCTCCAGTCACGGTGCATTTGTGTAACGTCCAGTATAACCCACTCGGCTGAGACGGTATTAGGGATGATTTCCACTATAAAACAACGAGAAACATTTACTTAGTAAAGAACATTTTGATGAACTTCTTCATATACGCTCAGTCATTAAAATAAAACCAATAAAATGTAAAAAGAACACTTAAACTTATATTAAAATATTATCAAAACTTGTAGAAGTAATAAACCTGCCCGGTATATGGCAATACTTTTACTCTCTGTTATATCTATACTAATCTATACTAATATTATGAAGCTGAAGAGTTTGTTTGTTTGTTTGTTTGTTTGAACGCGCTAATCTCAGGAACTACTGATCCGATTTGAAAAATTCTTTCAGTGTTGGATAGCCTTTTTATTGAGGAAAGCTATGGGCTATATATCATTACGCTACGACCAACAGGAGCGGAGCCGCAACGAGGAATGTTATAAAAACGGGGAAAAGTATGACGCATTCTCTCTTATGTGACGCAAGCAAAGTTGCGCGGGTCAGCTAGTCGTATATATCACTTGTAAATGCCGAAGTTCAGGTGTATTAACATATCTCTAGCTACACTTTAAAAATAAAATTAAAAAAAAAATTAAAACGCTGTTTTAGTAATTACAAAAAATACATTAACTGTGAATGTTTTTATCTTAAGAGCAGTCTTTGTTATATTGTAATTTAATTAGAAATGGAATTGCTTTAATGTAATTACTTTGATACAAGATGCTACTCTCATACGCTTTAATTACTTTTGACCTACATTACGTTTAATCTAAATAAACGGCTTTTAAATAAGAGACTAGTCAGTAGACTACCTACGGGTAGAGTACCTACGGGTGGCGTAATATTGAAAATAGTCACCTAACCTTAATAATGTATAAGCGCGCAAAACAGCAAGAAGCGTATTTTACATGGACAAGTTTTATAAAAAAGTTTCTTAAATATACTTTAATCTACCTTAGATTTAGAATTAGCCGTCCCTCATTTTGGGAGGAGACTTTTGACCAGCAGAAAAATGGTCATGGGTTAGAAAAATATCTGTATGTCTGTCTGTTTGTGTGTACGTATACTACGTATGTATGTTATCTGTTTGTAAATAAAAAACAAAACATCAATTATGACCACATGTCGTAAATATAATTTGTCATACATTTAAAGACATCCCACACTGTAAAATGTACCCGTGAACCCAAGTTGTGAAAAGAATGTGAAATAACAGTGTGGATATTACAGCAGGAACTATGTAGAAAGTTTGACATATTCACCAAGTTGCCGCGTTCACAACTTGCTACGTTCATCTCAAAGGACCAAGTATGTGTGCTGTTGTACTGCTTTGTAGCTGAGAGGGGCTGTTGTAAAGATAAGAGGTTCGATTCGCATTTGAGATTCTCTTCTGTTAAGTTATTTACTCTGATTGTATTTTTTTTTACTATTATTATTTACAATCAGTCGCCAAATTATGAGTAAATTAATTGATAGTAAAGATGGAATTTAGATAAAGCTTATTTCGTCGTCATTAGTCGTTTTTCTTTTAAATAAATTTTCAGACATCCCCATAGAATTAGTTCAGATAAACAACGTTCTTCTTTAACTTTCGTGCTGTTTTTCGACACCAAAACCATCCCAAAGGATATTTTTTACATTTATGGTAACGCAAGCCACTTACACATATACAAAACTTACATACATAGACAAAATCACACATTCCCACAGGGGTAGGCAGAAACTAAAGAACGCCACTTGGTCCGATCCTTACAAACTTCCTTTGCGTCATTCAAATCCAAACATCTCAATCAAAACTTCATACTACTTTCTCGCCGTTAAACTAATAAGTTTGGCGAGTATAAACTAGTTAATAGATAAAGGTAAATTGTAAAAGTACAATAAATAAATAAATAAAATAAATAAATATTCAATTAAAAAGAGCATCCATTCCATTCAACATAGAACCACATAAGCTTTTTTACATCTGAGATACTAACCTGGACTCCAAGACAGGCTCCTTCAATATCCTCCGTGTCATTATAAGGCGGCCATCCCTGGTACCCGACAGTACTTCCATCAATCCAGGCCAAGCTGTCGCCATCTTCCCCCGTCAGCCGAGCTCCGAGCCAGTACACGGAGCCAGCACTATAGTCGCTGCTCTGCCGGATACCTGACACTATGAACCGTTCTTCGTCTGCCGAGTGGACTGATGATAGCTGCATGTTTAGACCTTCGCAGACCTGGGGGCAAAGGAAATTTAATATGTTTTTTTGTTGTCCTGTGGCCGTACTTAGCTAGTGATGGATTTAGGTCAAAGTCCTCTCTTATAACGGGAGAAGAATAATGTAGTATGACAATAATATATAGAATTATTGTCCGTTTTTCTATGAATAAGTTAGTTAGAAGTATGGTTAAAACTGTTTCGTATAAGCTTTCACAATTGATATTCGCTTTCTGTGCAAGTGGTTGTGATGACAAAAATAATAATAGCACTTAAAATTTTTGTGTATTCAATGGCTCTAATGGTAAAGGTTTAATAGTCAAGAATGCTTGCCTAAAAGTTCTTTAAATCATTTCTTGTAGGGATGCATAGTTACTTGTGTGGTGGAGCATTTACCTAACCACTTTTTATCAGAGAAGAATCGGGCCAGCAATTCTACAATCATGGTAATATTTTAACAATTATTATTTACTTTTGCAACACAATATGTTCACGATAAAATCAATAACTCATAAATTATTTTTGTCGAATGGCATACAGCCAATTAAACAAGCTATATGCAAACAAAGGTTTGTTCATTATCGTAATATTTAACTAATACAGGTAAATATATCAGCACAATTATTTGTAACATGCAAATAAGTTATTAATTAAAACAATGAGACTTGATTTCAAAGCTGGCTCACAGGCAAACTATGTACGCTAGATACCACTTACGAAACCTACATATAAGGTCCATTTTACACTGATAAAAATTTGTAGGGATGGGTAAATCCTCAGTCTATCTGCGATTGGTTAAATAACGTAAACCCTAATCTCAAAAGCTCTAAAGATAATCATCCGATTACTTCACAGCCCAAACAAATATCTAAAAACATTTTTCATCACGGGATTAACTAAAGCCCAAAAATTTTCATCATCCCGTCACTTTTTAATACGAAATATCGCGCGTTAACCTTCAACATTGTCGAGGAAAAAAGTATAATACGATCAGGGAACTGTCTCCGTTAAGCATAACAGACAATATAATGGCATTGTAAAGCTCCGGTCGTCTAGAACGTTCCAAAAGGATTACGTCCAAAGCCCGCCATTATTTCACAAGAAAATTATAATTTAACGACGAACCGAAGTGGAACAAAAGTTTTTCCAAGTTTGTTGTTCAGCGCCGAGTTATTGCGAAATGTAATCTATGAAACTAGTAATGGCTGAGATCCGCTCCGAATATTTAAGATGTTCACTTACAAGTTTATTGTAATTATTTATTCTTGGAAGCAGCAAGTTCTGAAATGTTTTCTGGTGGAAGACAACAGACTTGCCTTTTTCAGAATATTTCTTCCCTCTAAGTATCGTACTAGCACATCTGTACAAACTTGTATTATTTCAATAATAGAAACGACTACCATAAAACGAATATTATTTTAATAACAGAAACCTATTCAAAACATTACAATTCCCTTTGTTTTCCTTTCTTTCACTAAAACATCTTACATTATTTTCATCGTTATATTTCTACCAACACGCGACTGTTCCATTATATTCGTACACATTGTCTAAGGGCATTTATTAAGTGTGTAAATCAAGTCGGATTAGAGTCGGTGTAAGAATGTAACGTGAAGTCGGTGTTATCTCGAGATGATATGGACCATTACGTTCGTGGATGCTGGTCGACTTATGTGACTTTGTTCTGCAGCTGATAAGTTAGTGGTAGTTTATGAGGGGTTAGAGTAAGAGTTATACTTTGTCATAGGTGTTTGCTGTAATGTTACCTAAGTCTTTTAGATTTTGCTCCACTCCACTGAAGTAGATTTGAATAAAAGTTCTTGGGTAAAGAATATAGTCTTTTAATTTTAAGTAGCATATATAAGTCATTCTGTCGCTTAAATGCGTGTTAAGGACGCACGTGGGATGTAAGCATAACGTACCTACAATTAGATGTAAGTAAATTCAGTACGGTTAAGTATGATTGGAAACGAAAAGCTGAAGATTTTAGAGGGCGTAAGTCCCATATCAGTAACGCTACAGAAACTTTGTGAATTGCAAATAATATAATACAGCTTATTATTTGAATGAGATAGGTACTACTCATACTTTATTTAAGTTTTTAGCCAAAATTATTCCACTTGGTGATTGCCTATAGTACCTACCATACTCACTTTTACTCACCAATTAATTATTGATCTAAAACACAGCGACAGTCACTAATTAATCTATAACCATACATTATCGGAACAGACTCTTAATAAATGCACGTATCACACATAACTTATAACGATAAGACTCATAGTAGCATATATAATATCTTCAAGCACTCACTTGTTTGGCAGTCGCCCAGGAAGCCTTCGGGTAGCCGGCGAACAGATAGCAGTGGCCGTTGAACAGAACTTGTTTTGAATCCATACATGATTGGGCTGCGAACAAAACAAATAGTACTGTAACTGTAGTTAATATATTTAACTACCGTCAACTGTAGCGCGATTTTGTACAGTCGGTACTCTCGAGTATCGAAAGTTTGACATTCAGAATGTACTGCCAAAATATTTCCTACGTCGCCCGTAAGAAGCGCTGATCACATTTTCATACATCTCGATGACGGGCCGGTTGTCGGTAGTCGATAATAGTAGAGAGAGCTACTGTGTCATATTTACTATGCCACATTAACTTTATACATATCAATTGTTATATTATGATTTTAATGTTACATTATAGCATAAGTTTTGTAATACTTCAAATAAACTTCTTATATAATGGAATACGGAAACCATAGCCAAATTAAATTCACACAAGAAACGAATTTAGAAATCTCAGGATTTTTTTTAAATACCTAACAATGTCGATGCGACTGGAACAAAACTATGAAATAACAGAAAAACATTGACATTACTCAGTAAAATACTTCATAACATTAATTCCCTACATCTTTCTATCCTCATTGATATTCACTCAGCATCCTAAACTCGCAGATATCTGTTCGGAACACGGAACGACGTAAAAGTTAAACCTCTATTTAAATATCAGTAGGAGTTCGTTATCTCATTAACTGAAAGAAGCAACTGAACGAAACTAGCATAAGCTGACATTTAATTACTATGCCGAGTGCTAAACTGTGTTTTAATTAGAATGCGCACATTGCTTTATTAAAGTTTATGTGTTCAAGGTTTTTTATATGTCAAGTGTTAATAGATAGCTGGCCTATATATGCCTTATTATCCTATACATAATAACGTAATATGTATAAAACTCTTCCGTTACTGAGTTACCGACTGACAGACAACGCACAGCCGAAACTACTGAACGCTAGATGCTGAAACTTGGCATGTACGTTCCTTGGAGAGTGTAAGTACAGAGATAGGATTTTTGGTAAATTCCACTCCGAAGGACGTAAAAGGAGTGCAAAATTTTTACATGAAAATCAGCAAAAATGTTGTGAAAATGGCAAAAATTAAGTTCACGCGGAGGAAATACGAGTGGCCATTTATTTACATACTCTTGCTTTATAAATAACTTACTGTATGCTAAATATTATTCTAAAAACGACAATAAAGCCGTTTGAAATTCATTAACAAAATGGTCGCGCTGACAAAGGCTGGCTGCAACGAGTCGCGCGTTTTAATAAACATGTCCGACCAACGGCCGCTGATTGTTCTTTATATCCATTTATTTATTAAATATAGCTGCCATTTGTATTTATAATTGTTTTAACAGGCCTTTTTTGTATGTCCCATTACGTATGGGTCTATTTTCGTCCTAGTCTCTGTGTGAAAGTATTGCAATTATGCTGAAACGATTATCCATACTAAACGTTTGCCTGTGTTACTTTAACAGCTATAGTGTTGAACCGATTTAAATGAAAATGAGTACAAATTAAAATGAAATGCTTAATAAAAATGAGAAGAACTAAAAAACTTGAACTTAATCATATTTTTATCGAAATCCTTGAGAATGAACGGAGGATGAAACCTAGTACACGAGTGGAACCGCACTTGTTAGCTAGTATGTTAGCTGTTTATAATATTTTCCAACATTTTCCACATGTTTCGTAAATTCGAAATGAAAATTATTTTATCATTGATCTGTTGACCAATCACTGAATGCCAAAGTTTAAATCAGTTCATTACATTATAGGATTGCATTTATTAGCTTATATTTATATGAAACATGTGTAAATACTTGTTACTGGCTGCATACCGTGAATTACCGTAGCGCTGTGTGAAATATCATCAAATTAAACATGCATGAGAATGTCGGAATGTATTTATAATATATTATGACCAAATACATTTTGAAATAACTTTTGTGTCATCAAATATTTAATATTTAGATTTTACTTTATATCTTACTATATACAGTTGCAAATGCGCTAAAACTCACTTGCATCAACTGACGTTGACCCAATTACCGAATATCGTCGAAATATCGGAATCAAACGTAACCAAACGCAGCGTAAACAACTCGTTGCATAGGCCGTCGACGACGTCGTTCCCGCCACTGGAGCACCTACCGGCGCAGTTCGCGCCGCCCGCGCCGCCCGCGCCGCCTGCGTCGTTCGCGCCACTATTGCAGGGAGTCGCGCGCGCTGACGTAACAGCGACAGCGGCCGATCGCTCGACTACGTATGCGAGTGTGGCCAGTAGCACAGCGGAAACTCTTAACAACGGCGATTGGACGGAAGTTAAAACAAAAGCAAGGTACAATCCTATCAAAAAAGGTGGAAGTAGCACTGCGGGGTTGTTGAAAGCCGTCGAACGGAAGAAATTCTTGCACGTTTGGAGGTTGGATAAGGAAACTACTGAAGTGGATTTAACTGAGTATGTAAAAAACATTCTAGGAGATAAGTCAGATATACAAATTGTTAAACTAATACCAAAGACAGACAGAAACTATGCGTCGTTTAAAATAGGTGTTAATGAAAGTAAATTTGAAAAATTATGTGATCCTACGGTGTGGCCATTAAATGTGGAATTCAGCGAGTGGATTTGGTTTCGTCGCTCAACCCCAACCGCAACAAATAACAAAGCCCAATAAGACAGTCAACATATTTTATCAAAATGTGCGTGGACTTAGGACAAAATTAACAAAATTCTTATCAGTACAGGAGTCGTCATCGTCTGATATATTTGCAATTACGGAATCCGGATGCAACGAGTCAATCCATGATAACGAGCTAGTATTACCAGGTTATTCTGTATTGCGATGTGACAGAGCGGATGGGCGTAAACAGGGGGGAGTGGTTTTAGTGGCCACACCGAAGTTTGAGTTACGTCGAGTACAAACGCCTGATAATATTAATATTGATAACCATAAGTTCGAACTTATTTGTGCTACAGTTCATATGCAAAATCGTTTTCTATTTACATGTTGCGTTGTTTATATACCACCACAATGTGATGAGAGTGAGTATATGGTAATGTTTAAAATATTAGAAACTTTATGTGTTAAATATAAGAATAATGTTATAATATTAGGAGATTTTAATTTATTTTCGTGCAATAGTAATGTAAGTAATTATTTTGAGTACTTTGTGGCCTTTTGTGAAATAGTTCAGTTTAATAAGGTACCGAACTGCAACGAAAGACAGCTAGATTTAGTGTTGAGTGGACGTAGCGATTTAACAGTTTGTGCAAGCGAAGAGGGTCTACAACCGGTAGATGCATACCACCCGCCACTCGCGGTCGCCGTCAACATCACCGTGTCTCACCTGAATTCACCCACGAATAGTAGCGATGCATCACATGACTTACCGTTCAAACAGTGGAACTTTAACAAAGCTGATTTTGCCCAAATGTATAGTTTATTTACTGCAATAGATTGGAAAAAATTGTATAGTATTAATGAGCCAGATTTAGCATTAGATTTTTTTTACCAGAAGTTTAACGAAGTTTTTGATGATTGTGTCCCTATTAAAATTAAATCAAAAAATACCCCGCGTAATTACCCGGCATGGTATACGCCAGCCATCATAAAAGATATTAATTTAAAATACAAATTACATAAGCTGTATAAAATGACAAGGTCAAGCGCTGATTATGAAGCGTTTTCTCTATGTCGGGCGAGAGTCAAGGCAGATACTAAATTGGCTCACGACCATTATCGTGACCAAGTGCAAAGCCATCTAGCGTCGGATCCACAAGGTTTTTGGAACTATATTAGATCGAAAAGGGGAACCTCTAGTCAACATACTTTGATAGAAAATGAATGTATACTAACGGGTCAAGAGTGTGCTGAAGAGTTCGCGCGTTTCTTTAGCTCTGTATACAGTTCGACACCGGCTGTACTGGACGTGGCGGCAGCGAGTGCGGCAGTCACGGCGAGTAGTGCGTGGGCTCACCTTGATATCCTGAAGCCGTCAGACGTAGGACGTGCTCTTTCCAGGCTTCCAGCCAAACGGTCGGTAGGGCCAGATGGCATCCCACCCTTTGTACTTAGGGACTGTAGATCAGTGTTAGTAGGACCATTATTACATTTGTTTAATATTTTTATTAAGTCAGCAAAATTTCCTGATCGCTGGAAAATAACACGGGTGGTTCCGGTACCAAAGGGTAAGGGTGGTAATCAAGCCAGTAATTATAGGCCAGTGGCAATTCTTTGCGCTCCTGCCAAAGTGTTTGAGGCGACTATCCATAACTCTTTATATTCGCAAGTGAGCGCGCATTTGTCTGATGCACAACATGGGTTTCGTCCAGGCAGGGGAACAACTGGTAATCTGTTGCATCAAATGACATTGGTGACACCGGCTTTAGATGATGGTCTACAGGTGGATGTGGCATATCTGGACTTCAAAAAGGCGTTCGATACAGTCGACAATGATGTCTTGATCCAAAAACTAGCTGCATTTGGTTTTACACCACACACGCTAAAATTCTTCGCCGGTTATTTGAGTAATCGCCGTCAGTTTGTCGATTGTGACGGATATTTCTCTGAACCCTACTACACGTGGTCAGGAGTGAGTCAGGGCAGTAATTTGGGACCTTTTCTTTTCATTTTAATGATTAATGACTTACCGACAGTTATTGACCAGGCTACGTGTCTTCTCTTTGCAGATGATATTAAACTGAGTATTGTGGTGAGAGAAGTTGGTGATCATTACTTGCTTCAGCAAGACATTGACAATGTTTTTAAGTGGAGTATAGAGAACAAACTATATTTCAATATAGATAAGTGTTCTGTAATGACATATTCTCGTGCGCACAACCCAAGTTACCATCCGTACCAGATAGAAGGGCAGTTGATACAGCGAGTTATGGAAGTTAAAGATCTGGGTGTTCGCTTCTGTGCAAACCTAAGTTTCCGGAATCATATTGTGGATGTGTGTAGGAAGGCATACCGTAATCTTGGGTTTTTCTTAAGACAAGCAAAGGAATTCACTAATATTAGTGCCATCAGAGCTCTCTACGAAGCATTAGTGAAAAGTCACCTGGAATGTAATGCGTCAGTTTGGAATCCGAATGAAGCGAAGTATAAAACAATGTTGGAAAGAATTCAGAATAAATTTATTCGATTCTTGTACCTTAAAATATATGGATTTTATCCAGGATTTCCATCAATCTATCCAACATTGTTTTTACTTGGCATGGTAGGGTACTACAAGCTGGAAGTGAGGAGGGAAGTAGCTCTGGTTACGTATGTGTTCAGAGTGTTGCGAGGGATGATTCATAATCCTACGATACTAGGTGAGATTAAATTCAATGTCCCGGATGATTATGTAGGGCGTCGACGGAGGCCGCGGCTGCTGGCTGTACCGACAGCGCGCACTAACTTGCTGCAGCATGCTCCGCTGACGCGGGCGTTGCGCACACTCAACGATGTAGCTGATCGAGCTGATATATTTCTATGTTCTCTGAACGAATTCACAAAGGCCACATATTGTGTAATTAGTTATACTATTAGCAAATAAGAATGATATATTGTATAATGATAATGTAACTTCTCTAACGCATTAGTCTTAGTGACTGTAATGTTAGATGTAAGTGTGTGTGAAATAAATAAATAAATAAAAATAAATAAATAAAAAATATTCCTATGCACCTTAAGTGGTCAATGCTAAGACTTAATACTATAGCTATCGTATTACTTAGTTAATCACCGTGACTGAAACAGATTTTAGACCGATACAAATGCTGAACTATGGAATAATTTGCTAAAACTACCCCAAAATGTATGGGACATGTTAACAAAGTTAACAAACATCTACAAGTGGGAACACTGGCCGTAAACAAGCTTACATAATTAACGAACCATAAACTTGAACCATAGACAACGTCATAGACAAACTGCCATAGACAGCCGCTGATCGTCTCACCAAGGAGCATACATATTTAAGTTTAATTGGGTCGGCCCGTGTAAATATTCAATGTCTGGTAAAAACTAAGGAGTGTCTGAGCTCGGCTTTATTATGTTTCAAGTTCCTGTTTGCATACTTAATTGGGAAGTACAACGTTGATTAATTTTCGTATCGTTACCGTTTTTCGTTAGAATGTACGTGGAAATATATAAGCTTTTTGGGCGATGTTTTCAATTAATTTTCTTGTAATAACGAGCTTATTTTTCGAAGCGAACTTGTATGATGTATGAATTTTGTAGGAAATATTGTTAGTTGTTTATCTTGTAGCTAAGCTTTAGTAGTTAATTGCTTGTTAAGTAAGTCTGTTTATGTTATTAAAGTATTATCTAGTAGGAACTGTGAGCTTAATATTATCCATTATGTTCATTTTTATTGATATTATATCAAATATTATGTGTTATATTTTACGATCTATAAAGGTTTATATTTTAGGTCTTATGGTGGCGGAATATAAAGTACATATTGAAAGTACCGGCAAATGCAATACAAAATAAGAAAAGAGAAGGTTCTACGTCTACACTTTCCATTTCAACGCTAAAGCGGCAACAAAAAAACGTATATTCAGATTCCAGGTATCATCAACTATGAATGCATCAAAGAGCAATCTATTTCACTTGTCTCCCAACATTAAGAGTGGAGGCAGCACTTACCCTCCACAATCCTCATAATATGTGCCGCTCTTATACTCTCATGATATATCAAAGCGTCGTTATATCAAATTATCTCTGCAGGTAGAAAAGTCAGCGAAAATACGCCTCCTCGTTAACTAGTTTCATTCATCCATTCATTCGTTCGCGAATGAAAAGAATTTCACTCATTCAGTGTAGGAAACGTTATGAATTTAAGTCTGTAAAGACAGAGAGCGAAGTTTTTAGGATATATCATAGCTTTTAGCTTTCGCGTTGCATATTATGTAATAATACACGAGAATAATAATTGCAATATTACATTTTTGTTTAGTTTGATTCATGTTTTGGCACAGTTACACCGGCAGTGGATGCAGGCTGAATAAAAATATATCATTGATGCATAAGTCTATCTGTCGGTCTCTTACACATTCACATGTGAACCACTGAACCGATTTCAATGAAAAATAGCAACCAACGCAAAACATAGGCTCATGCTTTTTTCAATTTTAAACCCTAAAAACGGTGCTATTACATTTGCTAGTCAGTTAGTACAAAATAATTTTGGGTTATATTTCAGAATATTAAGAGATTACATAGAAGTTTTCAAAGTGGAATAAATGACGGTAAAAGTTGTTGGTTTTTGTTCTACTTTGCAAAGTTCTGTCTACGGGGAGAACGATTTAAAAGTACCCTCATAACTTCAATATTAGAGTTTCCTGTTTCCCTACCTGATTGTGAAAATTTGTTTTTACATTGAATTTTGACGAACTTTGCTCTTAACAAATTACTTAATTGCTGAAATGTAAAGCGAATAATATTTTGAAACAAAGAGATTGTTTACTGAGAAAATGAGAAATTATCTCCGTTATTGTAATAATAAACCATTTATGGAAATACTCATAAGAAGACATATTCTGTTATATCCCAGGTAACTGTGTTGCAGTGGAGGTCCTATGCGCAGTCGCTCCATGCAAAATACTGGTATTCAGCTGCATCCGGCAAGACTGAAAGCCGACTCCAACAATATTTTGGAAGAAAGGCTAAGCTGATGAAGATTATAAGACTACATATAGCCATTATACCCGAAATCGTAGGAAGTGGTGTATGAAATACACTCGCTTTTCATCATATACATATAATGTTCAGCCCCACGTAAAATGGGGCGAACCTATCTATACTAATATTATAAAGCTGAAGAGTTTGTTTGTTTGATTGTTTGTTTGTTTGTTTGTTTGTTTGAACGCGCTAATCTCAGGAACTACTGGGCCGATTTGAAAAATTCTTTCTGTGCTGGATAGACCATTTATCGAGGAAGGCTTTAGGCTATATAACATCACGCTACGGTCATTAGGAGCGGAGTAGCAACGAAAAATGTTACAAAAACGGGGAAAATTATGTCCCATTCTCTCTTATGTGACGCAAGCGAAGTTGCGCGGGTCAGCTAGTTCTTATATATACGGTACGGGATTTAACGGGACCAAACTCCGGACTACTATTGAGAATGATTCAATAACAATAAGAAAAATAGCCATTAGCCTTATTAGACTTTCTATAATATCAGATAGCAACGTTAAAATACGTAGCTTGTCCTAAATTTCGTTCATAAAACCCGATATAAAGTATCCCAAAGTATGAAAAAGTGCTCTGAACCAGTGATGACGGTACTCAGAGTAAGATGTATCAATAACGACTTAAGAATTCAAACCAAGACAAAGTTTAGCCACTGAGGTGCTCGAGCTGATAACATCAGATCGATATGAACGACGCGTCTGCGGTCTGCGATATGTAAAGACTTTACAGTTTCTAAGTTAAACATATTTGGTTTCCATTTGGTCTCCGTAGTCTTGTTGGTACAGTATTTCTTAAACTTCGAGGTCATGGGTTCGATTCCCAGGTCGGTCTAGTTTGGTTAGGTGCCTGGTATATAGCAATAGGCTCAACCCATATTATATGGGACTTACATTGTAAATGGTGAAACGCGAGTGTATTTTATACACCTGTGCATAACAGGCGAAATTTTATGTATGTAAGCATGTAAGTATAACTTTGGTGATATTAGTCTTATTGAAATTTATATTATCTGATGTCATTTTCAGGTAATATTTCCACGGAAGTAAAGACACAATATTGATTCATGTAACATACCTATCATTTTAAAGCTTTACAACCTAAAACCTAACTATTATGTTTAAGCAAGTACTTTAAATAACAATTAAAAGTAATTAATTACGGATCGGCACCTACGCGTCTCTAATCTTCGACACTCCTGTTAATATTTACATCTTTGAGAGAGAGAAACCAGGAAATCTTCACCAGATTTAGTCACACAGAATTGATTCCCGATACAACTTAGAAACCAATCGATTTTATACCTTACGTGCATCAAGATAAGATCTATAGACAGATTTGTAGTGATGTGATGACGTGTGCGGCGAGTGGTTAGCCAAGTCTATTATAGTAACAACGGTGGAGTAACGACACGTTTGAGGGTGCAATTTGCACACGCTCCGAAGACATTTGTCCAGCAACAATGTTGGTTTCATTGTACCTACAGAGTATGAGGAATAGAACTCTGTACATTCTTGGTTATTTTTGAAGAAGTAGTATAGGCTCATAACTTTTAAACTCTCGCGTTGCATGTTTAATGTATAATAGTAGTATAGGCTGTTCCAATTGTGTAGAATGTCAGTTATATAGAATGAATGTGAGTTAACGAAAAATATTAAACTTGTGCTCTTAAAACGTTTATCCTAAATGCTCGCGCTGTGCAATTTTTTTTCGTAAATAATGTTGAAATTGTAATGGTTGCAGACTGAAACATTTTGGGCACTGATTTGATACCAACAAAAATAAGACACTGTGACGTCACTGTGTCATATTTCTAAACTAAAATGTTTGTGACTTTCATAAAGAGTAGCTGATTTGACTGGTAGTCAACTAAAGTCAAAGTCAAAGTCAAAGTATATTTATTTGCATAACACAGTAAATAAATAGATGTTAGGTACTACCGTAACTACCGTATTACTGTAGTTTTTTGCTGATTATTTGAATCTAAAAAGGCTTAATAGGTACTATATTTTGTATCCAAGGTTTATTGTATCTATGTACAAAATAAAGGTTTAATATTCGTAGGTATTAAATATTTCAGCGGTCGTAATCGGTTTACGTATAAAGCACAACACGATATCCTCCGCAGACAATAAATTTTCATAAAATTCGACGCCTTATTAAATTTTCCAATATGGCGCTCTAAAGCCTTACCATTATGTCAGATATTATCTGTGCCCATATTAAACGGCTTTGCCATGTAGCTAATTCCATTATTGTTTAGGGTTTTGGCGGGTACCGGGCTTATTACGCGGTTTCGTGACTCTTACTAATCAACATACAAATTGGGGAAACGTTCCACGCATGTAATATACATTGACGACTTCCTTATGACTTTGAATGCGTTTGCTGATCTCGAGCAGGCAATGTACATGGTATTGCTTAATACACTCATTTTTGTCAATGTCTGGGTGGGTCGTTTGGTAGGGAGTTATTATAAATACGTTGGTTTTGAAATGGAGTTGGCTCACGTAACGCGGTTCGACGAAAATATGGAAGAATAAGCTTTTAAAATTAAGTGAAGCTAATATACGAGGTACGTGTTCACTTGAGATGTGAATAATTGATGTTTGTGTTTCAAGTGCTTTATTAAGTATTTGTATGGGGAGGCACGTATGAGCTCTATGAATTATGTTATAGAACATAGTGGGTTAGTGCAGCGAAACAAGATCGTTCTTCTTTTTATTGTTGTAATGTAGAATGTTGTAGCAAACTTGGCAGTAGGTACTTTTATTAGAAAGCTTGTTCGATTTTTTTGTTGCCCGGTGTTTCAGGAGCTTGGCTCTTTCTTTTTTTTAACGACTCGCGTCATATGTGGTGACTATTCTTTCGTGGGCACATTTAGAATCGATCTATTTCTATGATGTCTATGTTTTCATATTGTTATAGTTGCTTGTTTTACTGATGGATTTACGTTTTTTAGTCTGTTTTATTCTGCCCTGTCTGTTACAGCTGGCAGGAGAGATCTACAGCAAACTTTTAATAAGATTTTCTTACAAATCTAGTTTTTATATTAAACTTACCGAGTCCGTATAATATTATAATTTAAATGCGAACACAATTAAAATTAGGTCGAAGAACAACTAGCGATGAAGTCTGAACAAAAAAAACCTGAAACGAACCGAAGCAAGTCTTATATACAACGGTTAATTAAAACTAGACTGCAGCATTGGACTCGCCCTATTCTCTCGCGAACAACTACTAATACACTCCGAACATTCAATTATAAACTCTATGTTCATATTAATAAGGTTAGCTTAACTACGTTCACAACTTTGTTTCCATTGTAGTCTGTGTCACGCGAATTGGAACTTTATAACGAGGTGTTAAAGGTGTTAGAGAGAGCACAATGGTGAAGTTTGCAAGTTTATTTGTCGTCGGTTCGTTCCGTTGTAGGGACGCGTCCGTACGGAACACGGCGGAAAGTTGAAATTGAAAAACGAAACATGTTGAGATTCCAGCTATGAATATATTCGAGAGTTTTGTATGAGTTTGGCTTTTAACGGTAAATGTTTGTACAGTGTCACGTGCAGCGGCGCTTTGATTGATCGACTTATGAATAAAAACGTTTTAATAACATTCCGCTGTTCTGAGTTTGGAGTTATTTAAAAATTATGCATCGTTGACAGCCAGTTAACAGTTTACGCTTGCAAATAACTTTACCGTACTTCATAGCTTTTAAACTTTCGCGTTGCATGTTTAGACATACTTCTTCAGTGCACAATAAGCTGCAAGCACATTTAATACACCGATAGTTTTTCACAATTATACCAAGTAGTTCTTGCGTTTTCGTCTACATTAAGAAAAGTCAAGAGTCATTTTAAAGACTTTCGGGCGGCTTGTACAACTTTGACACTAGGTTGACCACTAACCATACAATAAGAAGAAGAAGAAGTAAGTCTACAAAAGAAAAAGTACAAAAACAGTAGAAATGACAAATCTTCACAAGAGCCTAAATCCTCACAAGCAATACTCACAGTCAGTAACAGTGACTTTCGCCCTGAAGCCGGCATAGTGCCTGGAGTGGTCAGCTCGGAAGCGCAGGCGCAGCACGTTCCCGCGGGACTGGTAGCGCAGGAGCTTGAGCTTGTCGCTCCAGTCGCCGCACAAACGACGCGCGCGGGTCGCGTGAGCGTCGCGCAACCACCCCGCGCTGATCGCGTCTGATTCCGGCAGCTGGGTTTCTGTTTCTTCCCATATCTGATGAAGAACAATGACTTAGTTTACGAATTATATTGAAATGGTAGAAATAGATAAAAGATACTGCTATTGCGATTGTTGAAAATCTTTGAGGAAGACGAGAACTGCGAGGATAGTGTAAGTTGTGGCTTATAAAAAAAAAGATTAACACGTGGTTAACCAGACAGTCATCATTCTTATAAAGGTAATATCTATATACATTATACAGTTAGTGAAGACATTTTGTTTAGTAATGAGCAACAAATTCATATGAAAACACAGTTTTCAATTCACGGAAAGAACAAAGAGTAACGCGTGTTAGGTTTTTTCTTGATAATGATGGTAGATAACTATTTTTATGTGTGTTTTACCTCAGTATCAGCGGTGTAAGAATCATGATGTCCTTGCAGCAGCCACTCCTGCGCATGTTCACTGCCGTTCTCCACGCCAGCCTCCATGATCTCCAGATAGTCGTAGCTGCAGCTGTAACAAAAAATAACGTTTAGAATCTCGAAACATTTTACTATGACACTTACTTGATTGCAACTAGACGATAACGGGATGGTCAGTAACAATTGTATTAAGATAAGTTGTCCGACGGACAGCGAAGTCGAGGAGTACTAAGACGCGTAGCGTGCGTCCTATATTCTTGATTTGTTTTTAAATCTATTTGTTTATTTTAAATATTATTTGAATACTATACTAAACACATGCGTACTGCTACTCATTAAACGTAAGTATCCAACAGTTTGGGACACTGAAGCTTTGGGGCTTGAGATGGTAAAGAAAGAAAGCAATGGCTCGTCTAGATTGGAAACGCATGCCCGAATGTCTATATTCTATGATCGGACAGAAACATACATAGAGACATCGCCGACCACATAGAAAAGAAAATTACTTTAATTTGCTACATTTTTGATACAATCGAAAGAGGAAGTTTTTTCCCCATCTGCCTCAATAAGAAGAATTTTTTATAAAGGTCAGTTACCTAAAAGCGTGAATGAAGCTCGTCAATAAATATTGAAGGTATACTACAATTACATGACGCGTATGTAGACGAGGTCATCTAAAACCGGACACGATAAAAGGTCGTCTGCGAAGTTTTTGTCACCCTTTATTTGACGTACACGGTTCTGTTACCGGGAGAATATCCGTATGGAGAAATATTATACTAATAAAATTAAGTTTTGCTGAAATTTTCGTATGTTGTACGTCCTTTAATATGCTTTGACATAGCTATAAGTTAGTAGTAGTATACTACTTAAAAAATCTGTAATAATAAAAATTAAAAGAATACATAAAGATGCCCTAGGTTCTCTCGGGTCGGCTTTCCCCTTACCCACCGGGTTATTTAAAGTATTATCAAAGAAAAAAAAAATACCGTGATTATTTATTGAGAATTAACGTATCTATCTCTGAAAAATTTCGTCAGATACCTAATTAAGTCTATCCAAAACTAATATTTAAGGTAAAATATCGTAAGTTCATTAAAATATGTACATAACTCAATGATTTCGGTAATAATACGAGAACGTTGAATACGCAGAAATATCTTTACAAAACTGAAGTCTTATTCGAATAGCATTGGCCTAATTTCATTCGAAACTTTACTTCTATAGACCAAACTTTGAATACTCTGAATGACTACAAAATAAATATATTCTTTAATTAAGAACATTCGAGACTTTCAAATAATATTCCTTTCATACATTTTGTCCAAAGATTTATATTTTTTGCTCAAAATGTATGAAAAATCATTTATACTAAGTAATTTAATAGGATTAGTCCATATTACTGAATCTTTGATAAAATAATTGTATTGAAATGGTTTGAAATATATATTTAATTTCTTTGGATGTCTCAATAGATTTTAGTAATTCAATCAGGGATTCTCATAGGACTACTAATGCATTTAAATATACAAATGAATTTTGAAATCTAATAGAACAATCCGATTATGCGGGATTATTTTTCTATTGCCTCGTGAATGATATTAATTTTCAGACATGCGAATGTAATGACTCAATTTATTCTAGGTATACTAATACCTAGAAGCTACCTACAATTAAGAGGGCCTTGTGAAGCAACCTAGATAAAATATTTTTTATTAGTTTAAGTATGTAACTCTATTGCGTATTTTCAGCAACCCCCGACCAAGATCGATGCAATTCAATCGAAATGTCGGGTAAACAAATAAGGTACCCTACCTTTAATATTTCAATCACGTTTAAGACCCGTTGCATCATAGTATAACGTTTAATGGATTACTCACCGCGTGATTTTTGGTCACTCTTTTTACTGGACAGTTTTTTAACTTGGCTTCGAAGTACGGTATTTAACTATAACCGTTTTACGTTCCTTAACATTTTTGAAATAAGGTCACCAAAAGTTAGTAAATAATAAAAAGGGGTGTCAATCTCCCTCATGTAGTGAAAAAATACAAGGCCACTAACAGTGAGCGAGGACCGCGTAGTGTACTGTGTAACCCGCGCTGTAAATTCACAACATCTGCTCCCTTCCTTACATTGTACGAGTTAATACTAGAAGCGTTTCGTGGCGGACCATTTTAAGACTGTACCGGGAACATATATGTCTCTTGTTGCAACAACAGGAAATATGTGTTCCTGGATATTTAACAAGTGTATTGTACAAATAATTATATCTACTCTATAAAATGAATGGCATGTTACTATAATAATTGTTGCTAACGTCGGTGTAACCTTTGCCGAAACGTCAAATTAGGTATAGGGACAAACGCGTTAATTCCTGTGTTATATTAAATAAATAGTGAGTCAAAACTGAATACAAACGTTCTGAGCTTTTCAAAAACTAGTTATAACCTTTAAAAATATCTGAAATGGCAGAACAAAAGAACGGCATGACAATTTCTTAGAAGATAGTCTAAAATATCTTAATAAAAAGTATCAAAATAATATCTGAATATAAGTAATCTTAATCTTATCATCTTTAAGTATAAAAATAGAAAGAGGCTTATTACAGACTTTATTATTAAGTGGTTTGCAGATTTAATTTGGACAAATACACTATTTAAGATTTAAAAACCGCTTTTTTTGCTATAAAATAATCTTCAAACAAAGGACTAAGATTATACACCCACAATAAAAACCTTAGTAAAAAAATAATCACAAAAAACATTAAAGTATGGCCACACCGACATTAAATTCTTAGTAATGACTGACAGGACTGGATTAAAGAATTATTTCCACGGCCTTGAGTTAAGATTCAAAGGCAAACATAACACGGAATTCCTCTTAGAAATACATAAATGTTAAATTTTGGTTATAACTCAGTGTATTATGTGGTAATGTAATGGCAGCCATTACTGGCAGAAGGCTGGCAACTCAATAATGGCGGTTACGTAAATTACGTAAATGTTTGATGGAAATATCAATTAAAAGCCTTTTACCGACTAGAAGGTCAAATTTTGTGTTTGTGTATGAGATTTATTACAAAACTCACGTGAGATTTATGTTTGTTGAGTGAAAGTTATTTCTTAATCTGAATTATTGTGAGAGGAAAGTTATCCATTGTTTATGTTACCGTAAAATAGAGGGAGTGTCACGCACGATTTGTGATTTTATATCAAGGAATGGAACTTGAAATTTTAGCTGTGTTACGAGCGTTTGGCGAACTTGGTACTAAAGTTATCAATCAGGTAAAATTTCAGATCACTTAGTGAGCAATACTAAAGCTGGTACGATTTTTGTTCCTAGGCCCGTGTTCTTCTTCCGAACAAAGGTATTTCTTCCCTGTGTCTTAGAATACACTTTGTGGCCTTTCATCCGAAGACACTTGAATTACAAGTCATCTGTCGTCATGTCTGACAGGGGACAGGTAGATAGATTTATTTATTAAGAAGTATACCTGCACACTGTCTTTTTAAATTCAAATCGTTCGTAGACCCTAGGCATTACCAATGGTTAAAAAAAATAAAAGCACGTCTTTTTGTTCTTCGCTTTCAAAACAAACCAGTGACAATAACACGACTTCAAAGGTGTACAAACGAAGAAGACGATCAAATCATAATGTGTGAAGTGTGGTGAGGCCTCTCGTGTGGAGCACGTGGCGCTTAATTGGAGAGCCTAAGAGCAGCGCGGACGACTAATCGACTCTCACACATAACCACATACCCACTGACACGAACTATTCTTGGGACAAATTGCTTCGTTGAATAAAGCGTCTTTATAAAGTTAACGGCTTGTTTTGTCGTGTTTTGATAAGTTTAGTCAGAAGAAAGTGGTATTTTGACAGCTTTCTGTTATATTTATTAGCCGTATAGACTCTATAGTGGTTAAAATTAAGGGATAAAAGAGAACCTCCCTTTTTTAAAAGATTATTAAAAGTAGTAATTTTATAAAATGTTTTACCCCTAGTTTCTGAAATACATTTAGCGATAGTTTTTCTACTAAATAGCGTTTAAACTCATATAAAAATACGTTACTTAATACATAAACTACTGCTAAATGTATTCAGAAACTGGGCATTAGTAATTTTTTTTACTCCATTATAACACAAAATCATAACTAAACGTTTAAAGGGTTTAGGCCAAAATTCGAACAATTTAAAGAAGACTGCACTTTGTCTACGTGTTGAACAAACATCCTACATTCAGAAAAGATATTAAGTAACGTAGTTTTACATCATATCATACAGTAAGTCTTTCCATATTTATCGATCGCTCAGCCCGCAGTCGGTCATACCGACGCAATCTGCAATTAATGACCAGTTCCCGACTTATAATTACAAGCTGCTGATAGTTCCCGGAACTGGGGAAATTCATTACAAATTGCGACGATGCATGATTTAATTCAGAACGTCTTTTCATTTATTTTAATTTGTGATTACTTTTGCATTAAATATATGTATGTTTAATATAATAGTTTAGAGCTCTCGCCGCGGGGTGCACGTTTCTTTATCGTCACTGTTTGATAACAAGACAAGTTTTATATTATAATTAATTCTACAGAATCTTATTTTAGTTATAACAGTCGAATTGTACATTTCAGTGCAGTAAGATTCTTGCGTGTTATTCTTTGAAATTTCTATCAACATAGCGGGAATTAATGAGACATCAATCACATTTAAACATTACGATAGCTCAATTTTAAAAGCTAAGGGACCGTTTCACAGGTTAGAGACAAATATCGTATAGCTTAGGAGGTGAAATTTTGGATCTGCCTTTTTACATTTGCTATTTACACTTTATCTATGAGAAAAGTTATCTGACATTCATCCAAACTGTAAAACTGGCTTTAAGTATTGTAAATCATCTATTTACAAGATGCCCTACAAAATGAGTAAAATCGTTACAAAGCAAAGCAGAGATTCGTGAAGAGTTTCTCAAAAAAGAAATAGTACAAAAGATCACATCCAGCAGTTTTATTTAAAGGCAGTCCGTTCTGTTATTCTTTGTGCTGAGTCAGTGACATATTGCGGGCGCGGCGTTCACTCGTTTCAAAGATCAATGTCAGCAGACCGCGCCAATATCTACTTACTTACACTGATGGCCATGACTTTCTTACATTTTACAGTTTATTCCTCAGTGAAGTATGGCAGTGATTCGTTTGGAAGTTCTTTGTGTCATACTCGTGAGGGATAGCGAATTGCCTTAGCTTTCTTATGCTGCGTTTTTTTGAACTACCATTATTGAAATAGTGCGATTAGCTAGATTAGATCTGATTTAAAGTATATGACATGACTACTGTATGATTCAAGAGATTAAAGAAAAAGAGGCTGGGTGACCCCGCCCAATACGTTTTTTTATGTATATATTTTATGTTATATTGTTGGTTGGTATGGTATATTGTTTTGTTAATTTGACGTAAATCGCAGCTACTGAAATACTTCTGAGCATGACTTAAAATGAATTAATGCTTCTGCTTTTGGTCGAAGGACAATAAGAAAAAGTAGATGTAGCAATAAGAACTTAGTTTATCAGAGTTAAGTGTTCACTTAGTAATTCAGTTGAACCTCACGAAAAGGACAGGAAACAATTATTATTGCGCGACTCCATTAAACAGCATAAAGTCTGTTTTTGTCTCCACAAGATGAAAAAGAATTAAAGAATTTCCGCAGCAAGTACCGGAAAGCCTTTAATTAATTATCAACGCTAATTAATAGTGCCTTAACTTCTTATTCTTTTGTCTCGCTCTCTCTTATCACGTTTGAAGTGAGTAAGAAAGGGAGGAAGGTAGTTAATTAAGGCTGTAGGTGTTAAAGCTTGTTGTGACGCGTCGCCCTTATTGATTAATGTTTAAATGTAATTAAATGGTTGTGCTTCAAATACTCTGTTATTACAGAAGCTATGTGTTTGTTGTTTGTGCGAGAATTACCTGTAAATATAATAATGAGGCGCGAAGCAACGGTTGATGTATGAAACACAGTCGTATTTGCTAATAAGTTCAAACATTACGTAAAAACGAGAGAAACAATCTTCTATAAAAATATTTTATAGTGTGACTGAATATATTTCAAATAGCTTCAACTCACGTGAATAACTATGTTGAATGTAAGGTGACTAAACTACATTTGTTCTTTTGTTATTTCGTGTGTAATAGATGAAGTAATGTTATTATGGATGAATGAAGCAAGGATAGTTTGGAAGTATCGTACCAAGTGGCTCTGATCTCTTCTTTGCCCTATGGAAGAAAGCGTTGTTTTATGTATGCATGTCATTGTATGTATGCAGTTTAGGTAACGGATAATGCATGTATCAAATAGTAATCCGGCTAGAAGATGGCGAAATGAGCAATTACAGTACAGAAAGTCGGAACGCTCAAAAGATTGCAGAAAAATGTTATACGAAAAGCCTTTACATATGTTTATTATTAAAACGAAATTAAAATAAAACAAGTACTTCCTACACGTTTACTACCTGTTTTATTATATATTTGTCTGTGCGAACATAAATTCAGTGGCATCGCTGCGAATGGGTTATAAAGTTAAAAATTCACTACATTCCTCTTTACGGGAGATACAAACACACGGGTACTTGAGCTAGATATAGTTCGTGTCTATTACTTACTAGCTGACCCGCGCAACTTCGCTTGCGTCACTTAAGAGAGACTGGGGTCAAAATTATTCCCGTTTTTGTAACATTTTTCGTTACTACTCCGCTCCTAATGGCCGTAGCGTGATGTTATATAGCCTATACCCTTCCTCGATAAATGGGCTATCTAACACTGAAAGAATTTTTCAAATCGGACCAGTATTTCCCGAGATTAGCGCGTTCAAACAAACAAACAAACAATCAAACAAACAAACTTTTCAGCTTTATAATATTAGTATAGATACAAGCACTGCATGCATTTTATATGCGTGTAAGAGCTATACTTGCATCCGTTGTTGCTATAACAATTCAACGAAAAATAAACTTCGGACCATTATCGGTGGATTCTTACCGTCATTTTATTTATTTAAAAGCTTGATTTTAAATAAGTAAAACAAATTTGAGTTATCTAAATCTACTATAATTCGCGAAAGTACAAGACCAAAAATATTTTTAGATTTGATAGATATCGAAAGTCGAAATTGTGTCGGGAAATTAACAATACTAGGCCTAACTGGTCTAAATTCTTCAAACGCAGTCTATACCTGGATATTTTCAGTTCAAACTTACATAGCAACGTATATATTAAAGCCAAGAGCCCAGCTTGCATTCACCTACAATCTACATTGTACACGGTACATACTTTATCCAATGCAAGCGCAGTAAACCTTTAAGCCGTTGCCAGTCACGCGAGATGCATCGCGCTCTGTACTCTATGTACGCGCACTTTTCATGCAAAACATTTCAGTTATCTACTGTATATTATGCATGTATTTAGTTCGAAAATGTTTTATGTACATCTAAAATGAAAGGATGGAAAACATACTTATGACCTTTCGAAGCGTATTAGAAATATGACATCATATCGGCGATTCCGTGCAAAAAGGGCAGGTGCGTACTACTTGTTACCGACGGTCCTGTTTATAGATGTTTGGATGTGAATGAAGCAAGGGAAGTAAGGCTCATACCAAGAGGTTTTCTTTGGTGTCTTTTTACCCCTATGGGAAAAGGGTGTGATTGTATGGCGAAGGAAAATATGGAGAGGAAACCTTGCATATCTGAAAGTTTTTCAATCACTTGGACAACGTGGAGGACTGAATGTTGAACGTTTAACTTTCCTTTTATACTAGAAGTCGACTTGCGAATAACAGTAGGATCAATAATTAGGTATGTCTTCAAACTAAGGTAGTGCAGCGCCCCAACCATTTTCAAAAATCATTATACACTAAAATAGTAGCAGGTAACATAATTTATGATTATAGTTTTGTTATACTTGCACTGTTACAGTTAAAAACATTTTTTCTACAAAAACAAGTTTGGAGCAATGTCACAGGTGGATTCACCAAAAGTTGCAGTTACCCATTTCGTTACCAATACATTCCCACGTAGAAAGGCTGCACAATTTTCAGCAGTCATAGTTTTAATAACGCAGTAACGCGGCCTCACAGCCTCGCAGGTGTTCACACTTGACTAGTTACGGCCCGGCGTTGTTCGCACGTTTCAATTTCACACCTCCACTGTTTTCACAGCTATGAAATACTGCTATATTTTTTAAGCAAACGTTCGTTGCGAAGTTTACGGAAATATTTTTTTTAATTTATTTTTACTGTTATAGGTACTTAGCGAATGTTTTTTTTCTATAGGTTAAGTTCTTCGTAATCTTGTTACGCATTAAAACACGCTGAACATTTAATTTCAAGCTGAACAAATGGACGTCCTGAATATGTATTAAAAATGTCCGACGATTTCTAGTTTCGTAGTATTACATCGCATGCAGTTTTTTTGAGATTGCACCTGTAATTGATTGTCCATTTTTAAAGTCCCTTGAGACATCGATTTTGTGGAGTGTCCGAGAAAGTAAAAGGAGATCCATATATTTTTGATATAATAGTTATATGAATTCAGTGCGAATTGAAATTTAATTAACAAGGCTTCTGATCCGCACTAAGCCGCGCCGTCCTTCACGTTATTCATTTATATTACTTCGGCATAACGTTATTTCACAACAAAAAAAATTATTTACATTATCTTCTCTTTTCAATTTTCATGGATATTTGATGTTTTCAACATATTTTACGACAAAGACAGGACGCGTGAAGAATTTTACAATAATTTCATGAATAAATTCAAAATTGCATCTAAAAAAATTAAAAATTCAAGTCCCATTATCACAATTACAAATGCAATAGTTGACGTCGTCTGTCTTTAGCGCTTATACAGCAAAACAGTTGAATCGATTTCAATGTAACAGAGCATAGGAATATAGAAAAAATACTTTATTTTACCCAAATTACACGCAAAGGTTCTTTATTTAGCTTCTAAATGTATACACACTTTTATCCATCCCTTCTTAGAAAACAAAGCCTTATAAAACCTTTTACTCTATGATAGAGCAGCCTAAAGTACATAGAGGCTCTCCACCAAGGCTGCTGAGATATTTGGCTAGCACTTGACAGACACCTGTGTTTGTGCCGCGATTTACGATATTGACTGAAAATCACTTCGCTTTACTTGCATTGGCTCTATGTGTTCCAGTGTTTCGAGTCGAGGTGAAACGTTTTAGAGCTGACAATTTTATAGCAGGGATTTGAATCTGTTTAAGGATTAACGTACGTTAAAGTATTATATTGGGTTAATAATTGTTTTGATATTATTGGTTTATTTTTAAAAGTTATTAAAAATATTCAGACGGTCATTTATCCAAACGGATTTTGTTCCAACCTAAAATCGAACTGGATACCATAGATACGCTTTTAAATGGGTCTTTGAAAATAAACAAACTAGCTGACCCGCGCAACTTCGCTTGCGTTACATAGGTTAAAAAAATTCCCCGTTTTTGTAACATTTTTCACTGGTATTCTGCTCCTATTGGTAGTAGCGTGATGATATATAGCATATAACCTTCCTCGATAAATGGACTATCTAACACTGAAAAAATTTTTCAAATCGGACCCATAGTTCCTGAGATTAGCGCGTTCAAACAAACAAACAAACAAACAAACTCTTCAGCTTTATAATATTAGTATAGATTAGTATAGATTACTATGGTTACATTAACTTGTTTCTGTAACTGAACTCTATTTATGCAAAAAACGTCATGATTTTAAAATCTACCTGGTCTATAACAAAAAAATGTTCGCAAAAAAGCGAAACAATATCAATACCAACATAATGACGGTAATTTTCTCTCAAAAAACAACAGCCCTTAAAAAATCATCTGTATAGTCGTGAAAGGACGAGAGCGATGTTTGAAGCGCAAGTGAGTGAGCAATTTAGCTCCCTTCCTCATAAGAACACCTTTCACGAATGACGGGCAGACAAAACCGTTCCTTTATGTTGTATCAACTTCAGATAACGAACAAATTGGGCTACTTTGTTTTGTTAAAGAGTAAAACAAATGTTCAGGTACGTTTATTCTTGATTTGTTTGATATTTTGTGGTTTGTGTTAGTATAGTTGGTATATTGGAAATAACGGCGGTCAATGGATCAAGGATTAAAAGTGCTATTTTCTAAAGCAGATACTATCGAATATAGCTCTTGCAAGTGAGTGGTAGGCGCTAACCAGTTATACCTAGCTATAGCTAACCAGTTAAATTTGTAGAAAGCTATTTGATTGCCAATATTATATTTGTTAAAATTGTATTTTTGAAGAATTTTAGTGATAACATCAAAATCAAGCTACGGAAATTCAATACCACTTCAACGTCCAACTTCAAATAACATCAGAGTCTATAAAATTTTACGAATAAGTTACATATTTAATTAAGTTAAACCAGCATTTAATCTACAAACTTCTTTCCATCAATTTGGGTTCGTTTAATCAGATGTATAAATTGTAACTATCATCAAATCGTTTCTGAATCTAAAAAGCTACAAATCCCAATTCTACTTCATAAAAGCAATAAAAAGCCTTACAAAAACTGCTAATCAAACCAACAGAAGCATGTCTGAACAACAATATCGTGTAGCGTACATTTCTCACATAACACGCTGAAATCAGATAGACAAGAGAACTTTGTCCGACTGTACCGCGACGGGAACGAATTCTTCCACTGATACATTTATCAAAGGCTGTTTCAAACGTCTACTGCGCCCCACTTATCGTCTCATTGGGACTTGTTCGGATAACTTCGACGCTTATTCGGTAAAACTCGGAAAAATGTAATCGAGATTGAAAGTGGTCCAGTTTAGAAAATTTTGAGAGAATTATTAAAAAAGAAGAAACGTCAAATAAATAGGCACCTTTATCGATGTTTTGGGGTTTCTAAATCTTGGCAGATAAGATTTTTTTTTTTAAATCGGCCTATAAATACCGGAGTTATCCGCAAATAAATTTAAAAAAGCATATAATTTACGGTCGAATTCAGTAGCCTCCGCCTTTTGTAAACTCAGTTTAAAAAAAGTTGAATAAGTGTACGTAAAAAGCCTACTGCTTTAGTATTTAAATAATACTAATTTAATAATATATAACAGGTAAGCGAAGGTTTTGCCTTCTACGTAGTACATGTTATTAATTTTCTAATAATTAATTATTCAAGGAAATATAAATTATTTCTTAGAAGGTTAGGGTAAGATTAAGGCACTCCCATTTCCTCTGAATGAATGAATCTATAAATTTTAAATTACATTTATTTAAGGAACGAGAAAATATATTATTGTATGAATATAGCAAACTAAAATACCTTATTTGTTCATGCTATCAAGAATATTTTTCAAAAGGTGCTTGGATAGTGTAGTGTGCTTAAGGCCTAATTCCTCCTTCAGAAAATGTGTCTTTAAACACCATAAAAGTGTTGAATCTTGATTATTAAACTAAACTTTACAGGCGTCTCTGTATTTCTTTATTCGTTGAACCCTTTACCTAAATACTGACATAACATCAACAAGTCTCATGTATCAAATAATGAGCCGGAATATTCGTAGTTCCGCAATACGTTAGCTTCCGAATACGGACGCGGGGCCAAAGTGATTTATTACTCCCCTGTACGATAGTACGTAACTTGTCGACACTCACTCCGTGGACCACAGCCTTCACTGATATGTTACAGCCATGTTGACATATGAATCTATAGTAATATTATAAAATTGTAGAGTTTGTTTGGTTGAATTCGATTATCTCAGGAACTACAGGTACGAATTGAAAAAATGTTTTAGTGTTGGATAGCCTATTTATTGAGGAAGGCTATAGGCTATATATCATCACGCTATGACTAACAGGAGCAGAGTACCAGTGAAAAATTTTACAAGGTCAAGAAAAATGATGACCAATTCTCTCTTATGTGACGCAAATGAAGTTGCGCGGGTCAGCTAGTTTAGAAATGAAAGTTGTTTTCTAAATTTGAATTTTTATGGCAGCGACAAATGAAGGTCGTCTAGCCCATAAAGCAATATAACGTTATTTTTTACAAAATTTTATTATTTGAATTTCGCTTTGACTTATTTTGCTTTTTATATCTTTCGTGAACTTCATAGGGGTGACTCAAAAAAGTCCAGCCGACGCGACGTCGTAAAGTAGACACAGGCAGGTTATTTGCACAAAAGAAAATAAATAAAAATAAATCTAACCCGTTAATGTCCCACAGCTGGGCAAGGGTCTCCTCCCGCAACGGGGGAGGAGTCAGGCCTTGAGTCACCACGCTGGCCGGTGGAGACTTCATACCTTCAAGAACTGTTCTAAAGAACTCTTAGGCACGCAAGCTTGCATCACGATGTTTTCTTCCAACGTTGGAACAAGTGATAATTATTTTTAATACACACACAACTTTTAAAAATCATTGGTGTGTTGCCTCAGATTCAAACCTGCGACTACTTGCGTGGGAGGTATCAACTTATACCACTCGGCTATAACTGTTTCACAAAAAATATAAAAATCCGACTGCAAAACTCATTTTACCCTCAAGAAATAAACCATTGAGTAACAAATCACATTTAAATTGCAAAATTACTCATCCCTTTTCGATCTTCCCTAATCGATTTAGGAGTCGATTGCAAAATCGCAGCGAAACTCGGATATGAGTTGGTGCGATGCGGATGTGATTTATTAGCCGTCGAGGCGGGACGAGGTGGGCCGAGCAGGATGAGGCGGGCTCCAATATGGTAAGGGAGTCCGTTAGCCGTCACTAGTTAGACTAGAATAACTCGACTAATAGTAGCCATAATAATATGTGTAACGTTTTGTTTGGAGGTATGTTTAGTGTGAAATAGTGAAAGATTTTGTTTCATGTAGATACTTATTGTTCTGACTGTACTTATTGTATTAGATTATAAGTTGTTACATACACATGCAAGAGTGCGTGTAAATATATAGTGAAGGATTTTGTTACATGTACTTATTGTTCTGACTATACTATGTACTGAGTATAAAAGAAATGATAAAAAACTATTCTGTTTATCAATTTTATAGTAATTTTACAATCACTGTGTATTTCACAAAAATTAGGCCTCATTGTTTATTGCATTGTATATATGTACAAAGACATGAAATATGTGTATATTTTGGTCGAAACTGCACATCTTAGTGTGAGTTTGTTCACGTACATGTGAATCAGTATCCGTAGTACCGTATCGTTGGCCGGCTTTGTTCATATCCGTTGTTACCGATCCGGCCGCGGCCGTGGACCGGATCGATGTCTAATGCCAGCTTTCGGCCGTCGTGCCCCGGTCTGGCTCGTGAATGTGCCGAATATAGGCAGTTTCATTGTTTATTTTTAGATGGGATTGTTACGTGGATCGGACTTCGGTAGAGCTTCCTTTACATGTTGTTTGTTTAATAAGTTGGAAGGAGTTTTGTTGAAGCTGGTGATAGGTCTGTTATAAAGTTAACTTAGTTTTAAAGTATGTTAATGTGAAGATAAAAGTTGTGACTTAACATTTTATGGAATAAATAATACTTTGAATTTCACAAGTTCAGAGTCTTACGAAAATGATTTTGAAGCACGATTGTTGATAATCACGATGCTATTTCATCGTTTAAAATCTCTAAAAAATTTAGAACCTTTTGTGCAGAACTGTGTAAATTTAAAACGGTGAAGTTAAAAACTGCGAACCATGTCTGGCATTAAGCTTAATATTGTCGATAACAGCCAAAAGCCAAAGTTGTAACAGTAATGCATCGTATCCTGAGTATTCATAAGTAAAAAACAAAACAAAAACAGTCCAACATTTCTGGCACTCAGCTAAGGATTTTCGATAATGGCCGAAATTTTGACTGTAAACTGTAAAAACAGAGGATTCAGAAATAAAACCTTCAACCACACAGATATGTAGAGTTGTAGTAGTAAAGGGGGTAAATAATCCTAAGCCTTGCAACCGTATCGATGACTGCGTGTGTTCGTTATATCCACAACGGTACTGGCGCTAGCCGGGCGATGGACTCGCTTTTAAACTATCATGATATTTGCATCGTGACCGAATGGGATTGTGACGATGTGATTGTGTCTTTTGTTAAATACTTTTCTGTTTAAGTCTAAGTATCTGTATGGGTGGAATCAATATCAAGTGGAAATTTGTCACTTATTTTCATACAGTTGCAGTCACTTAATTTGTTAGAAAGGTTATCTGTCACATATTAAAGTTTATAAGCTGTGAAACTGGCCCTTAGAGCTAAGAAGTACCGGTTATCAGTGCGATATTTGGTAACGGATTCCGATTATACGAAGTAACGAGAAATTGTACACAATACTCAGGAATTTCAGAGGAAGCTATAGTTCATTTCCTTGAGCAATTTCATTTTAAAATATTTTAAAAAAGAAAATTAGGTACATAAAAAAAATTTAAAAGAGACTAAGTATTGTTGGAGCTATCAAAGTTCATGTACTCGATTAACTGTAATTGCCTTAAAATATACTACCATTAGGTATTGTTTTATAGTCAATTACATGTTCAGTTGATCAGATCAAAATTATTTTTCAAAAAATCCATCATCAAAGTTCATTCGTACAATTTCGAGGTTGTAATTTTCCGAAACGGAAGTCCCTTTGGGAAATGGCTGCTCGCCAAGTAGTTAAGAACCGTCATAATGATTCTAAAGACATTCCACTCGATAACGTTATATCGAACACAATTATTTATTTTCAATATTGCCTTTTAATGGCCGCCACATTGGAATTTAAATGACCGCATAAATCTTGAATGATTTCTGGGTTTGGTTTGAAGAAAAATTGAGTCGCGTTTCGAGATCGATTCAGAGACCGGGATAGTGGTCTGTGCTTTTGCTTTCATGTAATTTTTTTGTGACGTGTTTGTCTTTAAGCGTATCTTTTTTCAGCATCTAAGGTTTCGGCACCATATGCTACAGGAAATAAGGTGCCGAAGGGTTGAAAGAGGATTAGTCCTAAGTGGCTAAAATTAATTGAAGATATTTAGCTGGGTCGTGTAATCAAAACATTGTAAACTGGCTGGACCCACGTTGCCTAATCACAGGTTGTGGAGTTCACCCGTCTCTGAATGTCTCATACTAAATACCTTACATATTTTTCTACCAAATTTTCTTTAAAAAACTAATCTTTCTTTGAACTTTTCATAAACTAGAGCTGGCAAACCACGTAGTTCCTTCTCACTGTCCGTTTTGTCATACGTTACAAAGTTATGAGGAAAACAGAACGACTGTTGTCGGTAGTCGTAACCAAAAGTTTGCTGCAAAGTTTTACGTTGACGTTAGGAAGTAGTGCAAATACGGGTCAAAATCTTATGTGATATTAGGATTTATATTATGTGATATAAGCGGGTGAAATAGTCCAATAATCCATATGACAGTACGTTGTTAGGGCAAGGTATTATTGTGTTTGAAACTGTTGGAAAAGTCGTAGGAACAGACCGGAGATAACTAGGTGAAAAAAAGGGGGCAATTAAAGCTTCATTTTATAAAATAAACTTACATCTATACCAATATTATAAAGCTGAAGAGTTTGTTTGTTTGATTGTTTGTTTGTTTGTTTGTTTGTTTGTTTGTTTGTTTGTTTGTTTGTTTGAACGCGCTAATCTCAGGAACTACTGGTCCGATTTGAAAAATTATTTCAGCTTTAGATAGTCCATTTATCGAGGAAGGCTATAGGCTATATTTCATCACGCTACGACCAATGGGAGCGGAGTAGCAACGAAAAATGTTACAAAAACGGGGAAAATTTTGACCAATTCTCTCTTATGTGACGCAAGCGAAGTTGCGCGGGTCAGCTAGTACATACATAAAATCACGCCTTCTCCTCATAAAGGTAGGCAGAGACCAGAGAGCGCCACATGGTTTGACCCTTACAAACGTCCTTTGCTTAATTCCCATCTATATACATATTGTTATATAGAACCGTCAGTTATGAGTACTACGCACCTGACGTTTCTGCAAGACACCATTATTGATATGATCTGTGTAAATATGTCTTCTTAAAGCGTCTCCAAAATAAACTTTACAAATAAAATAAGTCTTAGTTCGATCTAAAGTTATATAAAGAGGAAGAGAGAGTGAGAGTGAGAGAGAGACTAGAGATAGAGCTATGTAGAGACAGAATACAAAATGGATGGAATTTCGAATGACTACAAGATACACTGTTCACTATACTGTATATGTAGTACCCGTACATATTATTTGACCATATCCACATTCATACACCTTCATAACTGTACAAATAAATGCAAAATAAAGCTACATTTTACAGACATATTGAATTATCCGTTCGCCTAGCTGTTTCAACATCTAGGTTAATAAAACAGAGCGGTTCATTCCCGCTGTTTGAGAACAGTCCACACTGTGATGTCGGTTACGTTACGTTCACGGCTCGGACTCGTTGCGGACTTTTCATACTATTTGTATAGAATAATTTACATTTCCGTTTAAAAGGTATGTGATATGAATTGTATTAAACAGGTGTGATGCAATTAATTCCGGGTAAAAGAGAAAGTTAATATAATGGAAACTAAATTATTTATTGCTGAAGGCTTATACGAAAAGTAATTAGTTAATTTATTAAAAATTGTTTCTTAATTAAAAGCACGTAGTAAAACTTGGAATCACTTTTTTAAGTAATTTTAAAACCATGAAGATAAATATTAATATTAACATTTTCTTTAGAAACATAATATACACATTCTATAAAAATTCCAAATAATTCAAAAAAATATTCACATTCTCTCATATTTCTGCATCGCCTAAATGTTAACTGGTAGACAATGCCATTAGCTTTAAGTCTACCTTAATGTTTTCTTTTGGTCAAGTCTTAAATAAATAGAGTAAAAAGCAATATTCTCTAAAATCCAAATACTCATAGTGAACAGAACTTTACAATAATACAGCTAATATCATGACCAGTCTGTACAAGCAGACTGAGAGGAATACTTTACAATTCCGACTTAATATTTGAGTAGCGCGCCATCGAGAGAGCGGTCCGTTTCAAGTGCACACTGATATTAATACCACTTCGCAGAACAACATCTACTGGTAACAAATTAAACGTCCTGTATATTAGCTTCACCAGTTTTATGTACAGTGGGTTTCAAAAAATGTTTGTCGTTATTTTCCTTTTGAAAAGAAAGTTTATACTTTAAAAGTAAAATAATTTCGTCCATATAGTCTTAGCGGTAGTGTAGATGATAGAGATTTCCAAAATATCAGGGCAAATAATATTAGTAATTTTCATGTACAAAATCGTTGAAACCCCCCAAAATCAATTGAGAGTACAATTTTAGCGATCTTTATACAGTTGTATTTGGCATAATAATTATTCTCTCCATCCAATATGTGAGTCTTTGTTACTTTAAAATAAACAATCTACTATATAAAAATAAGTCGGGTTTTCCTTCCTGACGCTATAACTCCAGAACGCACGAACCGATTTCCACGGTTTTGGATTCGTTGGAAAGGTCTCGAGCTCCGCGAGGTTTATAGCAAAGAAAATTCAGGAAAAAATTCAACAGAAAGGCGAAAAAACAGAGAAAATCATTTTTCTCATACAGCGCCATCTCTGATACATAGCATGTACTACATACCAATATCTCATACAGCGCCATCTCTGATACATAGCATGTACTACATACCAATATTTGTATCGTATTTCTTTTAATATTTTTATTTGACAGCTACTCATTGTAGATGGTGCCGGTGCGTGATATATTGTTTGACAGAGAATTTCATGTGAAAAAACGGTATTGTGTTCAAAAAAGTAAAAAATATAAGTTATTCGTTTCCTAACATTTTAATTGGAAACCAACAAATCAATTACGTGTATTGTTCAGATTTTTATTCGATTTCAACAGCAGGCATTTTGTCTTTAAGGTGGTAAGTTAAACTGTGTAAATTATGTGGATCGTGCATTTGAGGTTAAATTCACTACTCTGTCCATAGTCCAAAATGCCTAGAGGACGACGTGCGAACATCGGCCGCCGCACAAGACATGCAAGCCAGCAACAAGTGTATTCACAGAACTTAAGCGAAGTAAGACAAAATATAATAAGAGAAAATGCCCGATTAAGACAGCGCGTGAGCACACGAAGATCATTGGCATCATACAATCGCTTGGCATTCCAATATGATCCCACTGCGAACTACAGTAATGATGAAAATTTAGATATTGGACCAATGACGACTGTATGCCGATATTGTAATGCGTTAAAGTTTAAAAGAGAAACGGCTGGATTGTGTTGCGCAAGTGGAAAAGTCAAACTGGATCCATTACTTACACCACCACAGCCACTGAAACAATTGTTCGATGGAAGTGATCACGATTCCTACCATTTTCTTCAACACATCCTTGAATACAATAACTGCTTTCGCATGACTTCCTTTGGAGCTAATATCATTCGAGAAGGCGGCTTTATGCCGACTTGCAAGGTAAAAGATACAACACACAGAACCAATCACTCACACTAACAAAATGAATTGCAACAATAAAAACTACATATACACCAAACACTACACCATCACACTATCAGAAGTTACACCGTATTCTTCAACAAATGATTGTTTGCAATTACAGATACAAGGACAAATATATCATTTGCATGGTTCAATGGTGCCATCACCGGATGAGCCGCATCAATTTCTGCAAATATATTTTATTTCGTCGATGGTGGATCAGCTGAATGTGCGTTGCAATATACAGGGAACACAACAGTTAAAGAGACGAATTATAGAACAGTTGCAAGCATTTTTTCACGCTAATAACGCTGTGGTTAATATGTTCAAAACAGCATTGGAACAAATGCCATCGGATACGCACAAATTTGTCATAAGAGCGGATTGTACCCCAACAGGTGAACACGTGCGAAGATTCAATGCACCCACCGTTAATGATGTTGCTGCAATTATTGTTGGCGATCCAACTAAATCGCGAGACATTGTCGTTCAGCGAAGAAGCAATATCATGCATCGTGTAAACGAGACACATCGTTTGTACGATGCGTTACAATATCCAATCATTTATTGGCAAGGGCAAGACGGATACGACATCACGTTGAAGATGGTCGATCCAATTACAGGTAAAATATTCACACACTAATTATATTGCTATTATTGGTTTCTATTAACAATTCATTTAATTTTGCATTTTCAGGTGTATCAACGAATAAAAATCTAAGCGCAATGAATTACTATGCGTATCGTTTGATGATTCGTACACATGAGGAGAATGTCATTCTGAAGTGCCGTCGGCTATTCCAGCAATTCGCTGTCGACATGTATGTCAAAGTCGAGACCGAACGTTTAGCGTTCATCCGATACAATCAGGCAAAGCTACGATCTGAGGACTATATACACTTGCGTGATGCTATTCATTCAGATGGCGATGTTCAGAATGTTGGACGTCTGACGATTCTTCCATCATCATATATCGGAAGCCCACGCCACATGCACGAATACGCTCAAGACGCTATGACGTACGTGCGAAATTATGGAACTCCGGATTTGTTTATTACGTTCACTTGCAATCAGAAGTGGATGGAAATTGAACGTGAGATGGAACCGGGACAAAAACCGCAAGATCGCCATGACATAATCGCCAGAGTATTTCAGCAAAAACTCAAGGTTATGATGGATGTGCTTACTAAGTATCGAGTTTTTGGTGACAAACGTTGTTATATGTACTCGGTGGAATGGCAGAAGCGTGGACTACCGCATGCTCATATCCTAATTTGGTTGCTGAACAAATTACATTCAAATGAAGTGGATGACATCATATCAGCTGAAATTCCTGATCCAGTCACTGATCCCCATCTACACGACATTGTGACGACACAGATGGTGCATGGACCGTGCGGTGCTTTGAATCCATTATCGCCTTGCATGGCTGATGGAAAGTGCACAAAACGATATCCGCGACCGTTAGTTGCTGAAACAGTCACAGGGCACGATGGATATCCAGTTTATCGTCGGCGTTCAAAAGAAGATAATGGTCGAACTATTAAAGTCAAAGTTCAAAATCAAGAGATTGAGATCGGAAATGAATTCATTGTACCATATTGCCCGCTGCTATCACGAATTTTCGAAACACATGCAAACGTTGAGAGTTGTCATTCGGCCAAATCAATCAAATATTTGTGCAAGTACGTCACAAAAGGCAGCGACATGGCTGTGTTTGGTATTGCGTCGGAAAATGCGAATGACGAAATCAGCAACTTCCAAATGGGCAGATACGTCAGTACTAATGAAGCACTGTGGCGATTATTGTCATTTCAAATTCATGAAAGATATCCCACAGTTGTACATTTAGCAGTGCATTTGGAAAATGGCCAAAGAGTTTACTTCACTGAGGCTAATGCCGCACAACGAGCTGAGAGACCACCATCGACAACATTGACTAGCTTCTTTTCAATGTGTGAAACAGATCCATTCGCAGCGACGCTGATGTACGTTGAAATGCCCAAGTATTACACTTGGAATCAATCAACAAAGAAATTCCAACGTCGCAAACAAGGCACCCCAGTTCCAGATTGGCCACAGGTGTTTTCCTCTGATGCACTAGGTCGTATGTATACTGTTCATCCTAGAAATGATGAATGTTTTTATTTGCGACTGCTGTTGGTAAATGTACGTGGACCAAAATCATTTGCGCATTTGAAAACTGTGAATGGCCACCAATGCCAAACATATCGAGAAGCATGTCAACTATTGGGTTTGCTGGAGAACGATTCTCATTGGGATTTAACACTTGCCGATTCAGTTGTTTCATCAAATGCGTACCAAATACGAACGCTGTTCGCAATTATCATCACCACATGTTTTCCTTCACAACCAATGCAGTTATGGAACAAATACAAAGACGACATATGTGAAGATATCTTGCATCGTTTGCGCATTCAAACGAATAATCCTGACATGCAAATAACCGATGAAATCTACAATGAAGGATTGATTCTGATTGAGGATCAATGCTTGACTATTGCAAACAAGCTACTGATTGAAGTAGGAATGATTGCGCCAAATCGATCGATGCACGATGCATTCAACCAAGAATTAAATCGAGAGCTGCAATACAATGTTGATACATTTCAGGAATTTGTTCAAAATAATGTGCCGTTACTGAATGAACAGCAAAAACAAGTATACGAAACATTAATACAAGCGGTGGACAATAATACTGGTGGTCTATTCTTCCTGGACGCACCTGGAGGGACAGGGAAAACATTTGTCATTTCATTGATTTTGGCCACTATTCGATCAAGATGTGACATAGCTTTGGCGTTAGCATCATCTGGAATTGCGGCGACTCTTCTAGATGGCGGTCGTACTGCACATTCTGCGCTTAAGTTGCCACTCAATTTAAACACAATTGATACTCCAACATGCAATATTTCCCGATCCAGTGCAATGGCAAAATTGTTGATGCAATGCAAGCTCATTGTTTGGGATGAGTGCACAATGGCACATAAGAAATCACTTGAAGCACTTAACTTGACACTGAAGGATCTTCGGCGAAATAACAACATCTTTGGCGGCTTGATGATATTGTTGGCAGGCGATTTCAGGCAGACTTTGCCAGTAATTCCCCGTGGAACGCCTGCAGATGAATTGAATGCTTGCCTGAAGGCATCACCTTTATGGAATAACGTAAAAACATTATCGCTAACCATTAATATGAGAGTTCAACTTCAAAATGATCAAAGTGCTGCACAATTTTCCAAACAATTGTTAGCTGTTGGAAATGGAAAAGTCCCAGTTGATGCGACATCTGGATTAATTACTCTTACCAACGACTTTTGTCGATTTGTAGACTCTCAATTAGCTCTTATTGAAAATGTTTTTCCAAACATTAGTGAGAATTATAAGAATTATGCTTGGTTAAGTGAACGAGCAATTCTTTCCGCAAAGAATAATGATGTACACGCACTGAATTTCACCATTCAATCAAAAATAGCAGGCGATTTGGTGACATACAAATCCGTTGATTCTATAACAAATCTCGATGAAGTAGTAAATTATCCAACGGAGTTTTTGAACTCTCTGGAGTTACCAGGATTTCCACCACATAACTTGCAACTCAAAGTTGGTACAGTTATTATGATATTGCGTAATTTGAATCCACCGCGACTTTGCAACGGTACTCGACTTGCGGTAAAAAGACTTATGTCGAATTTGATTGAGGCAACCATCATTAACGGAAAGTACGCAGGTGAAAATGTATGTATTCCTCGAATACCAATGATTCCGACAGATCTTCCGTTTGACTTCAAACGATTACAATTTCCAGTTCGCCTTGCGTTCGCAATGACAATTAACAAGTCGCAAGGCCAATCGCTTAGTGTTTGCGGGATAAATTTAGAGAATCATTGTTTTTCACATGGACAGTTATACGTTGCGTGTTCACGAGTTGGTAAACCATCCGCTTTGTTTGTGTTAACGTCAGACCAAAAAACAAAAAATGTGGTTTACCAAAGAGCACTTCAATGAATCTTCGAATAATTTGCGGACACGTATAACGCTTCGATTCAGTATTTACTTTGGATTCACTTTCATATACTTAGAGAAGTTCAACTAAATGACACTTCATTTTTGTATTCAAAATGAATTCATTACTGTTGTGAAATGCAATATTTTTTTCCTTTTCAAATATAAAACATAAAAAAATGTTTCTTCATCTCTTAATCACAAAACGAAATGTTACATAAAACGAAGCCATTTGGTGGCGAAACGGAGTTCGCCGGGTTTGCTAATTATTATTATAATATTAATCACAATGGTAAAATTATCAAGTGACTTTTGCCCTTGCCCAATTAACTTTTCACGATAGCACAGCTATCGTGAAAAGTTAATGTTCATTGCAAAGATACCAGCGAATTGTTTCCGCATATCTCTTTTGAAAATATTCCAAATTCAACACAGGAATTTTGCAATTACAATACCTTAAGGACACAATATGTGGCTGTAAAGTATGGTTAGTAACAGGTCATTAACGCGAAACCTGATTATCTTAACTTAATTAAAAACAATACAAAGTGCTACGACAACATTTTTCTTTGCAGTTGACAGTTCCCATGAGGCCCATGATTAAAACATACATTTTCGTTCCGTGGTTTGGAAGGTGAACGTTTTTCGATACGATGTCATCGAGTTCCTAACTTTTAAATGTCAGTGTCAATTGTTATTAACTGTTCGATGGTTGACCCGCTTCGCTGGTTTTCGTATACCGGGCTTATATTGTATCTCAGTTAACAACTAGTGTACGTCAAATTGAAAGCCACTCAGAGGTCTTACTATAATCAACGAAATGGATTATTTCTTATCACAATTCTATCCGTTGTAAAAGTTTGGCCGAACTATAGCTAAAGAATAAAAGCCATACTTATAGGATACTGCCTATACTGTGCCAAAATAGAGTAGGAAAAGGTCATAAAAATACACTGTTAAAATTTGACGAAATTTCGTTTTTACGAACCATTTTACCCCTTAGAATCAAAGTAATTACTAATGAAAGATCGAGCCACCATGCATTTGCAATTAGGTAGAGTCATTTTAATGAGTAAAAGTGTGTTTTTACAGCAGTAAAAGACTTTTATAAAATAATTTTACATTGCACCGGGCAGGTCACGTAAGTCTCCTCGACGCTGTAATCCCGTTCGTATAAAATAAAAGTCATCGTTTATTTTATTTTATTTCCGCGTCACTGCTAACAGGATTTTCGTAGAATTCAATCTCTTTTGGTTGCGCAATCAAATAAATATTTTGTTGTAGTAAATTATTGACATATATAGATAAATAAATATCGTTTGAATCGATGGGTATTAGTCACTTTTATATAACACTAGCCGCCCAGCGTTGCCTAGGGAAGCCTTAATAGGTAAATAATACACTACTAGTGCTTTCGGAAATAGTTTATTGTTTTAAATCGCATGGAAATCCGTTCAGTAGTTTTTAAGTTTATAACGTAGGTATAGACAGACAGACGCAGCGGCAGACTTTGTTTTTTAATTATTTTCGATAGAGATGCATGCATGCATAAATTAAATTATCGACATTTTGTCAAATATTTTAAAGATGACGATTACAGAATCTTACATAATAGATAAGTAATATTTTTCACCGCTAAGATTATAACAATACAATAATGAAATACGTTCCGTTGTACGTGACTTGGCGCAATAAGTTCAATTCTACGCATACGTACTGTACGTCTAGTCGGTACAAGAGTACAGGGTGTTCAGTCTTGTCTCACAACTTTATGGCATGTTTAAGCTTTATGACAACCACGGGGTGAATATAAATTGATCTGGTTGAATGGTTTAAATGGTAGCTCTTGTAAAATGTATGTGTTTTGAGCTACATAAATTGATTGATGTAATTGCAGTGATCATTGAATGTTTGTATAGAAAAAGGTCACGTCAAATTTCAAACTCTATTGTTACTTTACAAGAAACAAAAAAATCTAGTAAATAAAGTCTTTTCTCATTGAGCCGACCTTCCGAACTGGCGGTAAATTCACTCTCTGTGTCATTGACTATCATAAGTGTCGGCATTTAAACTAAATTTATAAATGAATTGATTTAGATCATATAAGATTGTATTTTTTTCCAATTTAACGACTTTTCTTTTTTATAGTTTGTGCCGACTTCTCTTATGGTTGTGTAAGGTCAAGGCAACAATATTTACTTTGCTAAATTACGCCCCACGGGCATATTGCAGTTCGATTTATTACTGCAAAACGGCTGAATAAAGCATCCGTTAAAAAAGTTATCTAAAAACTGTTAAAAACTTTTTCTTGAACGTGTGCAAAAGACATCTCTATCACTTATACTCCCAGACGAAACTCGACAATTTTCATACAAAATAATACGACATTTTGCTTCCATATAAATGCAGAATCTGTATATTTCTTCTTATTATAATCCGTGATATCGCCTCCGTTTAACGAGCTCTCGGCGCGACGGACAAACTACACGCTTTTTTGTATTTATATAACGCCACTACCGTGAACGAAACGAAGCTAAACTTGAGCTACATTTGATAAGTTTTAGGTTCGCTGTATTGATGTAGTTTAAGCTTTATAGTAAGATGTGATTGATACGAATTTAAGTATGCAAAGAGTAATATTCGGTCTAAACGTCTTTGAAGATGTATGGAAACGTATGTTACGTGACAATGTGTGATTGTGTCAAAGCAAAGTCGCTTTCCGTGTTTGTCCCGATGTCTGTATGTTTGCTTAGATCTTTAAAACTTCGCAACGGCTTTTAATTTCGTCTATAGAAAAGGTGATTCAAGAGGAAGGTTTATATATTTTTGTAACATAACTGTTTGAACCGGACGAAACCGGGCCGGGCCACTAGTGTTATATACAATGACAATATGGTTAAGAGATTTTTTACAGGTAAAGCTAAAAACGTAATAAACGTCTTAAATTATACTAAAATTAAGTTCTTATAGCGAAACAAGCCTGAAATAAACTCAGCTTCGTTTCGCTTCTCTCCTATAACCCGCGCATAATAAGACGAGGCGCAAAGGGATAGCTGACGTGACAGTACTACCTTTAGGAATACAACAATCTGTCGATAGACATTTGTTTCTTTTATTCTATCGCTTGAGTAAGGATAGTTCGCTTTTATTACTCTTAGGTATAATACTAGACGTGCTTTTAGTGTTAGTAATGTCGACTTAGCGGAAAGCAACTTGGACTTAATAGTGTACATCATCAATAAATATTAACACAGTTAAATGGAGAAGCTCCTCCTTTTTAAAGTAGGTTTAAAAGTTATGTGTTACAACTGCAAATATTACCACTTCTAAGGCGAGCTACATATATATTAAAGTACATATTTTTCAGGCTCTTTTCCTTTCCGTCCGAGACCCTTTCAAGTGTTGACATATTGACCGTGTATTGTCAAAGTTTGACATTGCGTGTCTTCGTGTTGCTGCACGTGACATTCGTCCTCAAAGGTACATTTAGTGAAGGAGTAAAGCACTCGTTTATAGCTTTCAGAAGATGAGTGCTTGCATAACAATGTGTATTAAAATGTAGTATTACCTTCGATTAGATTATACCCGATGTTTTTATTGGACTGATTTGGGCCGTCTATACTTGCCAAATTATTGTCGATTTTGCCGGTAGAGCTTAATAAACCGAACTTTTTTCGCATGGAAATGGTAATGGTGTTAGATAGCATAATGCTACTTTTGAAAACATCTTTCGGTTTACTGAGAAACATTGATATTTAGAACTAGAAAATAGATTTAAAATAACTATATTTCTTACAGCCGTATTCATTAAAAGCCATGGGTATTTAAAATATAGTATTTAAAATTATTAAGCTATAATCTTCGAGAACTAAATACAATCACCATAAACACGAGTGAAACTCCGAGACTTCTGTACTGCATCTTCTCATATCTACGATACAGACTTAAAACCAATCCAAAACAAATAATAAAACAAACTCCGGTAACTAAAACATAACTTGTGATAGTGCCGTCGGAGGGCTTAGCGTGTAAGGTGGCGTCTTCAGTAGACACGGCTCGTATACCGGGGGCTTACCGCGACTACGCGGCTTAAGCAAGGCCCCGGCTTGTACGTAACGGGTACATTTTGTGAGTTTGCTTTTATAATATGTTTTCTATTTTGTAGCGGTGTGAAGATTTTGATGGTATAAGCTGCAATATTTTTACTCATGTTATTTTGGGAAATCAGTACCAAATATAACTATGAGTGAAAAATGTGTGGTGTAAAATAGATTCCCAAAAATATTATTAAAAAGTATGCATATAAACAATAAATACTTAATTAACTGGTGCAACATTATTATGACTCTGTCTGAATTATTACCCGATAAATAATCAAAAGATGTTTTCGCCTTCATGTAAAAAAAAATAGTTATTGCTGAAAACTTGTGTTTTTAACACCTACTACAACCTATAAAAAAATGAGAAGTAACCTATAATGATAGAAATAAAAATATCTACTTATAAACTTTAGAATCGAAACATATTATAACCACCACAGTCGCGTTCATTGCCACTACAAACACATTGACAGACTCATCTCGCTCAATAAAACCGTCTGATAGGTGTCAGTAGTACAAGTGCCACAAGCGGTACAAGTAGTAGAGTTGTGATAGATCCATCAATCTGCGTCGTCTGCTCGTCAGCCTCGACAAATGAGAGCGCTTCAGATATATCTCGGCTTAAGAATACGCGCGAGGGTGCGACTTTCAGTCTTCACACACGATGTTTTATGATATTTTTTTCACGATTGATGCAGATTATACGTATGATTATATTATACCAGTATGTGGTTTTTTAATTGATTTATTTAATTTTAATTACCATATGCCTCTGTGGCGCGGTCGGTAGTATATGCGACTGCACTGCGAGAGGTCTCGGGTTCGAATCCTGGGTCGGGCCAAAAAGTCTTTTCTGAGATTTTCTGTTAAGAATTTCTTACAGATTGCCCGGAGTTAGGAAGTTGAGATCGAAGACCTCCGTGCCTCGGAGAGCACGTAAAGCCGTCGGTCCTGCGCCTGACCTCTCACTGGTCGTGTCGGTTATCCGTCCCACCAAACTATGAGAGTGATGGAATAGAGAGTGTACCTGTGTATTGTGCACACACTTGGACACTATAAACAAAGTCCTGCACAGATGGCCAGTTTTAATGAAACTGACCGCCGTAGCCGTATATCGGCTAGGAGGACATTATGTCTTCATTTTTGACATTTTGTAACAATTTTTTTTGTTTATGAGTCTGATGTAAAAATTATTTCTCCCGACTTCATTCACGTGGAGAAGTTATTCGGAATTATTAAAATATCCAATGTATTAAAAGATGAATACTAGGTATCTGTGGCCCAAATAATATTCAAATGTTATAATAGCGTTGGGATTATAAAGTCATTGGCGTTAAAAAGTAATACTTTTATTTATTCGCCCCAACATTACTCCTTTAACCTATTTATAATTGTAGTAGAATATACCTATTATAAACTAGTAAACACAATCATCAACATATCAAAACCACACCCGAAATTACACAACAATCTAATTTCCCCGTAACATCAAATACATCAATGACACGAACAGGAATTCAATTCAATCGTCACTCCAGAACATTACACCTCTCTCGAATCATCAGTAACTGTTGAATTCTGTAGCGAGATTCTCTACTAACATCGACTACTGAAAACCGGGTAGCTATCGAAAAATTTTGTATGATAGATTTATATGTAGAGAATTGCGCTATAGTACCGCAACTCTCTACTAACATCGACTACTGACAACCGGCTAGGCTGGCTATCGAAAAATTTTGTATGATAATTGGTTCAGCGCCTCTAGCGTGCGTTGTAGAAACTATTTTAGCAGTGCATTTTTAATGTCAAACTACGGATACTCGACAGTACCGACTATACGGAATTGCGTTGCAGTTCAATGACACTAGCTCAATTCTCTAAAATTGGAACCATCGAGTAACAAGAGTTTGACATTTGAAATGTACTGCCAAAATAATTTCTACGACGTCCACTAGTGGCGCTGATCAGATTTTCAAACATTTTTTTTCGATAGGCAGTCGGTTGTCGATGCTCAACAGTAGTAGAGAATCGGGCTACACACGTCTATATACGCTTTGTAAATTTAATTTAATTTGCCGTCGATCAATCACCGCGATTGACACGATTAATTATGTAACAAATTGTGATTTGCTCGCAGCAAACATCGTACAATTAGTGTATTACATTTGATACTGATATATGTACTAATTTGGAATTAGTGTTTGTATATTAGTTACCCGTAGGATCGTTTGCGTTGCATTCGTTTGTGATAAAAGTAGGTATAAAATCGATTTGTAGATTATACGAGTCTAGTAACCGACTATTTCTTATTCTTAACGATAGTATCATTAGAAAAGTATGATTAAAAGCCTCTTATTAACTATTTATACTCATAATTTTAAAGTATTTGATTGATATAACGAACTTTAAACTAAATAAGGTTTACTTTTGCAACAATATTTCACTGTTTTGTGTTTGCGTTTGAATTCATTCAAGAACTGTTGTATATGAATTTAATGTACCTATTTAACAGCTTGATGTTTTAAAAGATGTTTTCGTTCTCAGCTAAGTAATTAATAATATTTTTTCACGTCTTTTCAAATGTCAAAGGGATTTGAAAAGACTGTGTGACCTTTTGTGTGGAAGAATACCACAAGAAAATTAAAGTTGCTTTCGAATTGAGAGCCTCCTTTTTTCTAAGTCGGTTAAAATGTCTCAAACAAACAAAGAAAGTAATCTCTCGTCCAATTTTCAAATTTTATAACTACAACTATTCATCATAAAAACCTGCGACTAATCGCAACAACTAGTCGCACTCGTGTAACCATCGCTAATGGCCCGGAGAGATTTGTCATGTACGCAGATACGACGCGCCTAGATAAAATATAAGTACGACATTGCGACATCAAAAAGCGATTTACTATCGAGATACGTCGTGTGTCGACAACCTATGTATTATTCACGCTCTTATCTTGAAGGGGTAGGCAGGGTTGCTTGAATAATACGTCTAGATTTTTTCTTTATACTTTTAGGTGAAGACTTTTTATATGTATCTTTAGGGAAGCGAGTTGATAGGGTATTAAAAGTTCGTGTGTTGTGCGTTGTAAAATATTGTGGAAATTGTTGATTGTTAAGTTAGTGTCCAAACTACTGTTATTGTGTACTCCACAATAACAGTAGTTGAGTTCCATATTACCGTTGCGGGTATTATTTATCTACATATTTATATACCCAAATATTTTTTAATCATACATAGTTTTAAAAGTAATAAGCATATTTTTTAAAGACAGTCTCATGAACTTTTTAAGATGACTGTAAAAATAACATTTTAGTACATCATTTTCTTTATTCTCTTTTATATTAAAAGATTCTGCTATTTTAGAAACTCCTTAATCAAACAGCAGTTACTAATATAGTTTCTTCAGTAAGCTCCATAAATGGCTACGGACACCATCAAAAGATCAACAACAAGCACCTACCAATTAATCTAAGTACAAACTTAACAGCTATTCCATGTCTGTTTACTTCCGCGAGTGCGGGTTCGAAGCCGTGCGGTTAACTTTTAGAGCAAACGCGAGCTTCGGTAATTAGTATACGTTATCTGGTGACAAATTTGCTGTTTGATTTAAGTTATAAGCGAAAGCGGGACGCGCCCATATTAACCTCTCGCTATCGTTCGTTCGTTCGCTCGTTCGTCGTTTGGTTAGTGGTCAACCTGGTGTCAAAGTTATTCAAGCCGCCCGTAGGCCTTTGCCGTGGCTTAACGAATGTAATCTAAGAGACAACAATCGGGACCAACTTTTTACGTGCCCTCCGAAGCACGGAGACGCTCAGTTTAAACACCACTATGCGGCCACCCATCTATGGAATGTCCGCGCCAAAGTTGCTTATCCACTGATCGTTTATGCATGCTATGCTATGCTGCGATGCAACTAACCTCTCGCTATCAACGATTTTAAACTTACCCGACGTTTCGATCGAATTGCATCGGCCAAACGGTACTTCGATAAGCAACACCCCGGTTTCTGAGTAACATTAAGCGGTAGTTTATCTATTCAATAGCGATTCAGCTCATATAAAAATGACAGTTTGAATAGATAAAATACCGCTAAATGTGCCTCAGAAACCGGGCATAAGCCATATTGGTAAAATATGGGCCATTAATTTTGTAGGTAAGTCGTTAAGTGGTCAGCATATAATAAATTAATTTTGTAGCTCAATTTGTTCATGAAATTTGCTTATTTTCAAAGGTCTTTGGTCAAGGAATTTTGGGTGCGAATATGGTCAAATATTTTAATGAACTAACTAGAATCGTCTCTGTATGCCTACTTTATTTTGTTGATTGTTACAATTTCGATGTTCGATAACTATTGATGTGCATAAACAAATTTTTGGATTGTAATTTGGTGAATTAAAGTAGGTTTAGAAGATTCAAATTTGATTCATATGAAGCATAGAAGAAACAAGTGAAGTTTTCTTGAATTTTTAGGCGTCCTAGGCTTGAAACATATGACATAAAGAAACTTAAAAAGCTGTTGTTTTAGGCTCGCTAAACACATATTTGGTATAAATTACCTAAATATTACTTTAAAATAAAACATACAACGAAAACCTCGTCATCTCTCAACTTACAATACAAACCAACACCTTATGAATATGTATCGCATATTGCATGACTGAGTTCGCACTCACCAGCCAAGCGAAAACACACTTTACTACCTTCGAAATAAAGTCCTTACGTTCCAGCAAATATGGTTACAAATACGACAAATCCAGGTTACATGGAGCAGAGGTAAATTTGTCTCGAGGTGTGTGGTTTGATAAATTAAAGGTGTCTTAGAGATTAATAGCAGAAGGCTCTAATTAAGGTGCTACCAATCTTCTAAGTAGGGCAATGGTGGTGCAGAGTTCTTGTAGAGGACAGACGAGAGGGTTTATTGTGAAATTTGCTGATCGAGGGATATGGTATTGAAAAGATGGTGCAGAAAAAAAGAGTGACAATTAAAATTCGAGCTCGGTTTATACTTGACATATTTAAAATAATGTTAATCAAAACGTATTACAGATGATTTTTCTGTTAAAAGTAAGTAAAAATGTAGGCCAAAGTTTTTACAAAAATAATATGTCGATAGATCTCAGAAAACCACACCTACATATATTATCGGCTACCTGCACCCTTAGAACGTTTTAACTATCCCGTCTTAAAAAAAACAAATTTATAAGATTTAATAATGTTCAAGTATGAATATAATAACATAAATTCGTGCGTTCATCACCTCCTTGACTAATCAGTCTCATAATACACAGATCCTAAGCACAAACCTCACAAAACTGACGTCAGACAACATTACCATCAAAACAACAGACTATGTATTGTCTGGTTACTAAATGGCCGTTATTAATCAACACTGAGCTAGGCACCGACTTTCTAGGCCACAGCTTATCCCACGGGACTTACGCGTGACGTATCACTAATAAGCCCTAACTCCTCCATTGTGTATTAATTAACAGCATAAACTATAATCTCATTAAGTGTAGCGACACACCCGCCGAACCTTCGGCGAACGTTCAACCGCGGTAGGTTCGGCGCTACGCTGAATACAACGCATTTAGCCTGATGTGTTGTTTATTGTTAATCTGTATCCTCCCACAGCTGGCCAAATGCCTGCCCCATTTATTTTCAACTAGCCCTATAACATGCTTTGCATTTATATCATAGGCATCTAGGCAGTCACTCACAGTGTATAGCTTGAATATGACAGCAACCGTCTATCCGTGACCAAAGTCGGTCAAAACGTCTGGTAACAAAAATAAAGTAATGTAAAAAAATATACCCTTTAAAATTCTTATCGCATTTAAAAACCGCTAAGGATTATAGTTTTCCACTGTGATCGTGTTGAGCTTAACGTTCGGCGCGGGTGTGTCGCTACACTTAGTCCCCAATTTCGGGGAAACAATACGTTATTGTTACTTTAATATTTACGTCGTAGATTAACATAATATTACGTGTTTCGCGGTAATGCGGAATTTAATAAATAGAGGAATAATGTTGGTATAAAGCAAATAATTGCCAAAGTGGTTTTGGATTTACGATGGCGTATTATCTTAAATGTATTAGTTTAATAGGTAAATATTTAACTCAAAAGTGCCTTGTCATAAATAAGCATTATTATACAACAAATAATAAAACAAAAAAGTTATATTATCACAAGGGTATTCGTTAAGCAGTGGTTAAGATTGTCGTTCCATTCCTTTTCAGAAGCAAAAATTTCCTTGTGCCTTTTCTTTAACTTTAAGGTTCTTAAAGTAAGTTAAACGAAAGTAATGAAGTGGAATTTCTTCATTTCTTGTCATTAAATAAAGAAAAACAAACTCTCGGCAAAATGTCAAAAACACTACAATAAGAACCAATCTCGTTAAAAAATTTACTTAAAACATTTTAATCAAACTATTTTAAAACTTCACTAAACAATATAAAGTTTAAATTACAACTGCAACTGATACTAATTCGTTATTGTCTCTGCGATCATTTCAAATGACAAAATGTATGAAGTTCCCAACTCTTTTGTTTTTGATACATTTTAAGGAGTCTGTACATTACACCATCGCATGCCGTGACCGTGCTTAAATGATATACTCGTAGCGACAGCATGGAAACAAGCAGAAAATACGTTAACGCTGGTTGGTAGATATAAGCAGTGATAACCGAGTGGTTTAAGTAAGCGCTTTGAATGCAACTAGCCAAGTACTTTTTTTATTTATATACTAGCTGACCCGCGCAATTTCGCTTGGTTCACATAAGAGAGAATGGGTGAAATTTTTCCCCGTTTTCGTAACATTTTTACTGGTACCTCTCTACGAGGACGTTGCATACCTTCAAGAACTTTTGTAAGGAACGCTAAGGCGTGCAAGGTAGCATCACGATGTTTTCCTTCACCGTTCGAACAAGTAAGTCAGCAGTGGGGCAATAATGTGTAAATTTTATTTTTGTTCATGGTATAACAGTGGTATCCGATGGAATTGTGAGCCGTCTCCTTTAATATTTTTCAGTTTGCGTAGTGCATTCTAAAAGTTGCTGAAAGTTCGCACGTTTGTGCGCTTGTAACTGCTAACGAGTATTGTTGCTGAAATAACACTTTAGTTTTGAATTTCTATATATTTTGGTGCCATGATATTTGTTTTTATTTTGTTTTGTTTTCGTTAGTTTTTCAGTAATATAAATGTCAAGTTCTGCAATAAAGTAAAAGAGAGAAGTTCTCTGTCGAAATTGTTTAATTAATTTCGACTGTATATTCATGGTTTTAATAGTAGTGTTCAAAGGGTTTATGATGGGACAATTGTGCCGTTTTTTCTTTAGTTATATGATCAATGAGAATTTTCCCATGTCGTCATTAACAAATATTTATTGTGATAAAATCCGTAAACTGCATTTAATAAGAAGTGTAGTATTTGCCCAAACATTAAAATTAGTTATATTCCGCCAATTTAAATAGTGAGATACGCTACGTAACAACTATAACGACAGGAATTTGAAGTTACTGGTACTTGTACTATGTGATTTATATATGTTTGTCTATTCGTGTACGATTTTAGCAGTTAAAACGTAGGTAGAAAGTCCAAAAAGTCTTATCACTACGAAAAAAGCAATCATTATTCAGCAATTTTTCTTTATTCGACATTACAAAAGCCTAGAGAATAGATAGTATTATCTGGTTGATATATGAGGAATATATGTAAAACAAGTCGACCTCGTGGGTATAAGTCACGACATACAAATCGATCTTGTATAACTAGCCTTATTTCTTCAGCTGACAATTTGTCATACAAATTCATATTTTACCACTACATAGAATAAAGCAAAGTCGCTTCCCGCGTCCGTTCCTATGTCTGTATGTATGTACGCTTAGCTCTTTAAAACTACACAATGGATTTTGATGCAGATATTTTTTATGTCTTTATATATAATAACATGCTTAATATATTACAGAATCACTGATAATTTCAAGATTTCTAACGCGAATATATAATAGGATATGGGGGATAAAGATAGGATAGGATAAAGGCGAACACGCATTTTACCAAATTGTTTAATGATTCGGTGTTTCCCGTATCCTATTATATTATACCTACGTAAATGTTCAACATTATCCTTAAATTGAAATATGTCTTGCCTGGGTATCCGCAGGATTTGATTTGTTGTATACTAATCATGCGACGCGAACGTCTAAAAGTTATGGCTTCTAATGTCAAGTCGTAAATAAATACATTTTTGTTGCGCTTATATTGCTAAAGTGGCTGAACTCTATGAGATAGATCAAAATCAATCATCCCCCATCGAGTTTGAATAGGTGGTTAAAAGTCCACTTTTATTTTTCCACAGTTATACGCGAGCGAAGCCGCGCGGGTCCACTAACCTTATATTTCTTGAGCTGACAATTTGTCATACAAATTCGTCGCGTGTTGTATCTCGTTATATGATCTAGGCGACAAATTGCGGGTAGTGGGTACAATGTTTTAGTAATGTAGAATTTTGTTCTAGTGTTATGTTTGCAAATGTAGAGTTAGAAACGAGATGATAAGAGTAAAATATTGGCGCAATTTTTGTTGGGTAAAGCTATAAATCATTATTCCGATGAATCGGTGGAAGCGTTACTGTGTTTGATTTTGAAGCAGTCATTCAACAAGCTTTATTAATGTAAATTATATTGAATGTTTTTTTTTCTGAGAACAAAAACAAAAGAATCGTAACACACAAAAGTCATTGCAAATCTGGGGGCACGGAAGTGCCCCCGCAAGTCGAGCAAAAAAAAAGCGGCACGGCCGTAACATCCTTTTCTCGAAGCAATTCGGGCTATTTTTGACACCCCTATAATTTCGTAGTGGATAAAACAAGAAGCCTGAATTTTCAGCAACTAATCAGTCATTGTATAAACACGATATATTTAAAATTTCAGTCAATTTGAACCAGTAGTTTAAGAATGACAACTTGTTAAAATTTTGAATTTTGTCACTCACTGATTCACTGACTCACTGACTCACCGATCATCAAAAGTCTAAGGTACTTCTAGCAGACTTAGAAGCTTAAAATTTAGAATACAAATAGGGTTTAGTGTCTTAATCATGGGAAAAATTCAATATTTTCTTATTTCGGTCATGTTTTCTAAATACACTAACTGCAACAATAACTTTGTAATCCTATATAAATGTATAAGATTACAAGGTTACATTTGCAGTTAATGAATTAAATTATTATTTCTGTTGAAAATAAAAAAAAGGTGTAAATATGTATCTACTATATGAGACATAACGGGAGGGGGTATAGGGTGGGTAAGGGTGTTTAGCCCATCAAACTGAACAACATTCCCATAGGAAAATATGTTGAATTATGAAAAAAATACGGCTTTCCATACAAATTGGACTTATGTTTGCTCTATTCGCTCTACAAAAAGAAGTGAGATGCCATCAAAAACATTCTGTAAAAACCTCAAGTCTCGCCGTAAAAAGTTGTGAGATCTATATAATACCAAGTCGATTAATCTATTTAGTCTCTACTTAAAGGACCTTCTGTCTTAAGTTATTACGTATGTTATTATCTTGCCAATTAAAAAAAAAATACATTTAAAACAAATAGATCGACTTGGTCATCGCAAGAAAACACAAATTCGCCATTAACATTTCAGGAGCATTAACTTCTCGTCGTGCTGTGTAGTGTGATACATACTAATAATCAAATCATGCGATGGCCAGGTCGGTCTATTTGTTTTAGAGGTATTTTTTTTTTAATTGGCAAGATAATAACATACGTAATAACTTAAGACAGAAGGTCCTTTAAGTAGAGACTAAATAGATTAATCGACTTGGTATTATACCGGGTGTAACAGGCGGTCTACCGAAAACGAAAAAAAATGATTTTAGACATGATTCTGGTGCTTATGGCGTTGAAATTTTTCATCGCTTTTTTCTAGATTTTTCCGATTTCTTATGCGTTTTTTTTATTTTTTTTCGGTATTATTTCGTTAATACTACACAATGCAACATGAATATGAAAAAAAATCCGTGATATTACTGTTTTTCACCAAAAACAGCAATGGATTAAAACAACGTATAAATTCGCTATCAGCTGTTCGGCCAACGACACCGCGCCGGCGGCGGCCGGCCGCGACGGTCGACGTCACGCCGCGTACCTACGCGCGCCACACAGACACGATTACGCACACAGCCGTCAGCCTCACACTCACTAGTATGCAGCGTTACTTAGTATTTGTTCTATGTTAAAAATGAAAATGACGTAATTATCCCGCTCTCCGATAAACGGTACATTTATAAGATTTAAAATGTGTGATATCTTATTATTACACGTACAAATACATACATAACGACAAAAAATCCTATTGATATTCTTTAGCGCTATAAAAATCTCTAATAAACAATTTAACATGTATTGTCGCTTTGTTCTTGCAAAATTATTATTCTATTCGATATTTACACGCTCATTCATACTTCATACAAGCGCGGTGCGACTCGAAAAGTAGATGGCCGTACTGACGCGTGACGCCGCGACCGCGCGTGGATGTTACAAAGATGGGATGCGACAAAATGGATGCTAAGTAATTCTCCGGGGATAATGAATTATGATAAGTTAGTTTCTCTGATAAGAATATTAATGGATATTGATTGTTATCATTGTTATGTACCTAATTTTTTTATGGTTTAATTAAATAAACGTTTCGTGTTTATTTTATTTACTTTAATCTGATTTTATGTTATAAATATCAAAGTATTTTAAACTTACATTAATAATGTTTGTAATGTTATTCGGTATTTGAATAAAACTACAATGCAACGAGTAACAACTGTGAACAAAGTAAAAATAGTAATGCCACATCAATATTTTATTGAATCTAATCTCTCGCTGGGATCCTAACTCGTCGCTCGTCACCAAATCGGCGGCGCGCGGGCGGACGGCGCGGAGGGAGCGGGTGGCGCGGGCGAGGGGCGGCGCGAGTGAGCGGAGAGGCGCCCGCGCCGGCGGCTCTCTTTGATCGATAGTTCGAGCAATTCGCTCGCGGAAGACGGAAGCTCTTCACCGGTGTCGTTCGTTATGTCCTATTCGTCGTGTCGTGTGTGAACTGTTGTTTATTATTACTTGTTATTGTTTCGGTTTTGAGTTGTTAGTGTTTTTATTGTTATTATTTTTGTTGTTATTGTTTTCGAAGTGCAGTTGTGTTCGTAAATAGAAAGAAATGTTGATGTGTTATGTATGGTGAAGCACGTGGAAGTGCACGGCGTGCTCTGCACCTGTACGTCCGGATCCAAAGGTACTCAAAATCTCGTCATACACCAGGTAATTGCGTGTTGATAGACATTGATAACAATTTGTTTTAGGACTTTCTTATTATTGGTTACATTTTGCTAATATTGTTTGATTTCACGTAAGCCAAGTAGGTACCTACTTTCAATTTTACTATGAGCTATTGTAACATACGGGCCTACTTACGATACCATAAACGATACATAAGATTGTTATCTAATGATAGCGTTGCATACTAGTGAGCGAGCATAGACGTGGTGGTACGCGTACGTACCTACGACGCGTCGCGACATGTCGTCGCTCAGCGCGCCGCCGCCGCCAGAAATCTCGTAGGCACGCGCGGAGATACATCGCGTTGTTCACTATACATTGAACGCTCAAAAATGACTAACTCGGGAACCAATCATTTCCGAGAAAAATGGTTGAAGTAAATTTCGCGCATTTAGTGTCACAAAATTAACACTGAAGTTTTCGGTTAACCGTCGTTTATACCCTGTATAGATCTCACAACTTTTTACGGCGAGACTTGAGGTTTTTACAGAATGTTTTTGATGGCATAGAATTTACGATAAAGTAAACATTATCTTCTATATTAATTCCAATTCGCAGCATCCACGTAAACAAACAAAATTGAAAAACGAATATCCTATCAGATATTTCCCGCCAAACATCTACAAAACTGTCAATCAAACATCCGAAACAGAACGTTCGGAAGCGTTTCGTTTAAAAACGTAGCATCCTCCGGGCGCGGCGCCGCGCCTTTTGAGCCATAACCATAAATAATACATAGTCCAAAAAGGTCCATGATATGTGGACGTATTTTCTACGGAGTGAACCCCGCGGAATAAACTGGCGGCCAAATAATATATGTTTCAGCGCGGGAAGCGAAATTAAGATAGCTGACGGGATATATTGTCGGATTTTTGTAAACATATTTTAGTATTAACACTTTTTTTATACCATTTGCTTTCATTTATGATATTTTGTGAGCAAACGATTTCTTTATTTTTGTTGGTTAAATGTCTTACGATACTAACGTATCACGTTAAAACGAACCATAGGTGACAAACCATACTTAATACTACTTTTTATATCCTGTATGTTAATCAGGAGCTCGATATAACAGACAAATGAAGACAAATAACAATGTACGTAAAAGTCATACTGCAACTTGCTTGAGACTAATAAAAAATATAAAGCGATTCCCAATTAAAGTTCTTATGTTTAGTTGCAAAAGTTATTTCAGTGTAACCCAGGTAAAGCCGAGATACACAAAAATAAACATGTTTAAGTCTACTACTCACTGTGGTTCATGTTCAGTCAGCAACTCTTCAAAGTGCAGGCGCAGCGTGTGCGCGGGCGGCGCTTTGATCTCCGTCACGCACTCCACGTCGTCCGGGTAGGGGCGGGGGAAGCCGGGGCTGGACACTATAGCGTGCGGGTGCGAGTGGGACAGCGATATCGTCTCGTTGCACTGGATCTTTGATGCTATGTATGGATCTGGAACAAGAGAGATAGATTTATAAGAATAGGTTAAACTAAGTGTTTGCAATTTGTTTGTTTTATTTCGTATAAAGTATTCAAATGATAGTTGATTAGTCGTTGGGTAATCTAAAAAAGTAAAAGGAAAGTACGGTAACCTGTACAAAAAGAACTGTTCAGTGTCCATACATTACACGTTGAAAAATAAACTACTTAATCGATTTTGATGACATTTAGTAATGAGTTAGATGAAAACATGAAGACCCTTTGTACATGAGCAGAATGCGCGGATCAGCTAGTTGTCCATATATGCAGTTACTAAATATTTTTAAAACTCAAGATCTGCAGCCATAGAGGATATACGACTTTGCATCTCAAAAGAAATATCTCTCCATTTCCTTCATAAAACAATATTGCATACATGCAAATAAACTGTATAGACAATATAAAGAAAGTTTCACAGCGATATTGTAGAGCGGTCGGTATCAAAAGCATTCAATATGAATATTTTGTGATATGAACTCCTTTGCGGTCGAGTTGCTACTCTTGCGATGTACAAAGGTGAATCGCGTTTTAATGGAACACACGTTGGTAAGTTAACTTGTCAAAGAACACAGAAAAATTTAAGGCGATCATATATTTTAAGATTATTTTACAGATAATACATGAAATAACAGCTGAAACGGAGGAAAATGAGTAGAGCCAATGAGAAATTGATGATTAGTGGTACTACTGTACTGTATTTATATTGGAGATCTAACACTCTCAATGAAACTCTAGAAATGTTATTTTGTGCCTGAAAAAAGACAAATAGCGACACATAAGAAGATTGCTTTATTGGTCCGCAGCAAATGTCCAAATCACGAGCAGTTCGTAGAATTCAGCTTCGAACGTTACATGACATGTAATTTACTACCAATTTCAGATCTAATTACTCGTCAAAATTTCATAGAAACTGTACTAAACGGTTTTCGAACCAACCAATACGTTTAAACCAAATACAGACTATAAACTACCTCAAACTATTTCTACTGGTTAAACTGCAAACGTCACAAAAAGCCGGAACCATAAAGTAATTCAAAACATTTTTAGAATTCGGCTTCCACTATCGTAGTCATTGGCTGAATGTAAAATGTAGAGAATTTTTATTCACGTTGATTTGACAGCGCTGGCCGTACAAATTTTAAAACTATATCTTTTGAAAATGGAATGGTTGGGACGTGTCTGCTTTAAATATTGTAGAATGTGCAAACCGCGCATTGACTGCTTTCTGACATAGACTTTTGGTATGCGCTTTGACTATTGGTTGCTTTGTTAAAAGTTATGCAATACGGCCATGTTGAAATAGTTTTAAAACAAATGAAGTTAATTTTTTGGCCATTTTACACTAGACGTCATTCGTATGCTTTTAGTTAAAATATTATACACATTTACAATATTTTAACTGTTTTCACCATTCGTCGCCAGGCTCAATGCATCTCTTATACTAACTAGAGACTAACTATTAACTAGAGATTTAGAGTAATATTTTTTATTAATCAATTTATATTAATAAATTTATATAATCTATTTAAGTATGTTTCAAAGTCACAAGTATAATAATTAGGATATAAAAACAATGCTTTAATAAACTAAAATAAACACAATCTCATATAAAATACTATTATTATGCGGCAATACTATTTTCAAGGAAGTCCTATGTTGTTCTTAAACTTAAATTATGTTATTAAGTTGTACGTCAAACCGTCCACCTCTTCAACACATTGTTATCAATGTAGTTTGATAAGCAACTAGTAGTAATATATTCTGTTGAGCGTCGCGATCTGTCACACTTGTGATACAGATTACATAACAGTTAACTCGAGTGCTCATCTTGTTCTGTGCTAATATCGATATGTTACTGGTGCTGTGAATAATGTACACAGTAAAATCCTACTTTTATATAAACGTTTTACTGATGATCGCAAGCTCTTATAGAAGAATAAAGGTCAGACTTTAAGTCCACCATACATATGTATGTACATCGCTAAAATGCATCAGCTTTTTTAAAATCATTTTTAGAGCTCAGGCTTTTTTAGACAGGGTTTTTTCGGTAAAAGCATGCGCTTTTTGGATTTCAGACCTGTAACTGTTTTTTTTTTCATTAGTTTCCCCCTGCTCTTAAGAAAAAAGCTAGTAAAGTTGTGTATAATATTAACATAGTACCTATTTTTTAAGTAAATAAATGATTTTATAAATTCAGCTATAAGTAACAACTTAACGATGTTCGTGACAAAAAACTACCCGAAGTAAAAAAAGTAGGAGTTATTTAAAAAAAAAACTATAGTGTCACTGCCTATCAAAAAATATTTCAAAAACCACCAAGGAATCGAACCACTAGACTCACAGTACTACACCTAATCAAGCAACTATCATCGTAACAACAATGGCGTACGTACAGTGTACTATTCTTACAGTGGAGACAAAGGCTGCAGCGGCCGGGCGGCGGCGGGCGGGTGGCCTGAAACAATGCCCTGTTTGTCCGTCCGTCTCACAATGCGCCCTATCGCGGGACACACTTTTATTTGTTGGGGACTTTCGCAAATGTACTTAGCTTGTTTTCCTTCTTTTTGTATAGGGGTGAAAATAACAAATTCCGTTTACGATTTGCTAGTACCTGGCTGTTAGTTTTGTCTAAAGGTTTTGCAGTTACCGACTTAAAGCAGTCAGAATGGCAAAATGCAAAGAAGTGTAGCGAAAATCTTGAATTCATATAAGTATGAGATTTTTTTTTATTTTTGCTAGCTATGCATTGATGAGAGATATGTGTGAATGTGTTTAGTGGTATTAGTAGTGGGACACAATAATGAGTGGGGCATAATAACTGAACCCCCAAAATAACTTATTTGGTATTTAAAGGTAAAATACAAGGTCCAAATATATAATAAGCCTTACTTTATACTGTGAAATAGAACAAACTTATATAAACTGAACATCACGTAGCATCTGATTCGCGAATCGGACATAATTGGGTTAATTTTTAATTTACATTGTACTCAGTGCAAAAAAAGAACTTCTCAATACAATGAACGCTAAAACATACTTTATCATAAAAACTCATAGATACTATTATAAAATATTCAACAGTATCGTATCAAAGTTGTTACTCGTTTGCGGTGGTTTCAATATTGCAATATACTAAATAAACACTCACGATGTGGCCAATATTGGAAATTGATATTTACTACACTGGCGCAGTCATGTAGTGCACTCGTAATATGACTGGTTTCATACTTTACCGTAACACAAGAACGTTCAGATATGTTTGTTTATGCTGTATTGCAAGCTTTTATGTAGAAGTTGGGTACAAATATGTATTTACTAGCTGAACCGTGCGACTCCGCTCTCGTCCTGTTGTATTCGTTTGAGCGAAGGCAGAGCTTGATACTCTTATAATAATAATATGCTTACACTCAAATGCGCTTACGACTTCTTTTCGGTTAAGTAGAAGTTGGGTACAAATATGTATTTATGTGTTTGCTGAGTTATGCTTTGCGCTATGCTATAAACCGTCGTGGGCAAAATTGCTGATTGTGTCCTCATTTGATTCCCAAAAGGAATGAATATTTTGTAATTTACATTGTAGTGGTTTGACTCGACAAAAACTGTATTCTAATAACAAGTACTACTTCTATAACATCTAATACTTGTACTATTTTTATATTGTTCCAGGTTTTTAATTAGCGCGGGATAATAATAAAATTAGAAAAAAAGAAACTGACTTAATCTCTACAAAATGTAATAAAAGATTCCTAAAGTCTCGGCTTTTATCTACTTGATAGTATAATTACTAAATTTTATTACATTAAAAATCCTCAAACCTACCACAAGCCGTTTCGAAATCATTTTAACCGCCAAACAATCTCACCAAAATAAAACAATTCCAGCCCTACGTTTACATAACGCTCTCCATCTCTTTCCCTCCTCGTTAAAAAGAAAAGGACAGACGATAAACACAAAACGTCTGTAACAAGTCAATAGGGATGGCACGGGTTTAGAATACGTAATAAGTGAATTGAGGAGGCTTCAAGGTTGAGATCTTTATCGGCGCCTAGCTTTTACCCGCGGCTTTATCTACCCCGTCAAAGTATTGAAAAAATCCTTTCTTGTTCACTTACTTATTGAGATAAAAATCTCTATGTGTTATTTTAACTGATTGAGGTTATGTATTGTGTAAGTAGGAAAGCATATTGTCCATACAAAGTTGAATATTATGACTTTTTCCGTGTTTTAGAAGCTTGAAAGTCTGACAACCAGGCTTACCGAGCAATATTATAATCTAGGTTATAGAGGTCTGAACTAGAACTAGTGGTTACTTACTTTTACTGTGTAATCAGTTTGTGAGTTGACTCTTTCATACATACAGGTATGTAGGTATATAAATATATGTATATAGATAGGCTAGACAGGGGAAGGTCTGTGAGGGGAAGTGACCTTTAGAAGGTAGACTGATTGGCTGATTGTGACGACGTAAGACTGATTGCTTGAAACCTTGATTTTATAAAGCCTTTGTATTACCTTTAGTTTATAAGGAAAGTGACTGTGTGTGTAAGACGACTTTTCGGTTAATTTTAGTACTATAAAATTTTGAAAATGTTTCAAAGAACTTTTGTGAGTATTCATGAATGTTATGTTTTATGTTTGTATGTTTTCCTTATAATAATTCCTACACTATTTTTAGTGAAAGTTTAATATATCTGTATAACTCCACTTCAGCCTTTTATCGCCAAAAATATAATTTTCCACCCAGTACACGTAAAATTTTATACCGAAAAATGTAAAAGCAAAACATTTTAGTAAAAACTTTTAACTACCAGATAGGCTATACGTCCATATTTATTTGCATCCGGGGCACCGAACTTGGCTCTTAACGGCACTTTAACCGGCCGTTAGCATGCGGCTACTGCGGCTAACGCTCCCTACAATCGACGATTATATTAAGTGTGGGGCAAAAATCTGCTATTTACAATATAAGTGAGCAGAAACAATGCAGTTTTGTACACTTATGTTATGTAACATTTAGATTAGAATAAGGTTTATTTTCTAGTAAAACCAAGTTTTCTTTTCAAGAACCAAGTCTGATCTTTGAGTTGGATGATTCTAATGGCTGGTACAAGATCAACTTTAAATGCGGTTAAGCCAATGGCTAAATAACGTGCGATCAATTGAATAAAAAATTATAAATTTCGTTTAGTTACAGAACACACAAAAGCAAAACACATGAATTAATTTAAAAAATTAAAGTTGTAGTAGAAAAGTGTAAGTTATAATGCCTTTGTAATAAACCTTAGTTAGCTTAATCACGGCATAGTACAACCATAGGTTCATTTATTAATAATAAATCGAAAACTAAACAAATCACGCACACACATTGTGCATCAAACATGAGCTACGCCGTAGCGGTCGTAGTTCACGCTACGACCGTAGCATATCACGCGATGTGCTATGGGTGACACAATGTTTGCTACGCTCGTAGCTAACTACGCACGCATAGAATGCGGTAGAAACAATAGACATTTTATGGGTTTTTACTGCTCAAATACAGTCAAAGAACATAAAAAATGAAGATGATCAAATTTACTAGTTTATTTAAATATCTTCTCATATTTTATAGTCAGCGAACGAAACCATTTTTGGTGGAGCTACTTTAATTTAGTTCTCGAGCAAGGATTTTTTTTTAGTTTACACTTAGTGCATGCTGCTAAGGCTTGATTTTGGGGAAAAGTAAGTTAATTATCGTCTGTCCCTATTAGGAAACGCAATGAAAGAATCAATGTCAAGAATACCTGATTTTTCTAAAATAAAATGTGTGTTCGCGATATTACTCGCTTTCTGTTATACGTAAAAAATCTTTGATTGTGTCTGTTGGAAAATATACTATTAACAGAGGATGCATTGTTAATAGTGACATGCAATATTTCACAAATATATGTGGCAAAATAAGTTTTTAAAGTTCTTAAATTCAGTAAGTTCAAGTAGAAACTCAGTAGTATGCACGTTAATGTCTCACACTATCTCCGAAGCATACTGTCTCAGAACAAGTTTGTGAACGCAAGACCTGCCATTAGCGTTATCAAACTTCTTACATCAACTAAGTTTTACTTTAAAACGAGATTTTGTGAAATAAATACTAGGAAACTTTGAGAAACTCGTTTTATAGAGAATTCTATGTAAATGCGTTTTTTAACTCGCGCTTTGAGATTGCATCTTATGTTGTAAGAGTCTTTACATTTAATCACTAGCTGACCCGCGCAACTTCACGTGCGTCACATAAGAGAGAATGGGTCAAATTTTTTCCCGTTTTTGTTACGTTTTTTACAAATACTCTGCTCCTGTTGGTCGCAGCGTGATGATATATAGCCTATAGCCTTCCCCGATAAATGGACTATCTAACACTGAATTTTTCAAATCGGACCAGTAGTTCCCGAGATTAGCGCGTTCAAACAAACAAACAAACAAACAAACTCTTCAGCTTTATAATATTAGCAGCCGTACTACCGGCTGCCTTGAAATAACAATTTCTTGAACACAGGCTTACTTATTCCTTTGGGGCAGTCAAATTAAGCAAGTCAATGTTTTCATAACTTTTAGACTCTCGCGTTGCACGTTACATATATATTAAAATACGGAAATTAAACACGCACTAATTTTTACTTTAGAAAGCCTGACGTTTTAGCGCAGGTTGCACTAGCCGTAGACCGCCGTGGCGTTAACTCCCGTATTCAAATATACAATAGACATACAACGAAAAAGTTTAAAGTTATGGAAACCTTTAAATAACTGTAAACTTCTATCATAATAGTTAAGTGCAAGATCTATTTTCTAATAGAAAATCTAAGTGTGACGTCAAAATCAAACTAGATCGATAAGCAATCTATTCAGAATGAGAGCTTAGATAGAACGTGAACTAAGTTAAGATTAGCTTAATGTGAAATCTAGGACGTCTAAATCAAGACCTAGACGATCGAACTTGTATTAACTTAGAAGCACTAGAGATTTTAATATAACCCTGTTTTCGACGAAGAGATAGAAAGATATATTACTTGATTTTTTCCAGTATATCTACCCGTATACCAACAATATACTGTTTTTAAAACTGTCGCGCTATTTTTCACAGTCGGTACTGTCGTGTATCAAAAGTTTGACATAAAAATGTACTGCCAAAATAGTTCTTACGTAGCCCGGTAGAGGCGCTAAACAGATTTTCGAATAAAATTTCTTGATAGCTGTCGGTTGCCGGTAGTCGATAGTAGTGGAGAATCGAGCTACTATAATTGAAAAGATGTAAATTCCGCTCTATCTCGGGTTACACTCAAGTCCTAACATGCCGTTTCGCTATTTTGGAAGGGCTAGTGTCCAGCAGTGGGACAGTAATAGGTTAGACCTAACTGAAGATAGGTTATGTAACGGTTGTACATTCTGTTGTATGTACTATACCAAAATAATGTGGATAAACTACGCTGTTTAAACACCGATTACTAAATTCTAGGTTAAAAGTAAGACTTTTTTGGCACTAAACTACATTGTTCGGTTTTAGGTCTCAAACTAGTGGCTACATAATTAGCCAACTAAATTCACCACAAAAATAGTTAAATTAGGTTAATTTCTATCTAGGTCAATTAGACGATCGAACTTCAATTAAATTAACCGAATCAATCTAGATTTTAAAACTTTGGTTTCAAATGACTCATTATAATATTTATTTTGGAGTCGGTGCTAAAATTAAAATAGCTGCCCTAGATTTTACGAAGGGGTAGGGAGACTGAAATAATTTGAATCTTATTTTAAATATGAGCCTGGAAACTACACGGTACATTTCAACGTTTTTTACGGAATATAAAAATCTTTTTAAAACTGATCAGTAATACTCCCTCAACAAAGTTATTTCGCTATTAATCAGCCCTAAAATTATTAATTTCAGCTTTCAAAAAATCGCTTTTTTTTCACCCTGTAGTTCCAAAACTCCAATGGCAAGTCACGAAAACTTTTAAAACATTCTCAATCTTACTACCAAACATCATTGCATTAGCAGTAGCAGCAAAGTGAAAACTAATTAGTCCCGACATTTGACCAGTCGACTTGTATTAAAGTTCGAGTGACTTGCACAGACTTGCAGTGAGACTCCAAGTCGATTGCAAGTCGACTCGACTTGTTTGTGTCCTGTGAGACGGCGACGTGACGTAACGAACCTCTTTCGTGATCACGGGGTGTTCACCGCGAGGGGTAATTTGGCACGGGTTGTAGGGTTGCCAGTTTTGGTTTTGGAAGTAAATACTTGTGTTGTGTAGTTACTTTGAGATGTAGTTTTTTTTTTATTTAAACAAAATATTTTTACAATTAGAAAATAATTGATAATAGTGTCGATATTTCTTCCGTTTCAACATAATGAAAATAAAAATCACTAATTCTACGATGCACCCTGCACGGATTTCATGAAAATGGCTTTTATTTTTGTATAATTGTAACTATCCTACTTATTTAAGCAATTTGTAAAGTAGTTTATCTAAAATTGGATTAAATGTTTTACATTAAGTTATTTAGCTCAAGTCTAATTAATATGTAGGCATTTTTGAAACAGTGTCTTTTTAATATAACAAAATTAAAAATAAAATAATGCCTCTTACTCATCATTCTAAATCAACAACAAGACAAAAACATAGTAAGCATTCAAAAATATGTTGTACAAAACTCGGAAACATTTCCCAGAAACCACACACATATTTAAATCTCCCAAAAAGCTGGGTACTCTATAAGTTGCCAGCCCCGAGTCGTGAGGATCGCGAGTGCAAGCTTCGACCGCTATATAGGTCGTCGCGTCGCACCTCTAATTCCCTCCTTTGCATTCACAACGCGATTAGAACGTTCACTCTTTACCTAAAATGTTTAGTCTTTTGCTGTAAAGCTGAAGTGGTTTATGCATGAAAAATCACTTGTCGTATTTCTGTTTCAAAATTTAATATATTTTCCGTAAAATATTGACTAAATATTATCTCTTTTTTGGAACATTTGGTCTTTTTGATTACTAGGTATCTGTTTTTATGATGTTTTTAATATTGAGAAAATATTACATTTTTGGTCAAATCTCTTCTCTCTCAATCTCTTTGATTACTTTATTGATTTTATAATATTTTTGAAATAATCATAAAGAATTCATACACCATTTTATAAAGAAATACATAACTCCGTTAACGACAATACACAGCGAACTACTTAAACAATAAATAGCAAAATTAACTACGAATATAATGTAAATGATACCGCATCCAAAATTATAAATACCTCAGAAAGCAGGCAATGCATTAATTGGCAACCCACACGAGTGCAAGCTTCGACCGCTATATAGGTCATTGCTCCTAATTCCCTCTTTTACATTCACGACGCGATTAGAAACAGTTCACTTGAAATTCCTTCGTTCTTTTTCGAATCTCGTTCAAAGTTCCCACTCAATTTAAATGGAGATGCTCCTCTAAATTGTCTATTTCGAATTAAGTTTTTTGTTTTTCTATTTTCTTTGGCTGAAATCTTGGCAACTAAGTTTTGTATATTCTGTGTTCGTATTTCGAATTTCAAGTTTTTAATTAACTGTCGTGCATTATGACAAGTCATTGTAGCAAACTTTCGTCGTTAAGATTTAATTATAAATGTAAACAAAAATAAATTATAACTAAATTTGTATCGTAGTTAGATAAAATATATAATTTTGTTCACTACAAATTCAGTAAAGAAAACCATTTCCTCAATTTCCGCCTCACTTACCTCAATACAATTCAATTGGCAACATAATCATTACTGGCATACAATCACAATAAAATAAACTGCACTAAAACCGAACTCAAAGCGATCATGAACCGTGACGTCACAACCCAGTAAACTTTTACTATGTGCCTAAATTATGCCATATCTTCTGCACAACCACTCAATTCACCCATAAAAGTCTTTATCATAGACGAATACTCATCAAAGGGAAAACTTTGACAATAAAAGAGCCCGAATTAATTCAGTTATGAAACAATAAAGGCAAACTTTAACTTGTAATTATTTTTAATTATATGAAGACCTTTTGGACGCTCGAGTGACGGATGACGTCAAAAGAATAGAGTATCATGTTTTTATTCCGAATTTTTATTTTTAATAATACAAGGTTTTAGCACAAGGCCTTTTAGGTTTTATATTAAAAGCGGGACACGAAACAGATTATATCAAAGATTAATTTATTTTGAATTATGAGTAGCTACAACAACTCTAGTAGCAGATAGATCTCATAAATACGAGATCCGGATTTAATCTATACTAATATTATAAAGCTGAAGAGTTTGTTTGTTTGATTGTTTGTTTGTTTGAACGCGCTAATCTCAGGAACTACGGGTCCGATTTAAAAAATTCTTTCAGTGTTAGATAGCCCATTTATCGAGGAAGGCTATAGGCTATACATCATCACGCTACAACCAATAGGAGCAGAGTATCAGTGAAAAATGTTACAAAAACGGGGAAAATTTAGATTCTCTTATGTGACGCAAGCGAAGTTGCGCGGGTCAGCTAGTACCGAATAAAACAAGACAGGTATTATATATTTTTGACACCTATTTATAGAAGATTCCATAGCAGTACTAACTCTCTCTCTCTGTTTTTCGATTTCGAGTTGTTACTAAACAAAATACTCAATACAGTTGACATATTATGTGGCAGAATGAGAGTATGGCTAATTCTTTAAAAAATGAGTCATATTGATAAAAATATCCAACTTCCCGTACATAACATATTTCTTTTCATTCGTAATACATAACGGGTATATAATGCGATGACAAGGCAGTATTCCGAGGCTATTATAATGGGAGTCTACATTAGCGATTTCTAAAGCCGAAATAGGCCAACATAATCGACTGTAATATATAGCTAGCTAATATGTCTAGTGCCTAACTTTTGCCCACAATTTATTTGCTTGGATTTCTAATAAAGACCCTTTTTTGTACACTCCATGTCATGTTTTGGGATGAGATTTATGAGGTAAATAAAGAGTAAGTATATGTGTTTCTTTAGGGTACAAGCAAGTAATCTTCAAAACTAATTTTGAAAAAATAGATTTGTTTGATTTTGCTAGCGAATCGTTTCATAACTTTGTCTGCCTCAAATCGGCAAAGAGTTTGACAGTAAACAAATATGAGATTTCAAAAATCTGTGCCTTTTTCTAATGTTCATGTTCAAAATATTTTTAAAACCTTTACAAACAGACAATCACTTTAGCAATTATACTCGTAATATTATTATAGATACCATTTCAACAAGGTTACTCTTGCCAGGGCCATAATCCTCACTTTAATGATATTTTTGTGACCTCAATTATAACGAACGTTAATATTTTAATTACTTTCCACCGTGCTTGGTACTGTTAGGTACCATCTACATTTAACATCAAAATTATCATCCAAAATTCAAATAAAATATAAATCAAGCTTACAAAATACTGGCAGAAATCACGAGAAAAAGAAACTACAAACTCTTTGCTATTAACCGCTTTGCTTTCAGCCATTACTGTCACGATGTTGTCATCAAAGGTTTGCACAAAATGGCGGCGGGAAAAGCGCGGGTAAATCAACGGTAACACGCAACGTCATAGGATGGTATCAAAAACTGAATTATGGGATGATATCACGAAAGTTTTTGTTGGGAAATTATTTGGCGCAGTTCAGTCTCGATTTGAAAATTACATCACGATAATATTGGAAATAATGTTTTTTTTAAATGCTTGTAATTGTTTTATAAGTTATACTAGCTTCTGTCCGCGACTTTGAAGATTTCCCGGGGTAAAAATAATCCTATGTGTTAATCCAGCTTATAATTAATTGCATTAAAATTCACATAGAAATGTAAAATGTTTAAAAAATATCATAAGCCAATTCAGGTTTCATTAACATCACAATGATAGGTTGCTACTAGCCACTAGCCATACAATAAACCATTTGCCAATCAGAACCAGTAAAACACAATAAAAAGTGCACCACTATCTACCGTGCACTGTACTAGTCACACAGTCACACAACAGTCGAGGCCGAGTTGACACTGAGTGCTCCACACGTCGATTAAAATGCCCACAAAGAGAACAGCGACACGCTTTTATTGCGACCATGAGATACCTATTGTCAGTATGCGAGTAAATTGTTGAGGTGTATTTAGTTAAAAGGGGTTTTATTATATTTACATACATACAAACATACAGACAGACAGACACACACACACACACACACACACACATACATACATACATAAGTTTATACATTCATGTACACATACGTACATATTATCACGCCTGTTATAAGCAAAAGTGTAGGCAGAGGTGTATAAAATATACCCGCGTTTTATCGTTAACAATGTTAATCCCAAAAATAGGGAGCTTATAGCCACAAGCAGGCTTATTTTTAAGAAATAATGTAGTAAATGTTGAATTCTGGGTTTTTAACTATATCTGAGCAAATTTCATCAAAATGTGCTAAGCCGTGAAAGGATAACAGACAAAACAATTCACCTATTTTCAAAGCAATTGGCTTGGATTAAATAACATTGCTATTGAATTTGGTACATATTGATTCAATAGACCTTTAGTTTCATGGATTTCTAAGAATATTTCAAAGCATACCAAGCTAAAATATCGTTCTCTCCAATAGATTATATTGACATAGCCTTTTAAATTCATAATGCTAATACGAGAATCAAACGTAGCAAATTCTCCGGTCACTATTTGATTACTATTGTAAAGTAATTCCATTACAGTGCCTTCAAAACTGGACAAAATCACATTGTTTTGATAAAATTGGACATTGAATGTATTCGAACTATTTGATTAAGTTTCTGTGGAACTCGCAAATAATAGTAGAATAGAGAATAAATACGTCTTGGAGACGTCTTGGAGCTGAATCTTCAATTATAAATTAGGTATTGAAATAACAAAAGCAATCGCCTATTTTCTTCTGTGAGATATGTGTTTAGCTTAATGTTTAGTTCAGCTTTTAACGGCTGTTAATCGACAAGAATAGATCGTTTTTTTATGACATATGACGTTATTCAGGTGAGGTCAGAGTAGGTTCGAGATATAATTAGATAAAATATTTTTCTGCGAAAGACTAAGAGAATAATTGGACTCGTTTATCTTAATTTCTTTTGAATAATTCAAGTATTGTTTATTTGATTTCTAGTTTGAATATCTTTGATATAAAGTTATTAACTCGAATTGATAAAAATCAAGCACTTTAAAAGACATGCTCTGTGTCAAAAACCCTGTACCAAAATTCATCACTGATCCGCAAAATTGTATCCAGAACGAACAAAAATGGCGGTCACAATAGCGATGCATCACGTAGTCATTTGGCTGACAATACACCCACGTCTACGTCGAGTGCGTTCCGTTCCGAACTGGGTCATACTACCGTGTCGTGTAACCGAACGGGCCAACATAACATGACCTGCCACACACCCTTGCACCACTTCAAACATACGCAACTGTACAGTACATGAAACAGTTCGAGAGTCCAAGCTATACTGGTCGTGATGTATTTTTTTGAGGTTAGAATTCAGAAGTGATTCGATTTTTCGTAACAGCCTGAATGTTTTACCGTCGTGTTTGTTATGGAGTGAAAGGGTGACGGCTTTGAAAATTGGCGAGAGAACCTTTACAATACAGGCGGTTTTAATTCTAAAAGATTTAAACGATTATTTTCTCACTGCTCTGTACGTCCTAATTTTACTGCGCTCAGTTTTCGTAATGAGTATCTAAAAGTTATATTTAGTTGTCTCAAATTTACATACTTTGTGATGGTACGTAATGTTTATGGTTTCATCAAATAAGCAGTCACTTTTACCATATTATTATTCCAGTTATGTTAAGCACCAGGTTATTACTGGAAATGTTCCAGTAAAACTACCATTATCAATCCAATGCAAAATAACACAAAGATTTTCTATCGGTAATCGGTATATAAACATATTACTTCCTAACATATCCTTTGTATAGCTTAGCAAAACAGCACCATTTCTCATTTCCTAGCAACTTTTAACCTCCGCTGTACCTGTATAAATGGCTCACATTTATTTAACAGGTAACTAACATATGTCTAGCGCTAAAACAACAGTTTTTATCCTCTTAGAAACATCGCCGTAGAGCGAAAGCGCTTAAAATAACGTGCGCTATATATCTAGCCGTTTTTACTCTAGTTTATTTAGTAAAGTAGCAGTCGTTATAGCAGGAGGAAGAGGAATAGCAGGTTTTTTAGGCCATGTGTATTGTACACGGGGCAAAAAAATGCAGTTATTCTTAAAAAAAGTTAAGGCAAATTAAATAGTCGATATCTCTTGCTACGATCTCTACAAACTTCTCTTTCTTGGCATACTTACATCTTTATTAAACATGAACGCCGGCTACAAATACTATGCGCCTGACTTCTATGAGAGACATCAAGGAAAATTTATGATTTGTGTCTATCCAGGTGGGCTAATGTGTATCTCAGTTGAAAACCGTGTCAGCTTTACTATACATTGTTTCTTTTCTAAAATGATGCTAAGTAAAATATTATTTCAAAGTTGCAATTAACTGCATAGTGGCTTCCAATTGATGTTCACAAATTGCCAACTGTGATACACAATACGCTTACACAACGGCCTCTCCCTCCAGTTTCATATACTCAAAACTTGTACACATATATAATATCGCGCTGCATGTTTATCTTATAATAGGATACAATAATTAACGCGCACTTCGGAATGCCTAACGTTTCGGCCAGTTAATTCTCGTATCCAATTATATAATTTTCATATAAGTACTATACTAGACTATCCGAACATTCAATTTGTTTTAAACTAAAACCTAAACAAATACCAGTAAACATAACCGCACAAACAAATGAACATGTCTCGAATGTGAAGGTGTTAACAATGTGAGTCGTTAGCTGGTGATCGCGTCGCTACAATTACGACCATTGTTGCAGCTCGTTCAATGATGCAACTTATACTGTTATGGACTTAGGACACGTGCACAATCACTAGCTAGTCTGACTACAAGTAGGGAGTGTCTATACTAATATTATAAAGCTGAAGAGTTTGTTTGTTTGTTTGAACGCGCTAATCTCGGGAACTACTGGTCCGATTTGAAAAATTATTTCAGTGTTGGATAGCCCATTTATCGAGGAAGGTTATAGGCTATATATTATCAGGCTACGACCAATAGGAGCAGAGTACCAGTGAAAAATGTTACAAAAACGGGGAAAATTATGATTCTCTTATGTGACGCAAGCGAAGTTGCGCGGGTCAGCTAGTAATTTTCATATATTTCCAACCATTGAAGCTTTTTCAAAATAAATACACTAAAAATAAAATAAATACCAGTGAAAATAACCGCACAAACAAATGAACACGTCTCGAATGTGAAGGTGTTAACAATGTGAGTCGTTAGCTGGTGATCGCGTCGCTACAATTACGACGATTGTTGCAGCTCGTTCAATGATGCAACTTATACTGTTATGGACTTCGGACACGTGCACAACAATCACTAGTATAGCTGCTATACATTGTTTATTTTTTAAAATGAGCATATTGGCGCACACTAGTTGTCAACTAAGGTATTTCCCGGCAATTTTCTATACTAATAACTTTAATAATTTCGCGTTCCATGTTAATTATATAATACGATACGGGAAATAACGCGAACACGCACAATTTGGAATGCATAACGTTTCGGCCAGTCAATTCCCGTATCCGTTTTTATATACTATACTATACTAGACTATCCAAACATTGAGCTAGTTTCAAAATGAAACTACAAAAAAAAAACACCAGTAAACATAACCGCACAAACAAATGAGCATGTCTCGAATGTGAAGGTGTTAACAATGTGAGTCGTTAGCTGAGTGATCGCGTCGCTACAATTACGACCATTGTTGCAGCTCGGTCAATGATGCAACTTATACTGTTATGGACTTAGGACATGTCTCTCACAGTCACTTGCTAGTCTGAATACAAGTAGGGAGTGTAGGGGGTAGTTAAGGAATTGGCTATCAATGTTTTGATATGTAGAGAGTTATTTACACTCCTAGCGTATTTAGATTTAACTATTTTTTTTATTGCTATAAAATTTTAAATGCTGGTTAAACGATCGTCGGTATCGAGAGTGTATAGCGTTATAGACTATAGGTAATATAAAATATTGTTACCTTGTAGTTTTCTTTTGGATTGCATACACACATATACAAAATCAAATACGGTAGGCACGGTACTTAGAAACGCAATTCCGAACGCTTTTTCTGCGTTCTTATTATTTTGAATCTGATTTTGTTTTGATAAGTTTTCTGATAAAAATTGCATATCAAACGCCACGATCTCTTTTGGCATGTGACTCTCGTTGTAACAGTATTTTACAAGAAGATTTTATTATTATCGAAGATGAAAAATACTTTAAGACTGGCTGTCCACATTTCACAAATTTAAATCCTAAATTAAAATAAATCGTCAGAATTTCTTTTAAATTATCATTTAAATTTAATATACCTCAGTTGAAGTGTAATTTGTCATTCTCAGTTCTACAGTTGACCTTTACAAGAGATATTATTTCACAAATTACGTTTTAATTAAAACCATAACTAAAACCTAGGATTTAAACTATTACTGGCCGAATATAAAACTGTCACTAAGATTTAAAAGACAATTAGTTTTAATTTAGAGGACATTAGAATTATTACGTTTGTCGTTTTAAATAAAAATAAATTTATGATAGTTTTAAGTATAATTTACCGGCAAATTTTTGGCCGATGATTACTCTGCAAACAGACAATTAGCACATACCTATCTTTAAGTACCTATTATGCTGCCAAATTTCACCTCAATCGGCTTATCTATTTAGTAAAGTAAATGAAGTGACCTTCAATTTTATAAAAATAGTATGAGTAAGTTAATCTTGTTTTTACTACAGATTTTAACCAACAATACTTAAATAGCATTTACCAATTTTGTCTTAAATTACTTTATTTTTTTAGTCCTTTAAGGTCAAGGTGAAGGTCAAAGGTCAACTATTCGAAAAATATTTTTTTACAAAATGCAATTCATTCATTTTATTCTCCTTCAAAATTATAAATGATCATATGACACCAATAATGGTCCTTTTAAATATGTATAACAAATGGTTTTTACTCAAAACCTGCCCATTCACCTTTAAATATAACAATTTATTAGCAGGTGTCACAAAAATGAGGCGTATCGTCATGACATAGGTGAACGACAGAGAATTAGTCGAGCAGAAAACTTGCACACCTTCGATAAAATACGATGAAATATATTCTATTGGACAAATACATACTTTTGTGTAGTTCTTTGAGTGAATAAAGATAATAAAACATGAGTTTCACTTACTATAATTAGAAGGGGTTTAGTAAAATTGTACAACATTTCATTAGGTGGATTATTTATATTCTTTATGCCCCCCTTTACGACACTCTTGCCCTACAGTGACATACGAGACAACGACCACTGACGGGCGTCGTAGGAACTATTTTGGCAGTACATTTTCATTGTCTCACTTTCGATGCTCGACAGTATCGACTGCACTACTGAAGAGCAATTTACTACCCAATAATTTTAATACGAACGGATGTGAACGATGCAAGAGGAGTCTGTAACGATCGTAGTAAGTGGCATTCTTTGGTCTTAGCTTAGTTCTTAGGTCTTGTATTTTTTATATCAAATGTGGGCACTGCTGCGTTTTTATGTCACTTAATAACTACTTGATTACATTCTTATTCCCTTGTACTGGAATCAGAATCGAGCCAATGTTATTAGCTACAAAAATAAAAATGTTATTTGCTATTAGTATTTAGGTAATCCAGAAAATAACTTTACTTACAATTTGGATGTTATCTTTGTGTCTTTGTCAACTCGTCTGAAGGATTATCGACTATTTCGTAATAATAAATAAGTTGTAAGGTTTTATTATGTCCTTCGACGTTTGTCAAGTCTATTTGATTTGTTATTATCAAGTGTTGTGAAGGTCTTTTACAGTAACAGTTGTATGATTCACAGAGAATAACGATATGTTGTTTTTTAGTTCATGGACTTTTAATTGAATATTTAAGGCATATTATATTTTAGAATTGATATTTTCTCCATCGTTGCAGGGTTGTAGTATATTATATCGTAAAGTAATGACATTTTTGAAGGTGAATTAAATAAGTCTGTCGGCCGACTAGGCGTTCGGGCTTATTTGGGCATACAGATTAAAAACCTGACGGTGTTCCTTCAACAGTCGCCATAAAATGGCCAGGACGCGGTACCTCCAATCGAATACTCCGCGTCCCAGCTACCAAAGCTAGTATTATTTTACAGATCCCTTGCTTAGTTTGATAATACTTGAAACTCTTAATCATCTTACCTACACTTCATGCAGAAGCTATGTTACGTAAAGCCCTACAGTACTTATTACGTACCTTTGTATGAATTTGAAGCCACGTTAGCCCTACAGCATATTTTATACATTTAACGTCTTGCATGTGAGCCAGCCTTAACAATAGCAGTTAATCATTAGTCTCGCAATGATCATAACAGTTGGTGTGCAGCTCGTAACGACTGCGGCGATGGCTCGCGACTCTTACTACTGCGTACTGTTTGTTCACACTGTAGTTACAGACTGCGTTATGTGGGTCACTTGTTAATTACTAGCCTTACATATTCCAAGTTATCTTTATATTATATATATTTACTATTCACGTTTAAGATGTCAGCAGTAGTATTTTAAAACAATCTATAGTAATATTATAAAGCTGAAGATTTTGTTTGTTTGAACGCGCTAATCTCAGGATCTACTGGTCCATTTGAAAAAATATTTCAATGTTAGATAGTCCATTTATTGAGGAAGGCTATAGGCCACATATCATCACGCTACGACTAAAAGAAGCAGAGTACTAGTAAACAGTGGCGAAGGGTCAATATTTATATAAGGCAAGCCGGAGCTATAAGTTATTGTCTAGGTATAGTACCTACATATGGACATCGTAAGAATGCCGAGGAAAAATGGCGTATTACTGCATAATAACAATAAGAGAGTATTATCTACATTCAACTACAGTCTCTTATTTCTCTCTCTACAGTCTAATAATACATAGGTACTTACCATGCTACCTAATCATGCTTGTTTTGTATTTAGGTAGTTACTCTGACTTCAGTAGTAACACGTAGGTAACACAACAGCACATATTTTGATAACGTATTTCAAATGATTGATGATTGTCTCGAACTGGTTGTTTAATAACATATTATACTAGAATTCAATTCAGAATTCAATTTAGGATTAATTTATCAACAATAAAATACCAAAAACATTACTGAAAACGCAGAACACTTTTATAGAAAGTTTAACCTAAAAATCTGACAAAATGAATATGTATTCCAATGGATACATGCAAAACAATTACTGTCTAATACACTGATACATTTACAAACACATTTACTAAGGAATAATGTTGTAATAAACACAAATATTCTAATTTGTTAAAGTGCGCGCGAAAGACGTAAACTGTAAACAAACATAACCTAATGTCAAACTGGTGAAGAATAAGAATGTTCGACTCATACTTATGCAGGATGCTTAGCTTATATTTCGCCATCTCGCTCTAGCACGCGGCTCGCGACGCGACAGAAACATGCGTAAGATAATGTGTCTGTCGCGGCGCGAGCGCTGTAGCGCGAGGCAACCCGCTCTTCCTCCGGCTTGCTCGCCACTATGCAGCGCGGTGCGAAGCGCGATCCAAAAGGTCGTAAGCGACATCGCCGCCATAGTTTTTATTGTACGCGATTCCCGATCAACGCCTCCGGCTTATTTCATTATTATTACTTCACGTTGCGTTTTTAGCGGAGCGTAATTTTTAAAGGGTTGGTGTTTTCGTACTATTTCGATTAGATTAATGATTCTAGTTAAAGATTACGTTTTAAATATTGGTGATTATTTATTAATTGTGTATTATTTGGCAATAGTAAACTATTAATTTAACACTAATATTAAGTCTGTCCAGAAAGGGAAGCCGGTAGGAATCGAGTTATATGGAGCCTTCGCCACTGCTAGTAAAAAATGTTACTAAAACGGGGAAAATTTGGACCCATTCTCTCTTATGTGACGCAAGCGAAGTTGCGCGAGTCAGCTAGATTATATAAGTTGCCTTAACAATAGCAGTTAAACATTAGTCTCGCAATGATCATAACAGTTGGTCTGCAGCTCGTAACGACTGCGGCGATGGCTCGCGTCGCGACTCATACTACTACTTACTGTTTGTTTAGACTGTAGTTAAAGATTGCGTTATGTAGGTCACTTTGTAAGTGTAAAAGTAAAAGCTTCAGATATTACTAGCTTTCTTTATTTATATACTATTTTCTTTTACAATGCTGTATTTTGCTACGTGGCAAATCAGCTACTCATAGTGAAAACGTCAAAAACGCTTTTTTGTATAGATGTGCTGAATAAATGACGTCACAAGTTTGGAGTTTTCGTCATTATCCAATGAGTGGTTAACTTAAATTCTAAACATTATAAATAAAACCATTTTATCAACACAAGTATTTTTTTGTTAACCTCGTAAATACCCCATTACAGTCCATTGCAGTTAATGTTTGATTTTTTTTATAAAATGCTGTAAAACTCGAATGTAAATTTTGAGGAGGAATACAGTTACTTTACTGTTTAAGCTGTTCGAATTAAGTTGCCTGTCATATCAGTTTCTACATGATTTTTAAATATACTTTTATCAATAGAAATTTTGACTATAATTAGCAGCCGTCAGAAGATCCGAAATTGGAGTTCGTAGCAAATGTATAATTGCAATCATCAGCTATATATATACGACCATCAAAATTAATGTTTTTAAACTCTCGCGACTAGTACACATAATATTATAATGCAACGGGTCTTATACGCGATTGAAAATTTAAAGGTTAGGATACCGGGACAACGTCGGGCAGCAAATAAGGTATCCTAACCTATAAATTTTCAATCGCGTATAAGACCCGTTGCATTATAATATTATGACCATCAAAATGTCTATAGAACCTTACCTTCAACACTAGGCTTCTCGCACACGAAGTAGTTATGCTCCCTGCAGCCTCGGTCGTTCCACATGAAGGTGGTGGCGGCGGGCGGCGGGCGCGGGGGGAACTCGCGGCGCGCCTCCACGCAGTCCTGGCCGGAGGTGCCGTCGTCGTTCGGCTGGCCGCTGTGCTTGCGCCAGCCGGGGAACCAGTCTGGGGGCAAAGAAAAACGTGATGATATGACCTGGCTTTTAAAGTTCGGCAGGTTATATTGAGATTGCTGATTGTGAGATATTAGGTTTGATTTCCAGTTCGGACATAATGTGCAGGGTTTTTCTATGTATGTATTAATAAGAGTTCTTAGTGCTTCTTCTGAGTTTTTTGAAAGAATAATAGCATGACTAATTATCCTCAGAATCAAATCAATAATTTCGTATTTAGGAATCGCACATACAATAGATTAATCGCACATATAATAGAATAAATTAGGAATCGCATTATGAACACACATCGAACACAACGGCACATCTAGCTTGACCAAGGCTAGACTCGGGGCTTTTCAGAATAAACGTATTGATCTATCTATCCGAAACAGCCATGTTTCAAAAACCGCTACAAAATGTCCACATCATGCAATATAAATGTAAATAACACAGCAACAGTTGTTAGCAATAATTATGTCGATCGTTTGCATAATTTAATTAGACGAGTAATGGCGACCGCAACATGATGATATAGTAATTGACACGTCAGTTATTAATATGTTGTACATTATTGATGATCGTGGCGCAGTGGTTCACGTGGTCTCTATGTAATCGCGTGTGGGAGGCTTTGATGTACGCGGAACTAATATTTGTGTGATCGTCAATTTATTGTCTTGAGCTTGGTCGTAATTTGTATACGATTTTCAATGTTGTCGAGATTAATTTTAAGACTTATTACACCGGCAAACCGACCTAGCACGGCTAGGACCCGATTGGCTCAAGTCGAACTAGTGAGTCGAGTCGGTTTTGTTGTTTGATAAAAATTGCTGAACCGAATATGGTGTGTAGCAAGCCTAACTATTGAAAATATATTTAACAGCTGCAACAGTATCATATTATTATGAGATATGATACTGTTTGTAAAGCAGATGAAGTAGTCAATACTTGAGAGTCCGGCAGCGCTATCTTAAAATCACAGATCAATTGTTGTACATTATCGATGATCGTGGCGCAGTGGTTCACGTGGTCTCTATGTAATCGCGTGTGGGCTTTGATGTACGCGGAACTAATATTTGTGTGATCGTCAATTGATTGTCTTGATTTTGGTCGTAGTATACGTTGATTTTAAATGTTGTCGAGATTCATTCCAACTATTGAGGATACATTCTAAAACAGACAACTGTGTCGTGCCCCGCAGTGTACATGAAGACATTTATTACTTGAGTGTCTGGCAATGATATGTATAATAATATCATGAACTATTGTATCAACTGTATGGCAAAAAATCTATTGATGACTGAAAAGAGTGGCCGTGAGTTTCTTGATAGCTCTTATGGTAAGGCTCTATCCCCCTTTTTTTTTTTGAAGACATCTCCCGCAAACATTAAAACAACGGAATACAACCAGACCCGAAACAATTAGTTGTGGATCGCATAAATAATTGTTCCGTGTGGGAATAGAACCCACGACTCAATAGGGGCGGCGTGACGACCTAAACCACTCCGCCACGGAGGCAATTGTAACGATTTAACGATAAATCTCTCATTAAATCCCTGCATTGCACAAGCTAACCGATATAGAATTGGCGAAACCAACCATCAATTTCCTACCTAAATAAATAGTAGCCTAATAACTGATAGATATGAACAAATAGCACAAATTAGTTCCTCTAACGCGGTGGCAGAGTATATTACAGTACATTAATACCGCGGTAACAGCTGTCTCTGCGGTGTATCGTTGTGATTTATGTTTGTTCTTGTTTACTGACTTGTGTACGTGTACATAGCTCTATGAAATAGTAATACAATAGGTATTTGTTATAGGATAGTGGAGTACACTATTCAAGATATTTTTTTAAATTGTAATACTTAAAAGGGATATAAAAAGTGCCGGAAATTGACGCTTTTCATACGTGTAGGCTATTATATACAAAAAGAGTCAGTATATGAACAAAAGTAAATTCGTCAGTTTTTTACTACAATTAACAATTTTTTCTTAATTTTTAAATCCTCGTTCACCTAACCAATCCCGGTATCAGCAAAATTGTATTTGAAATAAAGACAACGCAGTGTTAGGATTGTAAAAAATCTTAAGAAAAATGCACTTCTTTCTTTTGAGACAGTAGGTAGGTACTTAGTCGTATTTCATAAAAGTTTATCTAATACGTTTACAACTGTAAATATTAATATCTATCTACCTTTAAATATTTCGTTCAAGCACCCATACTTTTTTACCACCAAATTACTAATACTAATATATAAGGTTTAAATACTAATGGCACGGTAATATTACAGTAACATTTTAGCGCTGCTAAATAGCGCGTTTCAGTCCGGTAAAGTTGCTATATGAAATATGTGAGTTGGAGAACTTTTCGCTACGGTTTTTAGTATGTGGATTGTGGGTGAAAGTTCGTAATAGTTCATTGGTTAGTAAAATTAATGTCAATTGTAATTTAAACATTAATATTTGTTTATATTTTTTGTAGCTGTAGACCATTTTTATTATTACTAACGTTATAAGAGGTGAAAAAAACAATCATTTGAACAAAGCACCTTTTTTTTTTTTAACTCGGCAAAATGCATAAAAGTCGGATAAATTATAAACTATAAGAGAATAATGTAACTATGTCGGTTATCGCGGATATTTTTCACTATTTAAAGCGTTTTATAAATTGACAATAGCAACGAACCTTATACCATCATATAAAAGCGTTTAAGAAGAATTTGGTCAATTGCCAACTGAACATCAACCGCAAACATGATGCAAAAAAAATATATTGCGACACTTAGCTTTAATGTCCTATAACCCTCTCATATAGTTCACAAACTAGGCTTACAGAACACACTAGCTTTCCCTCTAAACACTAATGTCCAAGCGTCCAAACTGTCTTCATAAAAATATTTCCTAATTAACTCTAAAACTACAATGAAAACTAAACACAGCAACATTTAGTAATAACTCTACTCGTAAAACTGCCTCTAGTGTTCTATTTAGTCGAGTATTATATTACTAAACGCAAGTGGTCAGAGCAGTTTAGTCGAATTATTTAGTAAGATAATTGCGTAAACCGATACACGTCTGTTTTCACGAAATAAGGCCCTCGTTGCTAGTAAATGGTTTGGAAAATGAAGTGATGAACGTTCTAGAATGATAAACAGCGGTTTATCAAAGTAATGAAGTCGTTTTTAAGATAATGTTATTTTTCGGGAGGATCTCCGGATTTACGGGTAGTTATTTTGTATGTTATTTGTTTTGGGTGGGTTTTACCACAGCATAAAGGGTTTGCAGTCACTTGTTTAGTCAGGTAGTTTGCAGTTACTTCTTTAGTCAGGAAACATTTTATCCAACTTAAAAAAGACGGATTTGTAACGTAACCTTTTGTCTCTGAATAAGCATCGGTTAGCGAAAGGTTACGCAACCTTTGGCGTGGACATTCCATAGATGTGCGGCCACATAGTTGTGTTTGAGCGTTTTTGCCTCCAATGTTTAGAGAGTACACATAAACTGACTTTACTTTTAAATTGAGATCACACTCCTCTATGGCAAAAACCTTTTAGTAGCTTTAATAAGTTAGGGTGCTCCCACACAGCAGTTATATAACATTAGAAACTGACTTATAACATTTTTTTTAAGAAATTTGTTTAAAAATTTTATTCAAATTGTTTTGTTATCGTGTAACACAACGTTGTAATACGTTATATGCTGTGTGGGAGCACCTTTAGACAGAAGACTGAATAAAAAATACGGAGGTTATAAACTAACAAGAGTTTATTCTATAAGGTAGTTAATAATAAATAATAAGTTAATATCGATCAATTACTCATTGACGTCATAGCCTATCCTTGTATATATAATATAAATAATATAAATATATATATGCTCACGTTCCCATTTGTTCTTGATTGAATGAAACAAGCTCTGTTCGACATTGATTCATTACGTCGTTATATTGCCGTTTACTTTGGAAAAAGTTATTTTTATCAGATATATTATTTGGCTTTTCTTAGAATACAATTTGGCGTACTAATTGTATCTACTGTTATGGTACGAAAAAAACTAATGTTTTGCTGTTCATAATTTTGGTTCAACATAACAATGATAAGGACTATTGCTAAAAAACTACAAAAAAAAACACGAGTTATCAAAAAATCACCCGGAAATCAAGCTTGAGAGTTCGTGATCGGCGGTTGCGCACTTTAGTGTTTGAACCACAATGTTAGACAAAGATGCGTGCAATTATATTATCTAATTTATAGTTACATTATATAAAAGCGACTGTAAAAAAGAGGAGATTCGATGTTCCGATTTTCTTTCGAGTGGTCAATTTCATTTTCAAATATAAATAAATATGGAAGCCAGACAGTCACGTCAATTATATTGTCGGTCAGATTACATTCGGACACAGGTGTTTAACGATCAATACAACACAAAATGTCGAATTATATTTTAACAAAATTAATCCTTTTAGCCTGCAATAAACACGTCACAGAGAATTATAAATTTAATTTTATTTACGAATATGTCTGTCAGTAATTAATCCTCTTCAATATTGAAACATTATTCGAATATTATGAATTATTTATTTTTTGAAGCCTTAAGCCTAGTGTCACAATTTGTCCAAGCCGTTCGAAGGCTGTAGCTTGGCTTAATCAGCATGAGTGGCAGTGGTTGTCAAATGGTATAAGCGTATATACCCACGAACGTGGTTAAAGGTTTAACCGTTAAATCCATTAAACCTTCACTGAGTTACTCCAATAATTCTCGACTATCCTAAATTACATTCGTGCAATGACTAGATTTAACGTCAGATTAAATTATCGTGAAAATATCTTGCATGTGCGATTTTGCGAGGCTTTCATCCAACCAAATTAATATACTCATTAGAATCTAATATCATATCATTAAAACATAGGTCCCGTACAATCTCTAATACGCAATTATCAAAATAAGTCTATTAAAATTTTCACATTATATGTCGTAGCACCTGCTACGAATGTACTACGCATGTGCTACGATGCTACGTAGGTGCTACAGATGCTTTCAATATGAGTTCTGAACTTAATACTTTATTGCTTAAGTTTTAATCTGTTTTAAGATATCTGTAGGTACAAAGAGGCTTTGTTAAATCTTCCAAATTCTCTATAATGAACTTACTTATTAGTTTTTGGGTTTATTAACTAGTACCCAGTTTTGTCTGAGTTATGAAAATAATTCGGGTGTAGAAAATATGAACGTGATATTCATTAAGTTCAAACCCCTGGTCTGGCCAGGTAAGGTCTACTCAATTAGGATCATTGTTAGATATAATATATGGTAGTTTGGTTACAATTCGTAACTACGTTCCTTGTTGCGTAACCATAATGTAATATTATATTATGATTAAAACGATTTGGTAACAAACTCAGCAGAGTGCGGTTTCTTATTGCACTTAAAATATTGCTGATATGACTTTTATACTTTTGCGTTGCATGTTTATTATATGATCGAATGCGGGAAATACATAATGCGGACATGCATTTAACCTTAGAGCAGGTGATGATTTCGGTGCAGGTTAAAAAAGCGTGTTTGCTTCTACTTTTTCATTAAACATAATACATCTTCGTAAAAAAATACCTAATATAACCTACCAAGAACACAGCTTTAGCACAACCCTTCAAAAACCACATCCCATTACGTCACTACATTAAAAACTAACTACATTAACCTCTTAATATTTTACAAGATAATTACGCACGTCGGGTAGGTGTGCTATAATTACCGCGTAGTGACGTCACAGGACAGACGGCCGGGCGTCGCGGGGGGTGGGGGAAGGGCGTGGGGGGAGAGGCTGCGGTCCACTGCGGTTCCAAACTTGTTGAATGCACATGTTGGCATTGTAAACAGACCCTTGTAGGGCTGTGCTTTGATCGTTTGTGGAAAGCAAAGAAAGGGGTGATGATTGGTGCTTGTGCTACTGTTGTAAATCAGTCGATTGGTTGTTGATTATCTAGTAAAGGAGTCTGGTTTTTAGTGTAATTTGGTCTGTCATAAACAGCAGTCAAGAAGCGCCACCGCCCACCAATTCTAAATTTAGTGTCTATTATTATAGTTATAGTCTAGTATATATTACTTATCCAGGTAGCGATTGTCTCACACAAATTGCTTAATGGCCAGTAAACAGGTTCCGATATTAACTGCTCGATTTCGATTTGATTGTGAGATAGTATCTCTGATTTACTTGGAAATAATGCGGAATACCTGCCTAAAATTTAGTTCCATACTAACAAAGATTAGTTTTTCTGACTCTACTTGACTATATTTGACTTCATTTACCCGACTGCGAAATGCGAAAGAGGGTAATTTGTATTTTTTATAACTCTGCAGTGCAGTACACCAAAGTTTCCATCTATTAATTGTACATAGTACAAAATAAACTCTATATATTATAAGTGAACAATGTTCCCATAAATTGTGGTAATAAATACGTATATGTTTGAGTTTAATTGCAGTTTGTGATATATGTCGTTTAGTTGGACGGTAATGGACGAATCGATCGCTGTGCCGCCATTAAAACATAGCCGCGGGACAGTTTCACTGTTTAATAATACTATATTTTATAGATAGAACTTTATGAATAAAGTAACTCTCTGGCTTTTGGATAAGTCACTGGTTAGTAGCGTTGGAAGTGTATGAACTCCGTGTATTTGATTCTTAAAAAATCAGCAATTGTTGTGACAACAAATACGATTTTTTTACACATGGAGTACTGAAATATCAAGCTTCTGTAGATTAGGATTGCGATTAAGAAAATTGAATTATTTTCTAACTGTCTAACTACTTGCTCGTTCTGGAGGGACGCTTATCCAGCAGTGAGACAGTTAAAAAAACGTAAAGGACACTAAATAGAGTACTTGTTATGTACTATATATTTAGCAATTACGTTACATCGCGATATAGCAAAACATATCCTTTTCTAAATATGTTTTTGACTTCCATTGAGAGTATTTCTCATTACCTATCGTATCCATACTTACATGAGTGCACTATTCAAAAAAATACTATTCAAATAAAGCAACTCAAGACTCTTAGTGCTTCCGAAGGTTTTTATAATTGGACGTAAACCATTGGTATTTTTTTACTCATTGAAAAGTAGAATTAAAATATAGCCTATGCCGACGAAGCATCGCTCAAAAGCTATTTTTTATATACAGGTGTAGCCAACCCTGTACCTAGTTTAGTGGTATAAATACATTAATAATGTGCCTGTTGCCCGAGGCTGTGATGATTACGAGACACTAAAGTGCTTTACGAGTTCGCGTTTATCGCTTCTTTTAGTTAAGTGCTTATTTAGCGGCGAAGGTGATTAGATACAGGTGATTAATGTGCTATCAAACGGGTTCAATGAATTTTCGTCAAATGCGAAATCTGTATGTTATTTTTATGTGTTTTAATGTGATGTAGTGTATATTTTAATAAAATTATGACTTCGTATGGTGTAAATCGAGATAATGCAGTGTATTATTTTGCAATTAAAATTGTTAGTCGGTAGAGTATTGGTGCTGTTTCTTGCCTACGTTACTATAGGTATATCATACCGTAAAAAAATTGCGAGTAATGACGTGACTTATAACTACACTCATCGTAATCTTTGGCTTATATTTTTTTAGTTCAGATGATTAAGGTGGCGCCAGGTAGAATTACACTGTATTATAAAAGTTTAGTATTTAAGTTCCAATGCAATCCCAAAAGTAGTCAAGTCAAATGTCGGTAAATGTAGAAAAATAAAAAAAGTATCCATTTATTCTATAATATGTCTAAACATTCACTACAACTGTCAACACGACACCGTTTATATTTAAACAAAGTTTAAACAATCACAGTTTTTATTGACTCTACTCATATTTGTTAGATAGTTCAAATAGTAACATATTTGCTTTAACTTTTTGTATGTTTGTGTTAGAGCTTTGATTGTGAGAATCAGCTTTATTTATATAAGTCAAACGCTGACCGATCGAGGAAATGCGGAATACATCGAACATTGACACACTAGCGTAAAAACATATATAAAAAACTTATAAACTTTGATGAATTCGCTTCTTAATGTCTTAGATGATGATCGGCAACTGCTTAGGATCTCTTTAAACCACCTTGGCAACAACCCAGGAGTTTGTTGATACACTTTCATGGCTCTGCCTGACCTAGCGTTAACCTAATGTCAAAGTTGTTCAATGATTATATTATTTGCCTAAAAGTAAACATGGCTAAACATATTTCATATTAAATAACAACAACCTAAATTTCCCCCATGAACAAGTTGATGCTGAAATATCATATAGCAGTCCTTTTATTAAACATCAACAACAAAGGATAATGATTATTTACCTACCGGTGAGCGTAAAACTGTTTATTACGTTTAATTTAAACTTTCAATAATGAATATAAAGCGTGGATACACAGAATCGTATTGATACTCCTCGATTACGAACGCAGTTGATACCCACAGCTCTTTATTGCAATTTCCGCCCCACTCGCTCCGTTCAATCATTCATTCGCTATTCGTTCGCGACAAACCATTCGGAAGTGAACACAAAATATGTACACTTTATTTTTAATTTAAATATCGCTGCGTCTGAATTAATGACGGTTTTAATTAATAATGAACGATCAGTTATATCTGGTATAATTGTGTGAAGTTGACATTTTGGACTAGTGAAAGGTTTTTAAAGCTATGGTTTTTATTACCGAAAATTGTATGTACATCTATACTAATATTATAAAGCTGAAGAGTTTGTTTATTTGAACGCGCTAATATCAGGAACCACTGGTCCGATTTGAAAAATTGTTTCAGTGTTAGATAGCCCATTTATCGAGGAAGGCTATAGGCTATATATCATCACGCTACGACCAAGCGAAGTTGCGCGGGTCAGCTAGTATTAAATAAACTACGTTCAAAATGATAAATGTATAGATAGGGGGCGAAACCCTATACCTTATGTGGTTTAAGTAGATGTCATATCGAGTTTTTAAGCATAAGATATACGGCAATAAAGAGTCAATTATTTATTAAATTTCCACAACAAACATGTTGTAGCTACTTACTAAAACAATAATGGAGAAGAAAAACCCCAGCAGTTTGCTAAACGGCGCAAAAATGCAGCTGTTTATAACGAAATAAATTTAATATCAAGTGACCAACGTACTTGAGGATTACGAAGTGAATGCTTGTTTAAAACGTGAATGATTTGCGTCGAGTCGAGCGGATGAACAGATCTGAGGGCTAAGCGCGGCTTTACAGATTAACATCTTGAACAAGACTCGATGTTTCTTTCTGTTTCATGTTTTATTTCATTGTTAAGTGCTTCTAGGAATCGTGTACGTGCTACTTTGTACTGTGTTTTATATTTTGCTAGCTTCGCGCTTTAAGCGAGGGAATTTCCAAAAATCCTCTCTTTGTGCTACTTTACACTTTCCAAGAAATTTTAATACCAAATTTTTTTTTAGGCTCAGTAGTTTTGGCTGTGCGTTGTCTATTAGTCAGTCCGTCACTCAGTAGCAAAAGAGTTTTGATATTGATTAATTATGTGTTTGAGTTTAATTTTATAAAAAGGGTTTTAGATAGTTATATACTTTAATTGGTTAATAATTTAACACATTACCGTTCCACTGCTGGGCAAAAGTCTACCGAGGAGAGATAACATTTTTTGAGGACTGTTTAAAAAAGAACATTTAGGCATGCAAGAATCTCTCAAGAAGTTTTTTTACCGATAGAGCTAGCGATAATAATCACGATATTTAATCTCTCAAATTCACGTCAATTTTATTTCATGAGCTCTTTTTAAAGTGTTTGAACTTACTAAAGCTATTACCGTTTCGGAAATTACCGAGCAATGAGAAGAGCCGACGAGGAAGTCGTGGTAAAATACTTTCTTATAAAGTTAAGTAGATTATTTTAGTAAGTAGTAAGTTTTTATAATCCACGTGGACTTAAAGTAATTAATAACGAAAATATTAGAAATGTGTAATAATAAAAAGTCATAAAAGCCACCAATGCGAATACAGTACAGTGCGATAGTTTAACGCACATTTAAAACACATTTACTTAACTTTAATTGCCAAATAACATTACGATAACATGTAGAGATTCTGTTAAAATTTATTTCTTACTATAAACTTTACTAAAATAGTCTCTAAACAAATTAAACAGCATACATTGACTATCCCAAAGGCTATTATTTAACCTCTCAACTGGTCAAACCGAGCAATGAACGTCACTATTTATCCTAACAAACACAATTTACCCCTACTACATGGTACAAATGAGTCCGTTTAACTTGCGTGCTCTGTAAATAGATGGCATTAGCTCGTGAACTTGCGACAAATCGCAGCGACTACGCGACTGTCGCCGACGTGTCTAGACGATGAACTCGCGTAAATACTTGAGTGAGACAATTATGTTGCACTAGATATCGGTACGATATGTAGAGTGATAAATTGGATGCAATTAAGTTTGAATATATAAGTTTTTGTTTAGTATATTTTAAATATTAAGGTTAGTATTTAATTGTTTAAGTGGTAATTAAGAAACCAAAACAGTATCTACTTTTATCTAGGTTTTATAAACTTTTATTTACTTGATATTTTGTGAAATGGTCATAGTTGGAATGTGCCTATTAGAGCTTTCGTTGTGTCGTACCGATTTGGAATTGAACCCACGACTTAGCGATTGCAAGACCAATGCTATTATTATTAGCTAGTTAAATAACATACTCCTTTGTGATCCACCACAAAGTCTAAAAGCAGCATTCCTTATAGCAGATAAAATATTAATGCTAAATCCTCAAGACAACCAAATACTAAGAAAAGAAAAAAAATAATCCACACTAAGTATTTTTCCTTGTTCCCTGTCTATCGTCCCGATAAATCAGCAACGGGATTGTATCGTGGAGCGTTAAGCCCTGCTTACCCTCAATACAGAGTTTCTTGGCACCCATCGAATGCAATGGTGTATTTTCAGAGCTGAACTGAAACATTTTATTAAGTAACGCGATTGCACTTTGCGGTTGTTGATTTACGCCAACGATGTTTTATAGAAATTATTTTGTGCTCTTTGGCTATTCGCCATTTTGTTGTCAATTACTAAGTGATGGTTATTTTTTTTTAATTTATTATTTTAAGGCTCTGTTTGGAAATCGATAGAGCAGAAATACTCGACCATTTCGGTTCAGGCTCGGTTTGTGTTTTTTGACTTTTATACTAGACTTTAAATAAATATATTTCAAGCATGCAAAATTTCTCCATGAAACCAATAATTTAGGACTATCTTGTACGCGTTCGACCCTTAGCTAAGTGTCACTCAAAATACATTTTTTTGCATTGCGAAATAGATTATACTGCCCTAAACGAGCATTGTTCTTTTTTCAAGAATTGTTCATTCATGTTGTACGTACATATATTCATATGTTTTGTCAGGAATTAACATATTATTATGTCATTCATGTAAATGGTTGGGCAAGGTAAATATTTAAAACATAGCCATACAAACATACACAAGTCATATCCGGCAGATATAACTGGTGTGTATGTAGTGGATTGTGGCTCTCAGCTGAGTGCTCGTCAGACGAGAGAGCACGAGTGGCGCCCAACAAGTTAAGTCCTACTTGTTATTGCTCGATTTGTATCATAACTTATATTAAACATTGTATAACAAAGCCTAACCCCTCCCCCTCGTTTGGAAGGAGACCCTTGCAGTGGGACTGTACTGGGTTAAAAAAAAACAAATTATAAGACGTTTACAATTCCATATTATTATGTGTTATATTCGAGTAAATTTTGGTAACAAATAAATCTAGCCTAACTACAGACCACATAGTGCTCCGTTCGATTCCCATTTTAAAAGTTTTATTTCAAAGATCATAAAGTTATAATTGCACGCTTTAAGGGTTCTAAATATTTGTAAAACATACAAACAAACATAACACAAGTCATAACCGGCAGATATAACTGGTGTGTATGTAGTGGATTGTGGCTCTCAGCTGAGTGCTCGTCAGACGAGAGAGTACAAGTGGCGCCCGACAAGTTAACTCTTACTTGTTATTGCTCGATTTGTATCATAACTTATATAACAGTGTATAAGACGTTCTGATTTTTAATCATATTCGCATAATAGTGAAATATATTGGTTTCAATTAAATAAAAGATGTGTCGTCGAGTGGTCATTTTTAGTATATGATTTCCGTGTTAAAATACGTATGTTTTGTTTTAAATTTCTGATGGAATATTTGTGATGGAATACACATAATAAATGGTTGTACAGGTAATTTTAGGGGTACTTATGATAATTACTTAGTTACTTACATGGGTAAGTAATAAATTAAAGTAATAAAATAAGTTTTTTATTATGTACCTATCTAACTAGTATCAACTAAAGCAGATACTAGTATCACGGTTTAGTAAACTAGTAAATCTATGACAATTTAATGAGCATAATAACAGACAGACGCTCACAACTTCGTGTAATTCGGTTCCAAGAACACAAAATCAATATTTGGTTACATTATCGTAATGGCTTCTGTGAACTTTAGTGTATCACAACAAATGTATGCAATTATCTATGTAAATGTACCGTTCGTGAAACGGGTAAGAATATTTATAGAAGGATTGTTCATACTGTTCATATCAGTTGATTTTATTGTTGTTGGATGCCAACGTCAGCTTGAAAAATAAGTATTTTGTGGATACGTGTGATTGGTGCAAATGTGCCTATGTTGTCCTGCATTCTACATATTATTATATGCTATAAAACCGAGAAATCGACAGTAAAAAAAAATGTATGCAGTCTTATAAGGCGTTTTTGGGTTTTGATTTTTTTTTTCTTAAATGATAACATTATTTTGATAACTGAATCTTAAAAAAATGCCAATTTGTATATTGGGAATAATCTTTGGAAACACTAAACATTTTAGACATAGAAGAAAGCCTTTCAAAGAAAAAAACCGTTTAGATTGCACATTGTTTCTGATGGACTTAGATTTTATGTATGAATGTTTATGTTATTTAGCTATAGCTAGCCTGAACTAATACGAAGCGGGTTGCTGGTTTCTCATGATATGAATAATAAGATAATTTCACAAAAACTTCCAAAAATAAGAACTCTTTTCTAAGTAATCAGACTGAATACAAACTTCTTACGCAAAGTGTTACATATTCTAGTCAAAGTCACAAGCATCTCAACACGTAATATCGAGTGCAGGTGGTCCACGCCTCGTCTCTACCCTGCATACATAATCAGCTGCAGACACTTTGTCTTACACAACCTAGCACGTAGCTTTGCAGTCGTTTGGGTGGTTAGTGTGCCAACAGTTAGTTACACAGGTTTTTAAACTAGACAAATCTAAATGTTTTTAAGCATTTATGCATTATCTTCATCATCATCTTCAAATTTAATTTCATGCACCATTTTCAATATAGACATATAAAGGTGATATACCTCTTATACCGTACCGTTTGTATTCATAAAGTAGAATACACATTTAAAATCCCTCATTAGGTGTAGTGGATTATCTCATTAGAATTTCCCGTAGACGGTCGAAAAATCAAAATACGTTTTTATGTGATGTAGTAAGAATCTGACAAAACTGTCTTTTTCGCCACATTACTCCTATCAACTCTAATTTGAACTCGAGAAAATAATGACCCGAAAATGACCGGCCTCGTCCGGAATGTCTCGAATACTTCCGCAACCCCATCTTTAACATTCTTTTTAGTAAACTATATGACTTTATCTTTCACTTACGTGCATAAGAGAAGGGCAGACCGTCAGACCAGCGGAACTCTCCCTCGTGGACGGCGTCGGTCGCTCCGATCCAGTACACGTCGTCGACGCCAGCACCAGGACTGAAACAAACATAAAAGGCTTTAACTCTTGAGTATAACACTATAACTATTCAAGTTAAACGATCGTTCAGAATATTCGTCAGCATTGTTTCACACACAAATTGTATCTTTGAGAAGGCGACCCATTTCATGATTATTATAATGTTATTAGCTATTGTTTTTTGACCGAAGTGAACAGAACCGTGTATGTCAGTCCCAGTTTTATATCTTTCTTCTTTGCCTTTGTTTAAGAATCCTGAATGTTTTTTTGAGTGAAAGAATAACATACATCGCACCTAAAAATTACCGCATTAATTATATTAGTAGGTTATTTCATAAAATTAGCAACTTTCTGCTATTTAAACAATTGTTATACTTGGCGTGCAAAACACAGCTGGGAAGTCTTGCCAGGTCATTTGCATGAGAAACGATAATAGGCTATATTAAATCTAGAATACTGAATAATTGAATATAGTTTATTTTTGTAAATGACTGACATCAACAAGGCAATGTCCCAAATATAGAAATGCTACTAATTTTATACAGAATTTCTCGGAATTCTATTAATAAACAACGTATAATATGATTATCATTATTCCCTAATTGAGCTTGGAGATATCATATCTAAAAATAAGTTAATCCAAAACCGAACAAAAAAGCCTCTTTCTAGGATAATAAGCAGGAAGAATGAAAGCCAGAATCAATTATCTATTCTATGTCAATGTCGGATTATGTAAAACAGTTCGGTATTCATAATTTACGGTTTTTTTTCTTTTTTTGGTATTGTTATAACTCTGGGGAGGGTTCGACCCGGATATCAGAGGAAGCTCGGATCTAAGATAATTGCTAGTTATAGATCATTTGTCATCTAGAATATTTCGTTCTGCTATAATTTATCTTAATCGGTTAGATTGGTTTTTGAAGAAGGCCCAACCGACATACTCGTATATTGACATTTATAAAATTAGTATTAATACGAGAATTTAATGAGCATAATGAGCAATTAGATTCGAGAAATCTGCTAGGAAGCTAATTATACCGAATTATTATAATTAGTTATTTTTAAGAAGCTTAGACTCCCCTCTAAACAATTTCAACTAAGTTAAAATCAGCAGGCACAGTTACTATTTATTTAAAAAATAAAATATATGTGTATTTCGCCGAACCGCTTACCATTGCGTGTTCAAAACATCAGCAAACGTTGTAAATTCAAATCGTTTCGTGGAAACCATACCGAAAACGTATAAAATTGTAGTTATTTGTATCAAAATACAATACAAATAAACTAGGTATGAAAAGCTAAATGTTTCCGAGAATAATTGTAAAATAAACTCATTTTAATCCATTGGGGCATTTAGCGTTGCGAATGATTGACATACTAATCAATTTCTAGGAAACTCAAATAGAACGTGTAGGTGAGTTACCAGAGTGATTGGGGACTTTAGTATTATTGCCGTAATTTTGTTTATAATAGCTTTTAAGTGAATAATACTCACGCGTGTATAAGCATTTGGTCCATGATCTGTTGCTGCCTCTCATTGAGCACACTGACGAGGTGACCTCCGAGCCTCACGCACTCCGCCTCCGCCTGCCTCCACGCCTTCTTCGCTTCTCTCACCGCTGATATGCAAAAGTCTCCCGACAACACCCACCCGTACTCACAGTGACCAACTACCTCCTCAATAGCTTTATCCATCCACCACACCTTCAACCACATAGCAGACGTATTCTTCTTCGCAGCTATACTTATGTTCAACCGAACAGAATTCTTCTCCGACACTATCTGAACACTTCGCAACGGATCCCCCGGCTGAGAACAATGCCTCCATTTCGAATCCCCATCTTCAAGGCTCAGTTCCATACCTCTACACTGAGCTTGACCATCTTCGTGAATTATATTGGACACGTCATTTTCTCTAGCGTTCATTGGCCCCGTGCCCATTTGTAGCCGCAGAGCGACGCGGTTGCCGTAAGGAAGGTGGATCTCGTAGGAACACATCAGTTTGACGGTTGGGCCGACTTCGAACGAGCCGTTTCTAGCCGTGAGCAGAACATCGTGACAATGGTCTACTAGACGGTATACTGCGGCGAACGTGGGCCGGCCGTGGAGTTCTATGGCTGGGTTTTTTGATGCTGAAGAGTAGAGGAATTTTCTGTTAGGGAGTGGTATTTGGTCGAGTTTCCCGCAGAGGGTGGGGGTGTTTGGTGCGTAGCGGATGAAGCCGCTGGCGCAGGGCACGTTGAGCTTGTGAAGTTCGACGAGTAAGGCGTTTCGTGGTGGTGTGGGAGGGATCAGGAGGCGGCAGCCGCGCGTGCGCGGCAGGTGCCCGGAGTGCACGCGCCCCGCGCGCACTGCACGTAGTCGAATAGCACAATCTGTAACAAAGACAAGTAACGGTTAGTATTTCAATACTTATTCAGTTATCCCAGTATAAAAGGAGGAGAATGGTATGAATACGTAGTACAGAAGATTTATATTACGGTGTGATTTTTACCAGAAAGCGTATTATAAAATGTAGGATTATAGCTTTTATAAGTTTACGTTGACATAAAAACGTAATACTTTTTAATAATGCCCATAAACAACAGTGCTATATTCGTTTATACTACTAAGTTTCAACACACTGTATGTTAAAAAGTATTTAATTTTAAAACGTGGAGTGTGCTCGTAAACCAGTTGTTGTAAAACCGCGATAAAATCTCTGAAAGCACTTTAAATATGCAATTTGCTGTAGTTTTGAGAACTACAATAAAACGAGTTATTGTACAAACAAACAAAATTACCATATTACATCTGTTTTTGTGGGTTACGCAGTCGAATAAAACATGTTAACATATTGATATTTTAATTGTACATTCTAGAATTAAGAATAACATTTTTTAATATGCTGTTTGCTTTTATTTGTATTTCGAGAAATCTTTGCGTTTTTATCAATTTCATATTGATTCATATTAACCAGTACGTTTGCGGTAGAACCGTGATAATGGAAGACATTTTACAGTTCAAACTAGTCTCAAAAAAATATATTTCTTCCAAAAAAATCTAATTATGCCTCGATTGGACGGAATACAGAGTCCAAGAAACAAGAATTATAACCTTCAACAGCATATTTTGAATCATAGTCATAAGTACATATATTATTATATAATATTATAATCCCTACATACCTCAACACGTTTCTCAGGTAACATTGTGTAGAATGTTGGACAAACTCGCTTCACGAATTGTTTCATATCTCTAAGATGTCGCCACATAGCGAGCCTTTGTCCGAACTACGGGGAAGGTGTGGGTAATGTGGTATAAGACATATATATTATTATAAACATATGTACATACATAATATCACTATACATTTTCATAGAGTAGGTAGATACCAAAAAACGCCCTTCGGTACCATTGGTACTTTGGTTATATGTTTATATTGCTGTTTAATCCATTCAGAAATAATTCCTTTAATAAATAAATAAGTCTAACCCATTAACGTCCCACTGCTGGGCAAGGGTCTCCTCCTGTAATAAGGGAGGGGCCTTGAGTCCACCACAGTGGCACCACACCAAGTGCGGGTTGGGGACTTTATTCCTTTAGATATAATTAATTATGTTATAGATGTGAATGAAGCAAAATATTAATTCATGATCGTAGCAAGTAGCGTTCTCTGGCCTCTCCCCACTAGCAGAAAAAAAGGCGTAATATTATGTGAGTACGATCAAATTATTTTAAAAATAAAGTAATCTGACGTCGGAAAGATCAGCCTTCAAAAGCAATAACCGTTAAAACCTTATAACGTTTCAAACACGCTTATACGAACACATTAGGTGAAATTGCATCAAGCACTTTTATGTAAAGTGAGAGGCCAATTTTGATAGTGTTGTGGTTACATTGTAGCGATATGGCCGGATCATTGCAGTAGCACGTGCGATACAACTATGTTTGTTTATGTGCTGTAAATAGTAGGGAGGGTGCATGGTCATGAGCGGAAGCGAGAGCGATAAGCGTCAATTTTGAAAAAGTTTCATGTAGAAATATACGCTAACGTTCTTGTTTGCAAGGTCTTTTTTCATCTTTGTGTTTATGTTTTAATATATAAGTGAATTTAAGGTTAGCAAACTTTTGAAATTGAAGTTCTATTTTGTACCAATACCCTTAAAATGTTTTAATAATTTTCGTAAGGCTAAATTATTATATGCTAAGTACTTTTATCTCTAAACAGTGGTTCAAAGACAGCAGGAGCATTTTTCTTCTCTTTTTAAGTCGGCAATACAAAGGATAGTTTACAGCCATACATTCAATTATTACGATTACGAATTTTGAACTAAACTCAACTAGGTACCCTTTGACCTTATAAAATATTACATCACACGCCTTTCTTTACCACCGTACCGAGCGTTATAAAAGCTTACTATACTTTTAAAATGGTAGCACAAAACTACACAAAAAACGTAATATAAAACACAAACACTCTTACTAATTAAGTTTTTTCACGTCTTCTAGTATTATTTTCAGTACAAAATTAAACGATAATAGACGTAATATTCTAGAAGAAAAGTACCGTTAGGTAATTTAAACGTATTTTACTACATCTACATCTAACTGTGAAATTCTATCCGGAACTTTAGCCTCGGCTATCAGCAGATTTATTATAATTACTGCGTTAATTTTGCAGAACAGTCAACTGAAAAAAAAAATGTGTTCCTCTGCACTGAACATTATGATTGTATGAAAAACTCAGAATGAAAATAAATTTTATAAACGTCCTAAAGTACATACATTTCATACTGATAATATAACGTTTAAAATATCGTAGATAGAATACAAATATACATCTGGGACGAAACGTCGTCATAGACAAACTGTGGAAACACGATGCCTCTATTCTCTATGCCCCGGGGTATTCGCTGACTTTTTATACCCCACGCAAATATAAGGAAAATGCAATAAAAATAGTGAAATAAACAAATATCGCTTACGGAAAATATTCTGAATTGGGAAAGTATGGTCGGATGATTTTGGTCACGTGGGAAGAGTGAATGGGAGATATTGAAATACAAATTAATATTGTTATTCCTAATATGGTAAATAAATGATTTATATGGAGAAGAAGAAGACGGTGGTAGAGGACAGCTGAAGTGAGGTGAAAGTGGTGTAACTAAGATTGATTTCCAAAGAAAACGTTTATCTTTAACCATGAAGGAGGAGCAGGGCCAAGGAAACTTAATTTTTATACACAAAGCAATAGTATGAGACTTAACTAAGTATAGAAGTTATTGTCTAATATTACTCTCCAGTCAACCGTTGCCAATATTCAACCCTATCTTTGATAAACGAATTTTCATATCTCAATCTGAAATTGACACCATACTACCAAAGTTTGGAATACAACTACATCAAGGAAAAGGATTAGATATACCACACTATAAAGTTCATAAAATATGGTTATTTACCATAAATAAAAATCGAAATCGCTGTTTCTCTTAACAAGTCCTCTCCCGATCAATTTCCGTTGATAAAACCCATCTGTGAAGCACTCCTTGGGACGTAGCGCATATATATATAGATACATAGATACACGTATGTGCGGGGTACCATACAATGTGTTGAGAATTGCAAGCTATATTCATTTAAGTGATAAATGGAGGAAGATATTACCGCTGTAAACTTGAGATAGAACATTGAACAATACATTGTTGGTTTATGGTTTTAAAGTTTAAATGAAGATTATTTTGCTATTAGTAACAGTTTTAATTTACAAAGAGTGTGTTTGCTTGAAAATTTTTTTTAACAAAATGTAAAATCTAACCATCTAAACTTCATTTTCACCAAGTAAAATACTGTCTTGACATTAGGTTAACTTAACTGTTTAAAGTTACGAATCCATGATGCCAAAAATCTTTTATTATTTTCAGATTATCTGTTGTAAATTAACTCGGTAAAACTTCTTAAATATAATCAACATTTGATATCTACACGAAGCAACTATTTTTGGGAGCCACCGCCAAAATGTTTACATTCATTCCCAATGCAGGAATCGTACTGCACAAAGGCACACATCTACTGCATACTACGCAAATAAAAGCACAGTAAATCAAAGTAAATTCTCAAAAACTTGTTAAAAACTCTACATTTGAAAGCTAAGTAAGTTTTCTTCACATTGTAACAACGACATTACTATGGGTTTGCTCGCTATAAAATACTTGCGTTCCATCAGTCGTATGGGCTCCGTCCCATGGGGGAATCACATGAAGTGATTAAATTGAACTGCGAAGTGCAGCTGGCATATGAACATTGTGGAGAAATGAGAAAGTTAAAGACTATGTAACAGTAATTTCTGCCTTTTAGTTATGTTTGTAATTCTTAGGCTGTTGGTAATATTACAGGTATAATAATATTTCAATTCAATTATCTGCAATAGATGAATAATTGAATACTAGCTATAAAAAAAAAGCTCCGAGAACCCCGGAGCAGATCTGCTCTAAAGCATACCAAAGGTTAAACCATCCCATTCACAAAAAAAAATCATTCGACAATTAAAAATAATAAAATTGTGTGTCCTTCGTAAAAACAATAGTAGGTACAAACGAATCAGGCGACACGATTAAAACTGTACAATGTACATCATTATGTATGTTTGTTCATTAATCAGTGAGTATTGACAATCAGCACATTGAATCTGTATCAATGAAGTAAATATACGATTCATACAATATGTATACATATAAAATGGTATCGATGTATGCAAGCGCAGTGGTAATTTGTCGGTATTATTTATAACATTATGCTTGCTATACCTGAGGGAGGAAACCAACATTAACTTAGTCCCATGTAATAGAGGGCGAGCCTACTGCGATATACTGGGCACGTTACCAAATTATTACTATTGAGAATATTCTAATATCATCAAGCCTGTTAAACCAAAAGACTCACACTTCGACATAACAATTTTAATCCCATGTAATTGCTAACCTATTGGCATACACCGGATTGGTAACCAAACTCCGAGCTACTAAAAAAAAATATTATAATACCAATTAGACTCGAAAGCATTTTGTTCCACTCGGGTATTAAACTGGAGACTTCGTGATCAGCAGTCAAAATAGACTAGAAACAGTAGGGAGAATGTTCAAAATAATACAATGTCCCATAGCATTAGTCTGACCGGGAATCGATTATAATCGGTAGTAGCATACTCTACCGAACAGACCACACATGCAATTACAATATTATATTATCCAGATACAATAGTTCCGTGTCGGAATGTTTGCTTGAAGGTTTACATTTATTTATATGCACTGCACTGCGGATGTGGAGTGAGTTGCAAATTCCTTGTATTAGTATTGTACTGTACTAGGTTGTATCCCACGATTTCGCTTGTGTGAAAAGACTTCCTGAGATAAATAGTATTTTAGGTCTGTCTGTATACAAAAAAATATCAAAATTGATTGATTGTATTGCTTAATATAGTAACAAACATCCAAACATCCATACAATTTTTACCCCTATTTTGTAACTAGTTGACCCTCCTGTCACCGCCCGAACTGTATCTTATACCGAAGCATGCAGTAGACAACCTATTTCTTCCCAAAATCTTCCCGTATGGATGACGAGAAGCCGCCCGCGCCTACGTCGGCGTGGAAACCCTCCTGGTGTAAATCCCGATCCCTCGGGATCTCCGGGATAAAAAGTAGCCTATGTGTTATTCTGGATCTTCAGCTACCTACATACCAAATTTAATTGTAATCGATTTAGTAGTATTTGCGTGAAAGAGTAACAAACATCCATACATATTCACAAAAAATTTCGCATTTATAATATTAGTTGGATTTCTGGATAAATAAAACCATGCTAAATTACATAAAAATCGATTAAGCATTTCAACCTTGAAAGCATAACGGATAGACAGACAGATTTTCGCATTTGTGATATTAGTATAGAAGCATGAATATATTAAGATTCTCCGCAGCTAGAGTAGTTCGTTTGTGTTTCTAAGATTGGATGATGTACATTACGTGGTAGCTTCTGAAAGATTGCCTTTGAGATGCATTGTTGTAGTACACCAAGAGAAATGGAGAAGGAATTTGCTTTGAAGATAGATTGTTTTGGGTTTTACAGCGGCTTGTAACAGAATATATTATTCAAGTTTCTGAAGTTAAGTAAATACAGCAATTAAATATGTAATTGTCAACCTTTCTACGTTAGAAATATCTGTATACGTGTGTAAATGTATAAATAAGTATTACAGAAATTGTTACATTTTCATGTTTGATAATACTTAATTATTATTTGGCGCTAAAACTTGTGATTTTTTTATATTTCTTTATCTCATGTGTTATTTTTGGCTACATAAATAATTTATTTATTTCTTTCTAAATATGAAATTGGGGACTAAATACGTTGGTGAAATTATTAATATAAGATTTTTTTGGCGTTACTGTCTATCTTAAGTAAACAAATAAAATGGATATTTATAAATGGAATAAAGAAACAGCTGTGCATCGCAGTCGTTTTCTTATCCAACAGTGCAGTGTACAGAGTTCGATTTCCGGCCGAGACTCGAGAGTATCTACTTCGTGCAAAATTCCGTCTCGCCAGGAAATTAGGTTCAACAAATCAAGATCTATGCTATAATCTTTTTATTAATATAAATATACAATTTAGGGTTGATGACCTCTTTGTTTGTATAATATGGATAACGTGAAAAAGCATTTGAGGTTTTGGCAAGAGTTTGACTAATAAAATTATTTTAAAAATTGTACTTGCGGAATATGACAATTACGGCTAGCTTTATTTATGACGACCTATTTCAGTCCTCTAACGGACGCCGTAGCATCAATTTTCAAACTCTCGATACTCGATAGAACCGACTGTAGCAAATCGATCTACTGATTTGTCTTTAATACACACCGTATTACTAGTTATCAATAACTTACAGAGTTAAGTCTTTTCACTTCTGGGCATTGACCAACATATTAAACGGTAAAATACTTTTAAAAATATTCAACATATGCAAACTTTGCACAAAAAGTAAGACCTTTGTTTCACTACAGGTATGACGTCACAAAACCAACATGGCGGCTGCAAAGCGCGGGAACGGCCATTATACACATTGTTTATGCACAATGAGTGTGTTCTTTCTTCCCAAATTGTTTTATATTAAGGAAACTGAGCTCTCTTAAGATGATATAGCGTGTTTATTTTATTGTGCTGTTATTTATGTTATTACCTCTGTAATTTAACGGTGAAATATTGTGAAGAAACTTTGTTATAGAATGTTTGTGAGTTCCTTAAAGAATGTTTGAAGTGAAGAAGAGGAAAAGTTACTTACAGTCTATCTGTTGAAGTAAAAAAAGCAGATCCGTATTACTCAAATTAAAATATTTTAAGCTAATGATAGAAATTGATTAAATTACCGCTTATGGCATAAGCAACTATGAAAAAAAGTTGGGAAATATTCCATGATCCTGCTGCCAAATCAATAATAGTATTATAGGAATTAAAGTATGATTAACGGTTCAGCTCTGCTATTCTTCATTTCGGTTTACAGGCAACCTGGGAAACCTGAATCCAGCAATGAGGCCGAAATGAAATATCAAAAAAAAAGGAATCATACACCCTAGAAAACCTAAAAACGTACAGATTGCGATAAAAAAATTAAAAAAAAACCTAAATTTCAAACGTACACAAAAAACAGCAGCATTTAAATTAATATGCTATCTAACTGGCCATTTATTTCTATCCGTGATTACAATAAAGACAGCATTCACTTCCATTCTTGCACAAACCGGTTCATTACAGATTCCGTGTGTCGTCGCATGAATGTGCCTCCGCCCTGAATAATGCATCGCTGTGTTATGAGAACTCCAATCTGTGAATCTGTTGCAGTCACAGCTTGGGACTGTGTAGTGAGGAACTATGAATAGCTTTTGTAGGTGCTAGCTGTATCTAGCTTCTGTATTTTGAAAGATTTCCTGAGGTTTTGGAATTTATTTATTTATTGTAGTAGGCAAAACTGCGGGCTTATCACGTCCCTCAGTTGACAGCTAGTGTACGTCAAATCTATGGTCACTATTCAGTACATTGTTGCTTTGACGTAACGTATTAATCACTATCATCTAAGGAAGAAAACAATGGACAGCACAGTGGCTTTCAAATGGTTGTCAACTGAGATAGCCTAACAGATCCTAATACAAGAAAATATATAGTGAAACATTTTACATAAAAAGTATTTTCGTATTTTGAGGTATTTAATCCGTGTTATGAAACGCTAAACGTTGCTAAAACTAACTTTTAAAGAAAATGTCTTTAACATTGTTTTTAAAGTTCGTTTTTTTAGATCTAAAGATAGCTTCCCGCCAATATGGTTTTATCATATTAGTTAACATATCAGTACAGACATAAACTTTAATATATGACAATTTTCAGTCCTAGAATGAGTATTTTGTTTTGGAAATCTTTATATACATACTAACTGACCCGGCAAACGTTGTTTTGCCATAAAAATTAAATAAAAAAACATTGTCCAGCGGACAAAATTGTAAATTTAAACCATTCTCAGATCCCCTTGAACACACACAAAAAATTTCATCAAAATCGGTCCAGTCGTTTAAGAGAAGTTCAGTGACATACACACCTGAGGCAGAAGTAATAGGCAACATCTATGCCGCATGCTACATGCGTACTTTTACTATAGTGAAAATAAACCACACCCAGTACGATTGACAAAATAAACTAACCAAACGGTGAAAGTAAACGTTTGTTCGTAGCTATGTTTGCTGTCTACGCCGTTCAATTATATTGAAAGCCTCCGTGGGGACGCGCGTTCAGTGCCGACACTGAAACGTGGTAAAAACATTGACAAACTAATAATATAGTTGAATTATTAGTCACTAGCAGCCCATCAATTTGGAAATAACTTTTTCTTTTGGTGAAAACTGCATGCAAATACGGTCCGTATATTGAGCCAGTTTTGCTCACCGGGCGTAAGCGATTTCTAGGTTAAGCAATGGTTGGCGCGGTCATTTCATAGATGGGTGACCGCGTAGTAGTGTTTGAACTGAGCGTCTCCGTTCCTCGGAGGGCATGTAAAAAGTCTGTCCCGATTGTTGTCAATTAAATAACAGTCGTTACGCCAAATAAAAATACTTTACGGGCGGCTTGAACAACTTTGACGTTAGGTTGACCATTAACCATACGATAGATAGATAGTGTACCGCGTTATAGGTCAAATTCTTATAATTAATAGGCTTTTCCTGAATCTTACGTACTTGTGTCCCCGACTTGAAGAGTTAAAATTGGCTAGAAAACTCCTTTAGTTTAAAAACACTTAGAAAAATTATATTGACTATATGTTTGCAGGCTGGTATGTTACTGAATTGTATGTTGTTTTAAAACCTGTAATAAATAATAAATAGTACGATTCAATAAATACATTTAAATTTATCTGTTGTTTCGACTGAGTACACTTGGTTTCATTGTAGTGTCAAGATACGCTCTTGTTAGCATAACCATTCATTGGAACATTTCATTTTAATATCATTGCTTATTAAAATTGATCTATTGTATTGATATTAATGAATACATAAATTTAATATTGTAATGCAATGGCCTAACCCCTCCCCCTTGTTTGAGAGGAGAGCCTTGCCCTGCAATGGGACAGTAATGGGTTAAAAAAAAATGCAACGGATCTTAAACATGATTGAAAATTAAAGCTCAGAATATCTTATATGTTTACCCGACATTACGACCGAATTGCATCACTAAATTGTTGATGGACTCACATTGTTAAGGACGAAACGAGTAAATTTACGGTTTCAATAGGCGTGATATTATGTATGAAAAAATATTGCTAGTTTTTACCACAACAGATATAACAATATACAGATACAACAGCAGATATACATAGCAATCAGGTACATTTATTGTCTTATACTGTAATTTTATCTATTAGGCCATATTTTTCGGGTTATAAACCTTACCTTAGACTATTTTGTTATTTTTAGTTATACTGACTTCCAAAACTGTTAATTAAATAAAAGTTCCCTATAACATAAATATTTCACATCAAACGACATTCGTATATTAACATATATTTTTTACGCACAACATCAGACCCAATAGCTCTTATTATTTCACTTCGAAAAAATGTTTACTATTCATTTGACAGCCATTAAATTGGCGGTCCTAAGATTTTTCTACGATTACTAAATATTTGGTTGAACTAATAAAAAGGCTAATTAGACCTTTTTCCAAGGTAAATATTTTACAATGGCAACATTGAAAGCTAGCCATGCGTTCCAGTCGTTACGCACAAAGCTGACTGAGGAGAAGTAAAAAGGTAAATACATATTAATACGGCTATTTAACGAAACATCATAACTGTATAGTCTGAATAACTTTACCTAGAACTTCTGGGTTAAAACACTTGTAAAGGTTTTGAAGTACTACGTACGTACTACGTGTGTTATGAATGTGCTAATATACTGTAGGTATAGTGTAAGTGGTAATAAATATCGGTATATTAGGTCTGGGAAAAAGTATTTTATCATTATATTACAAGTACATACAAACTATAATGCGAAAAGACTTTTTCCCCGACCTAATACCAATTTAGCTGTTTCATGTGATTTTATTCTTATTTCTTCTATTCGGGTATAATAAGTTTTAAGAAGTTTTTTTTCAATTATTTGTGTAATCAGCATTTTTTTGAACCATTACTGTCCCACTGTTGGACAGGGTCTTCTCCCAAATTAAGGGAAAGGTTAGGTCTTGAGTCCATTTTGCTGGGCAAATGGCCAACTGAAATAAAAAATCAATAAAGGCATGTAAAAATTGTCTACGTTACTTGTAAGTAGAGCAAGAGCTCTGTAATTACCGAATCGATTCTAAGAATTGTCTTACAAGATAAATTACATTCTAACTCATCTATCTCCTTTTTCTTAGAAGTTGTCACGAAAAGTGGGTGACGTTCAAACTGGGCAAATTCGTAGAGCGTTAGATATAAGTAATGAAAAAAAATTAAATCAATTGTATAGCCATAGCCTTGTCCAAAAAGAAATGTACGTATTACGTTAGTACGAGGAGAAAGTAATTTTTACGTTTCCGTACCAAAAGGGTAAAATGGAACACTTACAAACTTCGCTCTCCGTTTGTCTGTCTTCATGCCGCAACTCACGAACGATAATTACATACTCAGATGAATTTTCACAGAATATAATGTGTCTTTGTTGGCGCTATATCAACAAATCGAATAAAATAAATATTTAAGGTTTTAGTATAAAAATACTTAAAAAAAATTACGGTTTTTTAATGATCACTTACGTTGTTTGCGCGAATATTCTCTCGAGCATTCGCAAGGAAAGTTGCATTACACGTATAACTCTTCACGTGGCTTTATGTTGACTCCATAACTCATAAAGAGAGGAAATATTTTGTGTGCGTGGCGCCATAGCTCTTATGTTAATATTTGAGGGCTTGTCACGACACTCTTATTAGGGGATGACGTACCATTTTTATACGGAGGGCTGCATTTTTTCGTTTGTTTTTTGCGGGCTTGCTGTTGTTTGTAAATTTTGGTTTTAACTTTCGTATTCGTGCTGTTTGATAGACTTTTACGTTGAGCTTTTGGTTGATGTTTTGTTATATTGTTCTATTTAACTATGAATTAATAACGTTGAAAAATAGTTATAAGGCCACTTAAAATACTTATTCTTTATTCATTACTGATATATTTTGAACCCGTATCATATGTCTAGCTCTTAGCATTTATTCCATCAAATTGATGTTTTTTTAATTTACTTGTATTAAATAAAATAAAGCAGATTTCACAAGAATAAATAAAAATATCTTACTTATTAGTTTATTTATGTACTAGAACGTATATAGTTTTCCACTACATGTGTTTTAAAAATATATCGTGCATTGCTCACACGACTACCAAACATACTTAAACTTAGACATAAAATTAGCATAACAGACAAATAAAACGACTTAAAACTGCAATATCACGAATATAAATCCATTTTATTTCATACGACAACGGCCATTTTATATTATCTCGGTCTGGCAACATTATGTGATCCGCTTTGACAGTTGATGCATGAGTTGCCAGCAGAAAAATAAAGTTTAACACAAAACCTGGCCAAGTTTTATTAACTCTGTGGAATACGTTCGGATGACAGTTTTAAAACTGAAAAGTTTGCGTGCAATCTACTTGCAACAGAGATTAGATTACGCCCGTATTTTGTGAAAATAGATGTACATTTATTTATGCTTTCATATTTCACCAGGTAGTCATTTTAGTTTAGCGCTTCGCAATCTTTATCATTCTAACAAATAATAGCTGAAAATGTATAAATGACAAGTAAAACTATTGGGCTAAGCTAAAATCATTGTTTTCGAAATAGCGTTAATGACTTATGAGACTAAAAAGTAATGCTACCTTTTTAGAAATATATTGGTAAAAGTTCCGCTTTCGTATATAAAACACTCCTTCATCTAACCAGCTATATCTACAACATTAAATGGGGAAATACGCCCACATTTTCTTCCATTCGATAAGATTAAGCCACACAACTACTTCTCTTATTCTTCTAACAAACTTTTCTCGTACAATCAAAAGCATCAATTTCCAATAAAAGTATCAGAGCAGTAAGTTGGCAACAAATCCGCGAGTTGAACTAAGTGACTTGTACGAACTTACCGGACATTCGCCCATTGTAGCTGACCTCTCGATTGACTTCATATGAGTGAGTGAGATAGATAATTTATTTGTTATTTGGTATTTCTATTATGATAGGTATTTTAGTAGAAGATTTAACAAACAATTAAAAGGTTTACTAAAATAGTTCAAGGTTATAGACACGATGAAGTATTAAAGGTTTGCTTCTTCTTGACGGAGAATGCTGTCTACAATGGTAATCAAACCACCTGCAAAGCCAATTCACAATGAATATGTACCACATGTAAGGGTAACTGATCTCTAGCATATTTGTCTATAATACAACGCATAGAATAATATTATTATAAAGATAAACGATTGTTTCAAGTATGTACAATTTATTCGCTGCACAAAAGACTCATAACTAGTATAATATATTCTAAACATTATTACCAACATATTTCTACAAAAATAACAATATATTACACGAAACAAAGTGGCCATTTATTTATATATTTCATGTAATATCGTAAAATCTTTTGTAATCTTATTGTAGTGCACATCGCTTGCTTTAAAATCTGACGTTTATTCTTTCATAAAATAATCTGAATAATGCATGAATAATGTCGTACATTTTTCAATAATTTAAGTACAAAGTGGGTACTTATATGATTACTTTGATATCCAAAGTAATTGTTTTTGCTAGAATATTTAAACAAAATACTTATATATATATCCATTACTTTTCCAATGCTAGGCAAGGGTTTAGAGATTAATTCATCACGATCAAATGCAGGTTGGGGACTTCGCATAGCTTTAATATCTATTCTCAAGACACCTCAAGTATGCTAGTTTGCATTATATCTTCCCTCTACCGACAGAACATGTGACAAATATTATTGTGTTTAACACACACAAATTATTTCAAAAAGTTCGAGCACCTGACCACTTGTGTAGGAGGCGAGCGCTTAGACCACTCAGCTATCGCCGCTGTTTGAAAATTATTATTAAATGGCATACATCAGTTTCACGTCAGCCGGTGTAGTATGAAAAAGAGATTTTTGCTATTTTATTTATAGTGCTTTTAGAGCTTTCGTGAAAAATCACGGCAATTTAGTGGAATTTAGATAGAATGTGATATTCAAATATAATACGTTTTTTACCTAATTGAATATTATGATGTATATCGTCGTTTAGTATTATTTTAGGACTAGAATATGTATGTATTTTGATAAAAATACTACAATGGTTGATCCCGAATTTTCAACTACAACGATTTTAAATCATATGAAAATTGGTTCAGTGGCAAAGCCGCGAAAACGTAACAGACATACTAATATACCTATCTTGATGTTTTCTGGTATGACGCAGACATGCGTATTAGTGTAAAGTTCGGCCAATTAAGGTGAAATAATTAAATGTCTGCTTATTGGGATAAATCCACTTAAAGCTATCTGTAATATGTTGTTTCTGCCATGTATAGTAAATTTAACTTACGACACAACATAAATAAAAGTTTAATTTAAGTCTGGCAACAATTTGCACGCATGGACTTTGACATGGGTCAGTGTTGCCATAAATGCTTTCCAAACTCCAACAACTTTCTTGACAAGTTTAAAAGGTTTTTAAATTGTTAAGTGAATTTAGTTCAGAAGTCAATTTATCTTTAAAAATAAAGTTTTTTTTACAGATTGTAATAGAATGGATTGACAAGGTTTAAATAACTTTTTTCGGTAACTGAAAGGTAAGATAATTGTACTGATGAAATTTTGTGTTACGGGGACTTCAAAAGCAGACTACTAAAATCAGACACCTAACACCTACCAAATAAGCTTGTAACCTTATAGCCCCTGGTCAAATACTTATGAGAGCCATAGTACCTATCTTTTGTAGGTATATGTTACTGTAAAAGCCCGAACTGTGGTAAATCCTAAGATTTTCCGGTAAAACCTAAGATATACCAACTCTCAATGGTAAAAGTCCGAACGTTAATTTTTTAAATTGGTAAATCTGAGGATTTACATAATGACACGGTAAGAGTTGATAAAGATATATGATAAATAAATCGAAGACATAGGCACTTTAGCGCCGCGCCATGAATCATTCGTTTGAAGTGCTTGTCAATTAAATTTTCAAAATTATATTAAAGCGCAATAGTAAATATTTGTGAACGTAATTTGAAACAAGTTGAAAGTTTCTTGAAACTGAAACTCTTTGTATGAACAAACTTTACTTTAGGAAATTAAATACATTATCAAGATTTTAATGTAACTTCAACACTGAAAGGTTTTGTTTAAATTTTGGATCAAAATCATTGGTAAATATCAAAATGTTGAAAATTTCTGGTAAGTGCAAGGCAATAAATTCATTTTAATTATTACAACCACATGTGCCAAAACGTCAAGTTCAGTCCCAATCACAATACGATACTGATGTCACTATTTTTTTTTAAAAAGACATTTCCCGCACTAAGAATTGCTCTTGTGTCGCGGGGACTTTTACAAACATACAAACAACGGACACAAAGCACAACCAGACCCGAAACAATTATTTGTGGATCGCACAAATAATTGTTCCGTGTGGGAATCGAACCCACGACCTCCCGATGCAGTGGTATCAGCGCGGCGGCCTAAACCACTGCGCCACGGAGCAGTCAAAACTATGTCGTATTTATATACTAAAATGTGTTTTAGATTTTTCCTAAGCGTGATTTGATTGGTAACAAAATACCGTATTGTGCATATAAACTCTACTTCGAAACATCTAAACGCCAACCAATAGATTTCTTCAAATTGCTTGAGTACCGAATCATTTTTACACTATCGCAATTATTTCAACACATATTTGTCGGGTAAACAAGGCCAGTGTAACCTGTAACGTCAGAAAATTTAAGATCCGTTTCATTTGAAATAGGTGTTATATATTACTATCTATTTCTTCCGGGAGAAATGACCGCGATGTTAGTACAGAATATAACCGAAATAACGTATTTTATTGAGGTTTTGATATAAAACTGTCACAAGTACAGATACCGTGGACGATTCAGCCGGGAATTTATAAATGTTTATAGCCTTCCTAACGTCTCGTGTTTCTGGTGCTAGGGTTGGTACATAACCGACATGATAGTACTAGAGCTGATTTAATATTGCAGTTGTAGGGAAATTATTACAATTAAGGTAGTTTTGAAGTATTCAGAATAAACTATAAAAGATGAGGTCGGTTTGTCTTATAGTTATTTGTTTTGTGAGTGTTTTTTTATTTGTTTTATTGATTGTTTGTGGGCTTGCAATATTCCAGTAGTTAGGCAGTGTACTGGACTCAAGGCCTGATTCCTCCCTCGTTTGGGAGACCCTAGCCAGCAGCTGGAACAGTCACGGGTTAGAAAATGTAGATAAAACACCAAAAAATAAATTTACATAAGTTATTTACCGAAATATAATTTTATGAAAACACAGTTGTGTTATCTGCCGAAAAGTTAACGTTATTTTAGTTACAACAAAATATACAAACTACTCCCACTATTTACGTAAACTAGTAACATCACCACAATATACGTACAATCGTAAAATATTATCAAAAAACATAACAAACAAACGTCACTAACATAAACTAACATGTAACTGCCAGCCCTACAACACAACAGCATCGTATATCGTTAACATACAATACAATATGCACTTTATGACCACATATTAAGGTCGCAATTGCTCTGTAAGTGTGTTAGGTGAAAAATGACTTAGGCTGTATACACATTGGCGCGAAGCGTTAAGTTTTACACCTAGAACGCGAGAAGACGCGCGTATTGATCACATTGCTGGACTGGCATGATCTTCTACAACTATTGACCATTGAAACATCTTGTATGAAAAAATAATCAGCGCTTTTAGCATGTTTTGTTAGTTCTATAATCTTCAAGCAATTTTGTAACTCAGGCCCTTGGTACTCTATCATACCAAGTGCAGAACATTGAGCTACAGTTCAGAGACTCAATTCTAGGTTAGTAAAAAATTATCTAAATAATTATAAAATCAACCAGCAATTAGGTGGACTCAAGGCCTAACCCCTCTTTCATAACGGGAGGAGACCCTTGCCTAGCAGCGGGACATTAATAGGCAAATTCATTTAATGGTAAAATGGAGTTGTATATGCTACAAGTGAAATGTATATGGTGCGTCGCGAAATTTGCCTCCACGTCAGTGTGTACTAAGCCTAATTCTCGCGACATCAGATAGATCGAGGGTTGTCAAGAGACATGTTTATCTTTACGACTGTTCAGGAATATTGACATTGACCCAGTTGGGTGTAAGTAAGGGTTTAACTGGAAGGGGTGGAAAAATGAGGGGCTGACTTAAATTGATGACGCTCCTTACACAAGTATGATTCATTTCGACCTTCTTTCAAACTGACGACATTTGTTAGAGGAGATTGGAAGCAAGTGTCATAGTATCTGTATGAAAAATACATGAAATTTTTAAAAAATTTTTAAAATCTTCTTTTATTCATTGTATTTCAACCAGTTTTCATTACATGAACCATTTACTTAGCTAATTCAATACACTAATATGATGTTGAATGGCACATCACTATTTGCAGTTAGTAAATATAAGAAGATTTCATTGCAAGTAAGATTCAGAATATGCTTAAACACTAACGAAACGAAAAATATAAACTTATTAGGTAGGTACTCACCTAATCTTAAATTTTTAGTAAAGAACACTTGGTATACGGTGGCACTCGTTGTCTTCCTATAACGTAACCTGAAACAAACATACATACAAATTAATATAACTATTAATTAGACTTCATAGAGCTGCAATTGAAGGTGTCTACTATAAACATTTTTCAGCTTTAATTAACAGTTTAATAGCTCCTAGTCTCCTAAAAGTACTCTTCTGGCACGGTTTTTAATCGTTAACTAATTATAATGTTGTTTTGGCTCAAATTCGTCTAACAACACGAAGATTCTGTTCAATAATTCTGTTAATTAAAGAGAAGAACTTTACCAGCACTCCCTGGTTTCATGTACGACACCTGAGAGATTGTGTTGACCTTTCAGCAAAGAGTTGCCAAGTTCAAAACATGATTACTTAAACCATACAGTGATAGCCGAGTGGTATAAGATGGTACCTCCCACGCAAGTGGATGCAGATTCGAACCCGAGTCTACACACCAATGACCTTTCGAAGTTATGTGTCTATTATAAATAATGATCACTTGTTCCAACGGTGAAGGAAAACATAGGGACGCAAGCTTGCATGCTTGAGAGTTCTTTAGAACAGTTCGTGAAGATATGCAAAGTCCCAAATCCGCGACTTGCCAGCGTGGTGGACTCAAGACCTAATCCTCCCCCCCCCCTCAATACTGCAGGAGACCCTTGCCCAGCAGTGGAACATTTATTAGTACAACATAATTGATTAAACCATACGCTTTCAAGCCATGGCGAACATTAGCTACTACATAGAAACAACAACACATTTCATGAGTGACCTTTGCGTGACATCACAGTAGGCTTTTATTCATCACCGCCTTGATTACATCGCTGCCTACATTAGCACCCGGTGATTTAGCACCCCGTGATAGATGGGTGCAAAGATGGGGTGTAACTGGGTGCAAGGATGGGGTGTAACCGGGTGATGACTCGTTAAGATCATTCTTAATGGTATTGGATTAATAAAACATTAGGTTCTAATGAATTGCGTTTGAAAGGTTAAGTGAATGTTCTTGGGTTATATTAATTGGATACGGGTTTTGTTAATTGCGGAATCTTTTGATATTGTTGTCGTTTATTCATATAGAATCAATATGAGTAGCAGTAGGAGGTCTTATTTCATGCTACATGTGTTTGACTGTTTTTTTCTCAGAACTTAGCCGTATGTATGATTTATGATAATATATTCAACACTTGTGAAAACGGTGAAGTGGTTTCAAGCACTTCAGATTTGTAAGTCTTTGGCAAAACAAATGTAATGTAAAAAAAATGAACGAAAAACATAAGATGCCATGTTTTCTACAAGTATATTTAATTAGGCGCCGATTGTTTAACTAACAGATTAAAGCTTTAAACGATGAAAAAAGACGTTTTTGACATATTCCCAGTATATTATATCTATAAAAACATTCTTCAAAAGAAACATCCTACCCGAGTGCTCGCTACCATTTCTGCCCACTTTCCTTCCCATCTTAAATCTCAAAAGTACACGTGACTCCCACATATTATTTCAACACTATAAAGGGTACAAGCGCAGTAATAACACGCCGCGTCTCTTCAATATTGACTTGGGACGGAGCAGAAGAATCAATGTTTTCTTTTCATTTACTTATCATGTCGACAGTTCGCTAGTACTATACGATGGATTTTCAATAAAATATTCTGTATTATAAACTGATAGCCCCATAATGTCAAAATTTGATAAACTATAGTTATTTTCCGTTGTATTGTATGATATGTAAGTTCCTGATAAAAGGTTTAGTTCTAAAATTTCCCATTTGACTGGTAGACTCAAAGTTCAGTCCTCTTTCATTTAAAAAGTAAACGTTAAGTTAAACTTTTTTATAGTTTCGTGGCAAATTGACATTAAACATTAAAAAAGATAAAGTCTAAGTCTAGTCTAGTTTCAAAGTCTAGCTTATTGGTAGTGGGCTTGCTTTAGTTATGCATTCAAATATGAGTTCAAAATTATTTTTTTCAGGTTAATATGAATTTTTAACGCAGTAACCAGTTAGTAGGCCTTACCCCTCCCTCATTACGGGAAGAGACCCTTGCCCAGAAGTGCGACATTAATGGGTCAAATTTGTTTATTAGTAGTAGACTGGCCAGGAGTTTCTTGCCAGCTCTTCTCATTGGCCCTACCTTCTGAACTGGCGGTAAATTCATTCTCTGTATCATTGACTAGCGTAAGTGCCAGCATTTGACCTAAATGAATAAAAGATTTGATTTTCAGTAAAAATTATAATTTGAATCAGATAATCAATGATTACATACGATACTAGTACCTATACAATTCTTTCTACTACTTACAGAGCACTTGTAGCAAGCATTACCTACTGATCGCAGTTCATACAGAAATGACAGGTTACTTTATAGGTAATAGATAGCTATAGCAAGTTAGGTATATTAATGGTCGCACCCGGCACTGCTCGCGCACGCACACCGATCCCTATCGTAACCTTGACTTTGAGGACCGTTTGAACTGGGCAAGTAACTTGCCGTATTTACTGGCTTATGAGTTGATAGTTTTACTTGTGGTATAAATTTGATGCTATTCATATTGTTCTGACTTATTTTTCCAAGATGGGGACTTAATTTCCCAAGATGATCCTAGTCTAGGTGGTGGTTTAAAACATAAAACCTTATTAACTACTAGTCATAAAGTCCCACTACCAGACTCCTTGTCCTCTCCTGTTAAAATGATAAGAATAAGTTCTTAATTCCATTGAGTTGGCTCGGTTTAAGATGATAATAATAAATATAATTTAATGTAATAGCCCTTTTAAACTTCACTTCACAATAAAAATAAAAAACAAAGAAAGTTAAAATAACACATTATTATAAATTCTTAGCTCTATAAATTTGTTACTCTTTTATCTGTCAAATTATTTACTATGTGCGTAAAGCCTCAAGTGAATAGTAAATAAAATATATTTTGCAATAAAAATACCAATTTTATCTTTTAAAATACTTACAAATAATTTTAAAGATACATCAATATAGAAACCTAGATGAAAAGAGCTCAGAAATAAATTGAACACTAACACTAAAACCTCGATATTATGAAAATATCTTGTCTTGAAAATTTCCATCACATCAAAGAGTATATTATTAAAAGTGGCTCAAGCAAATATCGTTGAACCGTAAAATAAATATTTAAACAACGGGCCGAGGTAATAAGAACATGAAAGAAAAATGTTGTTGAATGTACGCGTTCGTATATTGCAAACTGTTTGCTGCAAATAATGAGAGTAAAAATACTCTACCTTTGTAACATTTTACCTCTAGATTAAAAGATAATGAAAATAACAAAACAATTAATACAAGTTTTGATAAACTTTTTTTAAATTTATATAACAGCCAAAGATTTTCGAAAAAATCATTAGGAAACCTTGTCAAATGTTATGTTTTTAACCTTCATTTGTTAAACTTATCACTATAATCAGTGGGATGGTAATGAATTAAGAATTTTAATAACATAGCAAATTTTCTGTTGTGTTCAATCACAAGATATTTTTCTATTTGTTTTGAAGTATGTTTCATATTCACTTTGCCGAAATTTAGACAAAAATGATGTCATAAATCTCAATTGCAACGTTGCATGCGTATAGACTGTTACATACAATAATATCGAATAAACGCCTAATGCCAGAGAGGTCTTTTTCCCAGTCACTCTCATGCATGAACCACATCTTATCTACATAATGTAAATGTTTTAATTACATAGCTTTGTTCATTGCCTTATTAATTCTAAGGAACATGAAGGTCGACGTTAACGATCCGATATAACTGACTATCACTTATTCTAATAAGAGCCTGTTCCATTGTATTAGCTTCCACGAAACTAAAGGTCTGTATTCTAGATGAAAAATGTCATGTTGAATAATTATTTAAGAAGTAGTTCATTGTCTCATTACATTATACATAACTAAATACATAATAGTATTCTTATTACTTTTGAGAAGACATTTAATTTTTTCATCTAGAAAAATTTTACAGCTCTCCTTATGTTGATTTCGACATATTTCATCGTAACTCATTTGACACATTGTAAGGTCAGTGTTATGGATAATGGTGACAATAGATTTTGCGTATAATATGCGACAAACAGTTTGCCTAACGCAAAACAAACCCTTACACTTTGACGTTCAGTCTCAGGTGGCATTTGTTTATCCTGCTTCTTAAATTATCCATAAAAAAGAATGTCCCGGTTGATTTTTGAGTTGGCCAAATATTTGAACACTTAATCATGTTTAAGTAGGCGGCGGATTACTTGGAGGACATTGTGAATTATGCGTGGAATAATTTATTGTAATCCCTTGGGAAGCGGTTAGAGCTCTCATGTTTGAGTATTTCAGCAGATTTCGCCCACAATTCCTTATACTTGCTTTGTTACTTACGTCTTACAGTTGTTTAAGGGGTTTGGGTGATAATTCTCGACATTATGATGGTAATTTGACAAAGTTAGGGTAGTAAAAAACTTGAATTTTAGTCCAAGTAATGTCTGCTAACTTATGTGAAGTAACGTGCGTGTATCACATATAAAGCCACGCTTATAGTCGTATTTTTATTAAAATTAAGTTTATAAGGAAGACGTTTTATAGCTTCGTTTTTGGGCTAGATAGACTCGATTTTAAAGAATTTGGTTAATGCTTCTGTTCGTAATTTCTTTCCCACTTTTTGGTGTGACGAAATTATTTTTTACCCCTATGGAGCAAATAGCAATCATTATTCGCAGCTAGCAATTTAATTGATTGAATTTATCATCATTATAATTTTGATTCAAGAGTACCCACATCACCCAGCACAGTTTAGTTACTCAACCGATCTAAACGAGGCACAAATAGCCCCTCTCTATATACTTAGTTCCACTGCATATTGATTTCTATGGTCCGTTCAGTGCGTGGTCATTGCTGTTAGACTACAAATAATGAATTATTCATGCTAATGGGCCTCGTATTTTTTATTTAGGGGCCCATATATGTGGCTCTTTCAGCTAGAGGTAATTGCATTACCTATTAAGTGGTGGGGTCGATTTCTAGGTCAGTAATGGACGTGAATAGAGGGTGATTCTTAATGGTTTTAATGTTGCGAGGTTGTCTTGACAACAAAGCAAGTCGTCAATGCGGATTTGTCGGTAGTGATGCAGATCGTAATACACTTGATTAGCCTAATTAGTAGTCATGATTACGGGGGCTAATTGGCCGTTGCGGGTTCCATATTGAGGTATTACAGTTGTAGTAATAAGTCTATGTTGGCATCAGAAAAAAATATTGTTGAAACAGTCAACGACATTGTAAGCTTTATAAGGAGGAAAAGTACGATTTTGCACTAACGTAGTATTTAGTACTTGCATTGTTCAGGTTATAATTCTACAACCCATAACTTTTTTAAGAATAAAATCACACAATGAAGTCTGTTATTTATACCTAACGTCACACAATAAAAAATGTATTATCATTCATGATCGGTTTTACTTAACTGGTCGTGATTAGCCTATAGTTCTCAAATACCTACAGAAGCTAGGTTATATGATAGAAGTTTCTTTCAAACCTAGCAACTAACTCATTATTCAGTTAGATCGATACGACTAATGCTCTGAACCCATTGACTCGCCTTCAACCTATCATTACTGTATAATGTTCCAGTTTTTTTCCACTAAAATGGGGTAAAATTACAGGTGTGTGTGACATTTGCTTTGTCATTGACGTGAACTGAAGGGGAATTGTAAATTTGAAGCGGCATGTCAAGGTAGCACATTAGAGAAATGGAAAAATAATAGAGACTTCGTAATGCTCCGTTCATTACCACAAACACAAAAGTACTCATGGTATAGACCAACCAACTTCCAAAGTGTAAAGACAAACTGATCATAATTTTGTTATTTCACGAAAAATTTGTTCTTCATACACAATTCCCTTCTGCAACGCTCATAAGCGGTTGACAAACCTAAAAGTCGGCTGACTTTTGTAACGAAATCGTTTTGGTTCCTTCTTACATAGAGCTGCGAACTTCAAGATGTCATTTCAATAAATCGTTTATTGCTTGTGGACTTGCTTCGTATATGGGCGAAGGGTTTCCGTTAACTGCCGATCAAGATAAGATACAACACATTAGAATCTACTGTAATACGCAATATTTATACCTTCACATAGTGACTGAAGTATATCCAGCTCCAAATATTCTATTCTACATAACTTCAACTACGTAGAAGTTAATAACATTCCGAGTACCATCAAGGAAGGTCCATAAGGTGTCCGAAAGGACTTCAAAACATTTCGCAAATCTAAACGATTTGCCTTCAAGACGTAAATCATCAGTACAACGGCAACCTTTTCGGACAGTCTTTGTTACAACACACAGTAGAAAATGAACCTTATTTTTGTTGCAATATGGTTTAATATTCTATGGAGGAATAAAAGCAGGTGGGAAAAACATTTTGTAATTGGCATATTTTCATAAAAGCGAGTGCTTTTGAACCATTCGAGTTATTATACCATTCAATTTAATATAAATCTTATAATAATGTCTGTCCATTACGTTTCTCTTTTTCCGGGTTTATAAAGATATATTATTATTAGTTATTTGGGAATGGCTGGTGTTATGCGGTTTTCTTACATTGTGGTTTATTTGGTGATATACTTCTTTGGTTTATGGTTGTGTTACAGTTATTTATGTGTAGACGTTAGAAGCGTTTTGTATTATTCGATTTTCATGATTAAATATTTGGTTTTATAACTTGTTTATTCAAAAGGACCGGAAGCGGTGCAAAGACATCCCGAAGACGTTCTTATTTAAATTATAGAATTTTTAAGGATTTTTTTCTAACAGTTAGTTTTAAGGTATAAGAGCCCTCCGCTACACCACCGCTACGTCGCAGCTATGTCACCGCTACGGCGCTGCTACGCTATAGTATCGGCTACGCTACGCCACCGTAGCAACGCCTACGCTACGCCGCCGTAGCAACGCCTACGCTACGCCGTAGTAACGCCTACGCTACGCGGCTACTAGTCTTTGCTACACCAAGACTACTCTGCCGTTACGATTGTGTTATGCCTCTGCAATGTTTATATTCAAAGCCTTTTATGCTTTGGTCACGGAGGTTAAGATTTTCACAGCACCTCATCCACTCCTAGACTTTAAAGACTTTGCTTCTAACCTTGGTTGTCCCATAATAATTTAAAGCAATACCAAAGGATTTTCTCAAAGTTATTCTAATGTTTCCTTAAATATATTTATGTCGGAATTCCGGACGCGTACCCTGATTTCTTCTACATTATCTTTTTTTATTCAAACACGAAGGGTAAAGGCGTATTTGATAGCAAAAACTGGGTATTCTTTACAAACACTACTGTGGTGGAATGTAGATTATTTTATGAATTACTAGTTGTGCCCTGTATTTTCACTCGCATTTATAATGATTACTTAATTTATTTCCTCGTGAGTCCAACTAGCTTTAACCATTATTTCAAATCCGAATTAAGATTAACGCGCTTAAACAGGCAAAGTCAATTTAACTTATATCTATACCAAGTTGATCTGGCTGATCTAGAGTTTTACTAATATATATCAAATTATTTATTCTAAGTCGACCTTTATTCAAAGATAACTGCGTTAGAACAAAATAATGCTAAGGTTTATCAAATAGACAGACTTATATAGCGTCCATTTCACCATGGAACCCAAAAATATAACGAATGGTCGTCGTCCCACCATTAATTGTGGGCACAATTAATCATGAGGTTCGCTTTCATCTAACCGGTCCGGCGCAGTCTCGCACCGTATCGGGATGAACACGTCAAATAAGATAGATCCCTGTATCGGACCGCGCTGATTAATACCACTGTTCTAATACGAGGTGAATGTTGAATGTGTTATATGTGTTCACGTGAATAACATGTTAATGATTTTTATGACTTAACAAATTTTAGATTATGACAATTTCTTTAAAGGAATGTTTAGTATCACATATTAGTCAAACATGTCTTTTTAAGTTACTGTACCTTTTAACAGGATGTAATAATAATATGTCTTCTGTTGGTGATGCAATAAATAAATAAATAAATAATGTTAATGGTCATAGAACAAAAAAATAATAACTATTCAATTACATTATGTACCTAGCCTTAGGTGCTACTTACTACGATTATAGTTTAGTATGACAAAGCAAGAGATTTTTTTGCTAAAACAGTTTTTTCCGAAAAATGTGACTTTGATGATGAGCTTGTCAAGAATGCTTTAACAGTAGCTTTTTTTAAAAAAGTTTATATTTAAAAGTCGTTTGTAAGGACAATTTAGATTAAAATAGTACCTTTTTGACACTGACAATAAAGTCCAAGTGTTTGAGCCTTCGCCTTAAGTGCAGTAATCTAGTTTCCAAAAAAAGTTTATACAACCTATTTTTATCTCTGTATCAATCTAAAATTTATTTACACATTTACTCTTCTAAATCCCACAACATCCCAACAACTAAAATACATAAACATGTACCCTTTTGAGAGATTCGTTGAAGGACAAACGACTTCTTGGAAGGATTGAAGCATTAATCACGCGAATGTAAATGAGAACCACGAGATGTATAAATCTGAGATGAAAAGACGAATTAAAATGTTTTACTATTTATGTTCATGAATTAATTTGTGAAAAATTTACGTCAGAGCTTTATGCAATCATTTAGATAGATGTTTTTTCAATATAATGATTTTAAACTTTTGCAACTTGTACACATAATAAAATATTATATTGCTACATTTTTTTATCGAGTTTCAGACTCGTTGCATTATAAAAAATATTACTAAGGGATAGATTCGGATGTTAGTTACCTAGTCGACAGTTAACTATTGTATTTAAAACATACTGCCAGTCAGTCAATTTAAATGGTTAATTTGGTGAATCAATTATAATAATGTTTTTCACGGCGATGTTAAAAATCCTGAAACAAATAGATAACATATTTTATAAAAAAATCTATAACTAATTTCTTAAAGCAATTACTGGTGATATGGCAAAACAAAATAGAGCACTTTACTTAACCCTTTATAACCGTAATTTGTTAAAAGCGTAAGTGAAATCCTTAGTAATAACTGAAAGCCTAGTCCATCAATCTAAACCAAACTTTCAAAGTCCAACTAGGAATTTCCGTTCGCTAAAGTACACTCAAAATTAAGTAATAAATCATTCCGATAGGCTATCGACAATCCCGGGATGTTGGGGACGTCACACGGGCCGCTGTGATTGGTCAATGTGATTAGTAGACCGCTGTGATTGGCTATATTATGTGATTAGGCCTAGGATTGGTATTTGTGTGTTCGGTGAAACGTTTGATGTTCGTTTGGAACGTTTGAAAATTTGGAATTAGTATGTTTGCATTTTTTATTTGGAGTTTTTGGTCAAATTGGAGTTAAAGTTTTTTGAGTCGTTGTTGGAATTAAAATTGCTTCATTTATGTTATTGATAGGAACATATACCTTTTTTATATCAATAATTGCTTGCAGCGGTCTTTTTTATCATAGATTTTGGGAGAAAGCAGTCCGAGTTTGCCGAAATGACAAGGAGTAATTGATTGGTAACTTTGTTATTTACGAAAACTAACAGGCATCTTCTTCAACATTAGTTAAATTAGGTATAACGAGTATTTATTCTGTAAATGTATTGATCGTTTTATATAAAGATGTTTCTTATTCTATTCCTGTGATACAGTTTGGATAACTAGTAATTAATTATACAGAAGAAGAAAAAGCAAGACTAAGAGAGAACGATTTATCATTTGTTACATTAAATATAGCCTTGATAATCTAGCAAAAACAATGACGATAAGTAATTACTTATTTTCACAGAAGGACAAACCAGTCATAAAACGAAAATGTAAATATTTAATTAATAATAAATTAATTAATAAAATTAAGCATCATAATTGAAATGATTTTACTTAAGTTGTATGCGTTTGTATGTTATTTTATACATCATTCCGTATTACATACATACGTAATATCACGTCTTTTTCCCATAAGGGTAGACAGTCCTCTGTCTACCCCTATGGGAAAAGCCACTTGGTACGATCGGTAGACTGAATTATCACATAAAAATGATAAGTATCTAATCATTTTTTTTTATTCATTGACTGAATTAAATTCTCTTAACGAAACATACCGTTGTATTTTTTTCCATTCATATAACTTGAATTCTCGTAATATATTTATGACTGTAACTGTATCGTATATATGTGTTTATGTGGATATTGTTTCAAAGGGTTATCGATCACCCCTCAATGGCGGATTTGTTCACAATTCAATATTGTGTGGTCGGTAATTAGGGCTACATTAATCCATGGGGTGATACACATACGGGCAGTTTTATAAGATTTGTTGGCAAACATTCTGATTATGAATCTTATTTTATTCCTGAAACCTTATATAAAGCCTGTTAAACAATTTTCATGTACTGAATTAGATTGCTATAGTGAAATTGGAATAAAAGATAGGCTGTTACAAATCATATGATTAGCATTATCATCCAATACAATTAAATACTTATCACTTTAAGATAATAGCCATAAAATATTTTTTTTATTTTGCTTCATAATATTCAATACCCTATCAACAATAATAAAGTTTTTACAAGTTTTAACATAATAAAATCGGTGTGTAAAAAATGCTGTATTTTATCGGTTTGCGGTCCACAGCGGCCGTATGTCACGAATAACTTGGTAAAAACGATCATTAGTCTTCGTCAAGCGAGTGTTTTAAACTGCTCGCCGTTTTGGAGGCTAAATGACGCATCGGTTGGTTATTGATGTACTGGTAACATGCCGCCGTGCCGTCATGCCGCCTCGGTTACCAACTGTTACGTTGCGCTCCATTGTGGTTAGTTTAATGTGTTACAACTTATTAACAGTTGTTTTAACTGATAGAAAAAAGTAGCTATGACTATTATTATTTCGCGGTTAAAGTATTGTACCACATTAGAGGTGAAGTGATAGATCGTATTGTGATCGTAGTGCACAATCTTGGTGTCTACCTTTTAACATTTCTTCTATAGAAATAAAAAGCTATGTGGCTAGAAAATTACCTTGTTGCGTATTAAATAGTAAAAGAAAATTAAAAAAATAAATGCCGTAGCCGTAGTATTATCTCAAAAATAAAATACTACTTGAGCGGGAATTAGTTACCTACCTAAACATCTATGTAGGGCCAATAAGTAATACACATAAAAGAGTTGTTAAGTATCAAGAAAGTCAGTCACTGGCCGCTTACACGGTTGTGTTAGGAAACTTGAGCGAATAACGATAAAGTGCTTTGTGCAAGTCGCTATAGTTGTGGCACATTGTAGCTATTATTATACCTTAGCCTCATATTGTCATGCTGGCTGGTTGGTAAAAAAAAGTTTGGCTTTCTTAATCTGTATGAGAGGATTTTAGTATCTTATAAGTCGGGTTTGTACTGGTATCGAACACATACATTAAAAGTATAAGTATGAAAGGAAATCAAAATTCTAGTTTTTAACTAACCGATAAGTGTACGGCGTGTATATAACAAGTGTGGGTGTTTTGAGCCTACAACAGTGTAGTATATGGTCTTTTGAACATAAAAGTCTCCGTATAGTGTTTTAAACAGAAAATAAGTGCATTTTTTTTTGCATGGACTGTTAAAATAATCACGACACTAAACAAACCACTTTGGTACTTATCAGTCGCAATATAAACTGAAAAATTTAAAATATTTCAGATATTCCAAGAACACATATTTTCTAAGTAATAAGAAAAAAGTATTATCTTATTTTTCATATTCCTACATACAAAATTACGCTCATTTGACAAAAATAACTCCGCACCGAGGCGGGGTTACGCACATAACCTGCAGAAGTGATGGCCCTCCTCGCTTGGAGATAAATAGAGCGTCATTCGTAGCAAATGACAGATATTACAATAAAATATTATAACGGCAATCAAACGTAACGGAAGTATAAATGGTGAGGGGAGATGAAAATCTTGATCTAAAGTTGTGTTTACACTTGGGAAATATGTGCCAACCAAAATAATTAAACATTTATTTTTAATAGGTGCCTTTCATGTACTTATCTTATTACGAATATATATATTTTTATTTTTATGATATTCTTAACTTAATTCTATAGCCCTATCCCCATGATGGGATGGGATACGCATAGGCGTAAGCAGAGTTGTGCAGAAATAAGTACACTTTTCCGAGTCCATAATTTTTATTTACTAGTGAACAGGCCTATTGCCATGCTATACATAAGAGGCATGGTCGAAGTCAAATCTATATCTAGTTTAATTTAAAGGTAAATAAAAGGCTTCAGTAAATATTCATTAATGCCACATACTGTCTTCATCAAAAATCATGTACCTATTGTTGCACAATTTATGCATGAAAACATAAATCAATAGTTGAAAATACCGACACAAATAATGTAGAAGAAACTATATACATACATAAGATACACCCCTCAGAAGGCAGATTGCTTCATTTTATGATCGTCTCATAAAGTTGATTTTGTGTGAAAAAACACGCAACTTAAAGCTAAAGGTTATTGATGTGGGATTCATGCATCAATTCTGAATGCTCGTAAATATATGGCTCTATGGACGGGAGGGAAAATGTATATATTTAGTGGAAGGGTTATTTTATGGATTGGTTATTGGTAAGAAACTTTAGGAAGATCCAATATATAAAATTCTCGCGTCACAGTTTTCGTTGCCATACTCCTCCGAAACGGCTTCACCAATTCTCATGAAAATTTGTGAGCATAACGAGTAGGTCTGAGAATCAGCCAACATCTATTTTTCATACACCTAAGTGACACATTTTTTTTTATATGGCAAAGCAACGTTTGCCGTGTCAGCTAGTATTGTTATATAAATGACAGTTGGAAAATGTTTTTTAAATTATTTCAATGACGTAGTTTTTTAAATATGTTGTACCGACCCTTCTTAATGTGGATAAGGTGAAAATAATGGACTATCACTTATATTGTTAGCACTTCTGCGTATCAAAAAGGGACGTTTGCAAAATGAGAGAGTTGAGTTTGAGTTGCAAATCAATAGGTTTTGGAATTGTGTGTTTTTGCGTTATTCGTATAGATTGTGCCGTGTATTGCGAGGTTTGCGATGTTTGTTAAATAAGAGAAATGTTACACTAAATGAATGTTTAATAAATGTTCTACAAAAACTTCTTAAATGTTAAAATGTTACAAAAATATGTTAAATCAACTGTTACGATGTTACTGAATGCACCCGAATCTCGCGGTCACACAAAGTGCACTGACTTAGTCTAACAGATGTTCGACAAGTATTTGACCTGATTAGGTAGACGCGTGACGCGCTCATTGCTAAGTAAGGTGTTCGGTCCTATTGCACCGAACATAGATATAAAATCTCTTTATAACGCGAGACCTTAATAGTCCATTGAAATGTTACAATTTGAGGGCCGAATATTGCATTTCTTAGAGGACGCAATTTTATTTTTGGAACATGTAGAGGGGGTCAATAGAAGCTTAACTTGAAGTTTGTGGGGTTGCCACTGTTGTCCCCCGGCCGCCATCTTGGAAAAGGGGGTGGAAACACTTTTTTCACTATATCTCGGAAACTATGCGTCTTACAATGAAACTGTAAAAGCATAATTTGTAGCAAATTATTTTGCCTACAAATATGTTTATGACTTTTTGCCCTAAATTAACAAATAAAGAAGTTATAAGCAAAGAAGTGAAATATTTCTTTACAAAATTTTCTTTCTGAATCCGGTCTACTTCGGAGCGCTGTTACTGAGTTTCTAATTAAAGAAATTGAAAAAATTATAGGGAAAAAATTTCCTCGAAAAATACTCTACAAGATTGGTCTGAGTTATTTTTTTTGTATATTTACATATCAGCTAAGCCTTTTTTCTAAACTATGTTTGAGTCGGCTTCCAGTCTCACCAGATGCAGCTGAATACCAGTGTTTTACATAGAACGACTGCCTATCTGACCTCCACAACCCAGTTACCTGGGATATAAAACGATACCCTGCGTTAAAACTGGTTGGCAGACTTTCAAGCTTCTGACTACTGTTAACTGACTGTCAAAGATCTTCGAAAATGACAGCCGCGACCCACAATTTAACGTGCCTTTCGAAACACGGAGGAACTCGATATGTGTAAGATGGTCACCCATCCACAGAACAACCTCGGCAAGCGTAGCTTAACCTAAGAGATCGATCCGCGCGGCTGTTATAAAAAAAAGTTATAGAGCAATAACGAAAATTTTTATTAAAAAAATTGCACCTTTTTGCTTATAACTTCTTTAATTGTTAATTAAGGGCAAAGAGTTGCAGAACATATTTGTAGGCAAAATAATTTGCTACAAATTATGCTTTAACAGTTTCATTGTAAGACGCATAGTTTCCGAGATATAATGAAAAAAGTGTTTCCACCCCCTTTTCCAAGATGGCGGCCGGGGGACAAGAGTGGCGACCCCACAAACTTCAAGTTAAGCTTCTTTTGACCCCCCCTACATGTTCCAATAATAAAATTGCGTCCTCTAAGAAATGTAAAATTCTTGTAACATTTCAATGGACTATAAATACAATATAATGTATACTGCAAAAAAGTTTGCTATGTTTTTGTTTCTTACAGTCATAACATACAGGCAGCTTATTTTCCACCGTACAAAACAGTCCCATAAAAAATATTTTTAACCAAGGCACACACATTTTCTTCCATAGCAAAATATTACCAAAACTTAAATACATCTTTTCTTCTCACGCATAATATTATAAACTGCTCCATACGTCTACCAGCTTCCATCAACATACAAAGTTGGTTAAGAATTTTACGATATTCCCCGCGATCGTAAACGGTGCTGTTGACACAGGGGAAATAACAGACGGACTGCAAAAGCACAGGGTTATGACATATATTAAATGAGAGGATTTATGAGTGCTGCATTTAAATTAATGCCGAATTAAAGGGTGCATATGTTACCGAAGATTTTAAAATTTTATTTGCGCCTTTTTAACGTGCAGATATGATGCTTGTTTTTGTCATGTAATGGAGATGAGTCTACTGCCATGCACCGGACACATTATCGAGCTACATTCATCTTTTAAAGATATTGTGACAGAAATGAGAAAATGCCACTTACACTTTACCTGAATTAGGATTATTATTATTATTAATTGAGCCTGAGACCTCGTAATTAGTGCTCGTCTCCACTACCGGCTAGATCACAGAGGCAGTATTTTCAGGTTGTCATAATTAAATAGACTTAATATGTCTTGTGGGTCTACATTTTTATCCGTAGTGAAGGTATACTACTGATGCGACAGTTCTACCAGGAAGGACACACAAAATCTTATTACAGTAAATGTCTTTTTCTGGGAAAATTCTGGCCGGAATTCGGGAAATTTTTTAATGGTCTGAATGTATAACTTGTACTATGTGACTATCTCTAAAAATACTGTTTTAGTGCACAATTATCAACATTAACGTTTAGTTTTTTAACTGTACCGGAGCTATTTCAAATACTTCTTGGTCTTACATCATAACCTACACGATATCGGTATTGTTTATTTAATTTAAGGAGCCGATTCACCAAAGCTTATGACTTGCTTGGAAAATATTTTTTTTTATGATGTGTTGCAAAAAGGTCAGGTGCGTAATACTCGTTACCTGCGGATCTGTTTGGCAACATGTATGGATGTGAATGAAGCAAGGGAGGTTTGCGTTCTCTGGTTCCTTACCACTCTTATGGAAGAAGGCATGATTTTATTATTTTAACAACTCACACACAGGCAAACTAAGCAAAGCTTGTACTATAGTAACCAAATGACTGATAAACACATTATATGATTTTAAATACATACTTTTATAAAATTAACTATCATTATCTTTATAAAATAAAACTGGTATAAACCTTAGATTTTCGACTAATTGGACAGAAATTACTACGGGAAATCTATTCACGCAGACGAAGTCGCGGGCAGGAGCTAGTACATTTATAAAATAAGGTTTTGTTGGAAAGGTTTGTATACCGAGACTAATGTGTTTTTGTTAATGGAGTCTCAATTATGTGATATTTTACATGTAAATGTACTGAATACTGAATATTTTATAAAGATGTAATTAAGTTAGCTATTTGTGAAATTTTGAACAACGTGAAGTTAATGTTCGGTAATGTGTTTGTTACTTGACTTAATAATTATATTTAGGAATTTAAAAGTAGCTTTAAAAGCTAAGCTATGCCAACAAGATTTTATTTTAAATTTGTACTAAAATTCAATATCACGATTCATATTTCAACTTAATGCTCATGTATCCTTATTATTTATTTACGACGTTTTTTGTTACTTTATGAAAAAAAGCTTACTTAACTATGAAATTCTGCAATTAATTCTCGCAAGTTCAAAAAGCTAAATATTTTGAAATAAACTGCATATTTCATATGTATTTCACTAAAATACGTCTAAAATTTTCCCAAAAAAGCACAGAAAGACACTGCGCGGGAAAAATGTTCGGTGTATATTTTTTTCGTCGTCGTACAAGCACTGGCACAATGAATGTAATGCCACAAAGGGCTTGAGACCGTTCGCGGCCACAATTCAAATAAAATGTTTTAAAACTCCGCATTATGTTCGAATACGGCGTTTAAAATATACTAACATTTTGTTGCTTTGCCAAAATTGCTTTTATTGTGGGGAGATACGGTTTATTTTTGAATGGTTATGTTCTTTGTTTTGTTTTTCAGAGGGTTATTCTGAAGTTAATGTTTGAGATAGCTGGTTTTGCTAGATCTGGAGTTTTGATATCTATGTTAATTATATGGGAATTTGAAATTATTTTGGACGATTTTATGATTTAGTTTAGAATATAAAGTTCTATGTCCTACTTATTAATATTATTAATAATATCATTATCATCCAGTAATTATGTTTCATGTATAATAATGAATTCTAAGTCTAAAGTGCATACGTTATTTTAAAGAACTAGTTGTTTAGCGTCGAGATAATCTTTGCTAAGGCGAAATGATTATGATCTTACGGTACTTATAACATATTGAACATATTTTTTTGCTAAATGTCGTTCATACCACACAGAATAGCAAAGCAAAGCTAGCATTAGTTGTACTTTTATCATTCGAATATAGTTGGTAATCTAGGGTCGCAAATCTCCAAAATAAAGTTATAAATACAAAGTAGAAAATAGGTAAATATTATGTTGTATTGTCTAAACTGATTGACCAGTAAGTTGTTAGTTTAGGACACAATTTCATAGAACCGTCTGTAAACATCACACGCGAAATATACTCAAAATAAAATCAAAACCTTTTGGTTTTATAACTTATTGAACTCTATAATCTCTTGAGAAACCGCTTTTATTTTCAAACTAAATTTGTAGTTTTATTATTTTTCTAATGATTAGGCATCTATGTATTTATATTCCTTAATGTGTTCAAACACAACCATAATGACAAATGAAAGCAAAACTACAGGAATGCTTAGTTTTCAGAAACATAAACTTAATTAAATGATACCATTTCAACTACCTTTTTGTAAATATTTGTTAAAGTGACTACTGGCACAAAAAATTCAAAGTTGCAATGTGAAATCTATGAAAAACTTGAATAACCAAAGCTGCAATAACCAAAATCATCGAAATATATTAAAGTTACAGACATAGACATTTTTCCAGCGTAGACCGGTCACAGACACAAATATAACACACAAAAGTCTCTACAGACCACCATAAAAGGCGATGAATCCGAGTAAATTATGATGATATGCCCCCAGACCCTTGGCTTAGGGTCCGATACGCCTGTGGTCAGCCTTATCTCACGAGGGTCCGTATTAAGTACCAAGAAAAATACACTGTTTATATGAAACGGTTAGGGCTATGTATCCAGCGTCGTAATATTCTGTAGGCGTCAGAAAATGTGGAATTTCTTCGTTTATGAAGTTATTTTTATGTTGGGATAAGAATTATGGGCAAGGGAGTAGAAATATGGATAGAAAATAGTGACGTAGCGTTCGGGTTGGCTAGACGTTGTAATGGACTGTAGCCGAGATTGTAGATAACGGTATATTGTGACATTTTTGTTGAATTTGTTGGTTATATTAAGTCTTTTATTCAGGGGCATAATTTTAGTAATATTTTGTTAACATACCTAATTAGTCCAATAAAATGTCTCGGTCTCGACATTTCGCATTTCAAATTATAAATTTTTGCCCAATAATTGGGTTATCTGTAGAGTTTTACTCTGGCCAACATTGGTACGGACAGCTCTTAAAATACTTTGAATTAGAATTTCACATATACATTCAAGAGGTGACGTTTTTATAACTAACATATAAATAAAAGACTTACCTAAAAACAACACTAGTCGCCTCACTATCTAAATGCACACCATCATTGAGTGCCCACTGCAGCAGCACCGCAGTCCTGCTCATCAGCGGACCACTCACGACCCTGGCCGGCAAGAACCTCCTCCTCATGCGCAGACTCTTCGCAAACCTTCGATACACAGACCTCTCGTCTCTAAAACTACGGTACTTTGGTCTGAAGTAGTACCCATCTACTTCTAAACCCTCATATGGTCTTTTCTCTCCGTATCTTTTGGACTTCTTCATGTGTTTGGAGCGCTCAGCCCTGGTGTGCTTTGGGAGGAAGTAGGGCAGGGTCTCGTCTCTGCAAGGTCTTTCAGTAAACGTTGTTGGTGTGAAGTTTCCTCTGATGAAGTTGTCTACTATGGAGTGCAGGACGTAGTCTCGGAGCGTCAACTCTTCGAATTGAAGGTGTACTGTAACAAGAGGAAAAAGATGATTATTATAAATCTTTGTAATTGTAGGCCTGTATCTAGTAACTTTTAAACTTTATCGTTGCATGTTTGGTATATAATAGGATATTATTTACGTATCTTACTATTATAAGGTCATATTTTGTATTCAGGTGACACAAAAGAAATTTACCTTCGAACTTGAAAAAGAAGGACTGCCTGTTATTTGTTAAATACACTATTATAATTGTAGTCTCCGTACCTTTACCGCATAGAAATTCAAAGCAATTGCCAAGTGACTAAGCATAAAACTAGCTGTATTTGGCACGGTATCAATAAGAATGCTCCATTCACCTCACAACGGAAGGTGTCTACCTAGAAACCTGCTGGCCTAAAAGTGGTATCAAGTCCAATTTCCTTAGTGTTTATATCAGGAATCGTAGCCAATATAGAAAATAGGTATTTTGGACTTATTTCCGATAGATGACAAAAAAGAAATATTGGACCTAAAATGAGAAATAGTCTGTTATAGCTGAAACCAATTTCTAGGTAACCGTAATTGTATACGATGTTTGTAGCTTATTTATTATTGTATATGGTTGTTACCATCCACCATTTGGTACAAGACAATTTTTGATTTGTTGACAATTAAATGCATATAAAACACTAGCTGACCCGTGCAACTTCGCTTGCGTCACCTAAGAGAATGGGTCAAAATTTTCCCCGTTTTTGTAACATTTTTCGTTGCTACTCCGCTCCTTATGACCGTAGCGTGATGTTACATAGCCTAAAACCTTCCTCGATAAATGGGCTATCTAACACTGAAAGAATTTTTCAAATCGAACCAGTAATTCCTGAGATTAGCGCGTTCAAACAAACAAACAAACAAACTCTTCAGCTTTATTATATTAGTATAGATAAACAATGAAATTATCGATGGTTTTTGATAACAGATATATCCTATCAGATAAATTGTATGCCAATATTATTGTGCTGTTTTCACATTGAGCGCTACAACTCAAAAGAATATAATTTAAAGCAAGTATAGAGCATTGATCAAAACTTCCGCAGGATTAGTTAAGTTTCCGTACAATACGTCTTAATAGTTATGTAACTATTAAAAGTAGGTACTTGATTGTCGATTTTAGCAAGCAATCTCTCCTCCTCAAATGCACAACATTACAAACTTAAGTTTCTCAAAGCAACAACTTGTATCTGTAAAGTTAAACAACTTAATAGTACACGAGCGCAATCTTACTCAACTTTGTAATATTTCTGAATAAAACTTGCTAACAAACTGGCAAGAATAAATGAATAAATTAACTCAGTACATATTATTTAGTTTTCAACTCTTACTATGTGAGGAACCTCATTCGTTGGGAAACTTAGTGAAAGTAATTTGCTAGACAAGTTTAAACTATGTATGAAATAAGTTAAGTTTTACTTAATGTAAAAGTATGAGAAATGGTTCAAACTTTACACCTCTGCTGTTACTATGAATGCGAATATAACTCTTTCTGTCTGTAACGCTGTAACAGGAGAACGGTAGCTTGATTCTCTATTACTATTCACTACCGATAACAGGCTAGCTATCTAGAAATTTTACACGAAAATCTGTTTAGCACTTGGGCCCGTAAGAACTATTTTGGCAGTACATTTAAAATGATACGATACTCGATAGTGCAGACTTTACAGAATTAGGCTACGGCTGCTGTGATTTTTATGAAATCCTAGCGATATTTTCAAAATTATTTATTTATCACGCCTGTAGCTGGTTTCTAAATCACATATTATGCTTTCATAACAATATGTTACTTCAGATTGAGGTGTAATTCTTCCCCCCTTTTTAGTTCTTTAAATAAAACAAAATTGGTTAGGTTTTACGTGGTAGATTAATAAGGAATATTAATGAATATTAAATGCTTATTTCGTTACAAGAGGATAACTAGCCAATCCGGAAATTGAAACCAAATCAGGTTTCATCCAGAGATTACCCGCCCACGGAGCTTTCGTATTATGTAGGATATATACGAATACCTATAATATTAATGAAATAACAATACACGGATTTATTAATACAAACATAAGCTCGAATAAATGTCAACTCTAGGGCGAGTGGGTGACTAGGAAGCTCATATCTTCATAAAATATATTTTTTCGTAATACTACTTGGATAGTCTGTGGGGCTCGAAGCAGAAAAGAAATTAGGGCTCTCTACACCTAAACTGAAAATACTAGGGTCCAGGATATTGATCAGCGTCTGGGGCAAAGCATCGTAGCTACTGTTTTTCCATGTAGTGTATGCATGTAACAATAAAGGAATTGGAAATACCGTGGTCAGAACAAAATGTGAGCTTGTCTACATAGAGTGCTGCTGTCGACGATGCACGGAAATTTCAGATTTTTTGTAATATGTACAAAAAGGTATTTAGTAGGAAGGGCGCAATGGTGAATGCAATAATTTGACCAGATAACAATTAGTAAAATAAAAGCTGACTGACTAATCCAAGCAGAGTAATTCAATTATCAACGCAATGCCAAAACCGTTAGTTATTACATAAATGTGGAAAATGAGCATTAAGACTGATTTTTAACAGTACAAGCCTTTGCAAATATTTTTTTGTCAATACAAATTTCACGCAGGCAAAATCGCGCGTACATCCTACTTTAAAATTCAAGGAATATTTCAAGATCCTATTCCCTAAGCTAAGAAAAAAAAGTACTTTCTAAATGACGTCATTCGAAACCTATTGTCCCGCACATTTTTATTCAAAGCAACGTGACGCGTACAGTGGGGTACACAAGTTTTGATGCTCAAAATATTTTGTCTTGAAACAAATCACCTATCGTAAAAACATATTTTATTGAAGCCCTCAAAGTTTTGCTCACCAGTTGGCAAACGATTAGTGGGGTTAGGAACTTTTGGAAGAAGCATTCGTAGATGGATGGCCTATATAAATTGGTCATCTCCGCGCTTTGAAGTCCAAGTTAAAAGTCGTTCCCGGATATCCAGGCTAAAAACGTCAGACGATAACCCATGAGATTTGTTTGTTTGTTTGAACGCGCTAATCTCAGGAACCACTGGTGCGAATTGAAATATTTTTTTACTGTTGTGTGTTAGTCTGTTGTTACTGTGAGGAAGGCTATAGGCTGTATAACATCACGCTACGACCAACAGGAGCAGAGTACCAGCAATAAATGTTACAAAAACGGGGTAAAATATGACCCATTCTTTGTGACGCAAGCGAAGCTGCGCGGGTCAGCTAGTATAAAATAAATGTTAAAGGCGATTCGTTGACTCGAACAACTTTGACACTAGGTTGACCTTTAACCATACGATAAATGAATAAATAACTTGCGACCTTTGTTCCCGACTGTACTTCTTTATTTATTGCCACCCTTAATTAATGCTTAACAATTTGTGAAACACTGTGGGCGGCTGAACAAAAAAATATAATTGATTAATTAAATAATTTTGCACGGTTTCTGGGAAAATAAATTGAAATTAGATTTGTTTTAGGGAAAATAAAGAAAACGGTTTTTTCGGGAATGGCGTAACATGAACCTGGATGTTGACCTTAATTTGATGATAACAGTGGCAGTGGCGCAGAGATCACTACATCTACATTTGTCGCAGGGTGTCAAAGATACGGTGCTCAACCGGATTTTTTTTTAGAAGCTAACTAGCTCATATTCTTTCGGAACGTGTTATTTGTGCGTGTAACAGCGGGCTCGAAGCTCATAATTATCTTCCGATTTATATTTTTATTATCAAAGAGGATTTGCCACTGTTGAAGAAAGTTCGTCTTACGATTTTTCAAATATTAGTATATTTGAAAAATCTTAAGACGAACTTTCTTTTAATGCAAAGCAGTTCTTAAAAAATTCAAAAAAAAATAATGCTCAAAGGAATTTGCATACACTATGTTCATTATAGTAATCTTCTAGAACATAGCAACAATAAACTCATCTTATCTATAGTAAGACAGCATCTTGATTAACGTCCGCGTAGAGTTACAAATTAATAAGGATTTGGAGAGGGAACACCTTTCATGTTGAGACGTGGGCTCTCGTGGGCGTAGTTCGTTAATTTTGGTATGTCAGAGTTTAATGCCACAAAGCAGCATAGTACTTTAATTTAAAATTTTGACTGTTTTTCATAATAATACGTTACAAAATTGCCCGGTTACTTCAGTGAGGTCATGAACCCAAGACCTAGCTCGATTCTCCATCGCTATCGACTATCGATAACGAAAATTTTCTTTGACAATTTGAACTGCACCTCTAGCGGACGCCGTGGGAACCTTTTTTGCAGTACATTATAAATGTCAAAATCTCGTACCGATTGTTAAAGTCGCGCTACAGGCCCAGTCGAGCTATCTGCATCGTGGGCAAAATGGTTAAGTCGCTTATATCATCACTTTCACCGCGCGTCGTGAGTTCAGTTTCCACGTGACCGACAAATATGTAATTTTCTTAATATTACCTTGTGCCCGTTTTACAAAAGTTCTCTAAATTAGATAAATGTTTACAGTCCGGAAATACTTTTTAAAAATCATATTTTTTACCTCTAAAAGAGCTAACCGTTGTACAAACATACGCTTACTAAATTTCAATTATCTGGTATACCACATAAAATAATTACGGCTTTCGGTACTCTCCCATGGGAAAACAAGGCATAAAATTACACATTCAATAATTATCTTCAAACAATACATGGTACAACTAACCCCTAAAACCCGAGTAAACCCTGTAACCCAAAGTGGTACATCGAAGGTCCAGTTTCACAAGAAAAGGTATTAATTAATTAAAACCGTTTCCCAACTTAATTAATTTAATTTAGTTCATCGTTTTTGTACACCCTGTATATTTCCGAGTAATTAAGTTTCCGGTTATTCCCCAATCAGTGAACAGGATATCATTGAAAGTTGTTAAAATTTAAGAAGATTGTTGTGACATTTATGGTTTACTTCAAATAATTTGGTACTTGTTAAATAACTTAGGCATTTTCTTTGAAGCTTACTGCATTTAGTAGTATCTGATGTCATAAAACATTCCTATGTTACAAATGTCTTTTTTGGTTTACGATTTAAATACAAACAATATTTTGTTGCACTTTGCCATATTTCGCCCAAAGCTGCAATGGTAACAATTTCTAAAATGTATTATTCATTTTATACCTCCCAAAGTATCCTCGTTTTTATTATTTTAGAAAGAAATTTAGCATCTAGTCATCTAGAAAAGGTATCATCCAAGGGAGGCCTTTGCTCAGCAGTGGGACACAGAAACAGACTAAATAATAATAAAAAATGCATCAAATTGTAACAGGATTCTGGTAGGTATAAAAATGCACCACAATCTTGTACCCTCTCATATCTAGTAACCAATATTAAACTGACGTTTTACAATATTTAGAAGCATATTTACCAACGGTGAAGTTTATTGAAATTTCAATTTCCTCCCCGAGTTTATATTGTACGTGAAATTGTCAGCAAGTGTCAAACAGTGACGGGACATCGGATAATTGAGTTTAAAAGAAAATGTTGTGTTTATAACGAGTGAATCTGTGCAAATCTAATTAATTAAGTACGCCATTAATTTCTTAGATTAATGTTGAAATCTGGTGAATGATATAACAAAATGTTTAAGAAGATGCTTTTCTTTTCTAATTTTTGTAAACTGATAACTTTTATTAAGCTAACTTGTTACTGGAATCGTTAGTGGGCTACCTAGAGTCAAAGTTTTTCAAGTCGCCTTTGACATTACATTTATTGGGTAAAAGTAGGTTCGTGGCGTGTTTCAAGGATATGTTAGGCTGTAACGATTTTCATAAAAATACAACCTAAAGGGGGCCTCTGAAAAATCACTAATAGACGTCTTAATGCATTTGTATTTGTTGCAAAAGTTAACATGTAAAGATGAACTTTTGTTGTAATTTTCTTCACTTGCCATCACTTTGTTCAGGCATTTCGTAAATTTTCCGATACAAATGCATTTACAATAGCAGGCTTTACGTATTCATAAATCCGAGGGCTTGATTGTCACCCCAAAAAAAATCTTCCCCACTTCAACCCGGTATTTCACATGATATTGTGTAACAATATTAATATCCATTTCCTCCATAAATTGGGGTTGAATACGTAACTGATTTGGGGTCTACACCCGGATATTACAACGTAAGGCTTTTCAAAGAGTCCAAATATTTTGTAAAAACAGGTCAGGTGCGTGGCAAGTTTCGTTACTACGGTTTTATACGTTCACGTGAGTTGAGAGAATTAGGTGGCGATCTTAAGATAACTTTTTTGTATCGTCTTGAAGACTCAAATACTGTGTATGTATAGCGGAGTCATTTCCGCGCTGTAAGGAACATCAACAACGGATTGTTTCTGATATTATGTGTATTTTAACTTTACTATTTTAATTTTGCGTTCTATTAAAATAACGTATAGTATAAACACATTAGATTAGACATTAAATCAGTCAATCAAAAAATCAGTTTCAACCCATTATGTATAAAGTTTGTGTTGCACAGAATAACAGAAACACAAAACATCTATTAATTTATTTCAAGTTCTGAACAGAAAGCATAACTTTTTAAATCGCCTCTATCAATCTTATCAACTTTTCGAAACCGAGAAGAACATGTTGGCATTTAAAATTCATATTAATAAGGCAATAACATATCATCTAACATTACTCATGGCTTTAACAGTAACTGTAAAAGGTCATAACCGCCTTTCCATAGACATTTCACTGCACTTCCTGCTCGCATCAAAAGTTAAAAAACCTCAACTAAATCTGTGTTTTACGAGCGCTATACATACTCTCAATTGTATGAGCTTTGACTATCCGTTTTTAGGTCAATCGATCGCCGGTTACTTTTGTCCGTAGTCTAATGTTATTTGGCTTGCAAGCCAGGTTATAAATGGATGAGTTGGTAGGCCAATTCCACACCTTCCGAGGCAAACGATGGTTTGAATTTTTCAAGAATGCTGTACCCGAATTAGCCAAAGGTTTGCTGACAAAAGTCGAAAATCCAGACCTAAATACGTTCTTTAAAAATTAAGGGTGACCTCTATTAACATTGGTTGTCTACTAGGAAACTCATAAAAACATCTTGCAACATCTAATTGAGCTAAGTAATTAGTTGCATAGATTAATGTAGAGGTCCATTATGATTCAGTCAAATCTGTGGCTGTATGATATTTCGGTATTACAAATATGTATTACGTAAATAATGATAATAATAAGATATATTTTTGAACAATTCACACACAGACATCTTCGTGTATTTATATAGTGATAGACATAAACTTGAATATAAGCTATCCAGCACAAAACTAATGTTCTAGTTAGCTTGCATTACACAAAGCATCAAATTTCAACAAGAAGCTGTACACCTGCTCCTTAACTCCTGATTCTCATGAGTGAGGAAAACAAATGGTATATCGTTATACATTAATGGCAACATTCCGATTCCCAACGTTGAGTAATGCCATATCGGCACTCCGAGGTAAAAATACGGATAACCTGGCAACACTAACAAATTGAGAGGAAAGTGATTTATACGGGCTTTTACCCCCGGGGGTAAAAGGTTTGAAAGGATTATTGTTCTATAAGGGTTGTGTTATAGATTGGGTATAAAAATATGCATGATAACTCGTAACTCGTAACCGATCCTGTAAGACAAGATGTATAGAAGTGAATGAGGCAAGGGAAGTTTGTAAGTATTGTACCAATTGGTGTTCTTTGGTCTCTGTCTTTATGCAAATATAGCCCTATGCGCAAAAGGCGTGACATTATGAATGTAATGTGCATGATTTTATACAAGACTGTATCTCTCGCTTAAGGATAAGTCTAAGACAATAAAAAAAAAAAAACATTTCATTTCGAAATTCTTCTAGATGAGCTTCCATACGTATGATTTAGTCACCGTCTCAGTCAAGTCAAACGCCTGTTAAGCATATTGCTACCGCAGACCAACTTTTGATACGCTTTCCAATACACACACAGCTTGTGGTTACGAATTTATGCACTTTCGTCAACACTAAAGGTTGCCAAACCACGAATAGGTTATTAGTTTGGCAATCAAATGTAATAACTTAGTTGGAAACTGGCTGAAATACTTGTAATTGGGACATATTTGTTAGCTAATTCTGCCGTCGTAATGAAGAATGCAGTAATCGACATTTTTGCAAAATTGATATTTTTATTGAAATGACGTTTTAAGACACGTATCTTACTATTGAGTAAAAAAATAAATGAAAAAAATACTTAGAAATCAATGAAAAACTAGTTAATAATGCAGTATTTGCATGAATTTGTTCGCTACTTGTTAATATAAATGCAGTAATGAACATGAACTAGGATAAAATGCAGTAATAATACTCGAAATACTAATTTAAAATGCAGTGAAACCTATGGAAGTTACTGATTTTTACAAGTATATTGATCATTCATCGCAGCATAAATTGAAAAAGAGCACAAATCAGAGATATTTGAAAGATATTGTTAGTGTCGAGGTGCGTAGGAATAATTTTAATTTATTTGTAAAGACCGAACATGATGGTGAACTCCGAGAAATAGGGTTCCTAAAAATGAAACACATAAAGTCTCATTCAATTCCCGATCCCATACAAAATTCAAGTCCTAGGGGTATCACTGAAGCTAGAAAATCTGCAATTATTTCAACGCTCACTAGAGTTATTCCAGAAAATAGACTACCATTTTGGCAAAACTTGCATACCAATGACAATTCAATTGATCTAGTTAATATTTTAGATGTAGATGATTGTGATGAGTAAAGACTGAACTTGCATTTAAATTAATACATTTTAAGACTTACAAAGTGCCATTATTAGCTCTAAGTTCTTTATTGTTTTAGTTTTTAGGTGGGAGCTGAGATCCCTATTTGTTTTTGTTTGTAATCGGGAGCAGCAGTCCCGTTTGAAGCATAACGTTGATTATATGAATGTTGATTGTTTTATAAGTTTATATGATTAAAAGCCTACTAGACCTTGTGAAGGTCTCTAAATAAAAGTATTCGAATTTTATTTTTTTTATTTTTACACACTATCCTAAATTCAAGGGTCTAAAATATTTTGTACTGCATGTATATAATAGTATTTATTTTGACTTTACTATTCATTTTACTAACACAAAATGCAGTAAAAAGTATTTGCTAGACATGAATGCAGTAATAAGCACAAATACTGCATTTCACTTTGTGATAGACTATAATATCCATTAGTAACACAAGGTTGAAATGCAGTAGTCAACTTTATAAATAACCTAAACCAAAATTAAATATTTGAAATTAAAATATATAATGCATAGTAATAAAATATACGTATTAGTTACAAATTTAAATACATTTGATTTCCAGACGACTAGAGATAACAAGAAATCATTTAACCGCGTTTTTCTCGAAACCGCGAAATTGCAAGTACTGCATTTACGATTACGACGGCAGAATTAGTGACTGTTCAAAAACTATTCTACCGTATAGTAGTTTAAAAAAAGCTTCAGAACCGGAAATAACAAAGCCTGAGTTGAGAGCAACAAATGTTTTTTATCCATGTTCATTTATTCAGCCTCGCTCAGTTACTGGCAACCCGCCAAACAGCCTGGCAACACCGGCAACCTACATTATTGTTCCGAATTCAAACTTACTGATATCTTTTACAAGTTCGTTTTTCAAATTGCTTAATTTGTTTATGGTGAACTCGTTTCTTAATTTAAAATCTTGTAATGGAAAATGCTGGCAGTGTTTGTTACTGTGCTAAATTAAAACTCACTTGTATTTTTTACGAGTTCGTTTTTCAAATATAGTGAACCTTGTTCTGAATTTAATAGAAAATGCTGGCAGCATTATACTCGTACTTATTACTGTTCCAATGTTAACCTAGGTAACTTTAAAACATTTTATTTAAATTGTAACAGCTATTTTCAAAAATATTGTCATTTTTATAACAAAGAAAAACATAATAAAGAAACCTACGTTCATAACAATTATATGTAGTTGTTTGATTTTTACCTTTCGATTTCATCAACACTTTTTCAAGGAACAACAAAACCAACCACTCTTGATTACTAAATTATAACCAATCTCTTTCTTCCTCAAACTAAATAGTGAGACAAAAATCAACACTGGGCACAAACGCGCGGTTAATTACGCAAGACAACACGCGACATTGGCCGCTCAATCGAGCGTTCTCGCGATATTGTCGATGGTTAGATGTAATACCATTGCGGCCTCCTTATTAGCTCACTTGGCAACTTGCCAAGTATAAGGGACTTGCCAAGTATCTCCTTGCAATTTTTCGTTACTTATATTTTTTCGAAAGTGGTTTTTTAAGGTACTGTATGTAAAATATAGGAGTATGTGATATGGCATGCCTTGTGCAATATATTACTTTAACTATATGATAATTGACACTGTTACCTACGTTATTACATACGTCAACCAAAAACAATAGGTTAAAATACTTGATCGATTTTTATATATGCTTTTTTCAAGCCCCAAAAGCATTTTTTTGGTGTAGTGGCAACGATTACATATTTATCTACGCATTTGTATAATTGTACCAAATTTCGCGTAACAACATCAATTGATATTTTTTTCAAACACTCTTAGTTAGTAAAATCACTTGATTGTGTAATACTCTTATTTCTAGCTGCCTATATCGATAACAGACTAGACAGGTATCCTGAACTTTGACCCCTTCATCGATCTGTTGCAAAACTTTTTCCTAAACTAAAAATACAATCCTTTATTGTAAAAGTGTTGAGAAATATGCCATTTTACTGGAAATATTGCCACGATGTTTGATGGAGTTCGACAAAGCGCTTTATGTTTTAAAATAGAGGAGAGCAAAGGACTGCCGCTGTTATTTTACGTCGGGAACATTTTGTTCGACGTTTTTAAAAATGCTAGGTGTAGGTGCTGTGCAGTAGTTTAGCGGTTCGATTTGTTTCGTGCTGGTACTAAATTTTTTCAGGTAAAAAGATTTATGGGGTTTTCCTAGGTATATTCAAAATCTAAGGTGTTTAATGGAGAGAAAATTTACTTCAAAATGTAGCCCTCTCTCTTCATTCTCAATAAACGGTGCAAATTTCATCAAAAGTGATTAGATAACCCCAAAGATTTTAGACTCACAGATTCTAGATAATTATAGCTATACTAGCTGACCCGCGCAACTTCGCTTGCGTCACATAAGAGAGAATGAATGAATGAAAGATGAATGAATGAATTTTCTACGTTTTTGTAACACTTTTTACTGTTACTCTGCTCCTATTGGTCGTAGCGTGATGATATAAAATATGCTTTTTTTCGTGAAAAAAAGCATATTTTATTTAAAAATATTCTTAAAATTATTTATATCCCATAGTATAACGAAGTCGCGCTAAGGCATATCCGCCATTAAAACAGTTGCCATGACAACGGAATTTTGGTAATTTAATGTCATTATAATAGTGATTATTCGCGACTTCGTTCGCCACCTGAATTTTCCCGGAAAATGCGTCATTTTTCCGGGGTAAAAAATAGCCTATGTCCTTTCTCGGGTATCTAAATATCTCCATACCAAATTTCATGGAAATTGGTTCAGTAGTTTAGGCGTGATTGAGTAGCAGACAGACAGAGTTACTTTCGCATTTATAATATTAGTATGGATGAACACAATAGTATAAGTGTAAATATTTTGAAATACTACTGCTGCTGGTAACTCAAAAACAACGGTTTTAAAACGGACTAAACAATATTGCACACTTAATTATATTAACTTGACTATTTTCCCAACCACCACTTTCATCAAATAACGTCCAGTTCAAAGATTTTTTCGACCTCCTTCCTCGATAACCAGTCCCGTATAGCCGTCCCCTCGATATAAGCCTTTAAATCGAGGAGTATGGCAACACAGGCTGGGAGGTAATGACTTGCAATATTGAGCTTATGCAACCGTTATTGGATACTTTGACGGTGTCGTTTAAAACGTTTTGTTTACGTTTACAGAGGGCTTTTTTGGAAATTGGCTTTAGCGTTTTAATGTCTTCTATGTAACGAATTTTAGCATCGTGTTCTAAATTACTATCACTATTATGAGGTTTTGTTTTCGGAGACTTCTCTCTACACCCTCTCTCCCACCAAATTAAAGAGGTATAATTAAAGAAACTTAAGATAAGTAAGCTTTAGCCTGAGTTCAAAATTAAGTACTTCGCTTATTTTATTTCTATGATTTCGCTGCAAAAACACATTTCTTGGATAATACATCATATTTACACTAAGAATACTATAATTTTCTACACCTGTCGGAGCAATAATTACGGTAATCAAAAGTAAGCAATTTTAGCTTTGTGTTGTATGGTTAGAGGTCAACCCTGAACCCAGTGTTTACGTACCCTGCGAAGCACGTTCTGTTCAAATACCACTATGCGATTACCCACCTACAGAATGATCGCACCAAACGGTTGCTTAACCCACTGATCGTATACCGACCGGTGAGCGCAACTGCCTATGAGCGCATTTTTAGTAACAATTCCGCACATATTTTCTAGTTTTTCATTAAAACATGAGTGTTTCCTGTTTCAGTTTCTACTCTTATTTATGTTTTGTGCAACCAAATGTCGCTTTACAGCATAAATGTGTAGTCACGGCTGTTTTAAATATAATATTACACAGCTTTCATATAAATTCTACTTAGTTTGAACTCGTATATCATAGTAAGTAGTTCTAAACTATAATACAACGTTCAGAAACGCCACTTCTGCTTTAAAGTCAACTGCACGGAACTTTACGCTAGTTTCCGAACTGATACGAATATTTTTAGAAAATGGCGTTAACTTGGCCCATATTTTTAAATAAAAATATGGAGTGTACATGACGATTTTGTTAAATAAAGTTTGTTATAGAAAAGTTATGTTTTCGAATATTTTTTGTCGGGATTAACCGTGTCATATGACAACTATTCAGAAGGGTAAATAAATATAATGTAAAATATTTTCTAGCTGATATTGATATAATACAAAAATTTATGACTGTATCTGTGTGACTGCTGATGACCAGGTCTCAGGTTGGATTCTCGGGTCGGCCTACTGATATTTTTTCTGAGTATTTTAAATTCCGGTTTCAAGCCCAGTACTTGGTAGTGGGCTCACCTTTTATCTTGAATACTTATTATAAAACTACGTACATAAATTTTGACACCAGCTAGTATTTCAAATACCCATGGCTGCATGTCGTAAACGTTACTTCATTTTCAGATTATAGCAAATATCTAGCAAAAAAACCAAACTTTTCATCAAGCAATACGCCAAGCGTCTGGTTCCAAGATTATAGCAATTATAATAGGATTTATACACACCTGGCGACAAGCAGCTTACGCTTAATCCGGAATAAACGAGCTAATCCCGAATAAATGAGCTCAAGCGAGATAATGAAGTTACGATGCAATACCGTCAAGATTGTACGTACACTATAAAGTTTGACATGTAGGTGCCTGTAGCACGATTCTCTTACGCTATCAACCATCGACAACCGGCTAGCTATCGAGAAATTTAGTATGAAAGTCTAATCAGCACCTCTAACGTAGGCCGTAAGAACTATTTCTGCAGTACATTTAAGTGTCAAAATCTCGAAACTCGATAAAAAACGTCTTAAAAGAATCGTTCTGCTGTGCCTTGTGGTAAAAATAGCCTTTTAATCGTATAGCTTGTTGTGTGATTGACAACGTAATTTGTAAAGTATTATTATGCCACTGCTGGTCATGCAAGTTCCTTACTGTAAAGACTAAAACAAAAATATCTTTAGGTCACCTTTGTTTGCCGTAGTCGTTAGGATGGTGATCATGGCCCGCCGCTGATGTTGACTCCTAATATTCCTATACGCCACAAATTTTGTAATTTATACTGTGGCGTCTGCTGTTTGTATCCGTTTACGTGAAGACCTTGTCCAACATCACGGGTGTTGTTATCTTTTTGTAATTTGTTTCTCCGCCATCCTTTCAAAGATTTTGAATTTTGCTATTGGCGCTGCTTTTGATATAACTAACTATTAATAGAACTCATGCCAGAGGCACTACCCACGTTATCTCTGGGAAGAAACAGGGAAATATTTGGAGGAAGAAAACAATCATAATAAAAACAATTATCCTACAACTCAGCATTCATAGACAATCTTCAACAACATGGCTGGCTTGCATATCTCCTTGATTCTTCCAAAAACATCTGGACATGTTCCAACATGAATAAATCATGTTCAAACATGTCTGCAATAAAGTGGAATACGCTGATAAGGACCACGTCTACTTATTTGGATGTTTGTTTTGGAATATTTTAACGAACGGCTGTATTTGTTCCAAGTTCTAGAGAACATGTTTTGGTTCAAAATCTATACTAATAAAGCTGAAGAGTTTGTTCGTTTGTTTGTTTGAACGCGCTAATCTCAGGAACTACTGGTCCGATTTGAAATTCTTTATTAAAGATTAAGAAGATGAATAAGAGATGAAGAAAGATTTGAAAATCTTTCAGTGTTAGATAGCCCATTTATCGAGGAAGGCTATATCATCACGTTACGACCAATAGGAGCAGAGTAACAGTAAAAAATGTTACGAAAACGGGGAAAATTATGACCCATTCTCTCTTATGTAACGCAAGCGAAGTTGCGCGGGTCAACTAGTGTTCTAATATTTTGGTAGTGCATTGGTATCACAGCTGCAGAAAGACTGTATGTTAGCGAGAGTTGTTTCAAAATACATTTGCCTAATAATGCAAAAACGTTCCTTAATAAAGTTCTGTAGAGGTATGCAGACTTAGATTTCCATTTCTGCTACGCTGAGTCGATCGGGTAGTCCGGTCGAGCGTACAATCATGCACGATCAGCTCGGTATTCTATGGGACATTGCACAGCAACGCAGACGGGCGCGGCAGATCTTTCTATGTAACTAGCGGACCCGACAGACGTTGTCCTGTCTAATAAATTAAAAATTAATTAAAAAAACAATGTCCACCGGACAAAATTGTGAATCTAAACCATTCTCAGATCCCCTTGAACACACACCAAAAATTTTATCAAAATCGGTCCAGTCGTTAAGGAGAAGTTCAATGACATACACACTTACAGAAGAATTATATATATAAAGACTAGCGGACCCGACAGACGTTGTCCTGTTTACACGTCAAAAAATCATTGTCCAGCGGACAAAATTGTGAATCTAAACCATTCTCAGATCCCCTTGAACACACACAAAAATTCATCAAAATCGGTCCAGTCGTTTATGAGAACTTTAGTGACATACACACTCACAGAAGAATTATATATATAAAGATAAGCAACCGATAGTATGTCCGACCCACAATTCAACGAAGGAAGGAAAGCCTTTCCCTAGCTCTATGGAACCTTGGTTAGCGCATCCAAGCCGTGATTTTACGTATACCTATTGCTTAAGCAGTAGAACAATAGTCTACAGAACCTTGCTAAGCAACCTAAACAAAATAACAAACTAGCTCTTAGTTAAAATAACAAAAGCACTTTAAAGTAAATTTAAACTTAATTTCAAAAACACACGAAAACAGCTTAAAGAAAGCATTTAACAAAATTGTGTCCATTAACCAACATTATCAAAAGGGATTAAAGCTACCGAACGCACACGCGATAACCGACGCTAAGTCGTAACGATAAAGCATAAATTCCTTTGTAGCTAATGTATCCTGTCCATAACGATAGTTCTACAATGGTGTTATTTATTACAAGATTATACTTTTTTATTGATGGTTAGCTTTTAATAGAAACAAGTGAAAGGCGGGAGCGAGTTGCCAGTATTTATCCTTTAAGTTATAATTAGTAGTTGATCATACGTATCATATATTTTTTTGACAACCTTCCAAGCTTTTCTGGCGCTGAAATTAGGTGGAAACGAGATATTCATCAAAAATTAAATCAGTATGAGATTATAACCATTTGCCATGCAAGTGTTAAAATTAAGACATACATACATAGGTCAAAGATTGTCACTTGCTGTTCCTTTGAGAAACAGAAATACCGAAAACATTTATAACTAGTTCTTGAAAGTATACAAAGTGCCTAACCTGCATTCGTCTATCGTAGTGAACTCAGGTCTAACCACTCTCTTATCGGTAGGAACCACGTATTGTGTAGTGAAACATTATAGTTTATCCCACTACCATTGCTGTATTTTAAAATAGAAAGATCCAAGATAATCCTATTGGAAATCAAAACGTTTACAAAAGCAAGCAGTCACGTTCGTTAGTCACGTGTTTTCCTTGCACCATACAATTTGTGCCAGTGCCCTATTTCGTTCGGTAACTCCGCTGCGTGCAGTTCGGTATTAAGGGGAGAATAAAAATAACGTGACGTAACAGTAAACAAGTCAAAATGTAAGCCACGCGATTTGTGAACTATTGTAATTAAAATAAATTATGTATTTAGCCCGTTTTAAGATAAGAAAGTTATTTTTGACGTTTTGATTTCGAGAAGTAGACACGCTAATAATTTTATTTAAAGCAATGTATTTAATGCTACCTCTATTAGCTCAAGTATTTATGGACGTTTATTTGTAAGTAAAATTTGTAAACGCTAATAGTGAAGTTTGAAAACACTATTAATTCACAAGTAATTTTAAGCCTCGAAAACGTTAATGAATGACACGAATTTCCACAATTGTTTTTCACACATAGGCTAACACTTAAATTATCTACGGATCGGATAACAATAAAAAACGAAGTACAATTCAAAACTATTAGTTCTTATTGTAAAAATTACATCCATCCTACAACTTGCAAAAGTTTACATTAAATAAATAAAAAAAATACATTAAAAAAACTGAACAAAATGTGACAATCACAGACAAAAAAAGTTAGCGTTTTTCCCTTTTAAAACTGAACAAATTAATTCAATCCACTCGTAATTGATTCCAGTGCGGTACAAAATGTATATAAAACCTAAACAATATATGTATCTAGTTAAATTCCAACTATCCCGATATAGTTCGGAACAAAAACTGTTCACCGACTAGAATCCAATCGACGTTTTTATCCAAACGTACCGCGTTTTAATTGTTTCGTTTTTCAATAGATGGAATGTTACATAGTGTTTTAGAGTTTACACAATGTATACGACAAGATGTATGTAGGCACGAGTATGTGATTGAAGCAAGAGAAGATAAAGATAAAGATAAAAAGTTTTATTTCCAGAAAAGAAGTTTGTAAGGATCTCAAGACTCTCCCAGTCCCAGGAAAAAAGGAAATATTACCTATCTATGCATCTATAATTCATTTTGAAGATGTGAAGTTATGTTCAGAAACCGCGAGGTATTAAATAAGTAATTGTGTTTTTGCAAGTAATATTTATGTTGAGTTTTATAAAAATGGTAAGTAATTAAAGGAGAAAATGTATAAAACAATAAAAACGTTTATTCAAATGCTGAAACTTTACTGAAATAGCACCTTTTTATGGTGTACTGACGTGTACTTGAAAGATCAAATGATTACTCGTTACATCCAGACAGTTTGGTGACTGAAGATCCACAGTCTTTAAAATAAAGAGTCTAGTTATTTTATAATTTACAAAAGATTTCAATATTTTGTAAATTATAGTCTATCCCTCAACTTTTTACCCGGCCGACGAATACGCAGCTAACTTGAAATCAGATCAATTTTGTGTTTTAACTAGCTGACCCGGCAAACGTTGTTTTGCCATTAATTTAAATAAAAAGACATTGTTCAGAGGACAAAATTGTGAATCTAAACCATTCTCAGATCCCCTTGAACACACACAAAAAATTTCATCAAAATCGGTCCAGTCGTTTAAGAGAAGTTCAGTGACATACACACTTACAGAAGAATTATATATATAAAGATACATAAACGCATATCATTAAAGCTAGTCTTTTAGAAGCTAAAAAACAAAACCATATCAAAATCTCCACGAGCTAATCCGCGAAGGCACCATATTCAAATCTTTCCACGATTCCGATAGCGCGTAAGTGGCACTGCCCACGTTTCACCTTGGCATTTGAGACGACCTTTATCTTATGTATAGTATTGTATAGCGTTATGTACCTAGCTAAAAAGCCTCTGTTTGTTACCACTGTTTGTTCGGAAAGGTTATTAGCCGCCAGTTTTGGTGGTGTAGGTTTTCTTATTTTTGTAGGTTTTGTTGAGAATAGTAGGGATATTGAATTCTAACCGCCTATGAATAAATTAAAAAAAGTGTATAATAAATGTGACATATTCTCTCGTTTGGTAGTTTCATATAATAAAGTAATATATTACTCTCACACTTACTTTATAGATTACAAAATTATAACAACGTTTTGTAAAACAAGCGTGCCGCGTCTGTTGCACTGCTAAACTCAAGATCTACTGATTTTAACATGACGAATGGATAGAGTGATTCTCGAGACAAGTTTAAGTATACAAATTTATACTGAAACTATTATTTATTATAGTTAGCCTCGTAGCCTGAAAATCTGAAATTCCGAAATCTGAAATCCTGAAGCCTGAAATTTTTATTTTGATCTAATTACGTCATTTGAATATATCCATAACCCTCCAATTAGGCAATTAAAACCACGTAATTTTCTCATAAATAATATAAATTACTCTACAATAACAAATACATAGAAACATTACCCAGATCATAAACAAACCCCCACACATCTTTGTCACCAAATAAAAAATAAATTAACCCTCACAATGCCACTAAAACCAGAGGGTTAACGCTATTGTTTAGCATTTTTATGTAAAAGAGACAAAGAGAAAGAGATAGAGAGAGAGAAAGAGACGGAAAACAAAAGGTTTATTAATGACGTCACGGTTCGGATCCCGGTTTAATTTAATTTGTAAAGTGATGGTGAATTATCTGGTCTGTTGAATCGTCATTCGGTGTAAGGCATGCACACATTGCTCTAGTATCGTTTAATTTCGTTGATATATTGGGTCGGGGAAAAGTCTTTTCGCATTATAGTATGTACGAACTTGTAATAAAATCTCTTTGGCTTCAAGAATCACAAATGAGTACACGGTTCATTAGGTTTCTTTCAGTGAGCTTGTGAGGTACCCAAATATCGAGCTTTTTTGTGTAGAGAAAAGATTTTATTACAAGTTCATACATACTATAATGCGAAAAGACTTTTTTCCCGCGACCTAATAATTAAATTCCATATCGCTAGGTCTTAGACTTCATTTCAGTGCCTTTTGATATTTCAATAGGTTTCTTTCGTGTCGATTTATTTGGTTACTTTTCTCGAAAAAAATAATATTATTGGGTACAAACTCATATCTTCAACTTATCTCAACAATTTCAAGTGCTATTAACAACATATTTACTATTGGATCGATTGCTGATCATGCAGTCCAGCTGCATGTTAAGAAATAATATCAATTGGAGTTATTTTATAGAATTATCACAATAATGGCAATTTAAGACGGTTAATCTTTAGTTTTTACTTTTCTCATAATCATAGCAATCTTATTCTCTTAAATGTATCCGAGTTTAGGAGTTTAATAGCTTCAAAAGTTGATTTTAAAACGTTGTTTAAAATGCATTGGAACTTGGAAACCATTACTTGACCAATATAGACCGAGCGTTATAAACCATGACAATGACAATACTGCTAATGATATTGGGATGTTTAATCTCTTGCACGTGTCGTGATGTGGAAATACGAGGATTAGTAAGCAGTGTGGACCAAAACAATGGTATATTGTATCTAAATATATCAGTAGTAAATTAAAATATAATTTGTGGTCTAGGCGGTAGTGTAAATAACTGTTGACTACGGGTTCGAATCAGGGGTCAGGCAAAGTGTAGTTGAAAATTTTAAAATTAATCTTAGTAAGGATATATGGCAATAGGCTCGTCCCCCCCCCCCCCACTCCCTTATATGGACTAACATTATAAATGGAGAAACGCGGGTGTATTTTTGTGGATTTATTTTTTTCGAAACAATCATTGTGGATCGCACAATAATAATGGTTCCGTGTGGGAATCGAACCCACGACCTTCCAAGGCAATGGTAGCGGCTTGGCGAAGTAAACCACTGCACCACGAAGGCAGTCAAAATTTTGGACACCATCTGTCTACACCATCGCGCATATTAAAGCCACGGAAACTTACATTCTAAATATCTGCCAATTTTAGCTTATGTATTCTCCCAGTAATCTTCTTCTTGTAATATAACCCTGCTGTTCACGAATATCCTCAATAACAAAAAAAGGAGGTAAGCTTTGTGTCTGCCACGCCGGCGGAGAGCAGGATTTTCAATAAGAGTTTAAAGCCGCTAGCGTGCACGGTTTCTAACGATTTTATTCTACCGTTAAAGCAAGAACATAGTCATGACTATACTAGCTATTGGCCTGTGCCTAGTTTTGTTTATTACGTGGGAAGGATATAATTATACCAATCGGCATTACAGTTTTTCAGTTTGTCGCAATCTGATTTTATGGGTTATTCCACTTAACTCCAAAAAAACGTTCCACTTTAACTCCAAAACAGTTTTTACAGTTTTTTCGTTTACTCAACTTATGAGTGCTTTGTTTTTATCATGAGACTATACGCAATAGGCATCCTTAAGAAAAGACTTTGCTTATGTTCTAAGCCTCAATTATTTTCTCAAAAACAATGCCTGAGTTGACAAATTTACATTACATTTGACTGCCTCCGTGACGCAGAGGTTTAGGTCGTCACGCCGCTACTATTGCGTCGGGAGGTCGTGGGCTCAATTCCAACACGGGTCAATTATTTGAGCGAAACACAAATAATTGTTAAGGGTCTGAATGTACATTGTGTCCGTTGTTTGCTTGTTTGTAAAAGTCCCCGCGACGCAAGAGCAATTCTTAGTGCGGAAGCTGACTTAAAAATAAATGTAACTCACCTGTAACAAATAGAAACTGAAAAACAAAACAAAAAAAAAGTTGCTACATAACCCCTCGAGGAAAGAAACCTTCAATAATACATTGCGTAATCATTTATTGATAAGCAACACACAAGTCAATGTAACACGGCAAGCTACATCAATAAAACTTGGTAGTCGTAATTCCGCGCTCACGCCGGCATCGATTGATGAGCTTCGAACATTACTTATTCACTTTCCTGCAGCTCGGACAAAGAATGACGGTTTGTTTCTAAGAATTCAATGAAGGTGTTCTTTGTTAGTAGAGATTTGACCTAATTATGTAAGTAAGTATGAAATAATTATCACTTGTTCTAACCGTGAAGGAAAACATCGTGATGCAACATTACATGCTTGAGAGTTCTTTAGAACAGTTCTTGAAGGTATACAAATCCCCAACCCGCATTTGGCTAGTGTGGTGGATGCCTAACCACTCCCTTATTTCGGAAGGAGACCTTAGCCCAGCAATAATAGGCTAAAATTTATTTTATGTAGGTTGTATGAATGACCCCCGTGGGAGAGAGGTTGATATTTATAAGTCTAATTTTTTTCTACACAGGAAAGCAAACATATGACCTGATAATCACGCAAAAGAACGAAGGTTGATGTAATTTCTGAACTACATTAATGAAACCCAGAACTTATTTAGAAGTTGAGGCTTGGTTGCATTTTTTTTATATTTTAGCTTAATGTAACAGTCAGTTTAAAAAAAATAGAAGCTTTATTTTATCCTTACCACTCAATTTCAAGTGCTTATCAATATTTCACCATATTTCCGAAGCACGTGAATTTCTTAATTCCACCTGAAACCCTTTTAAAATAAAGCTGTTGCTATAGCATCTGGCAGATCTCTTTAACATTAATTTAAAAATATAGCTTCCAACGAATTTATCCCAAACGAGAATACTAAGAAAGAGACCTGAAAACTTTTCACCTGAAGAAAAAAATATTTCAGCAAAACTATTCTCAGAAACTAAAAGAGATAAATAAGTTGGTTCAGAATTCAGTTATTGGTATGAAATATTCATCGCGCTGCGAATAACGGATTAGTTTTCTTTCATAAAGTGATCCCCACTGTTGAATGGCTAATGTTGCTGTTAAGGTGTTCTCGTAAAAAACTTACGTACTTTGATAGTAAAGGGTGTATTTTGTGTATAGTTACACGAAACTTTTGGAAAGATTGATAACTTTCTTCCTAGTAGGCATGTTTTATGAGAATTTGTACATAGTTTTGTTAGAAATGGAATCTATTGTTCTCGAAGAGTAGTTTTTATGTTTAAAAAACAACTTTTTTCATAAATAATCTATTTCGTTATTGTTAGTGGTTTATATTTACAGACAGCATTGGCTAGTGTAATCTTTGTACGTGGCCAGATCAACATTCTCTAACTGATTTCCTCTACTTAGAATACAGAAGCGATGACTGTATATTTTCCTACACAAACCATCCCAAAAAGCCTGCCCATATCCGAACAATACAACTGGAATCGTGTCAAACTTCCCCACATCAATTACGTAGATACGGCTTAACAAAACGATACAACATACATTGCTCCATTTGGCAGACACGGCTGGCAAGCCTCCAAGTGTCGCGGCGTAATGATACCGAGCCACTTGGGTACTATCTGTCTTGTCCCGGTAATTAAGATACAAAATAAGAAGTTTTCGCTCACAAATGAGCTGTTATTATGTTTAAGATGATTTTTATTACTTTATGTTGTGACACAGTTCGAGCTGTTTTGTAATGGGTGATTTATTTTAGGATAATTGCCTTACAAGATGAAAAATATGAACTTATTTTCATGGCACATTTGGATAGCTTTGACAATAATTTAAATAAGATAGAGTATTATATAGGTCAGTTAAAATAACACTTAGCAGTAGCGCGATTCTGTACAGTCGATGCCATCGAGTAACGAAAGTTTGACATTTCAATGTACTAGCAAAATATTTCCTGAAAACGCCCGTTAATCGCCCAATAATGGCGCTAGTCAAATTTTCTAGATTTCTCGATAGCTTGCCGGTTGACGCTGCTCGATGTGGATAGAGAATCGAGCTACTGCAAACTTTTAATTATATGTTTGAAAAAAAAAAATGCGGACAAAAGATAATTATTTTTTGGTTAACTCCCTTTTGTCATGATTAAGTCACGTCAAAATATTAAAAGCTATCAAAACGTCTCCATACTCTCAATAGTTTGTCTAAGTACATAACTTATATAAGTTCCAAGCATTTGCTATTCAACTTATTGGAATATGCTAATGCGGTGCAGATGAGGTGACTTTGTGAAGTTGGGTCTGCCTCATCCTGCCTCATACTGCCTCAAACTGCCGCATATTGCCTCATGACCTTATTGAGCACTGATTATTGGAGTTTAATATAAACTTACTGATAGTTACTGTATTCGCGTGTGGGATAGGTGACAAATGAGGTACTTTAAACTATGTAAAGCATGTTTTGGATCAAGTTTTGAGGTTAACTGCTATTTCCTGGTCAATGGTTTAGGTTGTATCGATTTATAATTAAAACTAGTCTTGGTACGCAAGTCTATCTGTGTTTTAAATTATAGAAGGCTTTCTTAAGACCTCAATTTTGAATTTACTTTTTACCTACTAGCTTATTCATAAAATCTTCGTTTTCATTCGTTAACTGTTTAAAATATAAATAGTAGATAAAAGAGACTACGTTTTTGTCCGGAAAGAAATTACACTTTTATCAAATTTCGTATAGCATTCTTGCACATTCAATGTAACAAAGAGATTTGGGCGATCATGCCAAATTACACTGAATTAAAAAAAATACTACATTCTTTCTTCCATAAACCACGTACTCAATATATCTATGAGCGCATATTAAATCGCCAAAAATACGTCATCTCCAGCCGCTATTAATATAAGGAAATGAAAATCTGTCAGGACTCTGCTCTAGGCATGAAGAGATGAACAGTAAACCGGCCAGCCTTTCATCCACCCGGGTGTAATTCCGGCTAGCCAGTGAAACGTCTTTGACGTACTCTCAAGATGCTCCTATTTGCACGGAATAAGTGAAAAGGGGACATCGAACGATGAATGGAGACGAGAATTTTGTAATATTTGATAGTGGTTTGATTTTAATTCAAATTCTGATATAATACACTAATAGAGAATTGGCTAAAATATGAGTCCATTCAAAATGTATTAATCTTAATTTTATGAATTAATTCAACCGATGACTGTCCCACTGCTGGGCAATGTTTTCCTCCCGGAATTAGGCCCTACGTCCATTATATGTTACCATAGTGGCCAATGGCGGGTCATTTTTTGTATGATTTTAATTTTTTGTTTCATTCTGCTGCTAAACCAAAAAACATTTAAAGAGTGGGCACAGATATTTTTTTTTTTAATATTTTTATGATTATTTAAACAACATTCTCAATGGGTTTATATTTTGCACATTGTTAAACTTGTTAACAATAAACTAGTAAATTCATTACACTATTTCAACTCCTAAAATTTTAACTGAAACACTAATACCAAAATGACAAATGTATTAAACAAAATTAATCAAGGATCCCCCGGCAATGTTTGCTATAAGACCATTAGCATAAAACTCGCAAGTGAAAACTTTGCTCAGTTCAGCAAACTGTGATATTTCACTCATAAATCATATTTAAAGTTAAACAATACGGCCATTTACTCTGCACCCTTAAAAATAAGCCATTTGCGAGAATTTTTCTTGGAAACTTCTCTCCTTTTTAGGGTTACATACCTGAAGGGTAAAAACAGAACCTCACTAAGCCTCCGCTGTCTGTCTGTTCGTCCGTATATCCGTCTTTCACCAGGCTGTATTTCATAAACCGTAATAGCTAGGAAAATTTTCACAAATAATTATGTATCTCCGTTGCCGCTATGACAACAAATGTAAAAAATTTAAAAATGATTTTTTAACAAGAGGGATCCCCATAGTAAAGTAAGTTTTTTTCGTATTTTTTTGGTACGGAACCCTTCATGCTCGTGTCCTCGCACTTGGCCGGTCTTTCAGTCCTTGAAGCTAAAAGCCCTAATTCCCTGTTGGAGGGAAAATTGGTCAAGTTGTTAGAAATTACGACAACTTTGCGTAACCTCAGTTTAAAACAAGTTGTGACCAGAAATGAGCGTCGGTGATTATAAAGTGAACACGAAGCTTTATACCACTTTTATGTTTGTTTAAGTGAGTTTTTAGGTTATGTAATAACGTATTTAAGTTGTTTTTTGGGTTGGTCTAATTACTGGAATAGGTCTAGTGATAATTCCGTAGGTTCATAGATCCGAAAATTAAATGGTTGAATATAGTGATAGCGTTCAGCTCGGGAGATCCTACATAAAAAAAAACTTTATTTTAATCATAACATTGTAACGTACCTGACGGATCTTTAACGCAATTGAAAATTGAAGGTTAGGATCGAAACGCAGGTATACAAATGTATGAATAATCTTTAATTTTCAACCGCGTTTAAGACCTGTTGTTGCGTTATACCTAGTATTATGTGTACAATTCGCGATCGTTTAAAATTGATAATTGATTTAAATCGTATATTTTCGCTATAAAACTGAATAATGTTATGTTTTCAAATATACGTTACATATTTACTTTATGTGCGCTGTATCTGATGACGCGTAATGCACTCCGAATTTATTGTACCGTAAAATATTTATTTCACTTGTACCAATAAAACTACTAAATGTTCCAGCGATACTGTTTGTTTTGTCCGTGTGTCATTTGAATTGATATTACGTAACTGTTTCAAAATTGTTTATTCGGAAATTTTGCTTTATGTTGTCGATTAAATAGGACTACGTGAATTGGTGACTATTGTTTAATTTATACTGTACAGCAGATCAGATTTTAAATATAAAACACAGTTGTAAAACATTTGTTGCGAGATTTTCTACAGTTGATACAGTCGAGTTTCCAGAGTTTGACATTTAAAATTTACTGCAAAAATAGTTCGTACGGAGCCCGTTAGAGGCGCTGATTGGATTTTCGTACAAAATGTCTCGATAGCTAGCCGGTTGTCGGTAGTCGATAGTGACAAAGTCTCTGGCAAAGATATTACCGTTTTTCAAAAAGTTACAAACTATAAAACAGTTATCGTGAAAATATCAAATATTTATTTCACATCAGTGAAAGAGGCCGGTTGCGTCCCAGCGGCTTTGGCGTGCAGTGCTCCAAATTGGCTTGGCTTTAACAAAACAAAGCAGAATACGTTCTCATATTGGAATACATCCAAGCTTGGAGTTAAACTGTGCGAAAATACTCGTAGAAATGTGCCTAGTTGGATATTGATTCAACTTGCAAAGCTTGTATCTTTTCGTATTTTGGAGATGTGAAAACGTTAAAGTCATGAATCACTTTTGAATCCAGGTGCAGAATTGATTGTTGAATACTTTCGTCCGAGTTTTTTATTTTGATATACAGAGTGAAAAAATGTATGGGCCACGGAGTGACAGTTACTGCCTTAAATAATTGTAATATAAGAAATATAATTGAATGGAACTAAAAATAAATAAACATAAAATATACGATTCTATACATTAAATTTTAAGCAGTTAAGTCAGATTCAATAGTTATACTTAATTATTTTTAGTGATAGCAATGTCAAAATAATCAAACATTTATTTGAATTACTAACTTACTAACTATTCAAACCAACTTCACGCATCAAATCAATTCTACTACTACATTAAAAAGTACAATTTACAATAACATCCGTAGGAATTGTTTCTTAAAATCTATCAATGGCAGTCCACTCCTATCAAACGCTTTACGTTGGTATGAAGGCACAAATTCTGGATGATGCAACAGATCTTCACTTATTGGTACATAACTTTTTACATCAATTTTATCATCAGATTCAGGCTTGGCTTTCTTATTCCTTCTTGTATCACCTTGTACTGTTTCTCCTTGTATAATTCTTATTTTAATAGTATTCGTATTTTTATTGGCAGTGTTTAGATTAACTTGTATTTTCGGCCGTTGTTTATCGTCTTTTAAAGTATCTTCGTTAGGGATAACATTTTGATTATTAATATGATTAGCGTGAACAACTTTTAAGTGTTCCAAATTAGTTTTTGTAGTAACATCAGGAGCACCGTTCGCTTGAAATTTAATCTCACCTAAATGTATAATCTTCGCATTAACACTGTTTGTTACAATAACAAGACATAAACCGAGTAAGAACATCTTGATTCGAATACATACGGCTGTTGTCGAACCAATTGTGTGGAAAATTGTCTCCGAGGAGAGTAATTGAATGAATTTCACGGTCCTGCACGAACGCTGGCTCAGAACAAATCATTTAAATTAAAAATGCCTGAGTGTTCACTCAATATTCGATAGCTGCGATATCGTCGAGTTATTTACGCCTCTATTCATATCTGCGCTTTGGTATTTATTTTATTTTATTGCACTTTTATTGTCGTCTTTCCTTTCTTGTTTGTCAAGTACGAAAGTTGTTCATGTCTTTGAAAGTTTAACGACTGCAATTATTATTGAAAACTGCCGGTGTAAAGTGTTATATCTATAAAACTTAAACAGGTTTCATTATTTTTAGACAGGCCATAACAGTGCTCAATTCATTGATCTTTTACCAGCCAGTGAGTTCAACTATAAGCTTATGGATTTACCCCTGCCAAAATTCAAAGTTGCTGTTAAGGAACATCTCGTTAGGAAAGCTTATTACAGAATTGATGAGTATCTAAACGACAATAGCTCTTGGGATTAGTCGCTCGCGATTAGGATTCTTTGAAATTAGGGAACTTTGCTATAAATTGTATAAACTCAGTAGCAGTAGGTCTAATATTGTAAAATATGGGCAATTAATGATGCAAATAGGTGATGTTACGTACAATTTGATGTTATTCATAAAACTGTCACTTTTTTTTCTTTTATAATGTTTACAACCAGTGTGCTCACTTGCTGCCCATATTCTTATTATCACATGCTAGTAGGTGCTCCCAACATACGGTATGATCAGAGACTAATAAATAACCTAGCTATATTAATTTAACTTAATTGACGTTTAGTCTATATCGCTGATTGTTGGCAGCTCCTCGCATGATCAATTATTGTATCAACCACATTGTAAAACTTTTGGCGATTGAAAAGAGTGGCCGTGAGTTTCTCGCTAGCTCTTCTCATAAGGCTCTACCCCCTTTCCGAGCTAGTGGTAGATTCAGTAATTGTAACGACTATCATAAGTGTCAATATTTGACCTAAATGAATAAATGATTTGATTTTGATTTTGATTTTGATTTATTACAGATTTATCACAGGAAATTGAAATACCTATTTCATAAACAAAATTGAAATCACCGATCCAGAATTTGCGATTTCCACGACTCCTCAAGCAAACCTAACTTGTTTTCAAGTCCAATCGTTTATAAAATTTGGTTTTAGTACAATCGATCAGGTTTTTTTACGTTTTGTACCTTTCTTATTTGCTTTTATATTTTTGTGTGGGAGTTTCGTTCATCCATCATCTGGGTAGGTTTCATCGTTCATCTTATGACAGCCTTCGGACGTCAGAAATGAAATATTTATATACATAGATACTTTGTGTAATAACTTTGTATTTTCTTTTGTTATTTTTCGTGGAAGACGAAAACAATTCGGGGATTATGAAATAAACATTGTTAAGTTTTTAAATATAATTAGCCCGACGTTTTCCTTATAATTCCTGGGTTTTTAGGCGCCTTGAATATTATTTTTTTTCTATATTGTGTTTTATATATACCCGTTCTCAGCTAAACTGCTATACTAGTTCAGAACATATTGTTAAAATTGAGTTCATATGCGTTTAGCAGTTAACTTAAATACATCAAAAGCATAAACGAAACCACACGTCAAAGTCAAGCACTGTCAAGCAGTTAATTGTAGTAAACTCAACATCAAAAGCCAGTCAGACTAGCAAAACTCAAGCAGCAAGAGAAAAAAGCGTGTTTTTTGTATGTATATAAATAGTTAAATCATATAAATAACTCCTTAACTAAATTTAACCTAAGTTTATCATTCACATAAGACAATAATTCCTCATCACTTGGTTGTTGTTACATAATTAATGTAACAAAACAAACACCAGCCTCTATTAACCGCTTACATCGTAATAAGGAATGAAAGCAAGCGCTACTTGATATTTTAAGATACTCTGAAACGAGAAGCAGATCCAATTAAAACGTTATACTATAACAACCCTTTGGAAAATATAAAATTGTATATTCTTAGAAGAAAATTTATAGTGTTCGTAGCGCAATGGTTATCTGTTGCTACGTTTTAGTGTATGCGGTTCACATCCGAAAAAATGTCAGGAACTCGAAATAATGTATGACACGAAAATAGGTTGTATGTTCATGCTAACTCACCACATGCTTTTATACATTAAACGTGCAACGGAAAAGTATAAGAGGTAAAAACTCTGAATAATATTATGTTTCTAATTTGAATGCGTTAATAAGTTGTGTTTTTTTTCTATTTCTATTATAAAGGAAATAAATAAAAGATTACTAGTGACTAAATTTTCCAGTCCAGTCCAGTCTTGTCCAGTCTTGCAATGAATCGGAATTGCAATAGCGTCAGAGAATCGGAGTATTTATTCCTGAGTTGAACATAATATTAATTTTATACCATTTCCATATACCGGATACTCACTTACATCAAAAACAATCATCAAACCGGCATTCCAAACTCCAGAAAAACTCGAAAGATTTTCCTGAAACAGGAATCAAATGCACCTGAATACCTCGACCCCTCCTACGTAAACTATGGTAACCCACAAAAAATCAATTTTTCTTTTTTTACGGAAATGCATATAAAATTAGTTAAAGAATGTATAAAAAAAAAATTGTAACGAATTTCCACAAGGAAGTCTATTTTCTCAGTCGTATAATATGGCAAGTTCTGAACGTCCACGATGTAAAATATTGCGAGAGTCGATGCGACCGTTTACGACGGGTGCGCGGGGAAGCCGTGCGGTCGCGAGCGCATTGTAAGTATCAGTAACCGTTGTTTACGCCGGACGAAGCGACTTGCGCGGTTTATATGCTGAGTTTTACGAAAAATTGTTTGTACGTGTTTATAATACTTTTATAATGACGGATAGATATAAAGTGTATAGTACAGGTAAGAAAATTTCGTCTATGTCAGACATTATATTTAATTTAGCCGTCAACCGATTTAATGTTAGCGGTGAAACAGAAGATAAACCAGGTAAATATTAGCTATGGGTATTAAATTATTACTCATTTACTTCAGTAATTACTTTTTTATAAATATTTAAATACTTAAAACGTAAAGAAGTCGAAGCTGTGTGTGCTATATTACTTGCTCATATCTCCGACGTATTTTATGGTTAGTGATACATACCATAATGTACTTCGGAAATCACATTTTTTCATGTAATGTATGTGATAGTTGTCATATTTTCCATTGGACCAAATAAGGAAACCTTATGTTGTACAATCACTTGCTATACTTTACACCGTAAATTACACCAAAAAAATATTGTATCTAATACTTACCACAATTCACAGTGGATAGATAATTAATATACGATATATTACGTTCCTAAATATTATTGATTTATTCATATTATATTGATTTTTGTTGGTATTATTATATTTCAGATTCTCCTTTGCCCCCCGGAGCAGATTTAGAAGAAATAAATAGTTTAATGGATAATTTGCGACCCACTTGGCCGCTTGGTGTTGGTGACATTGAGATCTAATAGTTTAGTAGATGTTTCTGCTAATACGTGATTAACACTTGCAACCAATCCTTTAATGATTCTATTCCTAACAGTATGTATGCTTCTTTATTTACTAATTTTAAAATATGTACCTATTTTTATTATTTTGTGTTGGTTTGTTTTGCTGAGACTTTCTTGAGCTACGAGAATTTATTATTTACCTACATTTTTGCATTCTTAAACTGATAAACTACTTTTATATTTGAAAAAAAATCATCTCTTTTTTTCCTTGTGCGAGAGATGTAGGTTTGGTATGCATAACGAAAAAGATCTATAACTGCTTAATGTCAAAAGGTGAAAGAGATGCATGCAATAAAATGTACTAAGTTTACTTAAGCCAGCTATGACCAAACTATTGTTTACTGGGCATGTTGCAGTGTTTGCTTTTCCTATTACAGATTACACAGTGAACCATGGCAAAAGTTGTTATATTCCAGATACAGAAACTGAAATTTTAGCTAATGAAAACGATAATTTAAGTACTCCATGCCCATCCATAGAGTGTGATTTCATTAATCACCTAGATAGTGACTGCCATAATAATTTCTGTCCATGGTTCGTTTCAAAGAATACGGAAGACATTATGTCCATAGACTCACCATTTATGTGACAAAATAGTTATGCTTCTACTCCTCAAGCAAACACTCGACTCTCATGCTCATCTGTAACGGCTACACCTCTGTCTAATAAACGAAAACTTCCAAGAAAAGACAAAGCAGATATAAGAAAAAGACACGTCTCTGAATGGATTGATGTTAAAAGAAAAGCTTTAAGGAACACCGGCAAGTAATATACGAGTCGTAATGGAACCATTAGGCCAAAGAAGTCTCAAACATGTCGCATGAAATGCTGCAGCAAAATTGACGAACGAGAGCGCTTAAACATTTTAAAAAAATTCTGGGACCGTATTAACTTGTACTTCATAACTTTTAAACTCTCGCGTTGCATGTTTAATGTATAATAGAATACGGGAATTAACGCGAACACGCATTTTACCTTAAAATGCCTAACGTTTCGGCGCAGGTTGCACTCGCCGTGGTCCCAGGCTGACTGTCAGCCTGGGACCACATTGACACTGGGACACTGGGACAGGTAAAATGCGTGTTCGCGTTAATTCCCGTATTCTATTATACATTAACTTGTACTTGTACTCTTGTTCGTCAATTTCGCTGCAGCATTTCATGCGACATGTTTGAGGACATGGTGCTTTCATTGACTTCTTTGGCCTAATGGTTCCATTACGACTCGTATATTACTTGCCGGTGTTCCTTAAAGCTTTTCTTTTAACATCAATCCATTCAGAGACGTGTCTTTTTCTTATATCTGCTTTGTCTTTTCTTGGAAGTTTTCGTTTATTAGACAGAGGTGTAGCCGTTACAGATGAGCATGAGAGTCGAGTGTTTGCTTGAGGAGTAGAAGCATAACTATTTTGTCACATAAATGGTGAGTCTATGGACATAATGTCTTCCGTATTCTTTGAAACGAACCATGGACAGAAATTATTATGGCAGTCACTATCTAGGTGATTAATGAAATCACACTCTATGGATGGGCATGGAGTACTTAAATTATCGTTTTCATTAGCTAAAATTTCAGTTTCTGTATCTGGAATATAACAACTTTTGCCATGGTTCACTGTGTAATCTGTAATAGGAAAAGCAAACACTGCAACATGCCCAGTAAACAATAGTTTGGTCATAGCTGGCTTAAGTAAACTTAGTACATTTTATTGCATGCATCTCTTTCACCTTTTGACATTAAGCAGTTATAGATCTTTTTCGTTATGCATACCAAACCTACTTTACCTTACCTTACCTTACTATTATGTCTACTATTAGAACTGTTTTTTATTGAAATTTGATGAAAAATTTCCGAAATTACAATTTGATTACTTGTTCTGTTTTATTATTTTTTTTTATTTAATAAGTAAAAAAAATTGTTTATGTTTGACGGTACTTTTTATAAGGCTGATTTTGTTGTTGATCTCAATGATTATTAAAAGTATAACTTTATAATTTAGATATAAAATATAAGGTTAACACATATTTTTTATATTGTTTAATATTTTGTAAGAATGAAGATAGTGAGAATAAAATAAATTTGATTGAACAATATTTTGTGTTTTACTATATTTGGAAACCTAAAAATATTCCAACGTATATTGTAGTAAGTGTTACTAACGACTAAAATCCTTAATTAGTTTACCATGTAAAAAGTAGTAAGTTGTATATACCATATTAGCAGATATTCATTTTGCGATGTAAAATATGGCAAGTAGTACATACGATAAAATTACTAACATAATGCACGAAGTAAAATATGGTAACATCATTTTCTCAAAAACTAGTAAAATAACCTTATAAAATATAATAACATCTTGAAGAGCAATTGTTAACTAGTCTACGTAGTAATTTTCAAGTCAATATATAAACAGAACAAAATTTTATACAACTTTATATGTTCAAACAGCTCTACTGTAAAATTGACATTTTGGGGTTACCATAGTCTACGTAGGAGGGGTCGACCTGATCCATCAAATAAATACACTACATATACCTACTACCTGTTCATCTACAGACTTTACTCTTGATACCCCTTTGACAACTCATTCGGAAAAATTCCCGACATTACAGAATAAAACTCGGTATTGTTTGTACACGATGATCCGTTTGTATTAAACGTACTAATATTATAAAGCTGAAGAGTTTGTTTGTTTATTTGTTTGTTTGTTTGTTTGTTTGTTTGTTTGCTTGTTTGTTTGTTTGTTTGTTTGTTTGTTTGAACGCGCTAATCTCGGGAACTACTGGTCCGATTTGAAAAATTCTTTCGGTGTTAGATAGCCCATTTATCGAGGAAGGCTATAGGCTATATATCATTCATACATCACGCTACAACGAATAGGAGCAGAGTACCAGTGAAAAATGTTACAAAAACGGGGAAAATTTTGACCCATTCTATCTTATGTGACGCAAGCGAAGTTGCGCGAGTCAGCTTTTACTGAATAAAATTCGGTATTGTTTGTACAAGATGATCCGTTTGTATTAAACGTACTGTCGGAATAAAACGCTCTCCTTTATAACATCAACGTGAAATATGACGTACAATTTCCGTGTTCCTCGTGAAATATACGAAGTTAAGTTCTGATTAAATGGCGTACTTGGATATTATGCTATTTGAAATAAATGAAGCAGTTGTTTTGTAGCGGATATTAAGAAAATAAAACAAATGCTTGAAAAAGTGGCTTGAAAAAATATTGCACTTAGTTGACCACTTACTGCAAAAATAGATACACTATTTGTCATAATAACATAATGATGTAATGTAATACATATTTATTCAAATGTCTTAATTAAATACAAAATGATATAACAGTTTAATTTTTTCTCATTTTATCAAAAAGGCCCATGTTCTTTTTATTATTCATTGATAGGTACTCAACCTTATTTTCGCCGAAATTCGTAGTTAGTTTAGACATCAAAGCAGCATAACAAATAGTATCATACTATTATCATTATGTAACCCAAAGTAACTATATACTTCGCCAGACACTTCTTAACAAAATCGCCTCGGATTAGCCTAACAAATCGGCTACAAAATAAAGACGTGTGTATAAGCCTTTAAGCCGAGTATACAGGGGCACGTGGCACTTTGTGAACTAAGCTTTATTCCGTATAAAAGCAACTTTGATAAACATTTTTCACGGCACCTCTGTTGAAAATAGAACGAAAGCCGGTACAAGTTTGCTTAGTTAAATTGAGATTGATGGAACTTATAATCGTTAGAGAAAGTAATTTATAGTTGATATTTATATCTGTACTGTATTTTGATAGTAGCGCAGCGCAGTCGGTAGTGTATCTGACTCGTGATCAGGAAGTCTCGGGTTCGTTTCTTCGTCCGCGTGGACTTTACTTGCTTCGTTTTTACAACGTTTTTATTCTTGTTCTACTGCTATTAATCTTGAGCAGTAGTTCCTAACTAGCGTAATCAAATAAACAAACAAACTCTATAGTTTTATCTACATGTCTTGGACAGTGCATCTGGTTACAATACTACAAACGCTTCTAATTCGGAATCACAAGGGCGATTTTCTACTACTATCGTCTATCTGATCAGCGCAAGCGAAAATTTGATCAGCGCCTCTAGCAGGCGTCGTATGAACTATTTTGGCAGTGCATTTTAACGGTCATTTTGATACTGGACTATACCGACTGTGGCGCTGTAAATTACCGTGTGTAAATTGTATACATATTATCTAAAATGCCTTTAAAATAATAAACTTAATAATTCAAACACAACTATCAACACAAGCAAAGCATGGCCATCTAGACTTCTGTGGGCACGAGCTTCCATTAAACTCAGTACAGTTGTGACTTGGCAGCCGACAGAGGGCAGCACACTCGCGTAATGAAATGTACACAGAGTTGGCAAGATGTTTAGTTACACCCAAGGGTATGCTACCTGTTAAGTTTTCAGCAATATGCTGCATCAGTTGTGATTTATGACGCAAATATTGCCTTGCAGTCTCAACTGAATAGTTATACGGGTGACTGGAGTTATACGTGTGTATTTGTTAGGCGGGCAAATCCGATAAAGTTTTAATATTGTTAAAGTCTGATAAATAAATGAAAAAGCCTAAATCTTTTTAGTTCAATAAAGTAATCGCTGCAAATAGCAATTTTCGGTATCTTTTGTTTATTGATACTTTCTCTTAAAATATCTTTTGTAGTTTATGTTTTGAAAAACAGTTTAAAAAAATCAGAAAGAAAATTTCTGCTACTATTTTCGCATAATAATGTCTTGCTTTTTATTGCTGTTTTACAAATGTCTACTCACATGGTAGTCTTCTCGTCTTGCAGTATCAGTGTCATTACCACCAACATATTTTTATTTGTAACTAGCTATTATAAATCCTACCAAATTTAGACCCACATCAAATATTTTTAAAATCCCATATTATAGCCACAAACGTCCCTATTCCCATCAGTCACGTCTCAAAGGTCCAATAAGGCTGTATGCTACAAGCTCTTACAATCCTCGAACACGCGCAGCAGCTATGAAGTGAGACCATATCGACGCAGTTAAGACATGCTTAGCGTACGTGCGTTGGTTTCTTACGTCTCACTCTGAACAAAATTACCCAAGGAAAAGATTGTGTGTGAATTTGCGAATTGCTGCGTTTAGATTTAATACGATTGTACTTAAAAAACCTTTTTTAAATGCATTAAAAAGCTTAAAATTTAAAGACTTAAAACTGGTAACTTAATTAATTTGTTTCGAGCCAATAGCAGACTTTAGAATGGACATCCAATTTGTCACTTATGCCCGGTTTTTGAGGTACATTTACCGGTAGTTTATCTATCCAATAGCGTTTTTAATGAGCTTAAACGCTAAACGCGTTTAGTGAGTAGATAAACAACCGCTAAATGTACCTCAGAAACCGGGGGTCAATCTATTTGACTACATAACAAAAAATAACTCACAACATCTAATTCAAATTAGAATCCTTAAAATATACACATCAAATTAAGTCCAGTCATAAACTAGGTAAACACAACCCCCTGAACGCAACAAGTCGTTTTCCTCCAAAAATCTCAGCATTCATCCAAACGTGCCAATTTTTAAAACGGCCCAAATTACTTCGCGATTCCCCTTGTTTTATCACCACTATCAGTTGCGAAATGAAATAAATATTTAATGAAGGTACGCGCTTGCCAATTTGCGTGAAAAATAAATGCTATAGACCTGTACCTTGGGTTTGTTACACCTGGTTAGTTACGGCATAGCCGCCATGTTTGTTTTTGTGGCTTTTGTTTGACGATTCTTATATTTTTGGAAGTTTTCGGGAAATCGACGTCTGCTTAGACAGTATCTTGTAAAACGTACGTAGTCGTATAGGTAGGTAATAAAAAATAATGTAATATTATTAAGCTATCAGCTTTTTTGAAAGAATTGAGTTTTGAAATAACGTAATTTTAAAATATTATAAGTAATCGGACAAAACTACGATCCCTAGGTGAGGATAAATTAAACGTAGCAAGAATCTTTGATGAAATACCAATCATCAGTTTCAACTAGTTCACAAAAATAAATTCCCAATAGATCATCAAACGAATACAAAAATCCAAAATTCTAACGCTTTAAACTGAAAACCAACAAAACGAAGCATTCAAGATAAACAAAGAACAATCGTAAAAAACAATAAAATATGAAAAAAATAAACAAAACAATTTGAACAAAACAATCACGGTTAAAAATGTGACGTGGACGGAAACAATGGACACGTATTGTTCACGAAATTGGTTCATACCACTTCAATAGTGCTGGCCTTAACGCGAGACAATCCCGGGAACCGGGATATAAAAATACGGGACATGAATTTTTAAGTGTCGTATCGATCGTTGGACGTCAACGGAAGGTGAAGACCACTTAAGCGTCGAGAGTATCTGTTGTCTACGTTATTCCCTTTGATCTCGCTGAAGTATTGTTTGGAATACGGGAAATAGAGACGGAATGAGTCAATTTCGGTATATAAGCTCAAGATCTATGCGCGACTTGACATAATTAGGGAAATCTGAGTATTGTCTACTCAACAGTAGCAAAATTGTATTTGTAATTTCGGTACACGACAATGTTGACATCCAAAACGGATTATTTGCAAAAATATGATGTCCATTAGATAAGATGTATTTGCAAGATTTTCCGTTAAATAGAAAAGAGACCGAAAATAAAATATAATCGAGTAATATAAATGTGAGGTCAAGATTGTTAATATTACCCGACAAATTGAAAAGCCTAAAGATACACAGATTATATTTTACGAATGAAACCCTAAATTACGGTCACATACAGCAAAACCCTAAACCCAAAATTACAAAACATATTTCTACAGCTATAAATATCCGGGGCTTTCAAAAGCATATATTCTATTACTATCATGACAGCGCGTACCTTTGTGCATAATATTTCACGTTCTATTTTGGCGTCACATCCCGTCCCGGGACGGGTCAAACAGCTCCTGAATTAGGACGTCCGGGGAAAATCATTACGAGGTACAACACTATTGTTCGTTTCGTAATTGGAAAGAACAGAGTCGAGTTTATTAAAAATATTTTCTGAAGCGGAATTTTTAATCGTTATCCAATGTAGTTGGATTGTAACGTGCATATCTAAGTTCTTATGAAGGTATGGAATGAATCGACTCGATGCCTCGATGGAATATTAATCGAAAGACGAACAAAAGGTCTATTTTTCGTTCTTTGTTTTTCGCATTGTTCGAATGCAAAGTGGAACAAAAAGTTGGGATCTTATTTCTTTTGTTTGAGGATGTTTCAGCGACGATCAAATTGTATTCGCTATTGGAATACGATGAGTAGGTTACGTGCCTTATTATATTGTTTTCTACACGTATAATATAAGATTGTTTGTGCGTTAGGAAAAAATATCTGTAGCTATAATTTTTCAATTTCAAGATACCTTAAAAAATAATATTGCAGGGAATTAGGGTTTTAACTTATAAGAAGCTGTGACAATAAACATATTTTTACAAGTAATATATAAAAACTATTTTTCTAGTGTGATAAAATTATGAACGAATTATTTATTAAACCTCAAGTTGAACAACATTTTTAGCAAAGGAAACAGGAACATAACTACAAATATCTTAGTTTTAATTTGTCTTCAATATAATCTTTCTTTCCTTTTCTCGTGGAAACAGCAAACGTTCCGGAAAGCCGTCCAGACATAAGTCATGTCATCGTACCAGCCGTGCCCTTAAGGGACGAGGGACCCTGACATCTTACGTGATTATACTTTCAACGTGGACAATAGTGAAAAGAAATATATTTAAATGAAAAGAAGACCAATATTTTTTACGTGGCTAGTTTTACTATGGATAAAAGTTACCTAGTTTAAAATTTTCGTTAATGGGTAGTTCAGTATGTAAAGGTGTATTGAGTTAAGTACGAACAATGTGTCATATTGGTCGATGAGTACGTTTAAACGATGGGTAAGCCTGAATGGTTTAAAATGTCTCCCAAGTGCGAAAAAAAACAATGCAAAGTTGAAAAACACAAAAATGAAAACATTAAAATTAATATGAAAACGTTAGATTTGGGATCAAATCATTGTCGCATTTGGTAGTCGTTAGTTGTGTTTTACCCGAAACTAAGCTTAAAATTTGTACTAGACACTCCTTGATCTTTCTGGGTCGCTCAATTTTTAGTTTAAAATAACTCCGCATCTATAAAAATCTTTGTCTTTTTTCTCATCTGCACCAAAAACAGTCTGCAGTGCGCACTGCGCTTTTTTCTCAATTTTATTCGCAGCATGTGCTCATAAAATCTAGTCGATATGTTCCACAATATTGTGTATTCTGTTAAAAAAGGTATTTTCATCCAAAATTCACAATAAGTGGTCCACCGAGAATAGGAGAGTTAAATGAAGGACAAATTTGTTCAGTTCGAGCATTTTATTAGTGTCTTATCTAGGTTTAGAAGTTGAGGCTAAGTTTTACAAACGCGTAGGTGTATGGATTCATGATGTTTTTCGCTTGCTAGAGCACGTGGACGGTTGAAACTGTTTTTTGGGGTTTGACAAGGTAAAATAGGTAACGATTCTTGTTGCCGAATATTATATGGTTCTCTTTCAAAATATATCTTATAAGACATTTGCAATAATAATAAAGGTGTTACTGTGTGATCTTTTCATAAGTCAGTTTTGTTTTGGCTTTTATTTTGCAAGCATTGCTTCGCACACTTGAAGTCAACATCGGCAACTTATCAGAATAAAATAATTGCTTGCTTAACTCCGCTACGCTGGCAAAAAAGCTCTTTTTCGACTTTTTTTCTTTTTACCAACTTTCAACTACTATCTAAATACTTTCAGGCATGTAAATGATTTCCTAAGCTCTTTTTCTTAGAAAAGAAGGGTAGGCAGAGCACCGTTAGCCTGTAAAGCAACGCGATCACACGTTTCACAATATTTCGATCAAAAAATAAAATGTCACAAAATGTTAGTAGGTTCAAGGTACACTGAAAAAGCCTCTGATTTGTTTCAAATAACATTTCCAACAAAAATACGTCGTAATTCGAGACTTAATTCTGTAGGTAGACCAGTCGTGGAGAGGCACAGTAATTGCTTGATGAGATTAAACCGAGCTCTCAAACAAAATTATGTTTTGAACTAAACAAAGTCACATTTCTTGAGACTTAATACCTTTGAAAGTCCCAAGACGTTAATTAATTGTAATTTTTTCTTAATTATGCACGGTAACTTGAATGTCTTAAATAATTAAATCGTTATGTGAAAATAATTGAATTTAAAATTGAAAACTTTGGTGGTAATGAAAAGTTTTAAAGGTCTCTTAATGGGCGATAAAGTTTCGTCAATCATTTTTTGGTTGAGAAACTTAGTTATTTGATAAAAAAATGTACACCCTGTAGATTTTTTATTCAAATAGCTATGTTTGTTATAATTTTAGTTCAGGGTAGCTTATAAAAAAAACATTTATGATATTATTATAGTTAAGAGAAAATAAAAGGCTTTATAGGGTAGTTTTAGTTAAGTCGACTAAGCTCAGAATTAGTCATTATATTTTCACGTAAAACCGTCGTACCTACTTAATAACAAACTTATTGGGATAAATAAGTCTCGAGGGTTATTCCGAGGAAATATCGCATTTCTTAAATCATAAAAAAAAGGATTCTTTAGCCTAGCCTTTCTTCCAAACTATGTTGGAGTCGACTTCCAGTCTCACCGGATGCAGCTGGATACCAGTGTTTTACATGGAGCGACTGCCTGTCTGACCTCCACCAACCAGTTCCCCTTCGGATACACGATACCCTTCGGTAAGACTGATTGTCAGACTTTCAAGCTTCTGAACACTGTTAACGACTGTCAAAGATCTTTGAAAATGACAACTGGGACCTATAATTTAACGTGCCTTTTAACACGGAGGTACTTAATATGTATAAGATGGTCACTCATCCACAGAGCAACCTCGGCAAGCATAGCTTAAAAATCATTAAAAATAATATCCTGCAAAAAATTCTAACGTCAGTAAGTTAAAACCTGTCAACAAATATGAATGTTTAGAAAACTTGCACAAAGACGGTACACGAGATATCTTACGAACTTTGTTCAACGACAAGATTTTCATTTGTGATAGAGAAACTCGATGCAAGTCACTCACTTGATGCATCTAACTCTTTGAAGAATGAGAGATAAGTTTTGAAGTTAGTATTCAACGTGAGATATAAAAAAATGATATGTTTTGATGTTATTATACCCAGATATCAGTGCATTTTATTTGAAAATGACAAGGACAAAGTATTGATAGATAGAGGGAGTAAAGACGAGAGCTATGAAAATTGTTGTTTCATAATGATATCTTTAGTGTAGTGTATTACTGCAATGATTAAGTTACAAATAAATAGGTAACTTTTCAAAACAAACATTTTATTTTTCTATTTTTTTGGTCTCTATGGGAAGAAGACGTGATTTTATGTATGTTTGTATGTTATATTTACTCTCAATACATACCTAATTGGAGCCTTATCGTACCTCTTCTAAATTTTAGTAACAAACTATCATTTTTTATTTTACATTTTGATCTCCGTCTCCCAAAATTAAAAGGCTAAAATTCTTCAAATCGTTCATTAGTTTCCTTTTGTATTGGTTGTAAAGCATACAATTAGCATCTGTGCGAGACACTGCAGTGCAGTTTCATTCATCCACCTGTTATGAAGTAAGAACGGCGCTATAAACTATTTAATTAACCACTCTCCACTGCAATTGTTAAGGCGTACACATACTGTATTTTATTATGCAAATAAAACGGTACAAAAACTATTATTTGACTATGTTTTACTGTTATTTTTTATTTCTTGGCAACTGTAACACAGAAAATGTAAAAACAACCCCATGTGTATTGCATTACACAAATGTGTATCTATCTACACATTTACTAAATGTGCACACCGAACATTTTAATGAAATTTAGCACGGATGAAGACCCAGTTACTTTTTTTATCAAAACTAACAAATAAACTTTCAATATTTTTTTATGTTTTTTACTCTGAAAATTAATACAAGAAACGAAGGCAACTCTCCTACAATCTTCTTAATTGCCTCTTGTATACTTTAATCTATACCTTCTGCTGTAGTTTGTTACTAAATTCAGAGACCTATAGTGAAATTGCACGCACTTTGCTATATTCAGGCATACAATATTAACTTACGCTTACTATGTGTGTATGGAGCCTAACATTATGACCGAGGGGTATAAAGCGCGGTATTAAACAAGTAAGTAACAATATTAAGTGGCGCCACTATCAGCTTAGACTTAACACCAGAACAAAGTACTGGCAAGTAACTCGAGCTGAGTTTATAAGTGGTTCGTTTTATAACAGTTGTTGCTGTTCAAATGGCAGAGTTTGTAACTGTTGATCAGAAAAAGTCGGGTTAGAAGGTGATTTTTTAGTTTATTGGATGGGTCTTTTTTACGTGTACCATAGAGTTGGTCGGCATCGACGCCGTATCGTGCAAAATACATCTTATATGTGAAATTATCTTTCCCTCAGCCATGCTTGTCTTAAGAGCAGATTTATTGGTTTTAAATTATTGGGTTTCCAACGAAAAAGCATTTAGCACTGAAATTTCTTTGGAAGTTGTTTGATTGAGGAGCATAACGAACCCTTTTCTGTACACTTTAGAAAAAAAAATACATCATGTTATCGACTATTTAACTATTTGTTTTCGGAAATAGTGTTGCGGAAAAAATATGTCTTTTATTTATCACTAGCTGACCCTCGCAACTTTGCTTGCGTCACATAAGAGAGAATGAATGGGTCAAAATTTTCCCCGTTTTTGTAACATTTTTTATTGCTACTCTGCTCCTAATGGTCGCAGCGTGATGGTATATAGCCTTCCTCGATAAATGAACTATCTAACACTGAAATTTTTCAAATTGGACCAGTAGTTCCTGAGATTAGCGCGTTCAAACAAACAAACAAACTCTTCAGCTTTATAATATTAAGTATAGATTTCAACAAAGAATAACAAAAAAAACTTAATAATAGCAACAAAAAAAACACTAACTTTTAAACCTGTGCTTTCCTGAGTCTATCTATTACTTATTATAACAAGTACAAAGTATTATAAAGGTAATAACATGTGAAAGACAATTATTGATACATAATTTAGTTACAAATGCAAATTAACTTACGATCACATCAAAAAAACCATCCCAATCTGTTCCATTGTCCGCATAGCAACAACAAACGCCGTAAATATCACCACTAAATATCAATGCACAAATACCGGAACACTCATACAATGGCACTCTAAATACCTCCTCCCCTAGGGAAATAAAGCTTCGAATACAAAAAGCGAATCATTGACATTAGAACTGAATAAGTGCACCTCCACATGAGAGTTTTGAAGTGTATTCTAACATTCGTTTAAATAGAACAATTAATGCTGTTTTAAGTATACAAAACATATTATCACGCCTATTATACCCAAAAGTGTAAGTAGAGGTGTATGAAATACACCAAAAGTCGCCATTAACGATGTTGATGAACCCACGTAATTTTCTTTCGACAAAATGTTTTGTAACGGATGATACACGCAAAGTCCTTGTAAAATTATTGCACTAGGATCTATGAGAGAAGTATATCCCTATTATAGAGGTAATCATTTTAAATGGAAAATCTGAATTTTGTCGTGCAGAAAAATGGCTAAAACTAATTCCTAACTACTAATAATAATGAGCTTGGTGGTCCTTAGTCAAATATGGACCAACACTCTATTATAATTTACGTACTTACTTTACTCTACAATCGATTCCTTATCTGTCAAATACTCGACAGTGTCGAAGTAGGAACAACACTGTTAAAGTTATTTCTGCATTACGAAGAGAAGCTTCATGTAAATGATCCAGTGTGTGGTAACCCGGCTGGGGTCAGCGACAGACACTGCTGTGGGCCGAATGCCGCATTTCCCGCGCCTCGACCGTCGACCCCACACCAAAATAGACCGCGCACCGTAATGACGGCCAATTTGTCCCAAAGTGGATGTATTTTAATATTAGCGGGCTCAATTCAAAATGTGTACAGTATTTTTAGAACATATTTATGTATTTATTGTTTAAAACTTTGTACACATACAATGTACAAAGCGGACTTGATATAAGAGCTGAGATAAAAAAGTAGATGCATAGCAGACAGTGGTAAACGGTAATAAGATAATAATTTGGAACTAGATATATAATAGAAATATAGGTAGAATAATCTGTATATATAATTCTTCTGTAAGTGTGTATGTCACTGAACTTCTCTTAAACGACTGGACCGATTTTGATGAAATTTTTTGTGTGCGTTCAAGGGGATCTGAGAATGGTTTAGATTCACAATTTTGTCCGCTGGACAATGTTTTTTTATTTAATTTTTGTGGCAAAACAACGTTTGCCGGGTCAGCTAGTATACATATAATGTTGTAATACTGTTCTAAACATATAAAATGCTAATAAATAACGACTCTACTTTTCTATATTCGTAGTGAAATGGGGAATTCGGATTTCTAAAAACTCTTCGTCTTCCTTATATGATATTTGCTGGTGGTACATTTATATTCGTTCTAATTCATGAAATTTGGCGTTATAGTGTCTTTTGTAATCATACTACGAAACTAAAATTTCGTAATTTTGAAATACGATTTTTTCTCTGAGCCTTTTTTTCAACTATGCTAGAGTCAACAGGCTCACTAGTTATAAAGAACGACCGTCGCATCTCAAATTATCTATAGCCCATTTCCTGAAAATTCAACCTCACTTCGCAAAACTACAAATAACTCAGCATCCAACCACATCCAGAAAACTAACAAAACCTTCATTCGTTCATATTTCACCACCCTGTACATACGTCAGTTCTAGTCTTTACCGCGACATGGTTACCTAGTGCGCGAGTCGTTGACCCGATATCGATGGCCGCGGGGTCATTCACCTGTGACGTCACTAGGCTCCCTGTAAAACTGTTGGACGTAAGTTTTTATTACAATTGGTCAGATAAAAAGTTCTTTTAGAGGTTTGTGTAGGAGATAATATATGCTTTGCTTTTCCGTATAGTAATTTCCTCATTTTTCTATTATGTTGTATAAGAAGCCAGAATTGACATGATAAAATAACATGAGATGGTTTAGACGTGTAAGAGTCAACTGGTCATTGAAACCTGTGCCGGAAAGTTATGAATAAATGTAAAAATGCTTCGATGGCCATCATTGTTCCTACCAATAGATTTTTGGTTGACAAATTGTGTTAAGTTTTTTAAGCTTTTACGTAGATAGGCGATTCACGAACAAAAGTGCACTCATTCTACCTGACGCCACCTTAATTATCTGGAAAAGATGAATGTGAGTGATGATGATGTACTAGAAATATCCTATACTGTACTCGGAAAAGGTAACGAGGGACGTAGGGAAATGAAATGCGGTGAGTCGACGTTTCGGAAAACGGAATCGAAAGCATTATGAAGATGGTGAGACAATTATTAAGGCTAAACTCATATAATATCCATGTGATACGAATAGCCAAGAGGTGAAAGATAGCATTGGGCATATCAAGCTTTTATTAAAAAGTCTCCAGTTTTCTGATAAATATTTTCGTTTGACGAAGAAAGTCTTCGTCATGAGAAGGTAAATAGAATAACAAATAATACTTTGAATTTGTCATCGAAGCCTCTGTATTGTTAGATTATACTGAACAATTTAATTATTTTGTTGAGTTAATTACAAATTCAATTAAACACTAATACCGTATTATAAAATTTATAATTGAATAATAGAAAACTAATTAGGTTTCTTAATTAGAGAATAGCTTTACAGATTTAAAATTAATTAATTATATATATCAGCTTAGCCTTTTTTCCAAGCTATGTTGGAGTCGGCTTCCAGTCTCACCGGATGCAGCTGAATATCAGTGTTTTACATGGAGCGACTGCCTATCTGACCTCCGCAACCCAGTTACCTGGGATAACACGATACCCTTCGGTAAGACTGGTTGTCAGACTTTCAAGCTTCTGACAACTGTTAACGACTGTCAAAGATCTTCGAAAATGACAGCCGGGACCCACAATTTAACGTGCCTTCCGAAACACGGAGGAACTCGATATGTACAAGATGGTCACCCATCCACAAATCAACCTCGGCAAGCATGACTTAACCTCAGAGATCGATCCGCGCGGCTGTTGTTAACTAAGCCACGAGCTCCTCTAGGGGAGTATGGGAGGTAAATTGAGGTAGTGGTGAAGGATGCGGGGTAATGGTTGAGGAATATGGGATGAAGGTAGGGGGGGGACTGGACACTGCAGCTGCGGAGGGGAGAATGGGTAGGAGCTGCAGTGGCTCGGGTAGGACGGGATCGCATGCCCGTATGCCTCTTTCCTATGGTCGGACAGATCCATAGGTCGAGGCACCCCTGGCCAAAATTAAAATTAATTAATTAATTTTAAAAAATTAATTAATTAATGGTATACTCGAAGGTATGGACAGAAACATAAAAAAGTCAAATTACCTATCGTCTTTTGTGATTTGAGTCCCGTGGTTAAATGAATAATTACTTATAATTAACTAAATATTGATTACATTTTCTGCTTTAACATAAAAGTCTGTTTTTCTATTAGGCTATAGTAGTCCTGACCTAAGACTTGGATAAAAAATAGGCACAAAAAGTATGCCCTAACCGATATAGGGATGAAACTTTGTACTCGAGTCTAGCTTTTGGTACTTAAGGATCACATAGCAACATATAACTTTCTCAGTGGTTTTAAAAGCGGTATAGAAATATTATATCAACTGAACATCATCATCATCATCATCATTGGCCTGAATACATCAGTATATATTATAATATAATCAGGTGGCGTCAGGTAGAATTAGTGCACTTTCGTTCGTGGCTGAAAAGGCCTATGCGGGAGTGGCAACCGCGACCACATTGACGACAGATAAAAGTGCCAGAGAAAGAGAAGGGGGTTGCGGTACGTTAGTTTCGTAGGACGCGTTTTTGTGCTAGATGGCTGAGCCAGGTGGTATATCAACTGAACATCAAGCCAGTATTTTTTCAAAACTGTTTGAATAAAACTATACCATATCCGTACCATAGAACTAAAGAGATATAACAGACGAAATCCCATTGTTCCATGGCATAGTTACATAACCCCATGTGATGTAAGCAATCAATACGGTTTGGAAACATGCCAGTACTTACACGCCGCTACAGAGCGTCTGCCAAACGCTTTATTTGAGAATATGCTTTATGTTTCATCGCAATGTCTAAGAGATTGGACGACTGTTACATAAGCTTACTTCTATGTGTGTGAAAATATACTGACAAATTATTAGGATGGATAGAAATAAGCTTTTGATGCTATCGAGAACGAAATTACCTAAAAAAATCTTTCTACTCATATAAAAAGTACCTCTATAAAAAGTAGGAAGACAGATGTCTTTAAGAGGTATAATGATTGACCAAAGCCAGCATAGACAAACAGTTTGCATAACGCCTAGCAAGTCAGAAAATAAATAGTTTTGTAAAACGAATATTTAGAAAACATCGGAATTGAATGCTTTTTAGACCATTTCTTAGAAGCGACAAATCCAAGAAACTAAGCATATAGCCTTCCACTGTAACCAAAAAGAATCTCTAGCTAAAGTTATTTCAAAAGTACTGCATATTTCGTATACCATTATCAAAAACACATTTGTTGAAAATCTGTAGAGAGCTCGTAAGGTTACAGACTGACCGCAGTTGCATCGCCCACCGACGGTAATCCGATGTGAAAGGCTTTTAAATACTGTTCACTATCAAAGTACTGGGAATGTTTTTGTTAGAAACAGTACTGTAATAGTGGGGTAGAATACCTGTGTAGGATAGAAGGCTAATGCCCGAATATATTTACCTATGTATGTCGAAATAGACGACAGGACTGACGTAGTTCCAGTAAAAACCGAGCTAAATGTTGGCAACTTTTAAGTAAATATATCATTAAGGACTCTAGGTGCTTAGCAAACGTTGATGTATGTATATCGCTGACTGTTGGGAGCTCTACGCACGATGAATTAATTGTTGTATCAACCACATTGTAAATCGTTTGGCGATTGAAAAAAGTGGCCATGAGTTTCTTGCTAGCTCTTCTCATAGCGCCCTACCCCCTTTCCAAGCAAGTGGTAGATTTAATTATTGTTACGACTATGTGTCTACATTTGACATGAATTTGAGTAAATGCCCCCGCACTAATAGCCATCTTCTAACATAAATAACCATAATAATATTTAACGAAGACACATTTAAGATTTTCCGTCTCAAAGCTTTACATAACCTCAATTATCTTACTCTCATAATCTAACGGTAAAGATGTTCATAACTCGATAAAGTCTAAACTGTGATCACATTAGATGTACCGTCTCAGATATAACATACTTTACGTATTAAAGATCCAATGATAGGAAACTTTTCTTTGTATATATATTTAGGATAAGTTCTCGGCTTGCTAACAGTTTGTGGCAAAAAGTCAGCATTATAAAAAAACAGGCATATCTGCTTAGCACTAGCTTACTCAGGGTCACTTCACGCAGAAAATCTCCGGACTAAAATAAGTTAAATTGAGCCCGTTTACTTATGAGATTAATTTAAGCAGAACCCTAAAATAATAATTTTATTTACTTGACTTATAGTCATAATAATCTATTGTTTACTTAAACTGTCCACCTACACAATAACGTTAGCAAATAGTATGCTACAAACTATATGCAAAGTCCCAACACAGCCTAGCAATTGCCCGTTAACGACTTTTTAATGTCCTGATCTTCTAAATAGGTAAGAAGTTTAAAGTCTTATTAACTTATCGATTTACATTATCTAACATGTAATAATATATGTACTGGTAATCTAACAAAAAACGGGTTATTTTTTGTTTTTACCATAATTTTCAATATTTACTACTCCATTGGCACTCAACGTGGCAATGCATAACATTGCCAGTCTTCTGGACATGTTACCCGAGGATGATGAGTCAATGTTGCCTTATTTAATTATATTTCAGTATTTTTAAATATACATTTTTGAAACTTATATTTTTCTGTTTTGTCAAACCCGCCGCTACTTGTGTTCTCGTCCTCTTCCTAATAGACTTTTGTCTTCTTTTCTCTTCTTCACTCATTCTCCTTCAATCATACAATCACTCTGACACTGGTTTTATATTCCATATACGTACATACTATTACTTTATATAAAGTTATTTTAGTACTTAGTTCATATGAAACTGTATCCTAAGGTTTCCTTCATTCTAGGAACAAGGGTTGAAGTTGGAATTACTGTAAACGTTTATTTTAATCTCATGGCCGTTGTTCATTTATTAATAACGGGCTTTGTCTGTGACTTTCACTGAGTGGGATTTAAAATATTGAAACATTATTTATCCCTGAAATATAACTAATCACTGTGCCAAACTTAATCCAAATCGGTACAACCACTTTGACAATATCATAATTATATATTATATAATATTATTTACCAAACTGAACTTTGCAAGGGTCGTACCAAGTGGCGTTCTTTGGTCTCTGCCTAACCCTATGGGAAAAAAGGCGTGTTTTTGTGTATATATTAATTAGGTACTGTAGTATGGGGTATTTTAGGAAAATTTGGGGTTAGGTTGATTATAGAAATTAGTAAAAACTCGCATAAAAAGCTAGCGAAGAGTTGAGTTACCCAGTTTTTGGTACTACATTTTAAAGTAAACTCGTTCTACCGGTAACATTATATTTGGTCTAATATGGACAACAGAAAAAAATAAAGAAGAAAAGCAAACGCTACTTTCATATACTTTCTATTACGTCTTAATTCTTACTAATTATGGCATGGCAAAGGACATGATTGGTTTTGAAGGCCTCTACAGTTAAGTGTTACGGCTACAAACATCTTGACACCTCTTCAGGAACCGTTTAAAAACTCTCAGGCATGCAGATTTCATCAAGATGTTTTCATTCATAAAAGGCATTTTTTACCCTAATTGTGTTTAATAATTGTTCTTTAATTTAGTCTCTACCTTTCTCATGAAGTTGGTTATATTTTGATGCATTAATGTATGATGCATTTGTGTAGGTATGTAAAATTCGATAGCGAAAGTAATTTTTATTAAGATGCTGTTTGTTTGTTACTCTTTTACTGATAAACTTTTGGACCTATCTTGGTAAAATTCAAAAATACGAAAAGGTAGTCAAAGTAGAAAAATATTACAAAAAAAATATATTCAAAAGCAATAATCATTACATGACTTATGTAACAAAGAAAAGTCAAAGCCTTAACCATTTCTTGTATAAATAAAAACATATCCGTCAATCTTCCCAATATTTTCCTTCTGAACCAACTTGTGTTTGCCTCTGCCAAATGGTTTGCAAAATCACGATCTGTTATTCATGAGAGAGGGGGGGGGGTTGTGGTGTCTTCGGTCACCGTTATATCAACCTATTATGGAGTTTAAGTGGTTTTCAACCGAGCTGACTGAGTAGGTCAAAGTTCGCTTTTATTATTGATATTAGGGTCGCCATGTTTTATTTATGCTATGGTGTGATCTATTGCTTTGGTTTGATATTTAACTTGTTATTATAGTTTTTAAATATTGAAATTATTTGTGTTTTGGCTTGTTGATTATCGTAGTTTTAAAGTTGTCATACATTAGCGTTGTTAGAAGCGCTGCAGAAATTGAGTTTTTTGAATCTATTAAAGGGGATTTTATTTCGACAGGTCATCTTAGGTCATCGAGTTATATTATGCAAACATACTGTTCTTTAAAAATACATCAACCTATGCATTATCATTGATATTTTAATTGCCTTGATCTTTTAATATTGGAAAATGGGAGTAATTAGTAAATTTTGTCTGGTACGATGTGTAATAACAGCAATTAGCCAATCTTGATATAAGGCCTTAAACGGTCAATAAAGTTTTAATGGCCTTGCATAGCCATATGACGTCACAGTATATAGTTCTATATGCAAGTTGTACGCTATTATCCTGTTCCGTTATATCACTGGCTATAATAATACAAAGTGAATAGACCGTGACTTACCAATATTTCACTGATATTTGTTATAGGAAGTCAGTGGTGAGTATTAGTTTGTATTGTTGCTGTCATCTCGGAAAATACTCAGCCGATGAAATATAGATAAATGGTAGAGAGCCCTATTTTGAGTTGTTTTGGGAATCGCTTTAGCCTTTTATATACTAGAAATGGTTAAGACAAAGTCTATGATAGTTGAAACACGAAATAAGGCCGGCTCATTAATGAGCGCTGCGTTCGTAGCTAATTATATTTCTCTATTAAAATTTTCATAGACAGAAATCATCACCACTGTGACAAAACATAACTAAAATCTGTGGTAATAATGTACCTAGTACAAAATAATGGCAGAAGAATCTGCCACAACACCTTTATTTGTGAAGGAATATTAACTAGACTTAAAAAAACACAATTTTTAACACTTTTTACCGCAATAACAGCACACAACTCGTTGCAACCACAATACCCTACATTAAAAAGGAGCTCGCAAGTACAAACAAGACACAGGAGTGTGGTTTACGAGGTGACCGCAATAAAGTGTCGTGACGTCACAGGTTTATATTACAACTGATGCACGTAGATTCAAGATTTACACACTTAAACATCTTACGATATAGGCTTAGGCAGCAAAGGTTTTTCATATAACTTTCCAGCCAGCAGACAGGTCAAGTCCTGTGGTAGAACACCAGATTGCTCAAGGCGAAGATACTAACGTGGTTCTTAGTATGAAGAACTACTAAGCGCCTCTAGAGTCTACCCTACAAATGGTATAATTACGCTTCTTCAAAATCAAAAAACATAAAAACCTTACTATATAACTAAACTATAGTATAAATCTTTTAGCATGGAATTTGGTAATGTGACAAGGACAGCCAGAAAATATATTGCATTATTAAACACTACGATTACATGCTAGACAAGCCGCCATCCGGATCTGGTATTTAACATAGTAACATTTCTGTAAACACCATCTATCACTATCTTTATACAGGGTGTTTAGTTCTCAACGGCTTCCGTAATCAGCAGCCGCTGATAACGCACCGGTATAAACTAGTTACATGGAGTCGACAGACCTGTACAAACAAACTGATGAGATCAACACTGTACTATTTGTTTGTCTAGTAAAGCAACAGCATCTAGTTGAAAATGAATAAAACTGTTATAATTTTGTTTTCTTTGTGAATTTCTTAGTCAAAAGCAAGCATTATGCATTTTCGTAAATACTCTATCACCATCTTTACAATACAGGGTGATGACAATATAGAATGCAAAAGAGCAAGAAGCCGGACACTAAGACGATGGTCTAACCAAGTAAAGAAAACCACATCCTTCTCTACAGATTTTACCAGTTAGTGAGGGTTACTTCGGTCCAGAATCGATGGAGACAGGTGATTCGTTTTGAAGGTTCCAGTGGCCATGATCCTCAGATAAGAGAGACCGATGGCAAAGAAAGAGATATAGAAAGTACTTTTATAAGCACTAAACGGCTTCCGTAATCAGCCGCCACTTATAACGTACCGGTATAAACTAGTTACATGGAGTCGACAGAGACCTGTACAAACAAACTGATGACATCAACGCTTGTACTGTTTGTATGTCTTGTAGTTAACACTGTGACCGGCGTTTTGTAGAAAATGTATAAAACTGACATCATTTTGTTTTTACTTTTTGAAAGATGATTTAATTTTGTCCAGATTTAGACATGCTAATATTGTAAAACATTCCTCCTATTACAACTACTTTTGTGGCGCGGTCGATAGTCCCAACCCCTATTATAAGAGTCTAACATTGTTGATGGCACTTTTATTTGCCTACGCTTTTGCGTATAACAGGCGTGATATTATGAATATATTATATTTTTTTGTAAACACTATCTATCACTATCTTTATACAGGGTGTTTAGTTCTCAACGGCTTCCGTAATCAGCCGCCACTGATAACGCACCGGTATAAACTAGTTACACGGGGTCGACAGAGACCTGTACAAACAAACTGATGAGATCAACACTGTACTGTTTGTATGTCTGGTAGTTAACACTGTGACCGGCGTTTTGTTGAAAATATATGAAACTGACTCGATTTTGTTTTGGATAAAGATTTTATTTTATTTTCGCGTGGAAGTAAATGTGTAGGTGTCAAAGATTGGACAATCATTTCGCTCTAATCATTAAGTTGGTCCGTGTTTTAAAATTGACAAACCTCTATATGTATCATACTAATGAAGAAAAGGTAATTATATTCGAGAATCGTTTAACAGTCTAGTTATGTATGTTCTATATTAATTTGTAGCACTTTAGATATGCAAGCCGAGTTTTTCACTTACGTCATTTGTAAAATACATAACTTCTCACATTCACGCACATTTCTATACCATCACTACACCACAAAAACAAACACACTCATGCACAGATAAAGATCAACAAAACAACAATCAACTATAATCCATTTCAAAATGGCAGAAATTACAAGAGTGAATTACCAAACACCATTATAAGTGGAAGCCGACGTAAGCCAGCCGTCAATAAGCTTAATGCCAGTCAAGCAAAGTTGTGCCGCAGGAAATAAGTTCGCAACACGAGGCGCTCAAGTATATGGTATCGGTGAGATAGTGGCAACTATGATTGAGTTTTGATGCAGAGCCATTGATTTTCGTAAGTCTATTATACACTTAGACCAACTAGCTACTGATGTGTAGATTTTTACGTTGAAATGTTATTCTTGATGTTTGTCTGTCGTAAATGTGGTCGCGGTTGCCACTTTCGCATGGGCCTTTTGAATGACGATCGAAAGTACCTACATAAATTCTACCTATCGCTAATTAATCAAGGCCTGTATTCATCTAGAATACAGAATTCAAGACCAATAATGATGGCGAAAAGTCCTGCACTTTTTATATCCCAAAATTCCAATTTTATATTACTTACTATTGACAATTAACCGCAAATGTGGGTATTTCCATCATTTCCGCAACACACCCTGACCTTACACCTTGGGGTACAAAAAGCGTTACATAAATAAATTAACTACATCGCCTAAAGTCAACACAAGCATAAACCTACAGCCCCTAAAAAACTCTCCGGCAATTAATATCAAAATCAGGCTACCAAGTACCAAACCGTAGATAATATTTGAAGGGTCGTTTAATGGTTATCGTTCGGTACCTCGGAGCAGCGTGTAATGAGAGCCTCGTTATAGCCAGGTAAATCAAGAACAGACCCAATTCATTACGATAACGCTTTGTGATCGAACATCTTGCGGCTGTTTCATAATTTCATTTCGAGAGGGGTTTTATGAAACAATTTTTTGAAATAACGATGCCTAGTTTTTATTCTTTTACCAATTATATTATTATTTTCTTGAAACTGAGATTGGATCTATTTACATAGTCTTATAATGTTTTATAGGATAACACTGACAATAGGCATATAAGAATAAATATTGAGGAACCTAATATCTCTTGCTACTCGTTTCACTTTTCACATAGTTTTATAATGTTTCCGAGATATCAATTATTATCTACAAATAAGCTCTTGTCCATTTCTTCTTCATCGCCATTTTAAAGTATTTATTGATCAAACACGCATCAACACTTTAACCTATGTTACTACTAAACTTACTTTAAACTTACATTAATATTTACGATGAATTCTATAATTACTAATCACTTCAATCAACTGGACGTAAATCAAAACAAAGACGCCCTAGAAAGACATTCACCGATTACATTGGTGATATCTTCAGAAAAGGTCAAGTGCGTAGCACTCGTAACCGGCGGTTCTGTATGACAACATGTATGTATGTGAATGAGGCAAGGGATATCTGTAAGGATCGTACCAAGTGGCGTTCTTTGGTCTCTGCCTACGCCTACGGGAAAAAGACGTGATATTATCTATGTATATTCTCTACAACCATATTCGAAATTTACTCTACTTTTACAAATACTACCAAATGACTTCGTCACCAAACCATTGTTAGTTTCTCATTTTAGTCCAATACAACTTAGTAATTGATTTCAAACTCGTAAGACTGTAACAAGCAATGCAACAGGATGCTAACACTTGAGAAGTCCTAAGTTCAATTCTTGGTTTGGCCAAGTGTATCCCTAGTTGCGAAACTTAGAAACTGTGCCGCGCTAACAATGTGGATGAACTTGCTTGCACTTTGTGACGAACTTACATCTAATCATGTTCGTTTTAGATTCAATTTGTTAGTTTGTTAGTCTGTTTTCGTGCTTTTGTCTGTGACTGAAGACTTCAGCATCGCTTCATAAGATTATATTGATAGAATTTTGAGTTTTTGATTACATGATCAGTTTATAACAAAGAATTAGGTAGACTTAATCGTTTTCTAGGATGAAATATATGAATTTGTATGAGTTTCTGGATCAGTTTACAGTAAAAAATTAAGCAGGCCTAGTGCTTTACTTGTCTAGGCATTTTAATAATAATCAACTATTGTAATCCCACACTCTTTTTGAGGTACAACATTATAACTAAGAAAATAAAGGAATTAGCAAACATTTTACGAGAATTGCAGGTGACAGTATTAATTTGTAAAACAAAATATTCATTTTACTTTTCCCCGATTGATAGTAGTTCAAGTTAAACTATATACTTGCCAATTTCTTCTAAAATACAATCAAAGACATAATTCTTTCTAAACCAAAACAAAATCGACAATCCTAAAATAAATCAGCGTATCAGCGCACCGCCATCTAGTGTAGTTAGTAGTGAACTAAGGCTTAGTTCCCCCGCCTCGGTAATAAATATAAATGAAGTTGGAGCCCATTACCGACGGACAACAAGTCCGACTTAAGAACGTTTCCAACTTAAATTGTTTGCTTTTAGAAGTGCAGTTTTTTATATGGGCATTGAAGTAGCTTCTTGTGAAATGTTAATAGAGGAGTGAGTGATTTTTCTTAACAGTTTTTCTACTGCGTTGCACTCTTATATCCTGTATTTCTATCGTTAAACACTTGTACTAAATTGAACCTTTATTCAAGAATATTTTAACGTATTCATATATTTCTATTAGTTATTTGACAAAATCATTGCTAAATTCATATTTTTGGCTGAGAAAACTTAGAGCCTCACCGAATTAAATGCCATATTTCAATTGACTAAAAGCTAAATTGAGTTACTTCTAACGTAGCGTAACGTAATCGTGAATATTCATTAACGACTACCTATCGACCAATTACTTGACCACCGGGTGTCATAGGATTTTTTTCAAACACATTTGAAATCTTAAACTCTCGATTCTCGATCTCAAACTGCTCGAACTCATGCTACTGTACTCGACTCTCGAAATCATGCTACTGTAGCTCAATTTACTACTATTATCGACAACCGGCTAGCTATATATAAATATTACACAAATATTTGTAAAGCACCTCTACCGGGCTCCATAAGAACTATTTTGCCAATACATTTTAAAAGTCAAACTTTCGATACTCGCCAGTACCGGCTTTGAATTGCGCTACTGATCAAAGAAATGAGTTCCGCGAAATCATGAATGCACCGTTCTCAAGAAAGAACAAAGTTTTACCTTTGAGTCTTTACTATAAGCTTTCATATTGTAAGATTAATGTGTTTTTTTATTTGTTTAATAAAAGTAGCTATCAAGAATTGTGCAAATAATAAATCAATGCATCATGAATATTATGAAAAACAGCTCTTATATTTTCTAACGCTCTGTTCTATTATATTATGAGGTTTAAAGTAAAAATAACGAAAAGTATTGCTGTACTCAAACTGGCATAAAATTAGATCATTTTCATCTCATAAATCAAGGGAAAAGAAACAAATTAGCGAACAATATCTTTACCGTTAGTAAAAGTCATTAAGTATTCACAAAGCAAAACAAAGATGTCAAAGTTAGAAACTCGGCTAGGAATAAACTCCAGGATAATTACCTTCACTAACAAACGAGTTTACCCGATCAGCTCTTAAGCTAATTGCTTTTTGTCTCCCTTACTGTATCAAGGTTCATAGTGATAACCTTGGGAATACGAACCTATATTATAAATTCGACTGTCAGTCTGTCTGGTATCCTTTCACGGTTTGAATGCTGAACCGGTTTTGATGATTCGCATGAGTTAAAGAACCGAAATCAAACGTAGACTTTGTTTCCTAAAGTTCATCAGCTCCACTCTTATAGAGGATTAAACTAATTGCCAGCAGAGCCAGGATCAGCTGGTCAAATTAATTAAAAAGGACTGCGTCTATATTTTGAGGTAATGTGCGCGAATTTGCGAGTTCGACTCCCGGACAAAGACTAATAAGTATTCTGTTACAATGTTCTCAAATCAACTACAGTATAAAATATGTATTATTTTATATTTAAAAGCTGTAAGTTTTTTGCTAACTCTTCTCAGAAAGCTATGGATAATTTCTGGTTAGAATTATTATTTGTTTTTTTTTTTGGATTAAGACAGTGTATTGTGAAGAAATCTTAATGTCACGAATGTCGTCAAATTAACTTCAGAAGCCAGAAGACACTCAATATTTTTATTATAACAGTGTAATTACCATCTGTGTTCGTCAACAATCTTACTGAATGACGATCAGCTCTTAACCTAATTATTCTTCCGTCTCTTTCTCTCTTAGCACATTAATATTTCTGTTTGTGTAGTTAATCTTTTTCTGTTTTCATTCGCTCTTGAGTTTTCTTTTGTTGAGTGATGGGAGTTTTTCACACCGTATTTTTTATTGTTGCTTTTTAATTGATTAATTTAACTATATTCCGTGTGATTGGTACTGACGCCGGAGCTCGAAATCGCTTAATTGTCGTTTTAATCAATAATAATAATAGATATTCACAATTCACAAAAATCGTAGCATGAAGGGATGATGCAAGCCCGGTTTTTGTAACCGGAATCAAGGCTACTTTTTTAAATTACCCCCTAAGAGGGCTAATAGCAGATGAAATTTAGTACATTAGCATACTTTTAAGCTAACTCAAAATGTGTCGAACTAGCTGACCCGCTCAACTTCGCTTGCGTCACCTAAGAGAGAATGGGTCATAATTTTCCCCGTTTTTGTAACATTTCTCGTTGCTACTCCGCTCCTAATGGCCCTAGCGTGATGTTATATAGCCTATAGCCTTCCTCGATAAATGGTCTGTCTAACACTGAAAGAATTTTTCAAATTGTACCAGTAGATCCTGAGATTAGCGCGTTGTAACAAACAAACAAACAAACAAACAAACAATCAAACAATCAAACAGTCAAACAGTCAAACAATCAAACAATCAAACAATCAAACAATCAAACAAACAAACTCTTCAGCTTTATAATATTAGTATAGATAATAATAATTATAATTAAAAATAATAAAACTTAAACTCAAATTATCTTCTATCACACCGTTCAGTAACAAAATACCTAAGTACAATATTGTGATCTGTGTAACGAGGGCGCGGCTGTATATCACACTGCCAGTGCCATCGATCTTGTAAACTTTCTCGACAACACAGCGAACTTTTGATAAGTAAATCTAATTGGTATAGCGATCTGTTTGCCACTGACACAGTTTTGAAATATCTTACCGTTTGTAAGTTAGAACAATAAAAGGCTAAGTTTCGATCCTAGAATTTGGTTAAATAACATAATCCTAAGTGAGTTAGTGACAAAGTTATTGTTGTATACTAAAAACTTAGGACTTAGCTTAGTGAACATTTGGATAATTTAATCGAAGTCGCTTTATATTCCACGATGCAGTAACTGATTTCCAAAATAAATTGCTTTTAAAATTAGGTAAGCACTATTCAACATAATATTTTCTTAATTTACGTTTCAAGCTGTAACAAACTCCTAATTTGTCACAAATTCCTCCATACACACAGAAAAAGGACGCAAAAACATCTCTCTCTTTCACTCATAAGCAACAAATCCACGTCTTTCAGTAAACGTTTAAAACTTAATCCCTAAACGACAAATAACATACGATACAACAATAAACACTGTCTCAGAGCACTTGAAAGACAGCTCCCATTCAAGAACATTCACGCGAAAAGCGAAAACATTATGATATCAATATAATCCTTCTCTCGAAAACCAGTGTAAGCTGACCCCTGAATTATTCACGTTTCGAACATTTAACGTTGAAACTTCGTCATAAAGAGGTCAAGTTATGTGGTCGTGTCGCTATGTAATTTTCTGTGTGAAGTACTCGTATGAATAATAATAGGCTTTGAACCGCGGTAATTATACTTTGATAGCAGGTATACGGCTGTCAGGGTACCGTTCTGTGGCGATTTTGTATGTATTAAATGTAATGTCTCGGTTTAAGATATGTTGTGAGCGAAATTGTGATAAAATTGTCGTTATTTTTGCTGTAAATGCTACTGAGAATGAGTGAGTGTGATACGGTTTTAATCGTGAATCTTAGGTTATATTCTTTCGACTATTTTGTTTTATTGGTCAATTCTTTATGTGAAATGGAAATTGATGGAACATATCACATTTATGGTGTGCAAGTATATGTTTTAATTGCTAGAGGATTTTCACATCGTATCGTTTTAGTCTAGGTTTTTTTAAGTCTTCGAAACTAGCCGAACGCCCGGTTTACGCCTGGGTTAGAATTAATAGTTTATATCTATATCTATTTATTTATTGGATCACCAACAGTAGACATATTATTACATACTTTAAATATGTACAGGAACATAATTATATATCTCTATGCTATAACTTCGTAAATGGTATAAGTATATTTTTAAATTTTAAGATAACAATGGTTTTAGATATTTACCCCATTCTTAAACTCCAGCTCGCCCTCTCTCTATAATAATAGCGTAGAATAATTTAGATAACGCGATACTTATGTCATTCAGTCAATGCCCATATCATGAATTCTTCAGTAAAGAATTAATGTAAATGTCAGCGAGTAACTAAAATAACTGAAGCGCTGAATGAATCATTAAAATAGTATAAATAACAGCAAAGTTCACATAGTTCATGGTGGTTTAAAAAAGCACATTACAGTGGAAGCCATTACCATCATTCGTGACATTGATAGGGTTGCCAACTTTGCACTAGAGCCTTTTTTAAGTACGAGAGCTCTCTCTATCATCATCCCAGTCTTTCTTCTAAATATGTTGAAGTCGGCTTCCAGTTTCACCGTATTCAGCTGGACTGAATCGTTGTAATAAATAGTTTGTCAGGAAGATTTGGACGAGAGCTCAAAATAAGGACGACTGAGGAGAAACTGTACAATATTATGCAATAGGGTAAGGAAAAGGTTATAATGTTATTTAAAATAAAAATGACAAATTTTTTTAAGTATTACTGCTGTTGTTTACTGTTTATAACACACTGCCATGTGCATCTTGCACCCGTATTGAAGTACCAATAGGTTGAATGCGTCCGTGGCGCAATGGTTAAGGTTGCCACGACACTACCATTGCGTCAGGACGTCGTGGGCTCGATTCCCTTATGGAACAAATATTATCTACAAATAGTTGTTTCGGGTCTCGTTGTAGTTTGTGTCTGTTGTTTGTATCTTCGTTAAAGTCCCCGCGACACGAGAGCGATTCTTAGTGTGGGAGGTGTCTTTTAATATACAATCAGATGGATAGCAACCCTATTTACAAATAACAAAGCAAAATAAACTCCGTCACGTCATCAAATCGGCCACAAGTTCAGAATTGTGGCTACGTTTCCATCACGCGATCAAATACCATTATTCCAAATTGTTTTGTAGCAATTTTCTATGGCAATTCCGAAAAAATGCCTCCCAAGGTCGATGCGAACTGAAGACTGTCGGAGCTGGTTAAAAACTTTCGCTCAATGACATGTTTTTTCCATTAGGTTACGACATATTATATTCAATGTTAAAAGTCCCGTGGGAGATAATTACAAAAATAACTAAAGTAGGTAAAATATTTTTTTATTACTTTGACGACTGCACGCCCAGAAGGGAGAAAAATAGAGAAATTGAGGCATGAGTAATGATCGCGAATACCAGGAAAACTCCCAACCCAGGTGAAACCACCTCTTCACTTGAACATTTTCAAATACTAAGACCCCATAACTAATAAATATTTCATTTTAAGAAAGTTATTAATCAACTTCAGCTTACGAATATATTTATTGTGCCCGTTTTTTACGTACTCGAAGCAAGGCGACGCTCGTGTCTAATACCGGTCACCTATCTATTAAATGTCCTTACAAAGATTGCTTAGCCCAGAGCTCGTTTACGGACCACTAAGCCCAACTAGCTATGACGCGAGAATTTCCAAGAAAATATTTTCATTACCTGTAATAAAACGCCATATTTATTCTCCCATTATGAAGCACGTTAACTTAGTTAGGTGTTAAACTAGCCCGGTTAAAACTTAAGCTGTACCTTAGTTGTTAGTTACGGGACACTGCTGCTACTTAGTAATCCGTTTATAACGTAATATGCTTTTATTCCCTACAGAGGTGAATCTTTGTGAATTTCAGGTATTGTAGGGCTTATGTATGTTCTAGTATTCGGACTAAACCTAGAATTATTTGATTGACATGGGAATTCAACAGCTGGCTTTTAATTATATACATTCTGAAGCCATAAGTGATATTCTCTGCGATGCTAAATACAAAATTAGTTTCTCTCTAAAATATACATAGAAAAACATTTTCCAAAAATTTTTGTCCGTACATTTTGTCGTCACTGAGTTTCTTCTAGTCTTGACGTTTATCACATAAATCCTTTTTTACATTTAAACTTAAAACCACAATACTTACAGCATAAGTGCTGTGGTTTCTGCCTTTGAAAAATTAGTCATCAAGGTTCTAAATACAAGAAAAGTCAACTAAATACAAATTGCGTGACCTTAAAACATTTTCAAAAGAAAATCTCAAATATTTTCAAAGCCGGAACACGAACTTCGACCTTTTAAGGTCTAACTTTGAAATAAGGTCAGAATGACGACAAATTTCTTACAATTGCAGACCACAATTTATGTGAAAGGTGACAAGGGGTGTAAATTAATGGCTGTTTCCTTTCACAGATACTAAGTGAACTAGATACGCAGCTGATGAACTTTGTATGAGTAAACTTTAGTCGACGAGTAATTTTGATGTTGAAAAAAATTACGTTTCAAGAAGCTGTCAAAATATGTCTCTCACAGTTGTTCGTCTAATAATGCTGGGGCTACATTAGCGAGCGAAGATTCGTATGGTGTTGGCGCGACAAAAACATCGTGTTCGGGTATGGGCGATGTTCTTGTCTACATTAAGGCGGGCGAAGATTCGTGTCGAGTTGACGCGATGCATCGTGCCTTGTGCTGTTCAGTTTGTTGTGCGGAGACGTGAGCGGTAAATTACGACGACACTGAATTGACGTAGATGTAGCCACCTAAGCGAATATTGGCGCGACAAATCCCTTTGATTCGCGCCAGTTTACCGACAGCTCCTCGATACTACATCGTCTTCGCCCGAATACTACGCGATGACACGATGAACCCGGCCACATTCATCGCGTTAACACGAATATTCGCCATAGCCCGCTAATGTAGCCCCAGCATAAGAGTATCTCCCGGTTTTAAAATTGGCCGATCAGTGAGACAACTTACCGGCTATGTGAATTGTTAAAGAATAGTATTCTACATGAAAAGTTAAGATAAATATATTATTTACAAACGTACCGGCTATAGACACAAAGAATAACCAGACCCACTCATAGAAACAGCGGCAAGATGACTACAACAGCCTGCAGCAACTGTCAATTCAGTTAGATTTTGACAAAGTTTAAGCAACGCTTTATAATTTTTCTAGTATCTAAAATACTCTATATCTTTGTATTTTGTTTAGTGAAACAGAGAAAGGCTTGTTGACTTATCTCCGCTTTTCTTTACTTTCAATCGTAGATAATGTTGGAGGCAGCCTTAATTAATAGTATTTTGAGCCCGTCGGGAGTGTTCGGCTGTTCTCGGGAGTCGTCGGCTTTCAAAGGATGTTTTTTGTATTAGAATAAAGGGTTTGCATTGTGCTAGATTTCTAGGTCACTGAAGAAAGGGATTTTAGAAGATTGATGGCTGAATTCGGGTGAAAAGCTGAAACTGTTTTGAATTAATAAATTATATTTCAGGAACATTACTTCTATTATCTCCGAAATGTTTTTGGATTTATTTGAAAAACCGGTGTAATTTTGACAAATAATAAAAAAGAATTACCATTTAATTACCTTACAAGGTACAAGCACAAAGGGTAAAAAACATGTTCAACACATTTTTCTTTATTTTGATACTAAAACTATAAACATGATATCAAATTTTATTGATTCAAAATACTACGTACGCGGTCAGCTCATTGCATTCGTTCGTCATTCGTAAGTAGGTATATCAGATTACCTGAGTGTCTCATTATCCAAAGTGTCAATGACTTACTTATGCATTTTATGAATAACACGGCCATGTTATGGACTATACTGACAACGATACGTAATTTGAGGCCAGATAGATGTTCACTGACCCGTTGATTTCGTAATGAGGTAAAGTATGATTGGAGTCCGATTTTAACAAATTATTTATTCATACATACGCAATATTACTATTATTATCACGCCTTTTTCCCGTAGAGGTAAGCATAGACCGCCACTAGGAACGATTCTTACAAACTTCCCTTGCCTCATTCACAACCATATATTTCTTCATTTAGGTCAAATGTTGAAACTTATGATCGTTGTTACAACTAATATAATTAATCTACCATTTGCTAACTAGCGTTATAGGCATTAATGATAATCTTACACCTAAACTTTAAATTCTATTTTTCTCTTGGACGATGTTGGGCGGTGACTGCAAATGTATAAAATATTAGAGCAACACCCATGAGTGGCACAATACTAAGGTAGATACACTCCTATTGACTTACTCATATATAGGTGCCGCCAAATAACTTGAACAATTAGCTACATCTTAGTGAACGATTTTTAGGTCAGTTTAGGTATAATAGTTTTGCGCAAAGGCGAGGGCGTTTCAGCTTCGACCACCCAACTGGTATAACAGCCAACCAAGTGTCCTCTGCACTGGGTCTACATTCTGTTTACTTTCTAATACCGCAAATTTTGTTTAAGTTGTTTAGCGACGTCTATACCCTATTACCTAGTCACTGAAACAACGACGAATCGTTTCTTTTCAAGTGGATATTACCATGTATCTAATCAACCTCTCAAGGAGATAACCTACTTCTCTTCAAAACACAGTATATACTTAACAACGCCTTAATTCAATAGTACCGCGCTATCAATCAACCATTGTTCGATACACTGTTTGAAACGCCGTGTTTTGAAAGCCTGCTGAAATTTACTTCTTGCCTTAATATCAGCAACCCTTGGATAATACATAATGAGAACTAGGTGAATCTGAATGGGATGATTTTGTATTTTAATTGAGGCTTCTTTTAGTCATGTGCCAAAGACAGATTCCTATTTGCTTGGGAATTGTGACTTCAGAGTAGACTGCAAAAGACTTAGGATTACTCAGACCTCAACATACTTAGGGATTTTTAAGGACACTGTTTTTCAGAGAATTCAGTTCAAGGCAAACACAGAGAACTACATATATATACTATACTTAAAAAAAAACTTGTAGGTCACACTAATATTTTTATCTCTTACAAAGAGAGCAGATGAGAACACCTTTGCCCAGCAGTGGGACAGTACAGCTCAAAAAACGAGAGTAGAACCCTAAACGCATAGAAGTAGCTTGGTAACCATCACGACCACTGCACCACGGCCATCATATCTTCCTCTTTTGTTAACCGACCTTGTACTAAAAGCTGAAACTCCAAAATCATCGTAAACAAATCTCCATAGATTGTATACCGATACAATAGACTTACAATAAGTATAATAGTATCCCAGCAGCTCATTGTGTTGATGGATCATTATGCATACATTTTTCACTTCATTCATCACAATGTGATGAATTGAAGTGATTTATTACACGCCTACCTGCTTTCTAGGTGTTATCGCGACTTCTAAAGAATCGTGGAAGATTAATAAAGGCTTTTATTTTCAGGAAGGATCTTTAGGGAGTCTACTTTAATTCATTCAAGGACTGAAGGCTTCTTAACTCGTTCGGAAAAAATAATCAAGCCCAGTAATATGGAATAGTAGTGTGTAAAAAACTTTTACTAATTCTACTAATTTAAGTTTAAAGTATTTATGATAACAAAACATCAAAACCATATAAAATGAAAAGCTTAAAATATTGTAAAAATAAAAGGTACGTTCAATTTTTTTAGTTCACATAAGTTGTTCAATATAACGTACTTTTTAACGAAAAATACTTTCAATTTACGATGTTGAATTAAGGTAAAATATGCACTGGTCTAACAAAAGATGAATTAACCATGATTCATCATAGGCCTACGTTACCTGCTCTCAGTGGGCGTCGTGGCGTTTCTTAAACGTGTAGGCGTTACATGAATCATTGTCGGAAGAAAAATGGTAAGACATAGCTTTGGGCTTTCTTTTCATTAAATTTGTATTTTTAAGGATATTCATTTTGCATTCGAATAAGTTAAAGTGTTAATAAAATTAAATCTTTGTGAATAATCTTTTATACTTCGTTAATTACTTAAAATAATTCCGTGTAAATTGTTAAACTCTGATACCTGAAGCAAAACTTCAACCATATATTATACTTGTAAATCTTTATAATAGGTAAAAATCTGAGCAAAGCACAATAAATAATAGCACAATATACAATTAAATATCTAGTTAAAAAAATACTTTACCAATTCCAAATAAAACAACCCCTAACTCCAAATTCCACCCCTAACGTAGAGAAATTCTTAAAAAACCAAAATCTTTCCAATAAACAACCAATTAGCCATCCAATTGACAGCATATTCCACTAAATTGAAAACACGTAACGACAAAGGGTTGAAAATGTCCCTTTTAACGTGTAAACTATCGATATAATTTGTTTGGGAACAACCCTTTCAGAGCTCGTTTAATGTAACCCACTTACGCTCTTAACGACCTCTGTGTGTATATTTTTATGTAGATTGCGTTTAATTTTGACGGCTTTTTGAAGGTTATGAAGTTTCAGCTCCTCTGAACATGTTCTGGTCACAAGTATTATTTCAACAGACCTTATTATATCACTTTATCTGTCTGATAGTATATGTAACCACTAAACGTTAGGGGAGTCAGGGCTTTTTCTTATTAATATGATAATAAATAAATAAATACATAATTATGACGTAACGGAGCGTTTCAAATAAAATGAGTTAGCTATTATTATTTTTTTTGTGGTAAACAATTTTATCTGTTGTTGTGTGCTACTAGGCCATAATAAGAGTCGTGTTGTAGTCCCTACGTTCTAACAGGTAACTTCAAAATTTAATTTGAAGAACTCCGAAAATATCACTCTGAGGCCAATTTAAAGTTTGAGGTTGTAAATTTCTGGAGAGGCTCCTTCAAGGGTGGAAAATGGTCAAAGAAAACTAATAATAATTATTTTAAAAGACTTTCCATATGGTGTGAGTAAAAAGATCTTCCTTGCCGAAGTCCGTATATTTGATATGATGATTTTATATTTTTAGACAAAGCCAAGGGTAGATGGTTTGTTAAACAACTTCTACATTATGCAAAGTCATTTTTGCTAAACTAAACTAATCTAAATAAGTAATAAATGAAGTACTTAACGAAATAAGATCTACAGAATTAAAACAGAAATGCTTTTGTTATCTGATTAATTTTTCAAGAGATAAAACACATTTAGACTCATGTATAATAACGTAACGTAATTTTATATAAACAATTTCTGTGTTCAACTCATATTTCTACAAACTACTCGTACATTTCCCAAAAACGTCGTCATTTCGACACACAACCGCAAATATCGAGCTCGTTTGCCGCCACAGCGCTGAATTCAAATCATATTATTGCGAAAACGTAACAACCGCCGCGTTATTACGATACAGTGGCTAATTGCAATTTGGGGTGCGGTTCATTTGTCGCTTATGATCATATCGAAGTGGGGCACTAATGAATACCTTTGTCGTGTACAGAATGGAAACTAATAGCGGTAATGTCCCCTGTTTAATCATTGTTATAAGTTTGCTATATTATTGCTTGACTGTCTGTGTGTTTGTTTACGTTTTCCTTCATTTAATAAGACTGATAACCAGTCTTTCTGAGGGGTATGATTTTATAACCCAGGTTGGGTTGCGGAGGACTAATAGGCAGTCGCTCCATGTAAAATACTGGTAATGCCAAGACTAGAAACCGACTTTCACGTAGTTGCATGAAAGGCTAGGCTAATGATGATGATGATGATGATTTTATAGTTAATTAAGTCACGTGGGGAATTGAGGTAAAGTAAAAATCTTTTGTTAAATAGGAACACTGTTACATCTCGGCTTTTAAACTACAACCAAACTCAATTTCATTAAGAAAGCTTCAAAATGTTATACGTGAAAGTAACACTAGTCTTGATCTCAAGCTGACTGACTGTAGCTACCGCTCGTTTCGTATAAAACATTTAACAAATAATTCAAACAAACCAAGCATTGTACTACAAACAATGCATTAGTCACATCACGTTATGTACAGACGGCGTGACAGGTTGTAAGGAGCGGCACAGTCGCTAGGGAACGGTTTGTGTGCTTGTAAATGTATTACGTAATTATATGGTTTTTAGTCTGTAGTTTCTAGTTGATTGTAGTGTTAAATACTTTTTTAAATTAGCCGAAGTGCGATCATTTGGCGGACTTTTAAGGAAATAAGTAGACAAATTAAGATATATATTAAGTCGTGTTTTTTAGATGTTTTAGGTATATAAACTAGCTTATGTTTAATGTTGGTGAGCCTCTCACGCTATCATGTGGCTTACCTAATTAGTAAAATAGTTAATATTGAACTACATATAAGTACTTCAGACTGCCACTCCCGTAGACTTAATTATGAGAAAGCAATCTATTGTGGGCCAAATGTTATCCTAATCGGTTCGTCTTTAGCAATGCAAGCTTACTTTTGCGTTTAAAGTAACACTAAATATTAGGTCGGGGAAAAAGTCTTTTTGCATTTTAGTATGTATGAACTTGTAATAATATCTCTTTGGCTTCAAGAATCACAAATGAGTATACGATTCATTAGGTTTCTTTCAGTGAGCTCGTGAGGTACTCAAATGTCGAGCTTTTTTGTGTAGAGAAAAGATTTTATTACAAGTTCATACATACTATAATGCGAAAAGACTTTTTCCCCGACCTAATACATAGTACATACCTACGTATCTACATATTAGAACAATTGTTAATTTCACTAGATAACTGTAGGTTCTCTATAATTATGCCTATACCAATTCCTTTAACCTTTCATAATATTAATACAATATTTTCTTTCATTCCATATCATTTCAACTAAACCTCAATTACGAAAGGTCATAAAACAATAACTACACATCAAATGAAAATCAACCTTATATATAAAATATTAAGTCTCAAATCAGCTCGCCTTACTGTCTTGTATATTTGATAAATAATTAGGTTTGGATCTCAATATGTTATTGTTCTGTTATCCTTGGTTATAAAGGGTCGCGTCTGTTTCGTAAACTGTCATGTCAATGATGGTTTGATGTTTGATCGCTCTTTGTTTATTGAAATAAATAGATATATTAATATTACTTACTTACTTTGGCCTATAACTTGACCTGTGTGGGGCAATTTCTTAAATAAGAGTGTTGTACACTCAGTCAGTAGTTCATATTAATCCTAATAATATCTATTGACTGATCGTAACATACGGAATTCGACTCCTGGATTAGTAATCTTTCTATTTTGACTGGGAAGGCCAAAATCAATTCGTCTAACCAACCAGTGGTTCCCAACCAGTGGTCCGCGGAAGACAAATATAGTCCGCGACTGATCTGATCTAAACAAGTTGATTTTCGTCCTCTCGTTCAAATTTAAAAAAAAACTATATTATACATATACTAACTAAAACCAATTTTTTAAACCATTAAACAAACGCAGTCTCCCAATCATTCCGATTTAACCACTGAATTAAGTTTGTTGGTTCAAAAATTAAAATCAAATCCAAAACATAATTTGAAACCCAAAAGTGATGAAAACAAAAACATATTTATTTTGAAAACTTGCTGTTTAACTTTGTAAATTGAATGAAAAACCGTTTAAACCGCACCGTAGTCAAACAAGTTGGGACATGTTCTCGTAACGGGGGCCCGAATTAATGATTTGTTGCCAACTTTAATTACTGTCTCCTGTAACTAAGGGAACAATTTAATTGTTGCTACCTCAGAAAAATATGAAAAAGAAAGCAGCAAAAATGTATGTATAACATACAATTTCAGCTCACTATTTTTTTTTTACTCAAAAAGCGTTGGCGTGACGATCTAGATGCCTTTAATATTAATTAGACACGCATAGCAGGAGATAGGTAGGATTGGAAAAAAGGGGGAGGCCTTTGCCCAGCAGTGGGACAATAAAAAAAAATCCTACGACTAGGCCTGCGTATCCTCCCTGAGTATCCTCTTATTTCCACGCTGGGCATTGGGCAAAGATCACACGGTATAAGGGTATTTATGTATTCGATCCCACCATGCTGGACAATACCGTTAAAGCAAGTAATAACGAAGTCTAATAAAAAACAAGAGTTAACCCTGGTTCCTGAGTATATTTAACGGTAGTTTATCGATTAAATAGCGTTTTTTTATATGAGTTTTAACGCTATTGAATAGATAAACTACCGTTATATGTATCTCAGAAACCGGGGGTTATTGATGCATTGCCTAGGTTTTTAGCTCTTGACTTCTTGACCTTGAGTGGGAGACGAATATTTGTGGCTCTATGTTTAAAAACAAAAAATAACTGAATGTTGCTCTCAAAAGACACGCTTACGCAAAAAAGATTAAAACGCAATTCAAAAAGACAACTTCAACTTGTCAAAGCTGTAGAACAACAAACCGATTGAGAAAAAACAATGTCTTTGTAGAATATCGAGAAACATTCAAAAAGCTGAGTGCAGTCAAGACTTTGAACAAAAACAACAACCTTTTTATTTATGCTCTTTGAAATACAATTCATATTTTAGTTTTACAGTTCTCTCGACTTATGAAAATATAAAACACTAAGGACGGTTACAGATCAGGCGTAGTTGCAAGGAGATTTCACAGTGCTGTTAACTGTCTCAATAAAATATTGGTGTAAAGTCCTCCTACTGTTTGTTTTTATGTTTTACGTTTTGTTTCACGTAACATGATACAAATAACAAAGAAAAAGTTCATCCTGCTGAACATATTCATGGATTTACCAATAGCAGTATTAACAAAACTACGAAAATTCAGACTTTTTTCATACATTTCTTTTACATTTCCCTTGTGAACATGACTTGTTCGTAGACCCCTAACGTAACACCGTAGACTTACAGCTTAAAAGAAATAGCGAATTGAAGATCTCATTTTTATCTTTTCATATATGTACGTAGTTCCGCAATAACTGCATTCACTAATCTTATTTTAAAACGAATGACGAATGGGCGCATATCACAAATAAACCACCCAGGTATAAATAATATTACATAAGTTTTATTCAGCATTATCGAAAATACGGCATATCTGCACTCGCCCTAAGGCTTATCGTATCGGACCGAACACAGGGGACCAATAATTTTCTATAACATTCAAATTTGCTGTAAATTTTCATACAGTAAAAGCCTTTTTAGTGGAGCTTTTATCAAGAGTCGAATAAAAACGTACTTCTTTTTGTAAATTGGAACGTTGTAAGAGCTTTGTATGCGTAAAATGAAGTGGCATTATATAAATTGCATGTGTTTCTTTTTTATTTTGAGAAATTTCATATTTGGGCTGATTTATGAAAGTCATTCCTGAGTGTGTTACTGTTTGTATTTTAGTTTATTTTTCAGTCGTGCCGATTCAAAAATGATTATGTAAAAAGAGTTTCTTTCAACAATGAAGAAAAGGTACCAAGTTAATAAATAAATAAATACTCTTGCATATTACCTAAAAAAATTATGTTCTATACTGTTTACAAAGTCCCACCCGATAAAATCCTGTATCTAATTCCTGTATATATTTTATAATACCTAATAATAATATGTATTATAACGTATTTATTTATGTACCTAGTATTATATTTTGTATGTATGTAGCTATGTGTATTTATCAATATTTATGTATTTTTGTATACTTCTTTCCATTTTAATCTTTCTTAACTATTTGTTTATTTTGCTCAACTCACTCCTTCACTTCTATTATACACCTACTTCTTCTTATCTCTGCACCACCCGTAGGTTGACTGGTAGAGAATGCCAATGGCATTAAGTCCGCCATTATACAACTTTTGTATATAAAGTTAATAAATAAATAAATAAATAAAAAAATATATGCCAAAATAAAAATATGCTTTTATTCCCATCAACTTTCGCCTTTCTTCCAACTATGATGGAGATGGCTTCCAATCTCCTTTTATACCATAATACCTTTTAATCCATACATCCAAATCACGACAAAACCTCCATACGAGTAGACTCATCATATATCATCTGCCTATCCAATTTGATCAAAACGGCTTAGTAACTCGCTCAAAATACGTCTCATCGTAATTACTCATAATCAACTTACCAACAAAGTCAACGCTAACATCTTAACGTACATATTTTACGATCAGTTCTTATACGAGCGATGCTTTCTCACTAGGTCGTTGGTTCAGTCCCCTGTGAGACAAATATTTGTCTATACCTGTACCAATAGCTGTGACGTCATTAGTGTTAGGTTATGAATTGACTGTTTTTATTAGGTTTTGGAACATTTGTTACTTACGCAAGTCTAAGGTATGGTCTAGCCTTGTCAGGGATCAGAAACTTGGACCGGTTTTGCGTATGAAGAACGCTATGAAAGTCAGGTGTAAGTCATGGCTACATATAGGGTTGTGTGCTAAGTCTGTAAATACAGGTGTCTGTAAAAATATCCATCGCTTTGGTTTTAAGAACCGTCTGTGTACCGTTGATCCATCGGCGGATCCTCTGATAAGATGAATGAGGATACAAATTTAAAAACTTAAGACAACATTATCCTAAAACATTATATGAAAGGCCTTTTCCAGAAACTTCATCAAACAGTTCTTGAACGATTCCTTAAATGGGATTTGACCAGCTTGATGACCTAAAAGGTACCGATTTCTAATTTAGAATTGGCATGTCTAGCTCTTACTTAGTAGTGGAAATATTATTGGGTCAAATAATTTAGTATTATTTAATACTAATTTTTTTTTTATTTTTTCCTATCCAAATGAGGCTAAGTTCAATCAAACTCGACATGTAACTGTTGCCAAGAGGCAGTATGTATGAAATGAGTCGGTTCTTGGCCGAGGGTCAAATGAGCACTGGTTATCCACTTGGCTAGAGGGGCGTGATAGCTCGCCAACTATTTGTCTCGCCAAGTACTGTATTTGTCTTGTTTTACACTGACAAATAGAGGTTTATATGCACCTGTTACGATTGAAATTGTTTTTTAAGTAACAACTTTTGTACTCTAAATTGCTCTGTGTAACTGAAACTTTTAATAAGCAGCTAACAAAGTGTGTGTAAAATGCAAAATAATATTTTTTTTCTGTATGGGAATTGAACCCACGACCTCCCTACGCTCTTTGTCAAACGAGTTAGAATCTGAAACCAGTAATCAAATTTGATAATGCCGATGGTAGCCGTATCCATTGCTCCAAGAGCAAAGTATAAATCCCATAAACACTAATCAAAAAGCTGCTAAGAAAAAGAAAATTAAACTGCCTCCCAAACGGCATTTGACCAACTGCATTATCCCTTGCCCCATTCCATAAGAAGACCTAAGCAATGGAAAAATAAAAGATTTCTACTGACTATAGGCCTCTCATCTTCTTTGTATAGTGTTTATAAATTAACTTACAAAGTTAGATATCTAAACAAAACCCTCAATCAATCGATTCATCCATTGTTAAATCAGAATATTTATCTCATTGCTTGAGTAAGCCCGCTTATTCTCACAATCGCTCTGTGTACTCAGATTAGTTCATTTGCATAGATTACACGAAGGTTGTTCAACATAATCTGTCTAAATAACCGCGTGGTTAATGCGAATACACTTGAAAGATTTACTTTATTATTCTTTATCTGACGACCTTGAATTATCTTTGAAAAACCCAGTTAACGAACGTTATTGCATGTCATATCTATTGACAATATTGACACTCAAAAAGTGTCTCAAATCTGTTAGGGTTCCATTTTCTTGGCTTGAACAATTATTTATTTATACGACTATTTATGTCTTTTTTTTAGTTTTTGCAATAATTAAATGTTTTCCCTCACACTAAAAAATGTACTAGAAGCAGCACTGCACGTGGGCCTATACTTCATGAAAACGTTAAAACACAAAAATAATCAACCGGTACAGGTATTTTATGAACTTTTGACAGGCTATGATAAAATTACTAGGAACATTTATCTTCTAACTTTTATTCAATACTACCCGTACTATTGGATTCAAAGGCACATTTGAGTTCAACCACACTAAAGTTAAACAAACAAGATAAAAGAAACTTAAAGTCTAATACTCACCATCATAAACGACTCCCCGCACCAGCTGATCCGTCTCAAACACAGGATGGCTGAGCGTCAGATTGACGTCACTATCCTCATCACTAACCGTCACTATCTCCTCACTGTCACTGGGGATCCGCGCAAAGGCACAAGCATCACTAACATCAGCTCTCTCACTGACCACATCACTTACTGTCGTTACTTCAACCACTTCCTCACTCGTCGTAGTCTCATCATAAACAGCTTCTACTTTCTCATCGGCTTCAACAGGTGGCCCTGGAGATCTCCCCGGCGCAGGGTCACCACTCAACGTGGAACTATAAGGCAACGAAGCTAAAATGACAATCGTCATCAAGAAGTTTATCAGATATCCGTTCATTCTGAATTTGGTCGGCTTTTTCATTCGGTTCGTCGTCTCCCATGGTTTCTTGTACTTGGACATCAATTGGTTGTTTGATGACATTGTTTATGTTGATTTTTTTATGGATTGTTTTGTTTTGTTTGCTGCCTCGGTCATGTTTCTTTCGGGAATGTCTGTGAAAGAAAAAAGCTTATTAGATTTTTTATTTTATCATTACTTAGCACTCAGGATAGTCGTAGCTTAAATTTGAAAATAAACATTCTAGACGTGTTAATAAACTATTTTATAAAAGCTAATTTTTAATCATTAACATTACTACATAACTATTTAAGATATTAACATACGGTTCTTTTTTTCAAGTTGTAACTAAATTAAAAATAAAACTAAAAAGTAATACAACAAGGAATTTTGTAGTGTTTTCCTACAGAATTCCTATCCTATAGAAAGAAGGCCCTGACAAAAACAGAATCAATAACATCAAATACAACACAGAGTAGTTTAAACTACATAGAACATCGTCAAGTATTATAATTCAGAGGGGCTCTTGAAACACTTCTCTAATAAGGTCTGTGCGTCTGTTCCCAAACCTTGGAGAGACGTCACTTGTTAATTATTCACTCCCAAATCCACTTTAATCTTCATATTTTAGAACAATACCATCAATATTATTTCGAGAAATTTGTAATGTTCCTGTAAGTAAATAGGTATATAAGACTAGCTTCTGTGTATGACTTCGTCTAGTGTGAAAATTATTTCCGTTTAAAAAGTATCTGTGTAAATCTAGATCTAAAACTATCCGGTTGCTACATTTCATCAAAATGCACTTAGAGGTTTGTAACAAACATTCATACATTTTAACTAAATGTGGCTTTTACATAATTTGTAGGTAGTAGGATTATACCTATACCTATATTTGGAATAAAATAAACACCATAGTTTTAGTACAGCACAGTACTCACACAGGATGGTGTCACAGGTTCGATTCCCATACGGGACAGTTAATGGTTTTGTTTCTGTTGTTTGAAAATAATAACATAAGCGTAATTCTTAGTGCCTTTTATAAAGGAGAAAATAAAGCTGATAGCTGGGTACTATTTCAACCGTTGCACCCTTTTCACCGTCAAAACATGTTTTTATTCTTTGTAAAAATATTTTCGAGTTATAAAAAGGGCTTAATAGATTATTTTTGGCGGCAAAAGGATAACCTAGTAACCTATTTATCAGTTAGAAGGGAACAATGAAATAAGGGTTGAAAAATATTTGGTGGAAGATAGAACGATAAGGGGTAGTGAGTTGGTTAAGAAAATAAGTTTATTTTTTTAAGGAAGATAAGTAATTTAGTGGTTCAGAGAAAGAAGACTACCTATTTTTTTTCTATTACAAAAATAATTGAAATTTCTTTAAATACTGTTATAGTTTTCTGTTGTCTGAGCGGTTGCATGAAACGCGACCTCTGAACACGCGGTCCATGGTTTGATTCCCAAGTCGGGTAACGAACTTTTGATTTTTAACTTTTATTAAAATATTTTCCTCATAGTAGCCTGAAGTTTGGTATGATGTCCACTGTGCCGTCTGATTACTTACATTACATTACAATAAAAGGCTCGCTCCCTATTACATGAGACTCACATAACGAATTATGTATCTATTTCATACAACTCTGATTACACCTTCGGGACAATACATAATAACAGTACATTCCATGACACATAACTAACAAAACACTATGTACTTAACGTTCCCATAAATCAAAACAAGTGAACCAGCTGATGTAGTCAAGCGGCAGGTTGTACCTCCTGATCATGAGCCCTTGGTTCGATTCCCAAATCGGCTATACAGAATCGCATAAAGATGTACCTACATACAATACAGTAGCACGATTCTCTATAATTGGAACTATCGAGTATCGAGAGTTTGACATTTAAAATTTACTACCAAAATAGTTCCTACGACGCCCGATAGAGGCGCTGATCGGATTTTCATGCAAAATTTCTCGATAGCTAGCCGGTTGTTGATAGTCTATCGACTATCAAAAACCGGCTAGCTATCGATCGTAGTTTTTAATTGAGCAACAATACTTTTAATACATTTATGTTAACAAAACACATTACAAACAAAACACCATGTACTTAACGTTCCCATAAAACAAAACAAGCGAACCACTAGCAATTGAATTACGAAGTTGCTCACTTAAGTAATTACTGGCCGCGCCTACATCGATACAACCCTAGTTACAACGTAGTGAGTTTCATATTAAAGTTGATTGTACTGAAATTCAGAGGTAGTGTTATTGGGCTTCTATAATTTATATAAGAATGTTTTTTGTCCGGTAACTTGTCAGTGTGAAAGGATTTCAGGTAAGAAGTATTATATACTAGCTGACCCGCGCAACTTCGCTTGCGTCACCGAAAAAAGAATGGGTCATAATTTTCCCCGTTTTTGTAACATTATTCATTGCTACTCCGCTTCTAACAGCCATAGCGTGACGTTATATAACCTATAGCCTTCCTAGATAAATGGACTATCTAACACTGACAGAATTTTTTAAATTGAGATTAGCGCGTTCAAACAAACAAACAAACAAACTGCAACAGCTTTATAATATTAGTAACTAGAACTATCGGTTTGCCAAATCTCATTTAAATCTGTTCAGTAGTTTTTTACTCCGAACATCCAAACTATCGCATTGATAAACGTGCCCACTATATGTGTATGTATGTATATGACAACAGACTCGCCCCGGGACTTACATTCTAAATAGCGTTTATATTTCATATATCTCTGCCTGTATCTTTGGTTATAACAGACATGATGTTTTAAATAAAAAAATATAGATTTCTTATTGCGGAATATCTTTGATTCAAGATCGACTATTTTTCCGGAGTAAAAAATAATTTGTGATAAGGAAGGAAGTACTTCCATGTAGTTTAAAAAGGTGATCTAGGAAACATATTAGATATTTATATTAACTAGAATTTAAATTAATTCAGATCACGGAAGATTAAAAGATGAGTCATTAATATTAATTTTCTAGAAAATAGTAAAACTGTTTATTTTATAATCAATATTCAAATATTTCATTACTTTTAATTTATGTAAATAAGTCTCTAATGTGTAATCTATACTAATATTATAAAGCTGAAGAGTTTGTTTGTTTGTTTGTTTGTTTGTTTGTTTGAACGCGCTAATCTCAGGAACTACTGGTCCGATTTGAAAAAATCTTTCAGTGTTAGATAGCCTATTTATCGAGGAAGGCTATAGGCTATATAACATCACGCTACAGTCATTAGGAGCGGAGTAGCAACGAAAAATGTTACGAAAACGGGGAAAATTTTGAACCATTCTCTTCAGTGACGCAAGCGAAGTTGCGCGGGTCAGCTAGTGTTCCGATATAACGCTAAAACGACTCAATCAAATTGTATACAACTTTAAAAGAACCAGGGCTTATTATCAGTTATTTTTTAACCCAAATATTAATTTAATGTTTTTGCTATTTAACTGCACTATCAGCTCATTAGCATGACATTTAACCTGCCGATAGTAAAAAGATTTTAAAGACTTGAACACTAAATTATCTAAATATATAACTCAAAGGTGACTGACTTACTCCTAGTTTCTGAGGTACATTAAGCGGTAGTTTATCTATTCAAGAGCGTTAAAACTCATATAAAAAAACGCTATTGAATAGACAAACTACCGCTAAATGTAATCAGAAACCGGGGTATGACTGACATAGTGATCTATCAACGCACACCCTAAACCACTGGACGGATCGCGCTTAAATTTCGTATGCAGGTAGATGTTATGACGTAGGCATCTGGTAAAAAAGATTTCGATCAATTCCACCCCCAAGGAGATGAAAGTTTGAATAAAAAATCTGTCCTAAGACACAACCCGCCCGAACGAAGTCGCGGGAAAAAGCTAGTTAATACAGTAACCTTCTCCAATGCACTATAATTGATTACTTATCAAATAATCCGCATTGAATCATCAAAGAATTAGTCTCATCCTTGTCTTTACAACGACATAAAATAATAAAGCATTCTCAAGTATAAAAGCAGTATTACTCCAACTCATATAAACGTCGAGCGTCGAATTTCTGCTTATTCGCATTTAGCCGTCCGTCATGGAAGTCGACATCGACTATCAATTTAAAACTCACAATTTCGACGAAGATAATAGCTACTGCAAAATCACACAGTGCGTTAAAAGTATTATAAAAAATGAGGGTTATATAAACTATAGTGTGGATAAAAAAGTGTACCGACCCGATGGCGGTAATTTTCTGGGCGTTCTTTGTGAAGTGGATATCAAAGGGACAACAGCTGGGAGGAAGAAGGAAACGAATTTGTTCCTCAAAATCATCGTTGGACCTTCCGAAGACATGACTATCATCTCCCTGTCAGACGTCTTCCGAACTGAATTGTTCTTCTACAATGAACTTTCAAGAATCTATATGGAACTGCAAAACGATGCAAATGTACCTTTTAAAGAAAGATTCAAGACTGTCAAGATTTATAATGAAAGTACTCCAGAAGTGATTGTCCTTGAAAATATGCTTAAGAAAGGCTATAGAACTAATTATAGGAAAGACTGTATGTCTCTTGATGATGCTGAAGTTACCGTCAAAGCCTTAGCCAAGTTCCACGCGTTGTCATTCGTTTTGGAAGCAAAAAGACCTATGTATTTCGAAAGGAAGATAAAGTGTTTGAAAACTGGCGTTGCGTGCAATGAAGATTGGCGAGATTTTTTAATGAAAAGATGTGAAATTACTTTGAATTATTTGAAGAGTGAAAGCCGTAGGAGATTCGAAGCTTTCATACCGAAGATATACGAGAGATTTATTGAGCTCCTCACCTCCAAGTGTTCCAAGAAAGTACTGTGTCATGGTGATTTCAGACCTAATAATATCTTGATGAAGAAAGTTGTAAGTATTTGGTTTCATTCCATTATTTCATGCAAAGTTGTTTAAATAGAAAATATAGCTCGCTAGCTCTGGCCCGCGACTCCGTCCGCGTGAACTATATTTACGTATAATATTATAATGCAACGGGTCTTATACGCGATTGAAAATTGAAAGGTTAGGATATCTTATTTGCTGCCCGACGTTTCTTCTTATATTTACGCAGCTTATTATATACACGCATAGATCCCATAGATTTTTTAGAATAATACTATCCTATGCCCTTTCCCGGGTCTCTAACTATACCTATTCGTACAAATCGGTGTATTGGTTTAGACATGAAGAAGAGACAGACAAATATAATTTCTTTCGCATTTATAATTTTAATAGTGACTAACTAAGCCCCGAGGTTTCAGTCACGTGTAATTTGTTTAACAAAAATGGTGTCTGTGCAGTGATGTGCAAAAAATATAGCGTCACATGTCAGCTAATTAGTTATAATAAACATAATTATCTAGAATTACCAACTGTCTGTCGTACATTTTGCCATATGTAGCTATTATACTTTATGAGTTTTCAAAAACGACTTATAATTACAGACATTACGTTCGAACAAACTAACAAAAAACTTCTTTAACGCTATTATGGTGATATAGGTACATATGGGAGGATACTTTTTCAGAAAATATATATTTCAATTCGCAACAGTGGTTACTCAGGTTGTTACACAGACAAACTCTTCAATTTTATTTTATTAGTATTGAAATAAATAATGTAAATTTTAATCTATACTAATATTATAAAGCTGAAGAGTTTGTTTGTTTGAACGCGCTAATCTCAGGAACTACTGGTCCGATTTAAAAAATTTTTTAGTGGGCTATCTAAGCCCATTTATCGAGGAAGGCTATAGGCTGTATATCATCACGCTACAACCAATAGGAGCATAGTAACAGTAAAAAGTGTTACAAAAACGGGGAAAATTCTGACCCATTCCCTCTTATGTGACGCAAGCGAAGTTGCGCGTGTCAGCTAGTATATGATATAATCATATGTCTCTCCTAAAGGTGAATGTCATACAATTATCAAAGAACACAGTTATTTCAATAGTGATACTCTAATGAGTGTTAATGAGTGCCCTCTCTGACCTCCCAATGATATTATACCTATCTAAATAAATTAAAAACTTGCTATACAGGTCTATATTTTTATCATTGACCTGTTGTATCTTTATTATGTTTATATAATTTGAAATACTAGTATTTACTTAGAGCTCTGCCCGCGTTAATATTATTTAGTTTGTGAGGTTATCTGTCGTTTGATTTTTACGTTTTTTATTCTATCGATTTTTGTTAGATGGTATAAGGAGAATCCGTCGAATTATTCTTCCAATAAGTTTTTCTTCCGATAATTATAAGTTTTTTCGTTAAGTGTCACAGAAAGACAGAATTACTTTTGCATATAATATAATACTTCTTCTTATCGTATGGTTAGTGGTCAACCTAGTGTCAAAGTTGTTCAAGCCGCCCGAAAGCCTTTGACGTGGCTTATATAATACTGATATGGACTGATGAACGGTAGGTATATTATTTTGGTGTAGTGGTTTGTCTTATCCGAATTATTACTCCACTCATAATACTATTATATTTTATCAAAAATGCACAATAAATAGGTAATAAATGTAAAACTCTAGAATCAAATAAAATTATAACTCATTTAATATTCGTATCACAAAAGAGAATTTGATCATAAATATTTCTTATTAAATAATATGACAACGCACAAATGTAATTAAAGTATCGATCCATATTCATGATATTTCTTATTTATTATTAATGATAGACGTTCATGGCGTTGAGGTAGGTTTTGTATAAATATATTTGTATATCACTGACACGCAAGTAGCTTAGTAGTTGAAAGTATAAAATCTAAGCTACCATTCCTAAAAATACATTGTACAGTTTGTAATATATTAAAGGTACGACAGGATGGCCTTTAGCTGCTTCTCAATTAGAAAAAGACGAAAGATTACGGTATCCTACAACGTAGAGTACCTCCTGACTACCTCCGTGGCGCAGTAGTTAAGTTGGTCGCCACGCCACTACCATTGCGTCGTAAGGTCGTAAGTTCGATTCCCACACGGAACAATTATTTGTGCGATCCACAAACAGTTGTTGGGGTCTGATTGTACTTTGTGTACGTTGTTTGTGTGTTTGTTAAAGTCCCCGCGACACAAGAGCGATACTTAAGGCGGGTGTTGTCTTTTTAAGAAATAAATGAAAAAGGTGAAATTATATCCATCTGTTAGTCTGCGATTGGCCAGAGTGAGAGTATCAAGCCTTCATTCGTCTCTTCTGTATAAGACTTAGGAAGCCTCTACCCAGCTGTGATCCAGTCATGAGTTTACACTACATTTTTTTCTCTTTCTTTTACAGAACGGAGTGACAACAGACCTCATACCAATCGACTACCAACTGATATACTACGCGTGTCCCATCTTCGACCTGGCCTACCTCATCTTCCCAGCAACAGACAGACCCTTCAGGGAAAAACACCTCAACTACTTAAAAGAACTTTACTATAACACTTTAAAATCATTCTTACTATATTTCAAAATGGATATTACGAATGTTTATCCTAAGAAAGATTTCGAAAAAGATTTCAGGGATAAATTAGATCATGGTTTGACACTGTCTTTGTTACTGATTCCGTTGTTGATGGCTAATGAGCATGATCCACCTAACTTGACTGAAGGAGAGTGGGCTAAGATGAGCTTTGAAGAAGATGACCGGTGTAAAGAAAGGCTGGTGGGCGTTGTTGAGGATTTTATTGAGATGGGTTATTTGTAGGTTATAGTACAACTGTCTTACTAAGAAATGTTGAGTAAGTTCTGATTGATGCAGTGTTTTGTTTTTTCACGCTTATACTGTTTTAAGATTAAATAAAAGTGTCTAAATATTGTAAAACTTATCAAAGTTTATTAGTAAGACAGTAGTTATTTTCAAAGGCAGTACAATGCTTTGACTACCTACTTAAAGTAAGTTACATATAGTTTTATTTGAATGTAGTACTTATAAAACTTTTACATTTTATTTATTAATACAACGTAATACAGTTATCGTCGAAAGTCTTTACTAATGTAATTTATATTTTATTTATAAAAATATGTACCTATGTAAGTTATACAATAAAGTAATAATATGTATGTTTTATCTATACTAATATTATAAAGCTGAAGAGTTTGTTTGTTTGTTTGTTTGTTTGTTTGAACGCGCTAATCCCAGGAACTACTGGTCCGATTTGAAAAATTCTTTCACTGTTAGATAGCCCATTTATCGAGGAAGGCTATAGGCTATATATCATCACGCTACGACCAATAGGAGCAGAGCAGCAGTAAAAAATGTTACAAAAACGGGGAAAATTTTGATTCATTCTCTCTTATGTGACGCAAGCGAAGTTGCGCGGGTCAGCTAGTTAATTTAATAATCCTGATAATTATTGTACCAACTCAACTTTTAACATAATTCTAACTAGTGTATTACATAATATTGTAGTATAGTAGTAGTAGTAGTACACTAATATTTAAGGATGTGCCTGCAAGAAAAATTATACCCGCACGTAGTCAAATTAGATTAATTGCTAATGAATTTAGTTAACTTGCTTAAAATTAATAATAAAAACTATCTGTGTACACAAATATTTGTCCAAAGTGAGAATTGAATCTAGAACTACCGCGATGGAAGCGACCAACTTAACAACTACGCCAAAAATTATCTAACAGGCGTAAGCTAAAACCTTGTAATTAGTTTTCCATAATTTAGACAATTAAAGCAAAACCAATTACTGACTTGTATATTCAGATTATCAAAAACAATATGGTTTATTATAAAAGTAAACAATCTCATTAAACAAAACAGTATTTATGTTATTCTGTTTAAGGAAAAACAGCTAATGGGATTCCGGAGAAGAAATATCAAATATAATACGTTTTGAATGAAAACCTTGTTCTGTGAAGATATTGTGAGAGAAACTCACTTTTATATAAATTATGAAATTAAGTGTAAATATTTGAGTGCTGTTTTTGAGACAGCTAAGTATTTATTTTCTTTTTTGTTGACAATTCTCAGTCGATGCTGGGTCTACAAGCCTAATAAATAAATGCGAAAATTGACACCATGGATTATGCGTAAGTATGTTACTGTATCATGCAAAAACTAATTGACAGATCTTGGTGAAATTTGATAGAAAGATAGATTATAGCGTAGATTAACATATAGGATACTTTTTATATCGGCAAATCCTTTCATTTCAGACGTAGTCACAGGTAGAAGCTAGTAAGTATATTCGCCGCTAATTCTCGAGAGCTTGTAACGTTTGCCAACTTACAGTTACACATTGTGACAGTCTGACAGACTGATATGACCTAATTTTCATTGTAAGATGTGAGTCTAGAATGTAGTAATCTATGTACGAGTAAGTAAGTAAGTGTGTGTGATCTTATTCAAGTTAGATATAATGTCAGAAGGTAAGTAATTAAATTACGTAAATAAAACAACGTTGAGAAGAAAGAATATAATAAAGTTTAAAGCATATAATTAGGAATATACTTAAGAATGAAGGTTAATCATTTTATTTTATGTTAGAGCTTAATAAAAGATGTTACAAAATTACAGATTATAAAGTTCAGCGATAATAGAACAAGTTACAGCTTAAAATACAACACATTATAAACGTAGAGTAACCTTGGATCTTCACTTTATACTTAAAGACAGCAGCATTTGATTTTGAAAACAAATGATTAACAATAAATCAAAACATAATAAATCTATATGAAAACAAAATAATTTAGTAAAATTCGTCTACAGTGCATGACAAATACAAAAAACAGTCAAATTGAAAACCTCAATTTCGAAATCAGTTAACAAATGAATTTATATAAAACCCCATTCAACATAATCTTCGATCACTCCTCGAAGTCTATCTCTATATCTCTCATCTACTCTAATACACATATCTTCAATTTCTTGTGACACATCAGGCGTCCCATCTTCCACGGCAAGCATAAAAGGTAGATACATCAACACAAACATCAAACCCTGGTCTAATCTCTCCTTGTACACTCTTTCAAAAACTTCCTCAGGATATACATCATTTACATCAATATTGAAATACAGTAAAAACGTTTTCAATGTTCCATAGTACAGGTCTTTGAGGTCTTTCATGTGTGCTTTCCTGAATTCTCGATCTGTGCTGTAGTAGATCAGATATAGGAAGTCGAATATCGGACACCCGTAGTGAATTAGTTGGTAGTCGATTGGTATTATTTCTATTATTTCACCTTCCTGCAAAGACATAATAATGTTTTGAAACGGAAATGATTTTGCAACTGTTTCCGAAGATACTGTTAGTGTATGTATAGTTAAAACATAAGGACCTTAGACGATTAGAAATTAATCCAGTTAAATTAGTATTGCATATTCAATAACAAAGAAATCTGAATCAGTGCTATTAAATTTTTCGAAAAATTATTCAAAATGATAATACGTAATTATAATAATATTATGTTAATAATTTAAATAAAATTGTATCAAAAATACTATTATACTATATGAATATAATCGATATATTTTTTTACTTTTATTGACTATACTCGTGATGAGTATTGTGATTGTTCTTCTTAATATTTCAATGTAATTCGTAAATCACTCACCTCAATCTTCGTCATGATATTATTAGGCCTATAATCTCCATGACACAAACATACTTGTATGGATTCATCAGTCACATTGTGTTCAAACCTTTCCCCAACACTTTCAAATACCTTCTCAAGTCTATCTTTATATTCCTCATCAATATTGTTAACAGATAAATCTTTCATAGTTTTCACTAGTATATTCCATTCTTCTTTAAAAATTATAGGATATTTTAACGTCTTTATCTTTTCATTAAAATAATCAGGTTTTCTTTTTTCCAATACAAATGAGAGTGCGTGAAATCTTGCAAGGTGTTTGACCGACATTTCAAGGAATTTTAATGACATCAATTCCGTCCTGTGATATGTTATAAATCCTTTATAAGTTACATTTTCCATTATGATCGCGTCATCATAACTCTCATTATAGACTTTAACCATTTTGTATCTTTCCTCTATCGGTACATTTACTTCTTCTTGTAATTCTTCAAAGATCTTCCCAAGTTCTTTATAAGCAAAATTCTCGGTCTTATAAACATCGGCTACGGATACTATCTTCAAAGCTTCCTCTTCATCCATTGCTTCTTTCACAAATATATTCGTTTCTTTTTCTTCATCTTTTGTTTTGCCTTTAACATCAATTGCATATAACACTCCTAAATAATTCCCACCTTTTGTTGATAGACAGTTTTTATTCACTTTGTATGTTATATAGCCTTCATTTTCTATGATTTTCTTGATGGCTACATCTAGTTTACTCGGAGCTTTGTTTTCTGGTGTCACTTTGGCGTCTCCAAGCTGGTATTTTTCTGGACACAATTCCACTTGCATCTTGAAGTTATCACTGCAACTGTTGTGTTAACACTATAAGATAATAAAAGGACTCAATATATTTATAGAAGTGTCAATTATATTTATAAAATTGTCAGTAATTCTTTATAATGATATAGGGCCTGTCACAGGAATATATTTAAAATTAAAATCAGATGTCGCTTTTATCTGTAGCCATCTATACTTATAATAAATCTGTAGAGAGGTCAAGGTCAGGTTTTTTCCTGTCTGTATGTTACGCTGCCACGTAAAAACTACCAATTAGAATGCACTGAAATTTGGTATATGCATAGAATAAGTAGTGGAGCAACTTATAGGATACTTTTTATCGAATATTTTCCGTGTTTGAGACATTCATTGAGCAAGGCCTTGGTTACGGATTTTTACTACACCACTACTACTATATATACGCCTGTTATATCTGAAGGTATATACAGAGTTGTATTAAACACACACGTTTTGCTATTTACAATATTAGTCCTAACTAACAGAGTGCGAGTTTATTGCCATCTACCGAACTCATTACCAAACTCCGGACAACTCTCTTTTCATTTAACCGTTATACTAACATTTAAATTATATCACCGAATTTGTTGAAAAATAGAACTAGATCTTTTAATCCCCGCCTTTTAAAACTTATTATCTTTACATGAGGTACTAGCAAGTAGCTACTGAGTAAAGTAATAGATACTTGTACTAAAACATGATAGACTGAACCTTGTAGCCCTGTTGTTCTTTCATTTATTTGCATTATAATAAGCATTTCCTGTTCAAACGAGTTCTGGTAGCGAAACAATATCATCATTGATGTCGATGTACAGTCAACGAAGTAATTAGTTATATTTATGAGCACAATACGTACTTAATTTCGCAAATGTAGATCAATTTGTATTCAAAATATAATACATGGGTTACAAAAATAGCTGACTGGTTTAACCGTGTGTCAAAGTGTATTTTTTTTTTCGAAAATTGAGATTTATGTAGGCATGCATTTTTGTTGCTTTTCTAACACAAATCATGGATTTTTATAGATTAGGGCCTAAAGGCTATTTAAAGCCTGTTTTTATACATAGGTTACTTTCCAACACGAAGCATCTTTCCAGGCAATCAGAGACGAAGGCAGAAGTTAGTGAAATTAATATTATACCAAACATATAAAATTATAAAATTATGAGACCGACTGTACTAGAGGTAGAATGAATAGTCTTACACGCGTCAATAGACCCTATTATTTTGTCCAGACTTAAGATAACGTGAATATATTAAATATTAAGACGTCAATACTATCAAGTACGTATTGAAAAATACGATAGTGCCAAAGTTTTGCATTAATTACCCCTTTTTAGGGTTCGGTGCCCAAAAGTTAAAACGGGACCCTAGTACTAAGCCTCTGCTGCATATCTGTGTGTCTCCAGGCTGTATCTCATAGACCGTGATAGCTAGAAAGCTGAAATTTTCATAAATAATGTATTTCGGTTGCCGCTATAACAACAAATACTAAAAATTAAGGGTTGTCCCCATACAATAGGCGTGATGTTTCGTATTTTTTTTGGTACGGAACTCTTCATTCGCGAGTTCGACTTGCACTTGGCCGATTTTTTAATTTAGGCGTCTTAAAAAGCAATTGATATCCAAATTATACTGGGTTATTTTTAGTTTATTTTATTTAAAGAAAACGTAAAATTAAGTGGTGGTAATAAACAAGGGTTAATGTAGTCTCTTTTCACTATCACTAATATTATTACAACACAACACTGTAGAACAAATTATAAAAATTATAGGCGTTTGATATTTGGCCTAATCGTCAAACAAACCGAAAAAGTAAGCATGTGGTAATTCTAGTAAAATAGTGTACTTTATTTACTTTAAGGAAATAAAAAAGTTTTAAAAATTACAGACATTTATTGCAAGGGATATCTCATCCAAAAGTACTTAGAAAAAAAACACGAACCATTCAGTATTCAATATATTTATTCTAACATTCGTTTTATAGAAAAGTATTTAAATATAGCCCCACTGTATAAATTCATCAACAATTTCACGGTAACGCTTCGTAAACCTATCATCTACTTTAAAGTTAAGTGTAGATAATTCCTCCGTCGTCACATCAGGCGCATTTCCTTCCACCGCGAATAAAAATGGCCCATAAAAACTTAACACCATTAAACCAAAATCTAATTTCTCTTTATAGATTTTCTCAAATAAATTTCTAGGCAAAACCGCCTCGATATCAATCCCAAATTTCTGTAGAAAGCCTTTCATAGTTCCGTAGTATAGGTCCTTGAGTGACGCCAAATGGTTTCTTCTGAATTCCCGGTCCGTCCCGTGGAATATGAAGTAAATGAAATCCAGGATAGGATTGCCGTAGTTAAGAATTTGGAAGTCTATTGGTACTACTTCTGATAGTTTCCCGTTCTAGAAAGAATTATAATAATTAGGAGTTTAAACCAAAACACAAGAAGATCGCAAAAACCCGCAAAAAAGCAAAAAATGGTGTTTTATATCGTGTTTTATAAATACATTATTATGTTACGAAAAAATTTAGGTGAACACGATTACATAGATTTTCTTCACATATTTAATTTCATTTTATTTTTGTGAAGCATACATAAATCATAACTCTCAAGTTTTTTAACTTATTTATAAAAATATATGAATTTATGAAAGGCTTATAAAGTGTTTTGTTTCTTTCACTCCTTAGCGAAATGAAAGAGAGAAAACATATTATAGTAGTTTTACAACTAGAATAGGTTTATAGAGAGTTTATGAATAAGAGGGTTTGTTTTTAGTTTTATTTAAGCTTATTTTATATACTTTAAACTATACTTACAACTTCTTTAGCCATGATATTATTCATTTTATAATCTCCATGGCACAGTGTTCCAATACCTGAAGTATCATTCATATATTTCGGATAATCAGCTGTTTTTTGCAGCAAAATATCTTTCTTCTTTTCTTTGACATCTGAGCTCAAACAATTGATAGAATAATTTGCCATATTATCGACAAATGCGTACCAATCTGCACCAAAATTGTAAGGTTGTTTTTTCGTAATTATTTTCTCTTTATAATAATCAGGTCGTTTTTCTTTAATAACAAATGATAAAGCATGGAATTTAGCAAGTTCTATTATACTTAATTCAGCATAATCGAGAGGAATACATTCCATTCTGTGGTACAATTTAAATCCTTTCTTTCCCAAATGTTCAAGAATTATAGATTTTGGATTACATTCGTCAAAACTGGCAGCCATTTTAAATCTTTCTTCAATAGGTATGTTCGCTTCAATTTGTAGTTCAGTAAACACTTTTGCCAGTTCGGTATAAACCCAAGCTTCAGTTTCAAAGACGCCAGGTATAGAATATATAGACATTTGAATATTCTCAACAATATTCTTAGCAAATATATTTATTTCCTCATCTCCTGTTTCAGTTTTTCCTTTGATATCAATTTCGTATAAAACACCCATGTAACTACCGCCATCTGTCGACAGGTTCTTGGAAACAATGTCATAATTTATAAAATTATGTTTTGTTGCTATACTTTCTATGGATTCTTGTAAATTTTCCGGTAGTTTATCTGTCATATTGATGTTTGTTTCACACGGTAAATTCTATATACAGTAGTAAGTGATAAGACGTAATTCAATATGAATAAGGTTTACAAGTTTCAATAAACAATGCTTCTTGATATAATGCTAAAGTTATATAGTAACATGAAGAACACACACTGCACTATCTATGTAACAACAAACTGTTAGGAATATGATAAAACTATTTGTTTTAAGCGATAAAGAATACAATACAACGTGGAAACGTGAGTCACTAACGAGTGCGGACACTCGTGTGCGAGATATCGTGGCCATTCGTGACCGCTCGGCAATCTTCGGAAACGCTCGGCTAATATGGTTTTGTAAAGGAATGGAGGCAAAAAAAACCGTTATCGAAAGATGGCTTAGATTAAAGTCGTAATGATAAGAAATTTTGTGTTAGAGTTATTTTGATAAACAAAACAACGTTTTATGCAACAATATTATAATATATTAAAATAAGTTATAAATTTGTTCAATACGTACAAGTACATTTTGTATTTTAATTTGTCATTTTTAAATTAACATCTTCCTTGCGTGTTATTCGATGGTCGTAATAAAATTAATATTATTACGTCTATAAAGAAATTTAGATTATTTGTCAAATTAATTTAAAATATAAAACACTTAACAATACCCGAATTAACCTCCACAAACCCTTACCCCAAATATTTACAACATCACAAATACGGCTAACTTTAATAATATTATCTTACAAATAGCCCCATTCTACATACTCTTCAATGACTCCTCGAAGTCTATCATTAACCCTATCATCAATCTTAATACGCATCTCAGAAAACTCTTGCGTCACATCTGGAACATCGTCTTCAGCAGCAAACAGCCATGGCAGAAATATCAAAGAATAATATAACCCTTGATCGAGCTTCTCGGTGTACACTCTTTCAAATTCTTCTTTAGGGTATACCTCATTTACGTCCAGATTGAAATATTCCAAAAATGTTTTCAATGAGTCGTGGTATAAGTCTTTCAGATACGTCATGTGAGTTTTTCTGAATTCTCGATCAGTGCAGCAGTATATAAGGTATAGGAAGTCGAATATTGGGCACCCGTAGAAGATTAGTTGGTAGTCCACTGGTACTAAGTCTGTTACGTCTCCGTCCTCCTGGGAAAGAAAACCATTAATTTAAGTCTTAACTCTAGTATGTATTGGAATATAACATAAGATTTTAATATTCTATTCAAACAAAGGCAAAGGTAATCCACAGATTAGTTACTAAACAATAACTATCAGAAAAAATGCGGGATGCCCCTTACTAAAGAATGCTATTATTAAGAGTGACTATATAGTACAATAAAATGACATAACTTTCATCATAAACTTAATTTAGAACTTGTCATATATTAATTTCAAGTTTCTGTTTACCTTATACTTTCATATAAATGAGAAAAGTCATATTAGAGTTAAAGTTTATATAAAAACAGAAAAAAATAAATCTTACCTCAATTTTCGTCATAATATTATTAGGCCTATAATCTCCATGACACAAACATACTTGTACAGATTCATCATTAAAATTGTATGCGAATTTATCAGCCACATTCTCATATAACTTCTCTATCCTATCCGCGTATTTATCATCCACGTGACACATGATGGAGTCTTTCATACTTTTAGCCATTATTTTCCAATCTTCACCAAAAGTCACGGGATATTTCAAAGATTTTATCTTCTTATTGAAATACTCGGGCCTTTTTTCCTTCAATACAAATGAGAGTCCATGAAATCTTGCAAGGTGTTGAATGGCTAACTGTACAAATTTCAACGACATGACGTCCATTCTGTGGTAGGTAGTGAATCCTTTTTTCGTCACATTTTCCATAATAATCGCGTCTGCAAAAGTTTCGTCGTAGACTTTTACCATTTTGTATCTTTCGTCTCGTGGTACATTTGCTTCATCTTGTAGTTCTTCGAATACTTTAGCCAGGTCTTTGTAAGCGAAGTTTTCAGTATTGTAAACGTTTGATACGGAAAGTATTTTAAAAGAACCGTCTGCATCGATAGCATTTTTGACAAAAATATGCAGTGTTTTTTCTCCATCCTTGGTCTTCCCTTTCACGTCAATTTCATACAACTCGCCAAGATAATTTCCACCGTTTGTAGACACGCATTTTTTGTCTACTTTGTATTTAATAAATCCTTCTTTTTCTGCGATTTTCTTTATAGCTTGATCTAACTTTGATGGAGCCGTGTTTTCTGGAGAAACCTTCTTTTCCCCTAGTTGGTAGTTTTCTGGATACAATTCGACTTGCATGTTGAAACGTGGTTTTGAACTTGGTACACTTTGACTGCGTCCACAGTAATCAGGAGCGATACTTGGATGTACCGTTTATATGCGTTTGAGAAAAATACTTAGTAATCGTTAAGGTATTTTCACAGTGAATGTTTTCGGGATAAATTTATTTCTTATGGTTTTATTTTATCATAAATTTTGTGGTAAATTTTGAAAAGCAATATCAGTATGATCTATAATTATATTTTAAATTTTCGTTGCACTGCTTAATTTTAATTGAAATTTAAAATAAGTTCTGAACTAATATTTAATAAAATATACGTTTCTTGCGCTTGTCCTAGTCCCGAATACACAAAATTTGTCCTAAATATTTTATCTAAACGTATTCAAATATCATTAAACTGCATAGCAATATAAACAAAACCTAACAGTGACTTTTAAAAGAGCATCGTTGTTTGTAAAACGCGCAATTACATGTCATTATGCACAAACGGAGATAACATATCATTACAGTGTCCATTGTACTTCAATCATTAGATACATTCAATAAGCCTATTATTTCCCACAAAATATATCAAAAAATTAAAAACAAGCCTCTGTTTACCACACTAAAAAGCCATTTTTTGTCGTTTCGAATTATTTTCATCAACCTCCTTCATATAGGTACCTCTATAATAAGTCCGCATTGCTAATTACTAAGTTCCTATGAAAACTTCAGCTCTTTAACCAGATCTTTGCCACAATCTAGCTCCAAAGTATTCCTCAAGACGAATCAAATGAGCCCAAACTGTATGGGGTTATGTCGTTTAAATACTAAGTTTATATAGCCCTCTTCCATACAAGACCAGTATCTCATCATAAGACCAGTAGCTCAATTCTCTATTACTATCGACTAGCAACAACCGACCTGTCATCGAGAAATTTTGTGTGAAAATCTGATCAGCGCCTCTGACGGGTGTCGTAGGAAACATTTTGGCAGTACATTCTAAATGTCAACATTTCGATACTCGACAGTACCGACTGTACAGAATCGCGCTACTGCTTGATGGTACCATATTATTGCAGTTCAGAATCGCCAATTTACAGCCTCTGTGACAATATTCCGGTAGTGTATCCGAATGCTGTAGCGCAATTTGTCTACAATTGGAACCATCGAGTATCGAGAGTTTGACATTTAAAATGTACTGCAAAAACAGATTCTACGACCGCAAGATACGCTAATTAGATTTTTTCAACCGGCTAGCTATCGACAAGCTTTATATGAAAATCTTATCAGCGCCTGTAGCGGGCGTCGTAGGAACTATTTTACAGTACATTTTAAATGTCAAACTCTCGTTACTCGATAGTACCGACTGTAGAGAATTACGCTACTGATCGACTTAATAAAAGCGTGTTAATAACTGCCATTATGAAAGTAACTTAAACTAAATATTGGTAAAAGGAATCACGTCATAATTATCTCAGAGGAAAACAAGTAGGTGGAAATTTTGTGAAATCATTTACACGTTGATTTATTTATGTTCTGGCTTCTGTTTGGGCACGCATCACGGGGTATCTTGTTTGAATGTTGTGCAATTAAGAAGGAACCGAATGAAACTGGTGTGTTTATTTTGAAAGATAACGTTAACAATGGCGATTGCATTGATGTACACTGTACAGTCAACAATAAAGAACTCATTATTGCAGTGCTTATGTGGGAATTTGCTGCTCGAAGTCAGCATGAAAAGCATTTTTTTCTTGACGTATCGTGACAGTTTGTTGTCAAAAAAGGGAGGTTTTATTTAGCTGTGGATTGTGTGTGCCTTGACCAATAGTAAAAAGAACCCTACGCAGTAGACTAATTTTAGTAGAGTTGGCCGTTCCGTAACCAGTTAGCCAATTATTAATCGTAAATCTTATCCGGTAATAGCCTGAAATTCGGTAATGTGTTATAACGCACCTAATTACATGGAGATACAATTGTAATTTTCAAATGGCAAACGGTGTTTTCGATATAATATCTGTGTACATTTTCGGATATCACATCGGATCGCACACAAACGATGCGACCACAAATTACGTACCTGAATTTTACTTAACATTTTTGCATACAGTATCGCCTGAATTCCAGTGTAACATTGTTTTACAACTCACAAGCGAGACGACGACAAAACATATTTTCACACGCTTTTCCACGTTTCAAATCCTAATGTTTTCATATGTCATTCCTATCAGTAAAATAGAACTATCTCGACAGTAGTCACACGAAATGCCAAGGTTGATGAACAAAAGAAATTCCAAAAATACAAACATTATGTATCTATACTAATATTATAAAGCTGAAGAATTTGTTTGTTTGTTTGTTTGAACGTGTTAATCTCAGGAACTACTGGTTCGATTTGAAAAATTATTTAGGTGTTAGATAGCCCATTTATCGAGGAAGGCTATAGGCTATATATCATCACGCTACGACCAATAGGAGCCGAGTACGAGGAAAAAATGTTACAAAAACGGGGAAAATTTTCACCCATTCTCTCTAATGTGACGCAAGCGAAGTTGCGCGGGTCAGCTAGTTACGTTATAATATTATCATTGACTAAAATAAGCCTCAAAAAGTTTGTTTCAAGATTTCAGTAACTGTTTAATTTAGAAACGTTTGTTTGTAGATTGTGCTGCCATTTTGATTTTGATGATTATAAAGTAGTTTTGTACAAATATCTAACTTATCTCTTATTTAAGTAAACTTTACAACGATGTTTCTTTGCAAGCCTAGTGCCTACTTGAATAATATTATCCTTACTTTTTTAAGTGTCTGCATATTATATAATCAGTCTTTGAGATAGTTTTAAAACCAAATTCATCGTTCGATACATAATTTGGGAACAACTGGGAATTAAATTAAATTAATAGAACCAAATTTAAATAAATTTAAAAAGTAATAAAATTTAATTTGTAAGGAAAAAGCAATTAAAGCATATGATTTAAAGACAAACTCCCTTCCACTTAATTTGCCTAGAACTATAGGACTTTCAACAACGAAATTATACATAGTACTGGAATCTACTAACGTAAGATACTTTTTGTCCAAAAATCTACTGCAAAACAGCCGCGTATTTATTCAATTATTTTCTTAAAACATTCATAACATAACACAAATCACGACCAAAATTACCAAAACCAAGCATACCTACTTAGAATTTCGTCCTCGTCATCAAAATCAAATAGCAGGCACCCGAGCCCATCGAGGTAGTACGATTGTCGTTAACCCTACCGATGCGTCCTTGGCCCAATCGACCAGTTAACCCTCACCCGATACAATAGACACAGGTGCTTCGTATCTAAGTGTATACTAAACGTTAAACGATTCAAATTCTATCGTGTTTCGCCATCTTTGTTCCATAATTGCTTCGACAGAATTTAATTGGTGAAGTTGTTGGTAAGGTTAAATCTGTGTGGTTCAGCCTCTGACTGTACTGTTATTAAAAATGTGTAGTTTTACTATTTGATCATATTTCATCAAGTAACTTGAAAACGAAAATACTTATATATTAGTAAAGTTAAATTATCAATATCAGTATTTATACACGTGTGTCTGTCTGTCTGTTCGCGATAAACTCAAAATCTTTTGAACGTATTTTCATACGGTTCTAACCAATACACGGAGAAATTTCTGAGGAAGTTTTTTTGTGTATAATTAGTTTATGTATTTTGTAGAGTAGGTATGTTTTTAACCCGGGAAAAGCCGGGGTAAGCCGCGAGTAATAACTTCGACTGAGTAGCACATCAAAGTCTAAATAGTTTCCAGTTTTATCTACATTCTTTCAACTTTTCAAGCACCTTAACTAAAGTAGCTGTAGTCAAACAATTTGGGACAGTCTTATCACAATTACACAACATATTTGTGTTGTTTACACAAATATTACGCCTTATACCTCCTGTAGTGCGATAAACAATGTAAGTATTTGTACTACTCAAAATAACTATTATACAACATTGTTGTACATATTTGTTTTACGCCGTACATAACTACTTAAAAAGTGGCATTTTATTGCAATTCTTAATTTTATTTTTTTTATATTGGTACCTGTCTCTCTTTTATTATAAAAGACAACTCCCGCACTAAGAATAACTCTTGTGTTGCGGGGACTTTTACACACAAACATACAACGGACACAAAGTTGAACTAGACCCGAAACCACTTTTTATGGATAGCACAAATAACTGTCCCATGTGGGAATCGAAAGAACTCCCTTGCAATGGTGGCGTGCCGACCGCTTTAACCACTGCGCCACAGAGACAGACAACATCTGCGAAAACTATTGACGTATTACTTTAGGTATAACGATAATTTTAAATGTATATTCTTATCTTTCTGAAATTAGAAGCAATAGTCAATCATTTATTAGACCTCAAGACCTAACCCCTCCCTCAATTCATAAGGATACTCTTGAACAGCAGTGAAGGTAATGTGTTAAAAAAACAACCTTTGGCGGGGATATTCTCTAGATTGTTTATCTATTTATCGTATGGTTAATGGTCAACCTAGTATCAAAGTTATTCAAGCTGCCCGAAATGCCTTTAACATGGCTTAACGACTATCTTAATTGACAACAACCGGGATCGACTTTTTATACGTCCTCCGAAGCATGGATACGCCCAGTTCAAATACCACTATGCGGTCACCCATCTATAGAACGACCGCGCTAACGGTTGCTTAATCCACAGATCGTTTAGCGACCGGTGAGCACACCGTGGCAGTGTTTCTGCTGAGCGTTCTGTTCTGTATGACGGAGGCTGTGTATGTCGACCACTAATCACAAAAATAATGATTCTTTATGATTATTTACCTAAGTTTTCTTGTTGACTAGTCATGCACCGTTTAAGTCTACACGTGACATCTACATACATAAAGTAACAATAAGGAGCACAATTATCTCTTAATTTCTATATTCTACTCGGATAACTTAAGAACCAGGTTCCGTACAAACTACCAACTACATTACAACAGCAACAACGTCACAAAAAGGGCTTTGTTTTCGCACTTTCAAAACCAATAATTTCTATATATATGTCTCTTTCTAGCGTTCGTCAATTTATCGAACCTCTCTTTTTATCAACCACTTAAAAGTACTATCCACGTAGAAGACACGTCCCTTTAATATTTCAACAAGCATCTGCCAGTAGTGACATAATTTAGGTGTGTACGGTGACCTTGTACAGGCGGTCGATCGCAAGACGCACCTACAAAGTCACTGGCTACAGTTTTTTAGTTTGTTTTGCATGTTGACTGTTAAGAAAAAGATGTACCTATTATTGTGTTTTACTTTGCTGTTTTGACGTAGTGTTATTTGAAAAATAATGACTAGCAGAAATTGGAGTCAAAACAATGGCGTATTTTCAGTTGCATCGCAGATTTGAGTAGTATTTGCTTTTTATGCACTCGTGATGTTATCATTTGTTTATTTTTGTATTATGCACGTGTAGACAACAGACGACTGATGCAGTTAATTTATAGTAAGTATGGTTAATTCATATAGCCGAGTGGTATAAGCTGTCACCTCCCACGCAAGTGGTCGCAGGTTCAAACCCAAGGCAACACACCAATGACTTTTCGGAGTTATGTGTGTATTAGAAAATAATTATCACATGCTCCAACGGTGAAGGAAAACATCGTGAGGAAACCTTGCATGCCTAAAATTTGTTTAATACATTTATTGAGGGCATGCAAAGTCCCCAACCCGCACTTGGCCAGCGCGGTGGACTCAAGGCCTAACCCCTCCCTCATTACGGGAGGAGACCCTTGCCCAGCAGTGGGACAGTAATGGGTTAAATTTATTTATTTTATATGGTTAATTCATGTCATGTGATCAGAAGTACGTATTTATATAAAGATTGGGATATTCTTTTGAGTTTACCAGGGTTCAAACCTGTTAATACAACTACAACGTAGCTGATGTTTCAAAATAGGTTAAACTGGTCTTTACCTTTTTCTTTTTTTTGTTCGTCAGGAAAATGCTTTACTGCATGTTCCGCTCCAGGGAGGTAGCGGGGGTCTGTCGGGCTCTCCCACCGGCTAGGCGTTCCAGCTTTTAAATTTGGGCATACCGACTAAAAACCTGACGGTGTTCCTTCAACAGTCACCATAAAGTGGCCAGGATGCGGTACCTCCAATCGGATACTCCGCGTCCCAACTGGTCTTTACCTAATTAATTAATTCACTTCTATTCTTTACTACATAGTTTGTATGCTTAGACATTTTCAGAGATCAAGTGATCATAGATGATCATGAGGAAGGTCTTATGTAAAGTTTTTTTTTTGTAAAATTACTATAAAAGAAAACAGTTTTATAATTATGATAACAATATCAAGTGTACAATTAATTTTCGGTTACAAAAATCATTTTGAACCTTAATAAGTAGTAACAGTCAATCTAACAAATTACGCAGGATTTACCACAATCAAACAAACATTTATTATTATAAACAAACCAAATATTTATTCGAATACATATAAAAATGCTTCATATAAAACAAAATATTGCTGAAGTTATTTATTTAGCAATATTTACAACCATTGACGAATGCATCTGTCCTCAATCATTATAAAAAATATTTTGACATGTAAAATATATTTCAAGCGACGCGCATATTTCTCTTATATAGGTCACAGATACGATTCCGCTTACTGTAAGCTTTTGGTACATTTGTTTACTTACTTTTAGTTTTTTAATGCAATATTAATTTATGTTGAAGTATTGAGTTTGTACGTATTTAAATTCGAGATATGGATTGCATATTTCTTAAAGTAATAGTCAATGTGACCCATTGCTGTCCCAATTCTGGTTTGAGATAAGGGTTTCTCAATTTTACTCCAAATTTTTTCAGTTCGTACTCTCTGAAAAGGTGTGCCATATGCACTAGAAAACTTTGAGTTAATGTGTAAAATCGCTAATTTAGTCTGCCAGGTACAGTACAAAAAATATATATTTTAAGAATTTTCACATTTCCGAAACGGTGAGTTCAATTTAAGGTGAATGAACAAACGACTCGGCTGAAGCCCAGACCAGATGCATACATCGTTTGGACAAAAAACTGGCCAACACCCTACATTATAATTATATTTAAAAAGTGATGCGAATAGAAAAAATGTCTCAGTCAGTCTTTCCTTTCATCATAGTAATAATTAATGAAGCAAGATAGTATTAATATTGAACAAAAAAGTGTCAAATAAATAATTACACCTATATTTTCAAACTTATACGAAATAATTTGTCATCCATAAAATATTTAGGAACAAAAATTAAGCGCCATTTCGAGACATTTATCAAAGAGTAAATTAACGTCGCGTCGCTGTATTTTTTACATTTAATTTGTTTTCTAGGAAAATACTTTATTCTGTAAAGGCCTTAAAACCTTTTAACTACATTAATGATCAATCGTACTTATCACAGGCCGAAAGAAACGCGACACGTTTGAAAAAAAGGGAATTTTATGAATCTTAAAATACAAGCAAATTACTAGAGCATAGAACTTTCGACTTTTCTTTCTTATCGTAATTAACTAATATGTTGTAGTAGTAAGTAGCATATAGGAAGGTCAAGAAATGCAGAATCATTGTTCTTAATGATGTCTTTCAAATTGCAAATTCATATTTTTGGTTCCACAATTTTTCAAAACCAATTGCAGTATGCCTGCCTGCTTAATATCAATACTCAAACTACATATACAATAACCAGTCACACATCCACGAAACAACTGCAAAACCGATTACGTTAAATTTTGTTATCTCCATTGAAAAATGTAAACTGTACAAAACCAATCAACTGTACCAAAAAGCTAGACTAAAATATTTGTTATATCAAAATGTTTTGTATACAAAATACCTTTGACAATCTGTGTAATGTTATAAACAAAGTTATTGAAGCAAACTCGTCAAATCTATTGAACGGATAATGTTTTTATTTTCCTTTCTGCCATTTTCCCTGTTCTATGTTTTATCAAATTACGACTTCAAAGGGGAGGTGTTTTATTGTAGTTTTGTTTTATGTATAGGGAGTTATAGGAATGTAGGTATTTATTTGGTAAAAGGAGGTTTCAATGTTTGCTAAAGACTAATACTCGGTTTCTGAGGTACATTTAGCGGCAGTTTATCTATTCAAACTGTCATGTTTATATGAGCTGAAACGTTTTTGAATTGATAAATATCGCTAAAAGTACTTCAGAAACCGGGGGTTACTAGTTCACTTTAAACTAAAAAAATATGGGTGACCGGTATGACCGCAAAATAGAAATGAACAATTAAATAACTACTACTATGAAATGAAAAATTACAAAATAAAGGAAACGTACAAAATAGAGCGTTCAATTAATGTTAAACCAGCAAAATTAACGTAACTTTAAACCAAAAGGGCTACAAATAAATAATATTCTAAATCCTTTTCATTATAAAAAAATACATTTTATTGAGTTATATCATTATTCTTAATTAAATACATTAACTGTCAAATATTAGACAGACTAACTAAAAGCGGTTCCCAAGAGCATTCACATGCCAAACTATAAAAAAAATACAAAATACGTCACAGCCAGCTAAAAAAAAGTTTAATTCATTTCTGCGCGTTCTATTTTTGAGCCCACAAGGGGAATCGTGCATTATGTTGCCGCGAAAAATACAGGCCAGTATTTAATTATACAGGTAACAGAAAAATATACAGGGTGTACGATGTCCTATATTTTGCATGTAACTGGATAACATGGTGGTTTTTATGCAGTATTTTAATAAAGAGTCGTGTTGTGTTAAATTTCTAACATGTATGTGGGTCGTAAAGTGAAATTGTTTAATTATCAGGGCACGTTTCGCTGCGTAGTTTCCAAGAGAGGGTCTCTGGGGTCTGTTGGTACAAAGTAAGGTGAGGCCGGTATAACTAGTGGTGGTAAGGCATATAGTTTGTATGCAAATAGGGAGGTATATCAATTTGTTTACGACGGTAACAATATGGCCGATTGGACTGTTGGGTGTTCTTTACTAGGTGTTATGTTAACATTGTATTGGTGAAAATGTATTTGTGGGTGGTGATGTATTGTTTAATTTATAAGATATAACACTATTAGGAATGAAACTGTTCGATACAAAGTTATTGTAAAGGCTTAAACAAATATTAGTATATTGTTGTCTTTGTTCAGTTATTCCTTCATATTTTTTTTTCTACAATTAGGTTTCTATTATTTAAGAAAAAGTACTTTATACATTAATACAAAACTACGAAGGTTTGAAAAACAAAATTCGTTTACGCTCTATTTAAGAATGATACTCAAATCCTATTGATTAAAATAACAAAAACCTACCTAATTCACGCTACCTAAACAAAATTTACTCATGAATTATGTTATAAACAAAAGCGATGATATAAATAATTAACTTTTTGCAATATAACTTGTATAAAAAATATTCTTAGCGAACTCCTCAAGTTTTGTTCGAACAACTTTTACGGTTCAACTTTTCAAATTTTCCCGCCAAAGTATTTAAAAGTTCGCGTAAGCAGATAAATTACACGGCAGACTGGTGTTAATGCCTTACTCATTGCGAATTAAAAAACAAATTGGCTGTAGGATGCAAAAGCGCGCGAATTTTTGACAGCTGTCAAGGCGATATTTTGTGAATATTGTATTATACTACGATATTTTAAGGTAAAGTTTTTGTGATTTTTAAAATTGACATAACTTTAGTTTAAAATAAAATAAGTGAAACACTGTACTTTTTGCTTAATTCTTAAATTGTGTTTGATGGCAATTAATGAACTAAAAGAATCACAGAGATTAATAGAACTATTCATATTTCCGATTTCTATAAAATATCACGGAAAGGTACAAAAATAAATAATACATTTTTTAATGTAAAATATAAGGTAAGGTGCACAACAAAATAAATGTATAAATTACCTTATTTTAATCCAAAAATTCAAGGTCCTACAAGTGCAATTTTCAATATCCAAATATATCTTTGACTCGCAATTCCTGCCCGTCCTATATCCTTGCGTATTAAGTCCCAAGAGAGCACTGTTATTTGTAACACTCACTTATATAACATTTAGTAATAAATAACATATTGTTATGACATGTTACATGATATTATTTATTGATTCTTTATGTATATTGAATTGTGTAAAAGAAAAATTATGAACAAAATTTTGTGAAACAACATGTGTATAAATGAAAATGATTTCTTTAAAGGACAAGTATTTTTTTGGTGTGCAACACTTAATTAAATTCTAAAAGTCCTTAAGTGAAGCGGCAGGCTATAATATATCTTGAAAAGACGTCAATTCAATCTTATCATGGGCCATAGGGCAGCGTCGACCATTTTTATATAACCAGCGAAGAAAGAAATTCAAAATATAATTATTATGATACGAATAAAACTGTACGCATCAGCTAGTTTGCAATATTCTTTAAGTGAAAAAAGCCAGTTGTTTCTACAAACAATATTAAACTATGCATGCGATAAAACATGTGTCTACAATGTATTAGTCACGGTAACTTGTCGATCAATAATATTTTTATACTAAAACATGCTTGTCCTTGAAAGTTTAATATACAGTCAACACTTTTTACAGGGCTATAAATACGTTTTAGTCTTTATGATTTGAGCTAGAATTTAGAATAAATTGTAATGGTAAAACTAGAAAGAGTGCATTTTTTTATTTAAAAAAATATCATGATAATAAGTCACTATTAGATATTAATGGTATTTTTTATTTACTGGATGTTGCTGCCATTAAAGCTTACATTTGCTGGCTTAGAATGTTAATGTCGTATCATTACCCTTTCGGATTTCATTTAAATTAGTCCTGCCATTTAAGGATACATTTTTATTACTTTTTATGGTTAATCCTTTGACCCTTACTTTTGATTATGGGCGCCATCTTCACACAAAACAATTATATAGTTCTATGCAAACTTTTATCGCATTTTTTTTACTTAGATATTTGTCATTTACGGCTACCCAAATACATATAAGTTGCACAAGAATTGTCTATACGTTCAAACAAAAGATATCGTTTTCTCAAACACAGTTCCCACACAGGCACAGTCGTTTGAAACCGGTCCACTTCGGTAACTGTTTAAAAATTAGTCCGTACGTCTATTCAGCCGTCGGCTTCACCACACTCCATCCACGCTGCACTCTCCTACTCTGAATTAATAAATCTTGTTACATCATACTGAGGGTATTTTTACTTGTTCTATAAATCTATATACTGAGTATATAGGAAACGATCTCAAGAACAATATGGATCTGCTGTTGATTTTTACAATGATATTGTAACTGACTTATTAATAAGTGTTCGTATAAGCTTTGATTAGTTATGTCATTTACAATCAAATTTGAAACTGCATATATTATGAGTGGAAAAGATAAAACACTATATAACCAATTGGAACTTACACCGCGTTTATTGGTAAGCCAGCATAATATGTACGCACTAGATATATGTAAAACAGTGATCTTTAAAGTAAAGGAGGCATATAACTAGTATGTAATTTAACTATCACAATTTTGCTTGGCAAATTACCTATTTCTCAAAAATATTACTAGAAAATTACATTTCATGTAAAGTATTTTTCATGGACCGTGAAATATCAAAGAAATATGAAGAAAAATCTATTATTGCTACATGAAACCTAAATTAAAGATTCCATCACATATTTCCACTTAAAAAAAGTTTTATCGAAATCACATTTAAGACTTGTCATTATCTTATAAGAGACTCAATAAAAACTTTTTATTGTTCATCGATAAATAATGTGTGTAAGTTATCGAAGTAATATCATGTCTCTAGATTGAGTACCTAGCTCAAAAAATCCAGTTACTTTTATTTTTACTAAAATACGTAAATCGTACCTTCGTTAAATTGTTCGATTTTATTGTTATTTGTTTTGTTATTAAAATAAAATTTGCAAGGTTGGAAAACTTATCCGATAGATAGCACTCTATCTATCGGATAAGTTTACTTATTTTATAGACAAAGTACAAGAATTTGTCGTTTGGAAAATGTTAAAAATCATCTTTGCTAATAAGCTA